>NC_000070.6:6118750-6787500 GCF_000001635.26 Mus musculus | reverse complement strand
CTGTAGTTTGGGGCCATATTCTTAGATCACATGTGATTATGGAAAAAATACTATTCAATTAATATGAAACCTTTAATTAATTTTTTCTTTATTGGATCACTCAAAGGCTTGCCAGTCTCTTGATAGATTGCCAAACCACCCAAATTAAAAACAAAAGTAGCCATGTCCACGGTAGGCAGGATAATGGGACTTATCTCCCATGGAAATCACATTCCTGGTTTATCCACAGCTCCTCCTGACTCAAGTGTGTAGGATGTGTTGTTTTTAAAGGCTTCTATTTAAATGAAATCCCACTTCTGCAGCCATCTATGAAAAAAGTGGCAGAATCTAACATTTCAGTCTTGGAATGACTATAGCCTCATGAATATTCCATCACTCACAGTTGCCAGGATCTTCAAATAAGCAACAACAGAAGGTCAAAAAGAAGCAGAGACACATTGCTGAGTTTTCCTTGGTGTTACAGTTTGATTTTGAGTGATGCACTTCTCCATACGATGGGCTCCTGTCATCCCTGTGGTTGACATGCTCATGTGATATATGGCTTGTGCCCTCTGGAACATGCTGTAAAGATACTGTCTTCACAGTGTATTGTTTCACTGATGTGATAACGTGATCTATAGTACTCAGGAGTTCTGCATCCTATTTCTAGAATGCTGCCATGTAACTAGAAAGGTGTTCTAAGAATAAATTGAATATTAATTAAAAATAAAATAAGCACATCTAAAGTAAAAATAAGTGATGACTAATGAAAATAGTGGTCATAAGTTAGGGAAAGTGTGAGTTAATATAGGGAAATGTGATTCTAGAGTCTTCTGTCTCTAAGAAGTCATTATGTAACCCAGGGTTTAATTGACCTGATTTTTCACACTGTCAGTGGTGATATTAGAAGGTGGATGTAATTATTAGAAATATATATTTTATTATATATAGAGGTAATATTCTAAGAGTTCAAACAATCAGAACTGTGGTCTAGGAAATGAACATTGATCATAATAGATAGATAGATAATAGATAGATAATAGATAATAAAACTAGAAACATATTTCACATTCAGATGCCATTGTGCCTCTTGGGACAAAATCGTCCATGGTTCAGGACTATGAGAAGATAAGTCTCAGCATGTCTTTGTGTTTGATGCCAGTGAGTGAATAGGTGTGAATGTCTCGCCCGTTCTGTGCAGGCTAACATCTGATCCACCCTGAATAGCTATGCTATGCTAACACTTGAGACAGAATAACTTAGTTGGCTGGCATCTCCTTTCACAAGTAAACAGAAATTTAAAACACACTCACAATAACATGAAATTCTAAAGGCCAGTTCAGAAATCTTCTATTATGTAAGGTACAGCAGCAGAACTAGCTTCCCAGACGTTGAGGGGGCCCATCCCTTCTATATGTTATCAATATCCTAATTCAAGCAGGAGTTCATTGCTCAAACCTCCATGTAGCCACAGCCCAACTAGTCATTCAGATCATAGCAGAATGATTTATACTCAAGGCTTTGACATAACCCCGTGGAGGGACAAGGAAATGTCAAGACTCAGAGTTGGGTGGACACTAGAATCTTATCAATGTTAGGGTTAGGGGAAAATTAGAGTGAACAATATATCTGACTCAGGCTTACTGAATATTCTTCTAATAATTCTAATCAAATTGAATTATTTTTATGAAATAATTTAAACACTTAAGTCATGAACTGCAGCTCAGGCTTCTTCTGAGATCTCTATGGCTATATAACAGTATTTATTCTTCATAGCATCTCTCTAATATAGGCACAGGAGTGTCATGTTTTTGTTGATGAAGAAACTAGTGCTCAGGAGAATTAAAGCAAGCATTAAAACATAGTCTAGACCCAGGCATGTGTTTATAACTCAATAGTAATAAGCTGATGATGGAAGATCTTTGGATCAAGACATCCTGGGTGACAAACTTAATGAGATCCTGTCTCAAGAAGGAAAAGGTAAAAACTAGCTGAGAACGTGACTCAATAGTAGATTGCTAGTTTACCATGGCTATCAGTCTGGGTTTATCCCCAGGAAACAAACAAGCCAAAGATCTATCTGCTTACTGATAATCTTTCCAGACCATTCCCAACCTAAATAATTTGCTGTGTTTTACAAAGGCAAAAGAGAGCTATTATTGGAGAACAGCCCTTGGCTGTAGCAGGGGAGGAGGTGGAGTCATAGGATATCCAAATCCAGAAAAGTTAAAGGAAACAGTGTGAGATTGAACTCCTGGGCTTCATGTCTATCATAAATAGGGTGCGTCACAGCTGTTCAGACCTCTCCAGAGATCCATCTCCTGTGTGCATGCTTTAATCTCAGTGTTAATATTTATTTTTCCATATGTATATGTAAAATAGGCATGGGAGTTTACCAACATATAATATCCTTGTGTGTACAGAACCATAATCTTTTCGTTTATACAGATAGAATTAGGAGTCATATTTTTCTGTTTTCTAAATTCTATCTTTATTTTAAAAATAGTGAGGTTATACTCCAAATAAATCACTACAATTGTTGATAATTCACATAATTACCAAGCAAATTATTTTCAGCAATGGTCTTAAGAAAAGACCACTACATAAAGAGCAACAGTAAACATAGCTCTTTTCCTTACTCCTGTGCATTATTGATATTTTAAGCGGGGGGGGGGGGGGGAGCGCGGGGGCGGTACTGAGTCCCAAGTGTGATGAAAACTCCCCTGTTGTTAAGACTACTTTATAGACATCAAATGACAAGGAGCCCAGAGTCCTTACTCCTTTATCTGAGATGTAGGGACAACAAACATCCTCTGCTGAGCCTAAATGCTACAGCCCCAGTGCAGGCTCAGAATGGTTAATCTTAGGAAGGGAGTCCCCAAGTCCCAGTCTGACCCACAGTCTCACAGCATGACAATGTTGTCAACTTTCACCAAGCATTAGCAGTGGCCTTAGTGCACTATTATTTCAAAGCACGTGAGTGGAGGGTAGGAAGATGTTCAGCACAGTTAAAAACAAAGGATACCCTCTCTCAAATCTAGCTTCCAGTAAACCAAAGAGCAGGCCATATAAACACTGCCAAATGGGCTTTTGTGTTCAAAAACTGCCCCTCATTCTTGACTTTCATAAAGCTTGGGCAAATGCTTTCTGGAGGAAGGAGGGGTGCCTTCCCAGCCACTGCCCCAGGAAGCACCATCTTCCTCAGTTCTCTGAGAAGGGGAAACATGCTAAACTCAATCCTATGTATATTTACAATGCATTCTTTTTATTCCATAGCCTCCACATTTCCACCATAAACAGTTTTGAAGATGAGACCAGTGCTTTGCTATATCTTCAAAAGGTGTGATTGAAGGCTTTTGTTATTATCTCCCATGGAAAACCAGCTTAGCCTTATGGAACACGTTGTTGGTGTTTATCAGGCGAGATGAGGAACCCAGTGTATGAAGCTAGAATCAATGTCACTGAAACCTAGAACAAGAGCTGGCTGATTTTACTAGAGAGTTAAAATTTAGCCCTCAAACGATTACAATTGCCTCCATTTATAGGAAGTTAAAATGCTTTGTGCACATACTCTAAAAGCATGTATGATATATAATTTAAATTGTTTTCAGTTTTGAAAATGTTATCATCAGCTTGGCCCATGTGTCTGGGATACTGACCACTGAGACAGTAGGCATTATCTGAACTGGGTCATACTTGGAATGGGCAGTATTTTTCTACAGATTAAGAAGTTTTTTTTTTTAAGTTAATACTTTTTTTTAGGAAAAGTGAAGAAATTTTTCTTCTAGCCAGCCAACAATAGGCACAAAATTATGGAAAATTTAGTTTGGGCCCAGGACCATAGCTGTGTTTATCTGTGGCGCTCTCTCTCTCTCTCTCTCTCTCTCTCTCTCTCTCTCTCTCTCTCTCTCTCTCTCTCTTTCTTTCTCATATGCCAGTACACGTATAAGTGTTAGACTTAAGGCAATTTGAAAGGTAAGTCATAATTCCCATAAAAAATTAACCTTTACATATTTAATATAGACATGAAGAAGTTACACTGTTGGGTTCAGTGACAACTAAGCTAAACCAAAATTTATAAGTTTGACAGAGTGGCAGACAGCATATTTTAATATGTACTATGTTTTACCTCAAGCACAAGGTTTCTACCAACACATTCATCTCCAGCTAAGTATATCTAGAAAGAGGTAATCACATAGCTTGCAGAATTTCCATTAGTGTTGCTAACACCTTTGTAGTTTTGAAATTTAGCCTCTACAATTATTTCTGGAACTCTCCTGAGCATCAGTGAGCTGATTTATAGTTAGGCTCAAGACAATGAGACACTGATCAGGCACATGGTACTTCTAAAATCTTCCAGGAACCATACGATCCAGACATTCAGCCAAGGCACTGACACATAAAACCTGCATTTCAATCATGTTTAATTGGTGTGGTTTTATCTACCTCACAGTACCTCACCAAAGGTCTTGCTATAGTAGTATAGTAGTATGGTACTTTTAAGGGAGCTACAAATCAGATCACATTCTTCTTTATCCTTTTTAGACACAACACACCTAGCATCCATCAAGCAACTATAATCGGAGTGCATTTTAATCCAATATGGGGCATATCAAACCTGTGTGTTCATTTTAACCAGTTAGACTGAGAGGTACCAGGGAAGTGAATATTATTCTGTGTGGAGAAGAAAACACCCTTTGTTGTTTAATGATTAGATAGCTATCTTTACCTCCCCCATTTCATCTCGCTGCCTACCTCTCCCCCTCACGCTGCTTCCCTTAGACTTTTATGTTTACTAAGACTGAACCAATCATCATTCTGGAGTCAAATGAAGAAACACTGAGAACCGAAACATTGGCTGTTATAGGAAAGGAGCGAAGATAGAAAGCTGGTTGTTTCTCTGGTTCAAACTCTAATATGGAGTGTTCAGGTTTGGGTAGTGGATAAATATCAAAAAAAAAGTGTATTTGATAGTGAAAATGCAAAATCCAATGTGAGGCACGGCAATTATGATGATGGCAAATTGCTGAAATGTCTGGAAAGCTTGATGCTCAAAGTCTGTAGAGAAAGGTTTCATCTCACAACAGTGGCATTGCTGTCCTTCACACACAAAGTCTGGCTCATTTTCACCCTCACACTGGCGTGCTCTGAATGCACACATGCACAGTCTCAAACAAGCAGCAGGAGCTTACAGCCATTAACAGGACAATCACAGGCACTTAAGAAACTGACATGGCTCTGGGTAAAACTTTAAAAACACAGTCCCTGACCTCTCTCTGAGGAACATCTGCAGATAAGACTTAAACTTCACATAAAACTACACAACTTCCTTCCTGCAACTGACATCATGTTCAAATTTAGGCTTTCCAGACACTCAGTTCCCCAGCTCAACAATGGAGCTGACCTTCCATCTCACAAGGAAATCAGAGTAACCTGGGCAAAGGTCTGTTGACTCTCGTCATTCTCATCCTGGTAGACTCACATTTCCACCAGTCTCCCGTTGTTATATAGCATTCTGTTGGGGCAATGGGGTCGTGGAGGGATGGGAGTGAGGTGTGATTCTTTCCACCAGCACTCGTGACCACGGAGTTCTTTCTTGGATGCGCTTTGCTTCCATTTCTGTCAAGTCACAGGTTATGCAGGGCACACAACTGATTTAGTCTTCTTGCTGTTCTTCACCTTTAGCATCTAACAAAGAAGCCATTTTATATTTTATTGTTAGGTTTTTAATGTGTGTTATTATTTATTTTTTCTTTCCTGTTTATTCTTCTCTATATAAAACAGCAGCTATAACTCTTGGGCCTCTTACGTTAGATTGACTTCCTTCTATTTATAATTCTAACTAGGACTCTCATTTCCTTAAAAGGAAATTTGTAACTCCCTGAAGATTATGAATATTCTCATCTGCTTGCCCAGTGTCTCACTTCTTTCAAAATCTCAACTATGACCTTATTCTCCTTCTATGAATTAATAAATATCATTTATCTTCCTTTGCACATGCTACAACCTCAACTTGTTCCTCTCTGAAAGGAAGAGAGTCGTGCTTGGTGCCCTGAACACTGATCTCTAAGATGACTTCCCACCTGGATGTGACTCCAAACTTCTAACTCCACCACTAGCTTCATCTGCACTGACAGTCCTGAGGATGAGCACCTCAGCTAGCTTCCTGGTTTAACCCTCACCTTGTTTAGGTACCTACTCATGCCTCCTTCGCTGCTGTGCTCTGTGGCTTCAGAATCCATGACCCATCATGCTCAGGTTCCTTTCAGGGTTGCCTGCTAGCATCTGCAGCTTTCTCTCCTTTTGCAATACTGACTGCATCAATTTTCTGTCACCTGAAATTTCAATGCCATCATTTCTACTCACGCATCTCTGTCTTTCCAGTGTCTCTTTTCTTTGTCTATCACATTTTTACCTTCCACATATAAACATCTAAATGTAGAGGTTCTTTTAACAATTCTAAACAAGAAAAAATTGCAGTACTATTGTGGGCCAAATCTGTAATGTTCTACACAGGCTCATGTTTTGACCTCTTGGTCCCTAGCTTGGGAAACTATTTTACCATGATCTGGAAAGTGTAGCCTGGCTGGAATAAGAACGGTGAGCCTTTGAGGTTATCCTTACCCCTCTGCCCACTTCCTCTCGTCCTCTGCTTCCTCTCTGCTTTAACGTGGCCAGTTCCCTCTGCCACATGTTCCTGCCACCATGATGTCCGGTTTTAGCCAAGTAAACATGGACATAACCCTCTCAAGTTGTGAGTAAAATATCCCCCAAACCTTTAAGTTGGTCTTGGGTATTTTTCTCACAGGGGCAGGAAAGGTATCTTCTTTTGTGTTTTCTGATCCAATAGTGTGTATTTCTTCCCCCATTCCTCCAAGAAGTTGTTGTCATCATCAAAGTAACTGTTTTTTTGTCATTTCAATGCCCAGCAAGTTTTGTTGAGTTATCATGTTTCATTCACTAGACAAGGTACTTTGGGAACAATACTACAGGTGAAATGAGGCCCTGGTAACTACATGACCAGTTGGCCTGGACTCCCTACTCCCCTGCTGTTTCACCCTAACTCACCTCTAACTATAGCCTTATTTCTAAAATTTGTTCTCCTATGTATCCAATACAGGCATTAAGAAAATAACCTTCTCTGGGTATTTGTGCCAGATTATAATTATTTTAACTTAGATATTTCTAATTCTCTTTCGTCTGCTTCTTAAGATGATCATCCTTGAGGTCATGATCCTCTCAGGTGAGGACTCTACTCCTCCCTGTTTCCCTCTTTCCACTGTGTACAGTTCATCCTCAATGTTAAGGCAGACAGTCTCTACCAGACTGCAAGAACTCCAGATGCAACAGCTACCTGGGATCCTTGTTTGACTTCTTGCCAATGAGAAATACTAACCATTCTGGAACATGATACCTCTCATTTATTTAATGAATTGGTATGTGTCATTATCACATATATCATTTTAATAATAGCCAAAGAGATGTTTATCAAAAGGATAAATATTATTTTATAAAATGTGCAGAATGATTAAACCTTACTTGTCTGATTTTTTTTTACCAGCATTACTTTTTAAACCTATTTTTCCCTGTTCGCACCCATCGTTTCTGAATAATACATAACCATCTGCAAAACTCTGAGTCATATGTCACGACATATATAGCCTCTAGACTTTTCCTAATTTTTATAATGTTAAAAGATCATTTCATCATAATTTTTTTTTGAGATTGAACTCTTCATTACCAATAACAAACATTTTGTTGATGGTTAAATAACAATTTAGTAGTATACAAGGAGTTTCCAAGCATCCACACACTGCAACTGTGCTGGGTCAAATCCTCTGGACATAGTCATTCACTTCCAAAGCCATGGCTTGCGTCTAACTCCTTAAGACCTGAAATCTTCAAAGGGTGCTGTGGAAGATTTCCATTGCTATACTCTATCACTCCTAGGTCTCCTTCCATATTATAAACCTGTTACTGTTTTCTTTTGAAAATTATGTATATAATGTGTGTGTGTGTATTTGTTTATAGGAACTAAACATAGAAGTTTACATCACATCACATCACATCACATAACACTAAGCCAGAAAACAGTCTCTTATTTCCATCTCCCACATCTACCCTTCTTCCTTGCAAACAAAGAAATCAGATCTCTTTTCTGCACATTTCCTTCCTACACATGAGTGAGTTCTCCCTCCTGTCTGTGCAGTCTTCCATTCCCACATTTTTAAAATAAGAATGATGTGCTGGGGGTGGCAAGGTACTCACTGGTTCCAGGTGCTTGCTGCTCTTGAAAAGGACCTAAGCTCAGCACCACATGCAACAACTCTCAGCTGTCTGTCACTTCAGGGCCAGGGAATCTGACACCGTTGCCTGCACTCCAATGCCTAGATACAGACAAGCAAAACTACATTCTGAAAAACTGATTATGTTCTACTTTATTTATTTCTGTTCACTTAAATAATTAATTATGTAAATGTGTATGTGAGCACACCTGTGTACATGTGGGTATGAGCACTTGTGTCCCTGTGGGAGGGAGGTGTCCACACCCCAGGTTTGGGAACAAAGAAACCAGAGGTTGATGTCAGGTGTCTTTCTAAATTAGATCTTTACAGTTTTGTTTTGTTTTGTTTTGTTTTGTTTTGTTTTGTTTTGTTTTGTTTTTACCTAGAGTGAACCTTGGCTTTCAGTTTCTGTCAGAGTGGCTAGCCAGCCTGCCTCAGGAGGCATCTGTCTTTGCCACACCTGAGAAAGAAGCTATGGGTTTTTGCCACTGCTCCGACATTTTCTTTTCTATGGAGCCTGGGGATTTGAACACATGTCCTTGTGAGTACTCAACCCAGAGAGCCACCTCTCCATCTTCTAACTCCTGTCTTTTTTATTTGATCATCTTTGAAATGTTAGCTGTCACTTCCTCTTCTGTTTTTATTGTATAGCCTCCCACTGTGTGAATTCTTCGCGGTTCAACTACCTGGTATCGTATTAAAACATATATTGCTCATTTATTTTGTTTGGTTTGGTTTGGTTTTGGTGTTGTACACAAACTGCAAGGGACAGCCTGTGTAAATGTTTTTTTCATGAGGGAACAAATACTGTGGTGGGATTTTTGGATTGAAAACTGTCTGTGGCTGTAGTCGGTTTACC
The DNA here is from genome assembly GCF_000001635.26 of Mus musculus. NCBI lineage: Eukaryota > Metazoa > Chordata > Mammalia > Rodentia > Muridae > Mus > Mus musculus. The sequence goes on along the minus strand of NC_000070.6, from coordinate 6,778,377 downwards.
TAACACATAGTCTGTGTGTTGTCCTAATTTACACTGACACTGCTTGCACATGGCTGTTTGCTTTCCCTAACTTCATCAAAGTTTGGATTTTTGCCAATCTGATTGTCACACAAACTTGACAATATAATTGTAGTTATACAAATTGCTTCCTATCATTAAGAACCCTTTGGGGGCAAATTCGTTAAAAATCATCCTAGAGTTGAGGAGGTAGGATACTGTTTAACCTTTTCTGTAGGCTCTCTGGCCAACTCCATAGTTGAATCTATTTCAGGCCCCTGTTCTGTGTTCTGTTTATTCCTGCACTAACTCTGCCCGTGTGGTTTCCTTGAAGCATTTCAATGCTTTTAGTATCTCTTAGTTCTAAGCCTTCTTCGTTGTTCTTCTTGGCTACTTCTGTAAATACTGATACTTGTGCATTCTGACCAATGATCGAAGCCCCTACATCAAAACAGTGGTGCAGCCCCACTGTCTACCTCGCTGGGTACCATACTATGTACTATGCTTTTAAACAGACCTGTAGAAAACTGCTCTGGGTGTTATTCAGGCTCCTCTTCAAGGTCGGAAAACAGAAGTCCAGTTTTCAGTTTTCTTTTGTAACCTTCAACAGTGTTTTAATATGTTTTCTTTATAAGGTCTTACAAGTTCTGTGAGATGTATTGCTAGCTACTCATGAATGGTTATGTTTTATGTTGTGGTTATGAACGGCTTTTCTATGTGATTGGAGGCTTTCTCAAAAACAAGAAAATGTAGTAAGACAGAGCATAATGTAGAAAATACAGAATGTTCTATTTAGAGGAGGATTTGTGGCCTTGAGTGCTTTTATTGGTAAGGACATAAAGTACATAAAAATGAAATTATAAAGTTTAATGTATAAGTTAGGCAGATTAGGAAAGGAACAAAATACACTGAAGGAAAATTAAGCATATTAAACATATAGGCAGAAAATATATATTAGGAATCAAAAGAGAGATAAATTCTAGTTCTTAAAAATATAGCAAAATAGGTTAGTTTTCAGAAAGAAAAATTAAATATAAATAAATATATATATATATATATATAATAAAGATTTATATAAAATTGAAACACCCTTAAGTGATTACTTTACTTTTTTGTAAATAGAACTGAAATCTATAAGGATATAATTTATTTAAAAACTCACCACCTCCTCCGCCCCCCAACCTCCCGGTAAAACTAAAAGCAAAAGACAAGAAATTAGTCGCCTTTAATCCCAGCACTCAGGAGGCAGAGGCAGGCAGATTTCTGAGTTCGAGGCCAGGCTGGTCTACAAAAGTGAGTTCCAGGACAGCCAGGACTATACAGAGAAACCCTGTCTCAGAAAAAAAAATTAGTAGCTTTTCAAAATTTTTTCCCTACTAATAAAAATAGAATCAGTTCCAACAGGCTTAAAGAGGAGCCGGAACCAATGTTTACAGTTGTCAAAGCTGTTTGAGAGAATCAGGAGGAAAGGAAAAGCCCAACTCTGATTGTTTGTTTGTGTGAGGGAAGCACGGTATTGATTTTAAAATGACCACAGTGGCTCAGAGGAGAACAGGTGAGGGTCCAGCCTACATCAACATAAAAGCCTGGATAAAACCTTCACTTGCTCTTTATTTTTGGCAGAACTAGAGATTGAATCCCAGGTCGCGTGCAGACCAGGCAAGCTCTGCTGCAGAGACCCATCCTGACTTCTTTTCTTGTGAGACCAGGTCTCTTTTTTTCTCAAGGTGGCTCTGAACTCTATTGGTAGTCCAGACTGGCCTTACAGCTGTAGTCCTCCTGTCTCTCGTCTAAGCAGCTTGGTTTAGAGGCCTATGCTACCAAGCTTGACCAATGTTAGTAAACAGAAATTTATAATGGTAAGAATGCTTTCTGACTGAAAAGGCTTATTACACCAATTGATTCAATATTAAACAAACAAAGAAACAAAGCATAACAACACAGGACTCATATGATGCTTCTCCTTTTTAAAGATTTTTTTCATACAGTATAACTGTATTTTAATCATGTTTTCCCTTCCTCTAATTCCTCACCTGCCCACACAACTTAATATTCTTTCTCTCAAGAAAAATAAAATAGAAAAAAAAGAAGAAAATCAAAACCAACCAAAAACAAACCAACAAACAAACACAAAAATAGTAAAGAAAAAGAAAAAAAAGATGCCAAAGGGAGAAATTAACAAAGCAAAAATCTCTCACGTAGAAAAAGAACCCATGAAATTCATTTTATGTTGGCTGACTACTGGTAGGCTCTGGGCTTGCCTTGGAAGAGTGATTGACACACCCTCGGAGACTCCATCAGGGAGCAGGGAGCACTTGTTTTCCCTTGGCCAGCAGCAGGTATTGCTACATTAGCCTCTTGGTTAGGAATGGAACTTTGTGACTATTTTCCCTTCTCAGGGGTGCTCAGACCTCGTTTGGCTTGAACCTGTATATGTGTGTGGATGCTAACACAGTCTCCGTGGGTTTGTGTGTACATCGATCGGCACTGTTGTATCTGGAAGATACTGTTTCCTTGGAGTCTTCCATTACCTCTGGCTCTTGTAACCTTCCAGGCCCTCTTTCACAAAAATTCCTGAGCCTTGAGAAGAAGGCTTTAATTAAGACTCCCCATTTAGAACACAGTGCTCCAAAGTCTCTCACTCTGCATTATTGTCTGGTTCTTTATTTCTAAAGTTTCGTAAAGTTGGGCTCATCAGTTCCTTCCTCAATGGAATGGAATGCACTTATCTGAGCACAGCATCAGCCTTGTGTTTCTACTGGAGACATTAGAACCATGCATGGGAAAAACAAAAAAACAAACAAACAAACAAAAAAAAACTCAAAACAAAACAAGAAAACATGCCAGAGTGCCGCTTGTAACCAATGCCTCTAACATACTAGTCAATATATCTACATGAAAGAAATCAATTAACGAGAAGAAAAATTGGGAAGTAGAGATGAACTTGTTGAATGCTTGGAAAATCTACAAAAAGACTGTTGCAAACCTTCTACCAAGAGTGGGTGGTAATAATACAAAATAATTTTGCTATAAAGACATGATTTTTCCTATATATAGTTGTTGTTCAGCACTACTTTCAGGAGTACATATTGTCTTGCCACTTGAACACAACCTGTAATTAGTATTAGTTGCTCTATATCGACATTTATCTCACCATATGTGAAATACTAAGGAGCTGACAAGAATTGAACAGAAAAGAAATGGAGATAATCCCAGTGATGAATACCAACATTCTTTTTTACCCTCATCTTCCTACTTCAGAAACTCTCTTCAGAAAGAGGGATCTGGAGTCCAGCTGGAAACAAATCCAGATTCCCCTTTGATACAACTGTGCAGTCAGTCATTTCAGAAGTTTTTATAACAAAAATTAATAAATCAAGCAAATAATTTGATAAAGCCACTGACTTGGCTCCGCTTTGGAATAAAACGTTTTAACCCCATGTCTATCATGGGTCTTCCTTATGGCTGGCACTTAGATGACAGTCTAGGTATTCAAGATGCCCCAGGGTGTCAGTTAGCCAGCTGGTGATCACACTCTGCTGAATGAGGCCATGGAAGTTTACTTGAGATGTAGGATCTTGAGGCCTGTCCCAATTGACACCTCCAAGTCAGCTTGCTTTCTCCCATTTAGACTCTGCAGAAGCCATCAGCTGGTAGAATACATTTTAGGATGGTCATCAGGGATAAAAGGTGATAGGTGTACAAAATGTGAAAACATTGACATCACAGTTACCTTCAAGGTTAACATCTCCAGAGCAGGTTGGAGATAACGACAGGGTTTGATACAGGAATATGACCAAGGTAGGTTGAATTCCTTATCTTAGGAAGCACTTTACGTGACATATCCAAATAGAACACATGGACATCAAGGAAATTGTAGTCAACATATAGAGTCAATGTGACAGTTCATCACTGAAGTATGAACATCAATAACTTACCATTATGATTGGTAATGAACCATTGAATTCTCTTCACTAACTGGGAGGGATGGCTCTGCTAGCTCATGCAGCTTGAAGTAAGACTGTAGACACAGTGGACAAGAAGAAGCAACAAGTTGTTCTGAATTCAGAATTGGTTTGGAGTGATACGGGCTTGCTGTTCCGGCAACAGGAACTCTAGACACTGAAGTGCATTGCTCTCCCATGAGAACAGGCTCATTCAGGGAAAAGTTGGACAACTTGGAGAAGACAAGAGGTGACAGAGTGAGCAGCAACTTTACCTCACAGCTAACTAGCCAGAAAGAGACTGGAAATAGCAAATCTGTGTCAGCTTTTCAAGCACAGCTAGCAATGGGTACGAGCCTATCTGACGCCCAAGAAAAGACAGTGCTTAGTAACTGACGCTCTAAAATGGGGTAGAAGTTATTTCTTCTATTACAGTACTTACCACTCACAAATGATGCAGAATACTTTTGTTTTCAGTCTATACCTAAGTTAAGGATGCATCATCTGTTGTCATCTTTTATGACTGACTATATAAATAGACACTCTTTAGAATTAAAATATTTATTTTTCAATTAAAATATTTATATGTGTATTAGGAAAATTAAAATTCTGAAATTAAAATGTGATTAATGATTACATTATTTACTATTTTAATTTCTAAACAAAAGGCTTACTTTTACTACAGTTGTTTATTTTTTAACAACTACAAGTCAGAAGACAACTTGTGGGACTTGGTTCCCCCTTCCACTGTGTGTCCAAGGTATCAAACTCAGGTCAGGCTTCGCAGCGCTAAAGTGCTTTTATCATTTTTATCGTCATGCCAGACCGTTATAGGAATGCTAGAAACATTTTTATACGTTTCTAAGTAAGTGTTTCAGCCCATGCTGCACTTAGAATCACTTGATTACAATCTTTGCTCTGAATGTGAAATGCTTTGGAATGCATTTATTCTGCATATCATCATGCATGCAAATAACCTTATGGAATTCATTCTGACTAGGAAAAAAATGAAATTTAAGAACAAGCTGCAATGCACCTTTATGGAATAAATGGAGAAAAAGGAATCTTAGAGAATTTTTAAGACAGTAGTAGTTCAAGGCAGGACTAAGAATATGCTAAATTAAAATTTGATAATTTTTTTTAAGCAAACAAGAGGCACCTGTGGTTACCACAAACTTGGCTGTGTTGCTAGTGGCCGCTTCTAGCTATCACAGTGTGGGCAGAGCTTGGGAGAAAGCCTTCTTGTGTCTGAAAAGCTTTTTGGCAGCCTATTATAATGCACTTCAACAGAGTTATAAATCACTTTGTGGAGACTAATGATTTATTACTGCTGTAATGAACTTCACAGGCATCAATACATTAGGATCCACTTTGAAAAGAAACTTGTCAGGTCCCATTGCAATGGTGATCAGTTTACTATTGTTACTAATGACCCTGATCAGCTCTTTGGATCTATGAATAACCTTTCTAGATGACAGAGGTCATCCATTGGGGAGGATCAATGTTTATGCAAACTAAAAGTATATGCTGTTCCCCCTCCCTTTTTCCACACAGGAAATTGTAGTCAGCTTTCAAAGCTTTAAGCTTCAAAATTATTTTCAAATCTACCTAATCCAATCCTATTACGATGCTAGGGAATATATATTTAGAGAGTGTTGTCATTCCAGTTGCTTGTCTGTATGTTACTAAATTATGGTGTTTTCTTTCTCCCTACCAGAAGCCTCTGCTAGACCCCTGAGGTTTCACTAAAATAGAAATTACTATGTTAGGGCTTTTCAAAGAAATGTTCACTGATGTCAGACATTTGACCTGTGAGGCTTTTAAACCTGACCTTGTTGCTTCTTTCCATTCATTAAACCACAACCTTTGTTCTCTTGTCATAAAAGATAAATGAAGAGTCGCACAACCTTTGTTTAAAAGAAGATTTATTGTTTACATTAATGTAGATTAAGTAGAAAGATACCAATTATTTTTCAAGTCAATCAGATGTCTTCTTGGAGGTTTCAATTTATGGTAGGGACTATTTCTCATGATTACAGTTTCCATATAGTCAGTGGCATGTTTTTTCCTAAAGTAGGATACAAGTGAATGATTTTCTCAGAAATCATACATCATATACCAGGTTCACTTTTCCAGACTTAAAAAATGGTCTCAAACATAACAGGTTTTGTAAGTGAATAAAACACTGGGTTTAGAATGTAGTTCTGGTTCGACAAGACTGTCACAGTGATGAACTTCAATATAAGAGGAGCTCGGAAGGAAAATGCTGTGAACAGGAGAGGTAGCTGGATGATGTCATTGTCACCACTTGTAAACACAGTGCCTTTAAAAGAACAAAGGCACTGTGAGCTTCAGTTACAACATCAAACTCCTCAGCATTTTGCTTATTGACCATCTAGAAAATAAAATACTGCAGGAAGTAATTTTGAATGCATTATCTTAAGCTTTTAATGAACAATATTATAGAATTATAGACTAATAAATTTGATCTTAATTATATTTGATCTATAATAACCAAAAAGTCCCTAAATTCAAATTCTATATGTGACTGAAAAGTGAGGCTAAACACTCTAATGTTCACAAGTTATGGGTGATAGCAACCCTGGGTGCTGGACAGTTATATTATGAGCAAACTGAAGGGGCTTTTAAGCTATGGTTGTAACCTGAGAGAATCTAGCACCATTCTTGGCTCTGTCAACATGCCTGTGGACTTTGCTGAAGAAAGATAAGGGACTGGAGAAACGATTAAGAGAACACAGAGCTCTTGTAGAGGATCTCTGTTCAGTTCCCATCACCCATGTTGGTGAACTCGAAACTACATGTAACTACATATAACTACATGTAACTTCTGCTACAGAAGGATGTTTGTGGCCTTTGTAGACATCTGCCATCATGGAAACATACCTCCACAAAAACACATAATTAAAAAATAGTAATAACAAGCACAAAGCAAGTTGTTTCTCATTACACCTTAGAGGCAGCCTTCTCATCTGCTTTTGTGTAGGGCCCAGTGAGATGGATCTGTAGGTAAAATCATATTCCGATGGTTTAAGTTCAGTCCCTCATTGTTAAATCAGCATACTGGAGCATACTAATCTCAGCTCACAGTTTTAAAGACTGTGGAAATGGGTTCGGTGGTTAAAATGAATACTGCCTTCAGAGGACCTGTGTTCAGTTCCCCAGTACATATGGGATCCAGAACCAACTGTCTATCCATTTATCTTGTCCATTGCCTGGGATTCTTACTGCCACTAGCTAGACCAACTTACAACCTACTGCACAGGGTGTGTGTGCTGAACTGAGTGTGTCCTATCAACATGCCTGATGGACTTGCTCTACAGTTTTGGGTACCCCTCGAACAATCTTCTCTTCTAGCCAAGCAACTGTGTAAATGGCTCAGGGTACCTGGGAATGGAGCTCCTGAAGGACATTCTTTATGTTTTAATGTTGTCAAATTGAGCCAGATAAAATATTTATTCAGTGCCATCTATGGGGGGTGAGAGAGGGAGGGGGAGAAGGAGAATAGAGAAAGACAATAGAGAAATAGGCTTCATGGTACCTGAAACATGCAATAACTGGGTGTTACAATGGTTCTAATTCATAAGTCTGAATAATTGAATTCTGTGCCCTGATGTTAGTCACAGAAGACCATTCAGAAGAGTCTTGTTGGCTTTGCAGCTTGATTAAGTAAAAACCCAAAATTGACTTTTGTTTCTCTTGATTTTGTTTGTAAGAACTACCACCCTTGACACCATGACAGTCCCTGATGTTTTTCAAGGAACATAAGGTAGTGATTATCAAAGGACAAGTCAGTTGTGTTAAAGAACTCCTTAGATGACCAGATTGTGTAACTGAACACTATGGGTCTTGTATTTTTTTTATTATTTATAATAAAAATTATTTTGCTTGATGTAATAACAATACTGAAACAAGTTTTTCTTCACATGACCTCCAAGTAACAAAACTAGGTAATTCCGTTTGATTTTTATTCTTGAATTGTGATAATACCCCTTGGAAGAAAGTTAATTTTTACTCTATTGAAAGAACATTTGATTTTAGTTAAAATTCTGGAGGCTTAAGTGTAATTTCTAAATCATGTGCACTAATTGATATTTTATTTTAACCATCATGGAAAATTTGTCTAAAATAAATTACCATAGAAACACAACATTTCTTAGCTATCACACCGGGAGTCTAGTGTAGTTTATTTATGTTCCAAATGTCAAAGCATCATTGGTTCTATAGAATTCTAATTGGAAGGCTTTGCCCATGAATCTAGCTTTTAATGGAAATAAATTTTATTCAATTCCCTTCTGCTAAATTTACATCAGCTCAATTTTTATGGTAATCTTTTCTCTGTGAAAGAAAGAAAGAAAGAAAGAAAGAAAGAAAGAAAGAAAGAAAGAAAGAAAGAATCCTTTTTAAAAAGAAATGAAGGAAGGAAAGAAAGAAAAAAATCCCTTGACAAGGGTTTAGGTTATTTTCATCTATATACGAGCTGAAAAACACAAAAGTCCCTGAGAATGTTATAGGATTCAGGAGCAGTCTAAAAAGACACAACCCTTATCAAAAACAGACCAGCATCATTGGGTTGAGTCAAGAATATAGGGCTGTACTGGGTTATTGTGAAACAGAACTTGACAGATGGTTTTTCTGTTCTCAAAGGGCACACCTTAGGCCCACATTTATCTTTCAATCTAGACCCATTTCAAGCCAACTGAAATGGAGAACTGAGTGAACCTTATTAATCTTAAGGAAGCTCAGGACGAATGAGGGATAGAAGATTCTAAAGGATTTTTGGCAAGCCAAAGAAAATAGGTTAGAATTTTAAGAGAGCTTGATGGTTTCCGAGGCAGGATCTCTATGCTCTGGGATGCTCCTGAAGCCTGGCCTTGGCCTCCACTGAGCTGCACTCTCTTCCCCTCAACAACCCGAGCCTTTCTCCTCTACTCAGTATTGGTGGGAACTTAGGAGACAACAAGAGATTCTGGGTTCTCTTGTTCTCAACAAAAATCTAAGTTTGAATCAATACTTCTTCCCACCTTTTTATAAGGAGACACAGAGGGAGTTGTGGTGTGATCGTCTGAGCTGTGTGTGTGGTGGTGCACACCTATAATTCTAGCCATTGGGAGGTAGAATCAAGAAGGTCACTCCAAGTCTGAGACAAATCTTAAAAGTAAGTTCCAAGACTATCTTTTTAATAATTAAAAGAAAGAGATAGGAGGGTCAGGAGAAAGGGGAAGAATGAAAATGGAAAGAAAAAGAAGAGAGAAGCAAGATGTAAAGAAAATCAAAAAAGAAATAAACAGAGAACGGAAGGAAGAAGGAAAACATCACATGTGATGATCTGAAAACTACAAAGCTGGCTGCTCTGTTTGTGATGGCCTCTGAGTTGACTTCAGACACTCAAGCGAGAGCCTGGAATCCCTATCTTCTGGGAACCTTTGACACTTGGCATTGGTATTTGATTGTTGTTCTGTTGCAGGAAGGGTGACCTAAGACAGCCCCTCTGGCATCCTCATTACCTTGAACAATCAGAATGTATATATCGGGAGTGGACAAATCAGTGGCCAAGTTTTCTGAGGCCTTTTGTTTTTAATGTTGCAGGCATTCCCCAAAGGTCCCTGAACGTCTGCAGTGAGCCAGGCCTGCAGGGATCCGAGTGCATGTGATATACCTGTACTTCTTCATGTACCACACTTCATGTTTGCTTTGATAGCAGGCATATATTTTCCTTCTGCTTGAAGAGTGTGTTTTGTGAGGTACAAGTTATGATACTGGCTATCACATGAAGACTGTTCTTACTGACCCTTATTGCACAGGCTTCGATTGATATGAGGTTTATTGGACTACGTACTGGCTATGATTCAGCTGTGTGTACACAGCAGACAATATTGAGAGTTATTAAAAAGCCTTTTGATTCTCACTTCCCAAATTTGGGGAAGAGAACACATTTGTAATCGACAGAGAGTTCTCCCAGGATGAAGGAAATTTAAGTTGTGCGGGTCCTACACTCCCTCTCATACTTCCAAGATGAACATGTGTGGGTTCTTGCTTGTCTTTCGTGAGGCAGGAATATGGTGCTACGAATGCCTGCTTAGCATGAGTGGACACACATTTCTTAGCTTTTTTTTTTTTTAATGGAGGTTGTTTTCTGTGATTTCATTTGACCTGAAATTCACTACATATCCCAAACTGGCTTTGAACTCACAATAATTTTCCTGCATCAGTCTCCCAAGTGCTGGGATTACAAATATGAGCCACCCCATCCATCTTTTCCTTTCCTTTTTAATCAGCATATTACGTTCTAGATACTATTATGACATTCTTATAACAAAGTGTGGCATGGTGTTTCTCCTTCTCTCCTCACCCAATTCCTCATGGCCCCAGTCCTTCCTTTAGCTAACCATTTCTTGTCTTCTTTCATGTCCCATGTGTCCTCTTACCTACCCCACCCTTCCATCTCACCTAACGTTACTGTTTTAGTCCCTAATGCCATCTTTCTCCCTTTCCTTTTTTCTTTTTCATTATTTACTTACTTGTTTCTTTGGTTGTATATTTGTTGATTGATTTATGATTGATTGATTGATTGATTGATTGATTGAGGGACTCATACAATAGCTTAAGTGACCTGAAACTCACTATAAACAAACTGGCCTTAAACTCCTGGGGATCCTCCTGCCTCAGCTTCCCTACTGGAATTGCAGACAGGAGCTTCCATGACTGACTCACCCGTGTTTTCTTGTCACCAGAATTTCCAGTGGTCAAGCTCATGACTCTTCCTGGTTCCAGAAACCACTGGGGCTTCTGATGTGACAAAATGAAAATGTGTGCTTCAGAGGAGTGAATTGAAAGTCAAACATAGAACATCTAGTTGCACTTTTGTGTATCCAATCAGCAGGTTGATACATGCCCAGTCTTTCCATATGAAGAACACAGTTGTGAAGCTTGGTTCCAGCCTCAGCTCCTTTCGTAAGCTGGGATCTCAGGAATTAGGGCATAAATCACTCTGTAAATGCAGACTTTTAGCCAAAATGCAGTCTCCATAAATATTTTAGCAGCATTTGTGATGCTTTTAATTCTCCATCATTTCACATGAGTTCACTTCAAAGCTAAATTATTAATGTACCTCAACCAAAAAGTTCAAAATACAGTGCGCTGAAGAGACCACACTAACTGCAACTCAGAGCATCCTCACAAAGTCCTCAAGCAGATTGTTCCTGTGTATTTGTATCTTGAACCAAAAACAAAACAAAACAAAACAAAAAAACAAACAAACAAACAAAAAAAACCACTTGTTAGATTGCCTGCGTTGTAGCCCCTGAAGTATAGTGGTTGGCATGTCATGGGTACTCTTCAGACCACAGTGTAGTCAAAGCATGAGGTTTTACTTGAATCTTTGAAATATCCTTCTCTACTGCTCCTTACACACTCAAGACTCTCCTGATTACCCACTGCACACATACAGATGGACCCATCTGCCTCTGCCTACCTAGGAAATGCCATGTCCCCTCAGACCCTCTTCACACTGCATTTTGAAAGACATCACATAAACAAAGGAAAGCAATGAGACCATCATCGTTGCGGCAGAGTGTGAGTGACTGTGACTAGCTCCACACCTTCACTATTGTCTTTTCTGCTTATTTTCAGAAAATTGCATCAAGTCAAATTAATGAGGAACTGATGGCAGCCTTTACCCAGGAGGCCTTCAGGTGCCAGAGCTGATATAGACAGCCTCTAATCAGAATGCATCGTGTTCTGCCCTGGTAGCCAAAGGGGCCCACTTAACCATATTCTCATAATAAAACAGCCTGTACCCAAATTGTAATGCCATAAAATACATAGAGTAAGCATGTAACAGACATTTGAAAAACACTGGTGTGAAAAGCACTTTAAAGCATTCATTGCTTGTCTTAACACATCATGTAGGAATATCTTATCTACTAAAAATTCTAGATCTGGAAATATGCTGCATGTACACTACATATGTGCATAAAATATCTTTGTGTCACACAAATATAATGAATGCATACAATCAAAACATGAAAAATAAGTTTAAAACATTTATATAGTAAAAATTGGCTATAAGAGATGACTGTTTTAAAAGTTACGTGAGAAACTTGCTTCTAATTGGATCTGTTGTGTACGTCTTCATAAATACACAGGGGTAAGACAGTGCCAAGCTCCACAATGTATGGTGTGTGTGTTTGTGTGTCTGTGTGTGTGTGTGTGTAACACCTCAGTGATGCTGGAAAGCATGTGACTAGCAAAATCCAGCTATATCATATGTTAATGGGTGCTTTGTGGAAATGCTTCTGTTACTAAAACGTATATATTTCAAAATATTTTGTTAATAAAATAGTCATAATTGACAGATAAGTCATCCTGAAAGCTTTTTAATATTTCATGTTAAATATACAAAGTATAGAAACAATCAATACAGAGGGAGCCAGATCTGTCCTTTTGTGTGGAGGTGTGCATGTTGCTAGGAGTTGAATGTTGTACTCAAAACCTCACCCAGACCATGCAATTGCTCAATCACTGAGCTACATCCCCAGCCTATCTGCCTTTCCAGTGAGAACCTGATTATGCTCACATTCTCCTGTGTGTACATCCCTCTGTAATTAGTGCCACTCCATTTATGAGCCACAGGCCCTGACAAAGCCCCTGGAATCTGTAACTTTAGACACTTATAATTATTAATTGTATGTATGTGTGTGGTGTGTATTTTTTGTGTATGTGTGTATATTTATATATCTGTATATGTATGTGTGTGTTATTTGGGTGTATGTGTATATATGTGTATATGTATATACATGCGTGTGTATATTTGTGTATGTATATTTATATGTGTGTACCAGCATATGTATGTATATGTGTACATGTGCATATGTGGATGTGTGTGCATGTGTTCATATGTGTGTGTGTGTGAGTGCGTGTGTAGCCACATATACCACAAAGTGCTTACAGATCTCAGAGAACAGTTTTCTAGCATCATTTCTTTCCTTATACCATGTGGGGTTTGGGAACTGAACTAAGGTTGTCAACCTTGGCAGGAAGTACCTTTATCTATTTAGCCATCTTCCTGGCCCTAAGCCAATATTTTAAAGCACAATATACAAGGCATAAAATATATTTTGTATATATTTTATGTATTATGTTATATAATTATATTATAGTATCTTAAATATATTATGTATATTCATTAGGGCTGACCTTGAGTAACCTGTTTTGGTTTTCTGACCCTCCCAGAAATTTTGCTAGGACATATTCTATGCCTGCTTGCTCCTTTTCTTTAACTTCATACAGAAGGAATTGTAAAGGATGACACCAAAAAGTTTCACATGTATTTAAACACGATCATCTTTACTTAAACTATTCTAGTGTACAGCTAGAATACCACACATCATTGTCTTTTAGTGTGTTAGCGTCCTCTTGTTAGAGTGACCGGCTATTCTAGCAGGCAGCCATATTTCTGTGGCTCGTCTAGAGTCTGTCTTGAACAAAAAGATCCCTGAACTCAGCAGCTCCCTGGAGGAAAGTGTGAGGTCTGAAGATGCGGAATGCTGGGAATTACTGCACACTGCTCTGTGCCTCTGGTCAAGTTAGGGTCTCAAAGTGACTAAGATGAATTTCTACAGAGACTTTACTGAGTCAATGAATACAGGTGCACTACCAAAATCATAAAATATTCTTAAACCAGGAAGGGGGATAACATTTTAAATGTAAATAAGCAAAATAACCAATAAAATTTTTTTTTAAAAAAATAAAGTACAATACTAAACATCTATAAAAAAAAAAAGAAAGAAAAATAAGAAAGAAAAGAAAAGAAAAAGAAGATGAAAAAATTCGGAACCATGAAGATTTCTTTAGTTGCCTTCCGTTTGAAGGACTTGTGCACCCTGCCCGCTTTAGGCAGGCGTCAGACTTTAGGCAGGCATCAGTCTTCTGAGAGGCCAATGCTGCATTTTGTCTGTACTAACTGCTGGCCTCTGACAAGTAACATAATACACAGACTCTAGCAGAACTCTTCATTATAAAGTGCACTAGTTGCATTCACTAAATGCATCAAAAAGAATTTTGTCTTTTGATACTTTGCCTAGAAAACATAAATTTCTGAAATGCTCGGTGATCATTGCTTGTCTTTATTGGTTCAAGAATGGAATACTCCATACTTGGTCACTGGCACAGGTGTCCTTTGAGAGACTTGATAAAAAAGAAGTCGACCACTAAAGATGGGCCTTGATATTCCTTAACCCTGCCCTACTTTCTGTGTGTTTTCTGCATCCTGACTGCAGATATATAAAGCTGGCTTCCCTATACCCAGGTCATCATGCCTTCTAGAACTTGATAGACTATATCCCTTAAACTAAAAGCAAACAAACAACAACAACAACAACAAAAACTAAGTAAAAATTTCCCCTTAAGTTTCTTCTTGTTAGGTTTTTCGTCACAGCAACAACAACAACAAATAGCTAAGGTTGGTTTTTTTTTCTTTTCTTTTCTTTTTTTCTTTTTTTTTTTTTTTTTTTTTGACAGAGTAAAAATTTCATTTATTTATTTATTTATTTATTTATTTATTTATTTTTAGGTATTTATTTTATTTACATTTCCAATGCTATCCCAAAAGTCCCCCACACCCTCCCCCACCCACTCCCACTTCTTGGCCCTGTCATTCCCCTGTACTGAGGCATATAAAGTTTGCACGACCAATGGGCCTCTCTTTCCACTGATGGCTGACTAGGCTATTTTCTGATACATACACAGCTAGAGACATGAGCTCCAGGGGGTACTGGTTCGTTCATATTGTTGTTCCACCTATAGGGTTGCAGATCTCCCCAGCTCCTTGGGTACTTTCTCTAGCTCCTGCATTGGGGGCCCTGTGATCCATCCAACAGCTGACTGTGAGAACCCACTTCTGTGTTTGCTAGGTTCGGGCATAGTCTCACAAGAGACAGCTATATCAGGGTACTTTCAGCAAAATCTTGCTAATATATGCAATGGTGTTAGTGTTTGGAGGCTGATTATGGGATGGATCCCCAGGTATGGCAGTCTCTAGATGGTCCATCCTTTCATCTCAGCTCCAAACTTTGTCTCTGTAACTCCTTACATGGGTGTTTTGTTCCCAATTCTAAGAAGGGGCAAAGTATCCACACTTTGGTCTTCGTTCTTCTTGAGTTTCCTGTGTTTTGCAAATTGTATCTTATATCTTGGGTATTCTAAGTTTCTGGGATAATATCCACTTATCAGTGAGTACATATCATGTGAGTTTTTTTTTTTTTTTAATTCCTCTTCTGCAGTACTGATCTAGCCATTGAGGGAGCTGTCTGCAAATAACAGGAATCCCAGCCTTTTATATCAGGCAGTCAGTGTATTTTTACATCCTTAGCAACTTACATTTCTACCCTAAAAGATTTTCATAGCAGAGTATAGTGTTTTAAATTAAAGTAAATTAAAATTAAATTTGCCTTCAGTTTGCATATTGAAATATCTATTGAGATTTTTAGACATCCTTCTTTGGAAATGGACTCCACTACAAATAGACTCAGCTCTCCCAAGAATACACAGTGGGTGACACATGTCCTTGGCTCTGATTTTTCTAATCTTGGCTAAGAAATGCCTTAAGTGGCTGAATCCAGAGCCAGCATTACCTTCATATTCACAGTCTCAGGAAGCCAAATTTTCCTTTAGAACACATATATTCTTACCACGGTCTACCCACACATACACAAAACGGCCTACAAACTCTTTTACCCCATAACCAAATAAAAATCCCAACATTCTGTAAAGGTACTCATACTTAACAGAAAGAAACAAACAAAAAAAATCAGCAAACGTCACTAGAAACTTAATACCAAGTAAAAAACAACCAAGGAGTGGAAGGTGGAAAGAGAAAATTTTGGATTAACTAGTCAACACAACACTAGCCCTCAGAGATCTGGTAAAATGAATGTGAGGTAAAAATGCACGAACCCCCAAATAGGAGACATCTCGGGTAGAAACAACACTCTAGAAGTTGTATTGTGCTTTTCCTTTTGATTTTTTTATTATTTCTTTCTCCTTGATTAATGATAGGACCCTGTTTTCTGCCATAACTGGCCAGAAGCAAGAGACCATCATCTATCATTAAGAGAAAAGTACCTGGGCATTCAGGTCCTGTATGTCTTTTGATAGGCAGAGTAACTCAGAAAATCTCTACTCTCTCTTCTTAGTTGTAGAGGAGAAATATGCAGGATTTATGGACCTCCAGACATCCACATAGACTCCCTCACGTGCAAATACCAAAGGCTATCATATGTTGAATTAAGCATCATCTACTGGCATGTAGTTGAAGTTTAATGCCTTTATTTTGAAAGGTTGTACCAAATGCTGACCAGTGATAGGCCACCAGTGCTAATACCCAAGTACAAGTCATGTTCATGCATGTATGAGATTAAAGTAGGTGGAAAACAGCATTTTATACAGAATTAAATCTTTTTAATATAAGAAGCTGGAGAGATGTCTCAGAAGTTATAAACAGTTGCTGCTCTTCAGAGGACCCAGATTTGGTTCCCAGTACCTACATGGGAGCTCATAACCACCTGTGACTTCAGTCCCAGGGGATCCAATACCCTCCTCTGGCCTCTGTGGTTTCCTGCATTCACATGGTACATATTTAATACATACATACCAATACCCAAGCACATAAAATATAAGTAAACAAATTTAAAATTAATTTAATGTAGTAAGATCAGGGGACAGTCCTTGGTTAAAAGGGACATTACGCAGATGAGTATCCCGTGAGGGATTCCTGTGTGACTTTGTAGTATGAGCAACATCCCTAAATCTATGTTTTTGGGAATTTTTCCAATTACATTTATTTGCAATGGTACAAAAATTACTGAAATTTCTATGGGTCAGCATGAAAAAAGATTCTTGAGAGTCTTTCAAGTTTTCATAGCTTTTATAGTAGAATGCCAAAATTAACAAGTTTATTAGCAAAATTTCTATTCAGTCTTCCTAGGGCTAAATGATATAGAAATCCCATTTCATGCAGCATATTTCAACCCTGTTAGAAAGGATTTGAATACATGTTTTAATCACATAACAAAATATAACAGGCATAAACAGGTTTGGAAACTAACTTGGTTATTTATAGTTCACAGTTCAGCCTTTGAAGAATAAAATTAGGGTTAATTTCTCTTAAATGAATACATTATTCTGAAAAGGGTTTTGATTTAAAAAATTACTGTACTCATCTATAGAGAGAGTACACTAGATCTAGCTTCGTGTTTTTATCATGTCACATTTTAGAAGGGTACTTATGTCAACATTAGGAACTGGCATTGATGTATGGCCATCTTAAGTCCCACCACATCTGAATAGCCCTAGCCTCCCCATATGTCTACTTTTCATCCTACAATCTCATCTAGGATCCTTCATAGGTCATTAAACTCCAAGTTATGACCTATTTTCAAACTTTTCTTGTTTTTTTTTTAATTACTTCTTTTCTTTTCTTATTTTAAAGACAGTCTTAGAATTCACTATGCAGATTGGCCTCAGTCTTGGAGTGATCTTCCTGACTCTGCCTCCCAAGTGCTAAAATTATAGGTGCACACCACCACACACATAGCTCAGCCTATCACACCACAACTCCCTCTCTGTCTCCTTATAAGAAGGTGGGAAGAAGTATTGATTCAAACTTAGATTTTTGTTGAGAACAAGAGAACCCAGAATCTCTTGTTGTCTCCTAAGTTCCCACCAATACTGAGTAGAGGAGAAAGGCTCGGGTTGTTGAGGGGAAGAGAGCGCAGCTCAGTGGAGGCCAAGGCCAGGCTTCAGGAGCATCCCAGAGCATAGAGATCCTGCCTCGGAAACCATCAAGCTCTCTTAAAATTCTAACCTATTTTCTTTGGCTTGCCAAAAATCCTTTAGAATCTTCTATCCCTCATTCGTCCTGAGCTTCCTTAAGATTAATAAGGTTTATTCAGTTCTCGATTTCAGTTGGCTTGAAATAGTTCTGGATCAAGAGATTAATGTGGAGATAAGTTGTACCCTTTGAGAACAGAAAAACCATCAGTCGAGTTCTATTTCACAACAACCCTAAATATACAGCCGCATGTTCTTGGCTCAGTTCCGTGATGCTGATTTGTCTTTGATAGGGATTCTGTCTTTCTGGACTGTTTCTGAGTCCTTTAACATTTTCAGGGCCTTTGTCTGTTTTTCAGATGAAAATAAGCTAAAAGGTTTGGTTTTTCCTTTCTTTCCTTCATGCCTTCCTTTATAAAGAATATTACAATTTTCTTCTCTCTCTCTCTCTCTCTCTCTCTCTCTCTCTCTCTCTCTCTCTCTCTCTCTCCCTCCCTCCCTCTCTCTCTCTTTCTGTCTCTCTCTCTCTCTCTCTGTCTGTCTCTCTGTGTCTGACTCTCTGTCTCTCTCTTCCTCCCTCCCTCCTCCCCCCCCCCGTCTTTTTTTTTTTTTTTTGCCTGTAGACAGATCACCATCACAGTAATTGAGTTGGGTAAATTCAGGAGAGTGAATAGAATCTCATTTCCATTAAAAGCTACACTCGTGGGCAAAGCTTTCCAATTAGAATTCTATAGAACTGATGAGGCTTTGATATTCAGGACATACATAAGCTACCCTAGCCTCCTAGTGTGATAGCTAAGAATCATAGCTTTGCCATTTCCTCCTTCAAAACTCTTCCTTGCAACTCAAGCTTGCTATCTGTCAAATTCATGGCCTCTCTTTTCACTAGATTTTGTTGTCAACATGATTTTTCTTTTTAGAATGACTTGAGAGTTGTGAGAAATTCCTACATTTTCTAGATTGTTCCACTGCTGGAATCTGTCCCAGGTTTTTCTTATAGTTAGACTGAGATAATATATATCTGACCAGAAAACCGTACAGAACTGCCATTTTAATCACAAAAGAAAGAGAGGAGGGGGAGAAGAATGGGAAGGATAGAGATGGAGAGAAAAAGAAGAGAGAAACACGACATAAAGAAAAGGGGAAAGAGAGAGACAGAGAAAGGAGGGAAGAAGGAAAACATGACATGTGATAATCTGAAAACTACAAAACTGGCTCCTCTGTTAGTGATGGCCTCTGAGTTGACTGCAGACACTCAAGCGAGAGCCTGGAAGCCCTGGCTTCTGGAAACCTTTGACACTAGGCATTGGTATTTGACAGTTGATCTGCTCCAGACAGGGTGACCTAAGACAGCACCTCTGTCATCCTCATTACCCTGAGCAACCAGAACACATAGTGAAAGTGATGAAATCAATGACCAAGTTTTCTGAGGCTTTTTGGTTTTAATGTTGCAGGCATTCCCCAAAGGTCCCTGAATGTCTGCAGTGAGCCAGGCCTGGCAGGGATCCGAGTGCATGTGTTATGCCTGTATATCTTCATACACCACCACATGGGTGGCTGGGTCCTCTATAAGAGCAACAAGTGCTCCTAACCACTGAGTCTTGTCTGTAGCCCCAGAATCATTGATTATTGTCAACAGAGACTCAAACATACACTCATTTTGTGTAACCTGTATACTAAAGAATCTTCCAGTATCACATTGTTGTGAGTAAAAGGCCATCCTCATGTAAACTCCACTGTTTTTGCACTGTAACAATATCTCATCTAAACTACTCTAGGCTGAAGCTAAGTAGAACGGTGAGTTACACCATAAATTACCTAAGTAATCACTTTTTAAAAAATCCTTAGTATTTTTAAGGGATCTCTAACAAGGTCCAACAATGTATGTAGTAAAGATGTGCCATTCTACCAAAATTACCCAATTCTCACCTGGATATGGGGATGATCAAGAGAAGATGCTACAGATGGTGAGTGGATGTCACCCTGAGGTCTGTAAACATATTAAGTTGTTAAGACCAGAGAGGCAAGTGCAAGTGCTAGGTAGGCCTACAAAATGCCAACACCTTATTTTTAAATTGTCATTTGCTTTGAATAACTTTTGTTCATTTCCCAGACAGCAGGAATTTCTATGCCAGCATCCATGCCTGTTCTCCATCCTGCTCCATTGACCTGTTTGCTCTTTACCAATAGGTTCAGTCTGCAATATTTTGCCCTTTCAGCAAATCTTTGTGAATTCAACTTCAGATTATGCTGTGTGTTTGAGGTCCTTTGCTTTCCCCTGTCATTTCAGAGTCAGTACCTATAGAATTACTCATGGGGATTTCATTGGAATTTTACTGAAGCTATACATGAAGTTGAAAAGAACTTGACAACATCCAATACTGAGAGTTCCCACCTGTGAACACAGAGGACTTGCCATTTATTTAGATAACAGTTCATTTTCTTCATCAATAGCTTGTAATTTTCTATAAGACTTAGACATGTTTCCTTAGATTTATACCTAAGTATTGTATTTTTAGAAGACTCTTATAAATGGTGTTTTTAAATGTTCAATGTGCAGTTCTAGTGGCTGGCAAACAAAGAAGCATCACACCCTGCATATCTGTTATGTTCGCTTATTGTTTTCAGGTCATTTTTGTTGTTGATGCTAATTCTTTGTGATTTTCTATGTGCAAAAGTAAGCCATCTGTGACTAGAAAGTAATTCCTTCGTTATCTCTTTCTTTCTTTCTTCTCTTCTTCTTCTTCTTCTTCTTCTTCTTCTTCTTCTTCTTCTTCTTCTTCTTCTTCTTCTTCTTCTTCTTCTCCCTCTGTCTCTCTCTCTCTATCTCTATCTCTCTCTCTCTCTCTCTCTCTCTCTCTCCCCCTTCTATGTAACCAATTTCTTCCTTTATTACCTTAGGCCAGACATTCAATGCACTGCTTATTGGGGTGAGATGAAGTCCTTGTCTTGTTTCAAGTCTTATATGAAGTTTCCCATCACTGGTGTAATTTTAACTGTAGAGTTTCTATCAATACTGTTTTTGGTTTGGTTTGGTTTGGTTTGGTTTACGTTTTTCTTTTGTTTTTGGTTTTGTTTTTCAAGACAGTGTTTCTCTGTGTAGCCCTGGCTGTCCTAGAACTCACTCTGTAGACCAGGCTGGCCTTGAACTCAGAAATCCACCTGCCTCTGCCTCCCAAGTGCTGGAATTACAGGCATGTGCAACCACTGCCTGGCTCAATACTGTTTTTAAAATAGTATATTTTTATCAAGCTGAGACAATTCCTTCCCACTGAAGGTCTTTTATTGTTTTATCTTGAATAAGTGTTAGGCTTCACCATGTGCTGTTTTGTTTATACAGATGTGATCATATGATTTTTATACAGATGTGATCATATGATTGTTATACAGATGTGATCATATGATTTTTTTTTTATTTTACTGATACATCAGATTTTACAGAGAGCTATGTGAATGATGGTTACTCTTATACACCTAACATTCCACTTGATTATGGAGTATAAGTCTTTTGTGTAGTGTTGGATTAAATGTGTGAATATTTTATTGAGTTTCCATTTATGTTATTGAGAGACACCGGTGTATAATTTTTCTTCTTTATGCTCTTAAAGAATAAATTATAACGTCTTTTACTCGTTTCTAGCTTGGGGAGGCATTTCAAGAGCTCTGGTCCATTTCTTCCATAAATTTTGGGTAAATACCAGTGGCAAAGGTGATTTCTTTCATGGAAGATCATTAGTTACCATTCATTTGCTTTGATGGGTATTGGGTAGTTTATGTTATCTGTTTCTCTTAGTGAGTGTGTTGTTTGTGTTGATTTACTTCAGTGAATTTTGTATATCACATATATATATATATACACACATACATATATATATATATACATACACATATATATACATACATATATATCTGTATATATATATTCATTTTAAGCATGTTTGTTCACTTTCCCCTTTAATTACCCTTTTTGTGAATGAGTTGTCAGAACCCTTCTTTGTTTCTCATATCCACAGTTTGCCCTCTCACCTTTTTGTTATTTAGCCTACTTGATATATTAACAATTTTATAGATTCCCAAGTCACCTAGTTTTGCTTTGTTGGCTCTCTGCTGCCACATTCTGGGGTCAGCTTCTAGGGTCCTGCTCCAGTTTTTACTGTTTTCTTCTACTTCTTCATGTTCAATTGCTCTTCTTTCTCCAGCTTCCTGAGACAAAAGCTTGGGTGACAGGTTTTATATTATTCTTATTTTCTAGTATGTCCAGTAACTATTTCTCTCAGCATTGCTTTGGTTGTATCCTGCAAATTGTGTCATGCTTTTATTTTTATTCAGTTATTTCTGAAGTTAACACACACTGAGAAATTCTAAATAAGTTTTTAATACCTTTGAAAAGGCATTACGCTCAAGTACCTTTGAAATATTTTGGGGAGCAAGAATTTCTGACATTAATCAGTGTAGTGTCAAGACAGATAAAGAGAACCCTTCCTTCCTTGTCTTTGATAATCAATTAATAATTCAGGACCAAAAAGAAATAACTTCCTTATTGATACCCCATCCAAAAAGCCAGCTGCACTGCTCCATTGTCAGCTGACAATTCTGTATGATTTAGACTAACAAGAAATTGCTGAGCAGTGGTCAACGCCCAGAGGTGTTGATGAGCCCTGAACTGATGCTGCTGCCATTCCATCACCTAAAACTCCTCTCTGAGACCTGTTCTTTATTGAAGTTGAGGTTGACATTTGGCAATAGACACAGAGAAGAGACTTTATAGTGCTGATAAAGCGAGTCAAGAACTGGTCTGTGCTTACTACTATACTTCAGTTTGTCCAGTAGGCACAGGGCTCTGCCATGTAGTCTATTAGCAATGTAGACTCCAGTTCTCTCTCTGGAGTTTCTGAATCATATCACTCATACTTTAATGGGATTCCTGCAAAGTTCATGTGCATCTTAAAGGTTACAGAGCCCTGTCCAAAATGAGTTTAGATTGTGTTTATGCCAGATTGGAAAGGATGGTCTTTTGATGAACTGCTCAGAGAAAAATCTCTCAAAAAAGACTGTCCTTGAATGAGACCACAGGAGAGGAACTTACTCACTTAACTCCACTCTACTAGTCCCCCCACATCTGTTCTGAGACCCGTGCGTCACCCATAAAAAGAAGCCAAAAAATATATAAAAAGAGAAAAGCTGGGTGTATAACTTAAAAAAAAAAAAAAAAAACTCCCTGTTTCTTTATAAGAGATAGGCAGATATAGTCTTCAGCTAGAATACCCTGGTCTATGAAAGAGGAAATGGGATATTATATACTATTGCAAAACATCTGAGTTTGTCTTTGCCAAAAGAAAATGTATTTTCCATCAGAAAATAAATAGGTACTGGAAATTCTATTAGATTTTGTAAATGTAGATGCATATAAAAGATTGGATGGCTTTAATTTAAAAAACTGCTGGGTCTATATTCTTTCTTGTTACTTAGAATAAGTCCCAAACTTATTATATATTTGGAATAGGAATGTTTCCCCATTCCTTCGGTTGATCAGTTGATATTTTTCCTATTTATTGGAGCTGTCAATAGGGGTCTTCTAATTAAGCTAGAGATGATAAATATATTTTAGAAACAAAAAATATAAATACAATACAGAGGAATCATGAACTTATTTCCATGTCATTAAACCTTCATTTTACCCACAAGGAAAGTGCGTTTTTCATAACTTGCAAGAAATGCCTTGCTTTACTGTAAGATGCAGCTAATGTTCTTTTAAAGCCACTCAATTTGATGTTGGCATTTGAATTGTTTTATTACCACAGAATAAAGGGACAGCAAAATTCACAAGTATATAATCCATATACTATGGTCAATTGTTAAGTATCAATATATATGGTTGAATACTAAAGACTCTCATTCTATTCTATTCTGAATGGTCATTCTATCAATTGACTTTTTTTCAGGAGCCAGGATAACATTTAGGAAAAATTCACCTAAACAGAGATTGCCTCATGGCACTGTTTATGAAAAGTCCTGAAAGCATAAAGACATATGTCCAAAAGTTTACAGAGTAAAGCATTCTGTCCCATTTGTTCATTTTTTGCAATTAAGATTTCATAATAAATATTGCTGATTTCTTTATTCCTGTGGTTTTTTTAGCTTATTGGTCATATTAGCCTACCAATTATTCAGACCCTAGACTACCATCTTAATCAATGGCCAAGTCTCTGCCCCTGCTGGACTTCACTAGCACCTGGTGGCTGTACCCTTGCCAATAGTCCAATAGTCCTTAACTGTTCAGGATCTTCTAGTGTAAGTACTCCTGTTGACACACAATGTGGATTTGAACTCAAATAGACATTAATCCTCATCTAAGATAATAACAGTTTGGGAGGGGTGGTAAAACAAGTCACTGCTATTATTAAAATGTAGAAAATAAGACAATTAAATTGTGATTCTGATTAAAATGTTTTTCTTAAAATATCCATTAAGATTTCATACAAACAAGCCCCCACCCATAGCTGTCTTGTTTCCCCTCTCTTATCAACCCACATACTTCCATTTCTTCCTACAAAATTCTTTAAACCCAGAACAACTTTAGTAGGAGGGATGTGTCCACATATCCTCATGTACTTAGTCTGATCTGTTCCATACTCCATAGTCGTGAAAGCACAAGGTAGCGGAGATGATTGTGTTTAGTCTTATACTCACCCACGAGAACACAAATAACACAGCTCCGTCACTTTATCAGCAATCATGTGATTTCCTAGATCAGAAAAGTGGAAGAGATATTCAAGAACAACTTTAGACGATAAAAAAGCAAAAGGAATACTGGGATATTCAATTTAACTCAAATTATATTTCATAAGATACCCCTTTTCTTGGGAAATTTTGGGTATCTTACTAAAGTTATGATTTCAGAAAATATTCATGAATATTCATGAATGTTTAGAGGTAACTTACTTTAAACTGCATTTGTATTGCAAGTTAGCTTCTGCCTTGTCAAGAACCACACCTGAGCCCTGTGTGTTTTCCCTTCCTCTGGTGTAACTGTCACACAGTTCTGAAAGCTTACAGCGATGCTGCAGCAGTGATTTTTTTTCAGGCTTCCCAGCCTTTGGAGTTCTACTCACTAAACACTGACTATAGCAGGTTCAGAAAGCCAACTCCAATAGAAGTCCCTGCTACCAGCTGAGCTGCTTGCTTTAGTGGCACTGAGACCAAAACCTGAGAAAAGAAGTTTAAACCTTCAGTCCATCACCATGTTTGTGGGAAAGAGGGGATGTGGCAAAGAAGTTCACATTGTGGTGTCCAGGAAATCAGGGTTACAGGATTATTATAGGAAGAAACCAAGGAAGCTATCATCATAAAGGGGGCCCGACTGTCATACTTCCTCCAACTAGCCACACCTTCTTCTCTAACCCAACTCCCAATAATGCCATAATACCATGAATCCAAGGGAATAGTTCTCAGCCCTCCAGATTCAATCACTTTGCAAGATTTCTTTCAGCTGTCAACCAAGCCCCAACATATAGGGAGACTGGAAATCTGTACTTTGCAAACATTAACGTCTTCTGCCATAAGCCCAGGAAGCATTTATTTATTCTTTACTATTAAGGAAAAAGTAAACTTGCTCTAAGCAAGAAATACACTCAGTGCCCATTCCAGATGAGAGATTTGGTTCAAACTTTCTTATGTGTCCCAGAGTGTCCAATAGCTTCTCTTAATGACTCTAGGAGACATAAGAGGAAGCCACATCAAGACTGGAACACTCTGTTTTTCTTCTGCATAGTGCCTTGCTTGAATTTTACTTTGATAATATACTCTACTGACTAGCTACAGGATGGCCTGAGTCACAATGGAAACAAAAATGAAAAGGGGTGAGAGCTAGAGAAATGGTTCCATGATTAGGAGCACTGGCCTTCTTCCCAAAGGCCTAAGTTCAGTTCTCAGCACCCACACAGCCATTTGCAATTCTTTAAAACTCCAGTCCAAAGGAATTTGATGCCTCCTTTTGGCCTCCGTGGGCACTAGGCAGGCATGTGATGCACAGACATGTATTCAGGTAAAACATCCGTACACTTAAAATAAATTTAAAATAAAAACATTTTTATTGAAATGTTTGAATCAAATGATCTATAAAAACATAATTTGTACGTGTCTTGAATAGGTCCAGGGTACACGTAATTGAAATTGCTTTGCCCACAACTGTTTTAAGGTGGTAGTTGTTTGTTATTGTTGTTTTGTTGTTTAGGATTCAGAAAAAAAACAAGTTATTTTTTATCTTTGAACCTCAATTTAAGAGCTCGTAAAGATCTTTCTGCTAAATTAGCATCAACTATTACCAGATGAGGGAGGTATCCAAGGACTTTGGAGGTGTGACCCTTGACTATGACATGCAATTCCCTACCAGACAGCTCTGAGGCACGTTTTAAAACTGGTTTCCTCATATATCAAACTTTTCAAACTGGATCTCTTCCTTCACTTACACAACATAGCTCACATTTTTATCAACAAGCATTGCTGCTCTGAAAATGCAATCATCACATGTATAGGTGAAATTCTACCCCTTCCATTCTTACATGTCCTCCCT
The DNA here is from genome assembly GCF_000001635.26 of Mus musculus. Lineage (NCBI taxonomy): Eukaryota > Metazoa > Chordata > Mammalia > Rodentia > Muridae > Mus > Mus musculus. The sequence goes on along the minus strand of NC_000070.6, from coordinate 6,752,016 downwards.
CATTAAACAGAGTTCTTCATTCTAGAGGATGCTTGCTGGGGTCTTACTTCAGTGCAGTTTCCCTGTTGGAGTAGTGGTCTCTGCAGTTCTATTGTACTTTTGATCAGAACAGTAACCCACCACCACCACCATGTATATGTTTGGCTGCCTGGGAGAGCCTTGAACACAGGATACTTCTTATCTACCTTTATTTTTCCAGGGTCCCTTTCAGTACCAGGCAGAGTGTTTAGAAAAAGAACCCTACATCAAATTTCCTATACAAGGAATGAATGCCTTCAATTCAGTAGCTCTGTGTTCCAGCTGTATCTTCATTGGCAAGCCCTCTGAACATCTCTTGTTATAAGAACATGTCAATATGAGCTCATACACAAGGTGATTAGTTTAGATGTAATGGTGATGGTCAAGCTTGGAGGTTGTGATTAACCTCACCGACTACAGGGCTTCAGAACTGCCTCTTTGCATCTTTGGATTTTCATGGTACTGTACCACAGATGATGGGGGTAGTCTCTCTGGTTGTTCCAGGGTTCAATAGTGTTGTGCCCCTCAACGTTAAACACTCTGATTGGTGTGTAATGAGTATCTGTAGGTATTCTGTATTATTTATACAAGACCTGAGAACCACAACTACTTAAGGCCAGGATTGAGCCAATAAGGAGACTTATAGTGGATAGGAAACTGGTTTTTGAATCCACAACAATTTCAATTATATGTGCTAAACACTGTTTGTTAGGGATCATGAAAATCTATGTTTGTTATACTAATAATTGCTATCAGGGCCAGACATCATGGTGCACACATTTAATCCCAGCACTCTAGAAGCAGAGACAGGTGAATCTCTGTGCGTTAGAGGCCAGGCTAATCTATGTAGCAAGTCACATGCTAGCCATGGCTACATAGTAAAACCTATCCCAATGAAAATGGAAGGAAGGAAGGAAGGAAGGAAGGAAGGAAGGAAGAAAGGAAGGAAGGAAGGAAGGAAGGAAGGAAGGAAGGAAGGAAGGAAGGAAGGAAGGAAGGAAAGAGAGAAAAGAAAGGAAGGAAAGAGAAAAGAAAGGAAGGAAAGAGAGAAAAGAAAGAAAGGAAAGAAAGGAAAGAGAAAAAAGAAAGAAAGGAAAGACAGAAAAGAAAAAAGAGAATAACTTCTACCATTTTATTTTTTAACCTGACATTCAAGATTAATATCATTATGATTTTTAACTCTTTAGATCATGTCTCTAATTTCAGTGTGAACTTGGTAAGTGATAAACCTATAAATGATGGTTAAATCAAGCTAACACTAGTTTAAAATTAGCCACTATTAAAACCTAATCATTGATTAAATAGAGGTTATTTGTCCAAATTAAAATTAAAGCATGTATCTCCCATATTCAAAATGAGCATGTGAGCTTCTGAAGTCCTAATTTTATTATCACCGTTTTACAGAATGGTTTTAATTATGACCTTTCTATCAGAAGAAGCCTTATATTCAGGATTAGGAACTTGCTGCTCCAACTAGTCTTGTTAAAGACTATGGCTTGATACATTCTGTGCTCCAACTTTTATAAAAACCAGTGAACATTTCTAATAACACTTTTCTAATTTCATGGTTCACTGCACAGTCAGTAAAGATTTAAATAATTTAGAAAGAAAGCCTATTCTCTTTCTTTATTAGAAGTTTGAGTCAAGCAAATTTTTTGACATTTAATAGGTTTTTAACCCTTTTAATAACTTCTTATAATGAAATTTATTGGTAGTTGTTTTAAAGAAAGGGTTATTATGTTAGTATGAATAGCAGTCAGTATTTTTTATGATTAGTTTTTAGACCTTGACTTTATATGACTCAAAGTGTGTAATAGCATAAATGAATGAAGTGTGTTGAGATTGACTAAGTCAGTTATACCAAGAAATAGAGAGACTGTGCATAACTACATCCATCTAACAGGCTATACAATTTTGCCAGACAAATATTTGAATCATAATTGTTTTAAAGGAGCTTAAGGTCACTTACAGAGTCAGTCACTTTAAAGGAACCAAACGAATTATAATTTTCTCAGACTGATTTTTTTCCCCAAGTTATTAATACTATGCTCGACAGGACAGGATTTCTAGCCTTTTTCTATCTGGGTTTCATGCTATTTTAATGTTTTATAATATATTATTAGAAGGATTATTGGATGGGTTCCATAATAAAAGGCTAATTTAAAGCAGCACTTTTCTTCAAAATTTTAATAAGCTGGAAACATTAAAAAAAAAAAAGTCCAAGAAGCTCTTTTATGCAAGCAGAGAGGTAATTCTGCTTGCCGGGATGTGCTTTTGAGCTGGGTGCTGTGAGCTTCCAGTGATTTAAGAGCCTCCAGATGAACTCCAGTGTCCCCGTTCTGAACCGCTGTGAAGAGGTCAACATGCCACTCATATCTCCATTTCTACCAGCATCCCATCAACATCCCAGTGGAAAAGATGAGAACACAAGTTAATAGGATCTAAATATAGTGTGGAGTGCTGTTTTGGCTGATGCAGGCTGCCATGAACAGGCAGAGGCAGTTCTGAGCAGTAAGCCACCACTCTCAGAGCAGAGTCTCAGAGGATTTCCCAATTCCTCATCACTTGCAGTTCCAAGTTGTTCTTCATGTTGTAGTGCTCACAGTCCTCGAAAGTATCCTGAAAAAAAAAAGATGCCATTATTCTCTACTGTCTCTATGCACATTAAAGTTAAGGAGATGTGAACAGACATGAGCATTGTGGGATACACTTGATAATGGGTGACACTTTTTTAGAGCAAAGCACTGTCTACACTTTGTAATACACATGCAAAAGGCCTGAGGTAGACAAAGGAACACCTTCATGACTAGTCACAGGAGTACCAACAGCAGATCTATACATTCTTATTGTCAGAGTGATATAACCTTGTAGAAACTAGTAATTCTCAATTCTTGGGAAACAGGGTAGATCTCATGGTCCCTAAAATTCTTTAAACAATATAGAGCATTTCACCCGTAAGTCATTATGTCCTGTAATGAACTGAACTTATGTTGGCATCAACATGTAATCTTCATATTTCCCTAATTTGTGCTAAAGAAGAAGAGCCCTAAAGCCTACTGAAACTTCATCAAGCCTGACAATATTGTCAATAGTTTAAAAATCACATTGGGAGACAATTATTATTCGCACAAAGCATTCAGAAATGGGTTTTCTCAACCCAAGTCCAAAACAGTTGATAACTAGATGGTAAAAAGGCACACACCCTAACTACCTGTCCATAGTGATGTTGCACAGGAAAGGGTATATGGCCAAGATCTGTGGATGAGAAGGATGGAATGTGAGTCATAATGCCTTTACATACATTACACTTTTGTTAACCCTTCTGTCAGGCAGGTACCCATCTAGCCTTCTCATCGGGCCATTAAAACCAAGTTATAAACTCTATTTACTATCTCACAGTGGCCCCCTGTGCTCTGTGGCCATAAGCTGCTCAATCTGTTCTAGGGACAGTCCCCACAGATGCAGCCCTTGACTGCATCGACTCGTCACATCAACAGTTCTGCCTGAACTAGAACTTGTCAAAGAGAGCAGCAAAAGACTTCTGCACAAACCACAAATGTGAAACTAAGTTCAGCCTTGAGAAAGCACTCTTCTATCTTAGTTAATCCTCACAGTGAGTTACTTAAAGGCAAATACTGTTTTCTTCTCTCCTTGTTTCTTCTTGAGACTCATCACCATGGCACCAATGACACTTATATGTTGCTTTGTGTTTCCCAGACTGCAAATTGAGCTGCATACAGAAAACGTTTCAGGCAAGATGGCCACTTTCAGTTCACCAGGAAACAAGACCAATGCCTGCCACACAGTAGGCATAGTGAGAATGTGAAAATCCCTCTGTTTTCAAAGGTGGAAATGAAGGTCGAGTAATTAAGAACTACGATAGTTCATGGGAAACAGAGGCAGACTGATTTGATGAAAGCAAACAATTTACCTGCAGAGGAGGAAGAAGAGGAGGAGGAAGAGGAGGAGAAGTCAAAAGTAGAAAGGCTGTGTGTGTTAATTACTTTTCTCTGTAACAAGACAGCTGTCACCACAGCTTTAGGAGGGACGGTTTGTTTGGCTCACAGTTTCAGAAATTATAGCATGTCCTGGTAGGAAAGCATGGAACAGGTCGCAGTGCCTGGGCATGCATTGGAGACTTATTCAGATGGTGGCAGGTGGGATACAGAGAGAACACACAGGCATGGACATGTGCATTGCAAAGCTAGCAAAGGCTTCTCCTCACCAAGATACCTCAGCAGTTAGGCCCTACTTCCTAAAGGCTCTGTCACCTTCAAAATGGCTGCATGAGCTAAGCATAAAACATGCAAAATCTAAGCCTGAGAAGACATGTCAGTTGCAAACATTAACAGATTGCCTTTTTTGTGCAAGAAATCTGGACATATTTGTGGGGGTAACAAAGATTCTTCTTTCTGTGTTTGATTGTGAGAGGAACAGAAGTCAAAGAGAAGAGCCAGGGCCCAGTGGGGACACTGCAGGTAGTCAGGTCTACAAATTGTTTGTACCCTTTAGGGTCTGCTATTTGAGTCATCTTGTGGGAGAAGATTTTTAAAAGATGAAAGCAAAGTATTTCAATTTTTCTTGTAATACTCCTCAGCAATGTTTGTCTCTTACTTACAAAGTCTCTTGAGTAATGAGTCCATTTCATGAATGAGTCTGCCCTTGGCCTGAAGGAGCAGAGGGTGAGCAGTAGGGGAGGCTCATATCAGCATGGACCTGTGTTTCTTGAGCACAGGTTTAGCTGTCCCCCAGTGTGGTGGTTCTAGAGAGAGTAGTGTCTCAGAGGCGAATTGTGTTCCTCACAATATATACTAGTCCTAACTACAAATATCTCACATTAGGGTACTGGAAAGAGCTCTGAAAACTAGTAGAGTTCCTACTGTCTTTTGAAAGAAAAGCAAGAATTCAAAATACTAAATTCAAAAGTAAACTTGGTTTTGGAAGTTTTGTGTTGAAATCAAGTTAATTTAAACTTTAAACTTCTATTGATGAAAATGTTTTCATCTAAATGTTCTACCCTCCCTTTATAACTTATTTTTTCTTCTTCTTTAAAAATACAACTTGTGTAGTATTTAGGTATTGTTTTCTCTTTTTGACAATATCAGTGTTTAATAACAAATACCTAATAGCAAAATGTTGATATTTGTATAAATTATGCATGTCCAAATAATAAATAGAATATGCAAGGACATCACATTAGGATAATTTATTTAACTTGTTTAGACAACAAGACAAATTAAGCTCTCTCATAGAAATGTACTTATGAGAATAATAAGTAAAATTTAATTATTAAATTCACCCACACATTTGTTCTGATACATGCATTTACATATTAATTGAATCCTCGTCAAAATATATAATCAAATTGTAGTTTAAATAATACCAATATTTACATTCTTCTCATAGACTCTTACAGTGTATCATTCCTTAGACAAAAACTAAAACTGCTTGGCCTTCCAGCCCTAATTAATGATGCAGGACTGCATGGACAACCCAGAACAAGACTCTGAAGCTTTCCTTAGATGCTGAGAATGGTTTGTGTTTGATGACGTACATTCATCAAAGGGGATGAGAGCAAGCACTTGTCACAGCCAGTGCCAGTAGGGTCTCTTCATGTCCCTGGGGAAAGCACTCCACAGCGAAAGGTGTCAAACGTTGACAGACAGGGGTGAGCACCAGAGCTTCCAAGATTCTTCATGTTCCCTTGCTCCAGTTGGATCTGGCACAAATCCAGGAGTTGCCTGCATAGACCACAGAATGCAGCAGCTGGTAAACCATCTTAGCAGAGAGGCCTTTGGGCTCGCCCTGCTCCAGAGCTCTGTTCACCAACTGCTGCTCACTTAAACAGCTGGATCTGAGCAGGGAGAGACGGGCTCTCGTTAGAGTTTTATGTGTACAACTGTTCCAATATAGATTGTCTGCTAGAGGCAGGGATAACGATAGCTTTCCAGGCTCCCACAATGGACTGGGAAGGATGCTGATGTTCAAAGAAAACAGCAGGCATGAGAATTATGATATATACACAGAGCTTTGAACACCAACATCAAACCTCCCATGTTCTGTATTATTCTAGAGTGCAATTTTAACATCATTTGTCACTGTGCAGCTAATACTATCACAAGTACTTTCTGGAGGCAGAGGTGTCCCAATCACACCAAAATAATGTTTGACAATTATTTTGGTAGGCAACATGGGCCTGGGTTTTCTTTCCATTTCCAAAGAAAACCAAAGGTCTCACACATGCTGAAAGGTGTGTCAAATGTTGTACCTAGTGAGTCCGCCTATCTTAAACCTGGAACTCTTCTGTTGTAGAAGGGATGCCATGCGAGTCAGAAGGTCCATCCCAGAGCAGGGCATAGGCAGAATAAATGGACAGTGTCTACCCTGCTCGCATAATCAATCCTGATGGAACTTTGGGTTTTCATTAATTGGAAAAAGGCTTTGAAGGGGTGCGTATGAAATTCCCCTTCATCATCATAATCTTCCTCCTTTATTTTAATTGGCATTTTTACTCCCATAAGTATGAAAATACTATTGTACAATAACAACTAGTAAAATTCAAAGAAACAATACAATCCAGTTTGCATAAGAAAGAAATCCAGACCATTCTCAGATGAAATGTAATTCCCAAATGAGGAAATAAATGGGTAGTGAAAATACCAATGACGTACAGTACTTTTACATAAGATAGCATAGAGTTTACTAATCTTTTTAAAAGTGAGAAATAAACACATTAGACATGACTTCTAATGCATTTGAGTGCTGGGGCTTAGCAAATAAAATCCCCAGATGATTAGGGTATGCATTACCCTGTATGGAGCCGGCAGACTCTACCTGACCAAAACACCTCTACATTCCAGTTCACAAAAATATGATGATGGATTCTTCACAGTGGTGAAAAACATAGTCTATAACCAATTAGGTTGTATCAATCAAAATTACCTTTAGCAGCATATAAAAGATAGCCTCGGGGTGACAAATCAGCAGAGATGGTGTCCTTAATAACCATGTTAATCAGAGACTCAGAGACCGAAGCCCCTCTACTCATTGTTCTTCCAGCCACCTCAGAGCCCTGCCAAATAGCCCTGCCATCTCCTCCAGCTCTAACCACTATCCAATATTTTTACCGTCAGGAACAAGGAAAGAACACAGAAAAAAATCGTCACTAATAAGTGTGACTTTACACACTTGTTTATTATAAATTTAAAATATGGGGAAAACAGAAAACTATCTGGCTGGTTTAAATTTTGTATCTGACATCAAGGAGTACCAACCAACCAGTGCACCGCAGGAGGAGACTGGTAACAAAGGCCTTTGCTGGCTTGTATGAGGTCACTAATTATTATGTTTTATAATTAGACATCATCTACCTTAACTCTCCCCTCCCCCATATTAATAGTAATTAAAACTTAAATGGTTCCCATGAAAGCAACACCACATTTGTGTTCTTCTCCTAATCAGGACTGCCAGGGTGGTGCTAGGATTTCATTGTATATGAGCACGTGGCTCCTGAAGAGTTGATGATGGTCTCTTGCTTATGCTTGCCTGGTGCAGTGTCAAAAATGTCTGCCTGCCTAGCCTGCTGCCACTGGTGGCATGGTGAGTCCTTACCTACATGATCCTTGGCTCCACCGTGGTAGCTGAAGGCTACTTCCTCTTTAAGGTAGCAACAAGAATACAGACTTAGAATAACACAAATTAGCATAAGAAAAACTGGATATTTTGCAAAACAGTAAAAGAAATTGGTGCTTCAGGAGGGAGATTATCCCTCAGTAAGGAACTCCACGAATCTGGAGCCTCTGTGTGAAAGTCAATTTAGACCTGATAGTCCTGAAGCACCAGGCTAAAACTACCAGATTTCTGCACAGATGAGATAAAATGGGCTCAAAACATGTCACCCGTAGCGCATGCTTTGGAACCAGAGGTGTATGGGAAGAAGAAATCAAGGTATCAAGTTGTTCCGCATTGTTAGAAAGATGATTTAGTTAAAGTCTGACTCATCTGGCAAGTACTCTTAATTCACAGAGCTATGGAACATGTTCCCTGCATCACCAAGGCTGAATTTGCCCCTGAGCGATTTACATGAGGCGGGACTAAAAGAGGCTGTGCCATAGGACAGTACTCATTCACAGGTGGCCACTTTTCCGTACTCATAACTAAAGCTGTGGGAAATGCTATGAGGCATAGGAGTTCAATACACTTGGGAGTAAGCCCTTCAAAAAAATAGCTTATGTTCCCTCTTCTTTTAAAAGTCAATTCTGGTTTTCTCGGTACCCTCTGAAAACGGCAGGATGTCCATGAGAGCTGTCTCTCCCGCGACTGTTTCAGGGCGGAGTGGCTTGCAGAAGTAGGAGATTTGCCTTTAAAGGCCTGGAGCAAAACAGTTTGTGTTTTTGAAAAATAGATGCTGGTTCAGACCAGGAAGTTAGAAAACTTGTGGAACCTAAGCTTCACCAAGAACATAAGGTGCAGCGACTCAAGGCCGAGCTGGGGAACAGCCAGAGGGTGAATAGCCCAACGCAAGGCCTGTACGGAAGCAAGAACACAGGCTCCAGACCTGCACAGCCTCAGTCTACACTCAGCTGGACTAGTTAGTGTTGTGAAATGGCCTGTGCACACTGGTAAAAATAATGTTGCTGCCATAAAAAAAAAAAAAAAAAAAGCTTAGAAATTACCCGACTGAAATGTTATTATGACCTGAAAAAAAAAAATTCTGAGCATCTCAGTCTATGTGGAATTTTTTTTTTTTTTTGCTATGCAACAGCAGCTAGCATTAATTAGAGTTTTCAATTCATGTGTATTTTTAACTAGCAAGTCCTTCACTTCATCTTTGTCCATATTCTTCACTCTTGTTCTCTCATCTTGAGCACTTTTTAAACAATCTTTCTCACAGGGAACTAAACAAGCCACACCAATACATACATACCAGGACCATTCACCAATGTGTTAGGTTTGAACTGCTAGAGAAATGTTAAGTGAAATCCACCGTACTCCCCTTACACAATGCATTTGACCTCCAGATAACGTTAAGTGCTTCATCTCCCAGCGTGTTTCATTTTAATCCTACAGAGACAAAATTCATTGCTTGAATTACAAGAGGGAGTCTTGTTAAGGCCGAAAAGCAGTCACTCTGATAGCATAGTGGATTAATACTGAGACTTGGCAGTTTTAGAGCCTTACTTTCAAATCTGTCTGCACAGTCAAGTCACTGCAATAGTCAATTAATCAATTGGTACATACCTGTCCATAAGCATTCTGAGGAAGGTGGGTAGGAGATAATTCTGGTTATTCAATAAAGGATTAACTGAACCAGAGCACCTGCGGGGAGAGAGTGTCTTATACACATGGCATGGAACTGCAACCCTGAAATCTCAATGTGATTGCCTAAGCAAGACATGAATGATAGTCACAGCAGTTGACATGCCCAAAAAATTGGAGGAAACTCACAAAACACCAACCTTAAATGAAGAGCTACAGTGGTAGTCAATGGCTTCTGAGGCAAGGATGATTGGTTCTCTCAAGGGACAAGTTCTCTGATCCCCACTGGTCAGCCCCGAACACATAAAAACGACAGCAAAAGGACTGTCAAGGTTTTTAAACATACATTTGTGTGTATGCAAGCACGCGTGCATGCTCTTGCATGTGTGCGTACATTATAAATATGAAATGGGGGATGTGGGGTGAGGGATAGAAGTGATATAAGTACAATTTAATCACGTATGAAACTCTCAAAAAATATAAACTGAGAACGCTCATTCTCTTCTTGTCTTCTAAAACCTTCCTTAAATGATTAGAATGAAGACACAGGGCTTAGTGGGAGGCTGTGATACTAAAATCACAAATGACTTTGTAATTTGGATCTCATTCTGACAAGAACCAGCATGTTGACATCTTTATCACATAAATAAATACAGTGTTACAAGGTGTAAATGTAAGCCAGTAAGATGTCTATTTATCAGAACAAAAATAAAACTATAGGGACCTGGTCTTGAGTGATGAAATGCTATGTTGACCCAATTATGAAAATCTGGTTTGGGTTGGATGATTGTGATAATGAGATTAAAACCCAGGACGTTTCCATGCCAGACAGCAGTACAGCTGAGCAATTTTCAAGCTCTATTTTTTATATTCTTTAAAGTAATCTACATGTTAGATTTATCATAATACAGAGAATATTCGTGTATATTCTGCTTAGAAGCACATTCTACCACCTACAAGTTAAAGAAACTTTTCTAAGCTGGTCCCAATAGTGTTCACCTCTAACTACAGAGGCTGAAGCAGCAGAATCATGAATCCCATGGTAACCTGAGCTGGCATACTGAGAACCTTTGTCAAAAAGTCAAAACCTAAAAATAAAAATAAAAAAAAAAATAAAAGAACCTCTCAAGAAGCATGTTTCTGAAAATGTGTCTATTCGTTCATTTATTTTAGATGCAAGAGATTGGGAACGCAGAAGGAGCTCAGTACAGCTCCCATCCTCAGATGGCAGCCATGAGGCCGAGAGGCCAGCCTACAGACATCAGACAGCAGGCAAGCATGATGCAGCCCGGCCAGCTGACCACCATCAACCAGTCGCAGCTGAGCGCACAGTTGGGCTTGAACATGGGAGGAACCAATGTGGCCCACAACTCCCCTTCTCCACCCGGGAGCAAGTCTGCAACCCCTTCCCCATCCAGCTCAGTGCATGAGGATGAGTGTGAGGATGCCTCCAAGGTATGACCTGTGCTTGCCACCTGCATTGCCATGTGAGGGGGGCGTGTGTGTGTCTTCCCTATGAGAAATACTGGTGGGAAGCGTATGCTTGGTTAATGAAGCAACCACCTGCTTACCTTATACTTTTAAGTTCTTTATTTGTCCTTTCCGTGTGTGTGTGTATGTATGTGTGTGTGTGTGTGTATACATATAACACAAAGATTGTTTTAACTCTTAAAATGTATATGGTTCACAAATTGAGTGATGCTAGTTAAACTCTGTCCCACTTCATTTCTGCTACTGAGCCTATCTTACTCCCTTCTAAAAACATGTATCTCTGTAGGGACATTTTTTTTTCCTTGCAAGGATCTCATGTAGCATGGGCTAGCCTCGGATGCCTGAGGTGCTATGTAACTGAGGAGGACCTTGAACAACTTCTCTTTTTGTTTTTTGTTTTTTCAAGATAGGGTTTCCCTGGCTGACCTGGAACTCAACCTGTACACCAGGCTGGCCTCAAACTCAGAAATCCACCTGCCTCTGCCTTCCAAGTGCTTGGATGATAGGCATGTGCCACCACTGCCCAGCTTGACCTTGAACTTCTGATGGCCCTGTTTCCACCTCCTGAGTACTGGGATTAGAAGTTTATAGCACCACGCCAGGTGTGGAATGCTGGAGGTCAAACCCACTCTGGGAAAGCCCTGTACAAAACTGAGTTATAGCTTCACCCCAGTGAACTTTGAGGCAGTGAAGCCCTATGGTGTGTGAGTAGGGAGTGAGGATGGGTCAGAATGCAAGCTGTAATGTTGTAGTTAGATGACATCCTGGGATCACCTCACCCACTTGTCCTGTACTAGTGACAGGCAGGGCATAAGACAACTATGTAGAAGAGAGGCCTGGGTGCAAGTATTTTGTACTTCCCTATGGGTCGGCCACCAGATGCCTTTCTTTAAGTCATTTGAGTGGGAAATTGCTTTTTAAATGCCATTGGACATGAAAATTAGCTGAAATTTCCTTTAATTTTCTTTAAAGTTGTTTAAGGGAGTCGTTACTCTAAAGTATGATACTTTTTTAAAAGATAAGAAAAGAAAGAAAAAGAAATGTCCAAACCAAAACCCTGTAGGCTTTTGCTTGAAAACACTAAACTTTTCCCTCCTTCCCCTCCCTAGCTACCAATGAAGTGCCACCCAGGTTTATCCTGGGGCGAAGGATGTGTGTCTTCCTACTGTAAACATGCCCACCAGGACATGAACACTGTCTTTCTATTCTCATTCTTTCTGAAAGACTTATTTTATTTGTGATATGTATAGGCAGTGGGTGGACAATACTCTGGTTCCTGGGAGGCTTTTGTGACTGCCCGATAGAGATGCTGGAAATCAAACTCAGGTGTTCTGCATGATCACTTCAAGCTCCTAACTGCTGAGCCATCTTTCAAGACCCCTCTTTTATTTCTTTTAAAATCTTCCTAATAAATAGTCAGATGTGTCAACCACTCTGTTTCTTGTCACCTTCATAAGAGTTTTGTTTGCTAGAGAAAGTACCCAAGGAGTTAAAGGGGTCTGCAACCCTATAGGAGGAAGAATAATATGAACTAACCAGTACCCCCAGAGCTTGTGTGTCTAGCTGCATATATAGCAGAAGATGGCCTAGTCGGCCATGATTGGGAGGAGAGGCCCTTGGTCTTGTGAAGATTATATGCCCCAGTACAGGGGAATGCCAAGGCCAGGAAGCTGGAGTGGTTGGGTTGGGTAGCATGGTGGGGGGAGGGTATAGGGATAGCATTTGAAATGTAAATGAAGAAAATATCTAATAAAAAATAGAGTTTTGTTTGGCAGAAGTTAAACTGCCAACATTCTGTTAAAGGATTTGCAATGAGATCTGAACTATAGTATCAGATCTATGGGGCTGTCATCTATGTGACTGTAAATATACAGTTACAGACTGTTAGAATTTCAGGTGAATTGTAATTCATAGATTAATTCGATTTATTGATAGCATTGACAGTATTTCCTTATTTCTGTACTCTGGATACCCTGGTATTTGGGGTGGGCAGGGCAGGGGACTAGACTCCTCCCCAGGGTTGGGTATAGCCAACTGAGACCCACCCATAAAGACCAGAGTCTACTGACACTGTGCTGACCGGCCAATTTCCCTGCTCACAACATGTCTACACTGCCCATTCCTGCACACAAAACTGCCAACACATCCTCTGTGTCCTGTGTTGTCTTGGTCCTTTCTGTCCTTCATTGAGTTAGGTCCCTCCACAGGCGACCATGTACTGAGCTGTGGCTCCTGCTCTGGGGATCTGTGAGTGCAAACTTCTCCTGTCCCAGCAGTCATTTCCTTGTGTTGCCAACTTCCCAAACAAAATAAAATAAATCCCAACTGTGAGTGTCAGTGTGTCTGCAAACACATTAAATTCTCCTCACCCTCACTGTCAGTCCTGGGGTAAGTGAGGGCCTATCCATTCTCAGAAAGAGGAACTACTAGAAGACTAATTAATAATAATGCAAGCACTGCTTTAGTGAAAACCTGGACATCAGCTGAATATTTAGATGACAAAGACATTTTCCTGAGGAAATATGGATTTTTATAATAGTACCTAACAGCCAGTGATTGTTTAGACCCAAATATGGACATCAACCATATGATTGTTGCCAGAGATTCATGGTTTCTAGGCAATAACCTAGGCAGAAATTATATGTGTTGTATTATATTCATATATATATATATATACATATATATATATATACATATATATATATACATATATATATATACACACACATATGTGTGTGTGTGTGTGTGTGTGTGTGTGTGTGTGTGTGTGTTGAATTAATGTTCAACTTGTGCATCACAATAATCTTTATCAGTAATCCTTCCTGGCATTTCAAAAAATTAATGCAAAATTTGTGGTGTCTTCTAAAATAAATTTTATACAGGATATGTCTTAACTACAGTAACATTGCACACACTCTTCACCTTACACAAGTGGCAGAGTGGATAAGAGCCTGAAATTCTTAGAACTCTCATTTTGCCATTTATTGTTAACCCCTTAGGAACACAGCTCATAACTGTCCCAAGGCATGAACTTGTGTATGATAAACCTCCAAGCTGATGTGAAATTTTACCACCGAGTTTCCAGTCCATCACTCAATACTCAGATTCCAAAAATTTTGCTTAAGCCTCTGCCAGTGGCCGTAAGCCTGTGTGGAAGAGTTCATATTCTGTAGCAGCAAACTCTTGAGTGTTGGGTGTGTGGGGGTAAAAAGATGGATCTCTCAACAATATCCTTGGAGTTTTTTCTTCTGTTTTTAATTTATTCTTTAAACTTTTTTTACAGTCCAGACTTTATCCCACTCCCAGTCCACCAGAGTGTTCCACATCCGACACCTCCTGCCTCCCCCCACCCCTGTCTCCAAGAGGGTGTCCCCACCCCATCCCCACCCCATCCCCACCCCCAACCCCACCCCAGCAGACCTCCCCACTCCCTGGGGCCCCAAGTCTCTCTCTCTCTCTCTCTCTCTCTGACCAAGTCTAGACCTGGCAGTCCTCTGCTGTATATGTGTTGGGGGCCTCATATTAGCTGGTATATGCTGCCTCAGTGTCTGAGAGATCTAGGGAGTCCAGGTTATTTGAGACTGCTGATCTTCCTATAGGGCTGCCCTCCTCCTTGGCTTCTTCCAGCTTTTCCCTAATTCAACCACAGGGGTGCCTGCCTTCTGTCCATTGGTTGAGTGTAACTCTCTGCATCTGACTCAGTCCACTGCTCGTTGGGCCTTTGGGAGGGCAGTCATGCTAGGCCCATTTGTAAGCACACCATAGCATCAGTATTAGTGCCAGGCCTTGGGGCCTCCCCCTGAGCTGGATCCCACTTTGGACCTGTCACTGGAGCTCCTTTTCCTCGGGCTCTTCTCCATTTTTGCCCCTGCAGTTCTTTCAAACAGGAGATAACTGTTTTGTTTTGTTTTGCTTTTTTTAATGACTTTTTTCTTTTACACAAACATTCCAGAGGTTCTGTTCAGCTATATTTTCCATCTCAAGAAAATCCATCCCCTATTCTACTTTGGAATGCCGTTGCTGACCGTGGCTTCAGAATTCCTCTAATGTTTATGTGTGCTATATTCCTCTTACGTGTGTTAAACGGCTAGAAAAATCCTCTGCTGAAACTAAGTATTTTTTATGATACTTAAGAATTATACAGTATTTTCTCCTTTGTGTGTGTGTAGGATTTCTGTGGACTGTTGTATTGCAACAACTCTAGTTAAATATGAACCAGCATTAAGTCAAAAGATCACTGAAATCATTTATAAGGAGTGAACCACACAGGAATACGGAGTTCCAGCCCGGTGAAAGCAGCTTTCAAAGCATCCCTCTTAACACGCCATGCTGTCTTTAAGCAATTACATATTGATTCCAGATTATCTAATTGAACAATTAAATGGAATAGCTCTGTTTTGACAGAAAATACACAAGTAAATACAGCGGTAGGATTAATTATCATCTTACAAGCACCACCCATGGCCTTCATTGCTCTGGAGCTCTGATGACAACTTCAAGTCACAAATGAGACCTGCAGAGAAGAGGCAAGAAAAAAAAAAAAAAACAAGTCAGGCAGCTTGCGGCTCCACATCTAGAATTCAGCTCCTGTAATTTAACAAACACTTCAAAACCCTCACAGTACCTGGCGTTACAAGTGTATTTGGAATATAGTTAGCTGTTCCTTTAATTAAATTATAGGCTATGAATCACCGTAGATATGGAGTTGAATTTTGCTTGCTTTCGCTTTCATTTTTCCATTGAAAACATCCTTATGTTTACATGTGTCTCATAAAGGACACATGGGTAAGTGATTTTTTACTCCGAAATGGAACAGTTACATCATTCACACAAACAGCCGGGCCCATCTCTCTCTCTCCTTCTCATTGTATTTCTTCCTATTTGCCCCACAGGTATTTTATATGATTAGTTATACCTTCTTTAAGATTTTTATTTGTTTTTTTTTCATCCCACCATCTCTGAGTTTAAGACTAGGAACACTGAAGTTTGTTTTCTTACTTTTATCTTTATTAGTTCTTTGAGAATTTTGAGTTTCCTCTAACATGTTTTCGTGACCTTCATTCATCAAGTCACACCAAAGCCACTGTCCCTTCCATATCCTCAAGAATAATTTGTGGTCTCAAAATATTCTTGAATGTGTTGTCTTCCGCTGGATTGCAGTTGACTTGACAGTAGCTTCACTCATGGAGAAAGATGATTCTTCATTCCCCAGCAGCTAACAAGGGCCAGGAGCTCATGGCTGTGGGGTTGTATGCCAAACTTCTCTTTCTACCCCGGGATTTAGTCTAGTTTATTGCATGGGTTTTATGCATGAAAGGTATAAATTAATTGATAGTTTTACTTTACTCTTTAGATTACTACTAAGTCTAAATCTCTTTCTCCTGATTTAAACACTTCTAGTTTTGCTAGTGATCCTTTTAATTTTTAATTCTTTAACCTAGTAAAATTCATTATTGTTTCCTGCACCTCTTTTTCCTCCAATTTTATTTATACATATCATCTTCATTTAGCATCACTTTTGTCTTAATCTTAAAGTGTTCTTTTGGAGTGGGCCTGCTGGGAACAGGCTTACCTTAAAGACCATCCCTCTGCATATATTTCTAGACTGAAGGTCCTTACCTTTCAGCGTTTTAGGCTGTCGTCTTACTCTTTTGAGCCCTGGGTTCTGTTGTTGCTTTTGAGATCCACTACGTCCGCCTTTCTTTGAGAGTAACCTGTCTCTTCCCTCTGACTGGTTTGAAAATCTCTTGCCATTAGTGTTCTTCAGCTTCATGGTGATGTGTATGGGCTTCGTCATAGTTACCTGACTTTAATTATCTCTGTACTTCATTTCTGGAATATTTCAACCACTTTCTTTTTTCAGGTATTGCCCCTTGCTCCCTTCTCATTCTGCAGTTCTACCATGATTTGTGCTAGACTTCTCTTCTCATCCTCCACAGATCCCTCCTCTGCCCAACATGCTTTTGTGCAACTTTTTTTTTTAACCAGCTATACTGATTCTTATTAAATTGTCTATCTTTGTATCTTAGTTGGTAATTATTTTTTTCACCTATATCTAATCTGAAATTTAAATGATCCTTAGTGACTGTATTTTCAAGTACATTTCTAGCAGTATTTTCTCAAATCTAAACATTTTCTTAGTTACATAATATTTTTCTCATATATTTAAATCCTCTGTCTTAGTTACCTTTCAGTTGCTGAGACAAAAACACCATGATTAAGGCCATTTATAAAAAATAAAATAAAATAAAAAAAGAGTTTAGTGGGAGCTTATAGTTCCAGAGTTTAGAATCCAGAACCATCATGGTAGGGAATATGACAGGAAGACAGGCATGGCTAGAGCAGTAGCTGGAAGATTTACCTACTTATCTGCAAGTAGGAGGCAGAGAGAAAAGTGGGGAGGGGCAGTGGGAGGGGAGTAAAGGGAGTGGGAGAAAACCTGCATCCCAGCCAGAGTTCCTGTGCTCTGGGGCAGGCAGACACGGAAGGACTGCCGCATGCTTTCCATGAGGCCCCAGGTGAGTTTCTGGCTATGTGAAGCCATGGAATCCCAGCTCGCTGGAGAGTGGACAAGGGACAGTTCTAGGTACCAAGTTCTCAGTCTCAGGCATTCCAGGCTGGATACTGTGGAGGAGCTGAGAACAGAGTGGGGGCCCTAGGGTCGGGTCAGTTAGCCCCCAGGGCCAAAGGGAGGGGAGGGCAGAGGGAGAGGGCGCTGGGTGTTTCCCAAGCAGGCGAGAGTCCTTGGTTCCATTGGAGCGTAGGAAGGCCTTTTAGTGGGAGGTTAGGAGAAAGCCTATCCCATCATTCCAGCATGGCAGGCCTTGATGAGCAGAGTCAGTCTATGGTTTTAGAGCTTTATTGTAGAAAGGCAGGGAGAAAGAGAAAAGGTAGAAAAAGGGAGAGAGGCCGGCCATGGCCACATGGAGAGAGGAGGGAAGGGAGTGAAAGAAAGAGAGCTAGAGAGGAGAGTAAGAAAGATGAGAGCTTAAAGAGAGTAAGGAGGGGCCAAGCAGCCCCTTTTTTATAGTGGGTTGGGCTATCAGGTAACTGTGGGGAGGAGCGTACCTGGCTATAGTTAGGTAACCATGGGGGTGGATTCTAGCCAGAATGCCAGAAGTTTGGGACATTGTCCGAGTGACTTAATCATCACACACCTCTCTGCAGGGAGCTATAGCTACATGACAGGAGCCAGGTGCCTAGGAGGCATTGCCAAACTCCAGCCTGTCCCATGCAGGTGGAAATCTCTGCCCACCTGGACTCCGGGGTTCAAGACCTATGCTCGAATAGAGACCAGGCTGTCTGTGCACAGCCCACTGCTAGAGAGAGAGAGAGAGAGAGAGAGAGAGAGAGAGAGAGAGAGAGAGAACTAATTAGGAATTGCTTGAGCTTTTGAAATCTGAAAGTCTGACCCCAGGGATACTCCTCCAAAAAGGTCATCTTAGTCCTTCCCAAACAGTTCTACTAGCTAGGAACTGAGCACTTAAATACGAGCCTGTGAGGAGCATTCTCATTCAGCCAGCACACACTTCCTTGCCTAATTCTTACTCACGAAGTCTGTGATCTACTTCTCGTTTTAATATCTTGCTTTATTTTGGTTTATGCTTTTGGAATATGAGTTTATATCCCAACTTAGTGAAAATTGTTTTAGACGTGGTTTGAAAACACAGTCTTCAGGAGAGAGTTTTGGCCGATCTCTTAGGCCTTTACAATACAGAACCACACTTAGCTTGCTGTGTTCAGACCTTTCCCAACCACCCAAATGGTTTCACCCCTTGCAAATGCTGGCTGCTGTTTAGAGATTATCCTGTTATTTTTCTTCTCCCTTTGTAGAGGCAAGTTTTCAGAGCATTCTTCCTTGAGGTGTGGGAGAGCACCTGCAGGGAGAATTATCTTACCCCAGCCTTGAGATGGACGATTCTCATTCTTTTATACAATCTTTTACAGACCCTTGCTATAAGCATCCTGCTTGTGTGGGCCCTCAGATTTATCTTCTGTGGCCTGGACTCTTTGTCCAGGCAAAGCTTGACTGAACACTGACTTAGTACTCTTCCTGCTTCTCTCCTTTCTTAGACCTTTTGCTTTAAGCCATTCTTACTAAGTTGCTGATTCCTTAGAGCTTGTGCTCTCAAATACCAGGTAGAGTCAGAAAGGTGGGGACTTGGTGAGTCTCCTCCATGTGCTTTATCCATGAACTAGAGTGAGCCTCATTCAGAGTAGTTAGTCTTTAGCAGTGTTTTTTCAATCAAGAGCTTCACAGGCTACAATAAAATCCTAGACAATCTTCTATATTCATTAAGTAAAACTAAACAGTGCTAGAAAAAAAGTCACATCACTTTTATCAAGAAACGGGTCACAATAGTTAAAGTTAGGGTTTGAAATTAGATATTTTCCATATTGGCATGTTTTATTGTTCAATTACTCATCAAAAATTTACATGATTTAATATGTATGATATTGCCATGTTCTTAGACTCATGCCAATTAAATTACTAAATGTTCTTTGCTTATTTTTATATCTATCTATTATTGTGTCAACTTTACATTACACATCTATTCACTACAGATAGGATACTAAGAGACCCAAATAAGAGTCCATCAAAATCCAATGAACAAGTGAGCTAACTGGGTTTACTTAAGGAGAATGAGTAAAGGATTACTTACAAAAGCCTGGAAGACCCCCAAAGAGAGACCTTCCCAAAGATCGCATTCCACCATGGACGACAACCTCAGTGAAGCTGCACTGTTCAAGTGACTACTTTCCACATACTTTATGATACCCAAGGTCACTTACTGTGGTGGGAAGGGCAGGAAAGAGAAATTGGTGGAATTCTAGGTGACAGTCTTCTGACCTTCTCCTCTAACATATGCTAAATGGTATTAGACCCATTGCCATATCTACACATACACACACACACACACACACACACACACACACACACAAACACATGCACACACGTTAATGGTAATTCTAACAAACTAGTACCAGGAAGATGATAAAATCCAGTCTGTCAAATGATTGTTTCTAAAAATCAATTCAAACAAATTATGCTAAAATGTAGTATTTTCAAAGAGCATATGTTCTTAAACATATTCTAGATGACTGAGCACGTTTGATAATTCATGGAATAAAAATAGCACGAAGCTTGGCCTAGCCACCTGGTTTCTACCTCCCAGGCCCTTACCTTCACAGCTCGTGTTCTTTATAAGGCACAGCCCCAGTGCAGAGGAATAAGCAGTAAGCATATTGCTCTACTCAGACAGATTGAGCCAGGATCCAGTGACCCCAGAGACTGTCACTAAAGGCTAGGAGGTATGTGTAATTGTAGCCAACCATACCTCACTTTACAACGCTTTTTCTGGACAGTAGCCCAAAGTTTATATTTCACATAAGGCCCCCAGGTGTCTCTGCTAAACTTATCTAAAAACTATGCATGGTTACATTTTTTACTTTATGTTTGAATCAAAGGTCCTTAAAATGAATTTGCTTTATAAGCTGGTACTGCTACAGTGCCCCACGGTTGTGAATCATTTGAAAACAAAAGGCCTTTCTACGTGTTTTCCTGTAGTTGATGTGTTGAGTTATTGAACATGGTGGTATTCTTAATGAAGATAACAAACCCAACTGTAAAATGAAAGAAGTGCTACAGGCTTGCTGATTTTGCAGGAACTAGATGCTCACTTTCCATGGTTATTTGAATTTATTCTCATAAGGGGATTAGAGAGCCCCTGTTAGGAGGAAAAGAAAATGGATGTAAGCAGCAGGATTTTCAGTTTTGGAATCGGGACATCCCACACTGGCTGTGGTGTGGCTGTTTCTGCGGTGAAGGCTTTACGGTGTTTACTTTGTATGATAAGAGTTATAAGTGGAGTTCTATGCGTTTGTTCAGCCTATTATGCAGATGGTGCTTGATTAAAATCTATTTTAAACTGCAGCGATTACTGCTAGATAGTATGCATTAAAAGCTCTCCTGGCTCCATTAAAGGCTTTGGGGCCGTGGCAGTTTATTTTAAATATGCTTATAGACATTTCTAACTTCTCAGGAGATGCTTCAATATCAATGATTCTCTTTCCTTAATAATCATGTGTGTGCTCACGTGTGTGTGTGTGTGTGTGTGTGTGATGTGTGTAATGCTAAGAATTAAACCTTGAGCTTTCTGCATACTAGGCAAGAACTCCAACACTAAGCGCCACTCCTGGCTCTCTTTCCCTGATAATGCTAAATGTTTGTACTCTAGGAAGTATTCTCCAAGCAACATTCTGAGAACATGCTTCTTTTAAATTAAAAGATTATTATTTTCTTTGATAAGTTTGTTAAATGCACCATTATAACTAAGAAATAATACATGGCAGGAGATGAATTGCCAGAAGCCTGAAGATATTGTAGAATTATGACAAATGCACCTAAGTTAAAGGAAGAATATGCAACCTGAGAAAGCTTTTGTATAATATTTATGAGTAAAATATATGTATTTTAGTGTATTTATTCATTAGTGCTTTAAGTCTGAAATCACTGTAGGTAATCAGGGATGCATTTATTACTTTAGTTCAGTCATTTTGTTAGCTACTATGGATTTCATATACTCTTTAAATGTATTTCAAATTGTTGCCTTGTAATGATGAACCTTTGCCGACTGCCGTAGACTAGAAGAGCAGAAATGTATGGTGAACCACTGAAAGACACCACATAACAGAAAGGGGGGCATCAAGACTCATAAGACTTCTGATTTTCAATGTACCTGGCTTCTTTGGAAGTTTATTTTGTACATAATAGGGTTTCTTCTCTGTTCTAAATGGAACACACTGGAATTAAATTTTACTCTCTAGTTACAGAACCCTAGTAAGTTAATAAATACTCTAGAGTAGTGTCCATTGAACCCTTCTCTACCATCCAATAAAACAGAGCCACCAGTCATCAATGGCTGCTTAGATTTATCTTTAATCAACTAATATTCAATTTAAAGTCTTTCAACTCTCAATTGTACCAGCTTTATATAGGTGATCTATAGCTATATGAAGGTAGGAGCCACCCTTTGGACAGGATAGAGAATATAATTAACATTCTAAAATATTCTGTGAGATAGTGGTACCCAGATTATAGAACCACAATTTCTTAGAAAGTTAAGGTATGAAATCACAAGCTTTCATACATAAATGTATAAAGTCAGGCAATACCCAGGGACATATTGTAAATCCATTTAGCTAATTTTTTTCACCTCAATTGTGTTTATCATTCTTTTATGTTCATTCTAAATACTTTGCGGTCAGAAGAGTCAGGTACTTTGCAAAATGCAATCCATTACTGGCAGTAAATGGACCAAATTGAAGCAATGCTCCTTTCCCAGAAAGCTTTGCATGGGGATAGGGACATGTGCTTCTCTCAGGAGGAACAAAGGACCACTGGGAAGCAGGCCTTACACAGCCCGGCACATCACACAGACTCTAAAAGGATAGCTCTCTTCTGCATGTTTCTCATATATGAAAAGCAGTGGAAAATACAAGCCACCCATCAGAGATCGATCCTTAGGCAGATATCTTTACGAAGCACCACCCAAGAACTAGAATACAGAAGACATCAAGCAACATGAGTGAACTTTCATTTTATTTTCTTACACCATAAGAAGAAAAAGCATCATATCCAGGAAATAATCTTTTATACAAAAGCACTGAGCAACCTAATAAACCATGCTCTCTAAATTGCAGTTTATTTTTATAAAAGTGAAGATATTTCATTCATATATCTTTCCACCTTCATGTATATCTCTAGTGAAAAATAGGGCATTATCTCAAAGCACAGTTGAGTTACATGTAGGCAATTTTATGGGTCTTGAGATGATTACAACCCAAGAGAGCTTTGATGACATAGGTTAATTATTGAAATAAGGACAGTGAATCTTTAGTACTGACTAGTGGATGGGTATTTTTGAAATTGGTGCTCTCAGATGTCAGTCAGTTTCCATGCACAGCAGACAGTTCTGAGCAATAGTGACTTGAGTACATCTCTAAATGGAAGACTTAACATGTTGGTGACTGAAAGTGGATGGATGTGTTCTTAGTTCAACCAGAGGAAAAGCAAGGTGAACTACTACTATGAATAATCCGGCCTGAAGAGGAGTGAGAGCCAGCTTCACAGCTTGCTCTTTCTCAGGAATGTCAGATGCATCCCCAAAGATCCAGAGGAATACACTATGGCACACATATTATGTCTCCTCTGCCTTCAGAATATGGAGACAGAGATCATGAAACACTTCCTTCAGTTAAACACAACTCTGATAGTAAGACAAAATGCACCCTGCCCAACCCTACAAACCAAGCCAGGAAGGTCTAAAAAACCTCCAGACAGCTAAAGGTTGCTTGTATGGGACAGCTTATGATTTTCTGGAGCGTGCTCTGCATTGCTTCAAATGATAATCTATATTTCAATCAACATCAGAATAGTTTTTTTTTGTTACAGATTCTTCTTATTCAGTCACCCCAGAGAGTAGAGTATTGTTATAAGAGAAAGAGGATATTTATTACAAAACCAACTTAAAAATGAAACAAGCCTGAGTCCTTGTGGTTCAGGCTCAATATTGAACAGTGGAGGAAAGAAATTATTTAAATAATTTTGGGGGATATCCTTTAATTAAAAATTTGTGTTACATGATAGATTTGTCTCTTGACATTTGATTTTCTTTGAAAAAGATAGACAAAATTGACAGTCCTAATTATTTCAATTTATCCAGTCATTACTATTTTAATTAATTTTAAAATGGATATATGTAGTGTTCTCTATGAATGAGCACTTACTTTTCTGTGCTTTAGTCCATTTCTAAGTATTGCCATCATTGATGAAATATGCTCCTAAATGCCACAATCACCCTCTTTTACTTTCAGCTTTATTAAGCCTTGATCGACCAATAAAATTATATATAACATAACGATTTGATGTAATATGTACGTTATGAAATTATTACTATAGCCAAGATAACTAACACATCCACCACTTGATTTTAACTATAGCCACCAATTTCTGTTTTTTTTTCTTAGTTTTTGCTTGTTCTGTTTTGTTTTTAATAAGGATGTTTACAGCAAATTCTTTAACTCGTCACCTTGACACTTATTCTAAGTATCACGAACTGCAACTTTAATAATGAACCTGTGCTTATTGAAATAATTATACGCATTACTAGTGTTCATAAAGTACAAGTCAGAATCTTAATTATTATTATATAAACAATCCCTCAAGTAAATGTACCTGCTGTGTAGACTTTCATTTTTAAAAATGTAATAAATTTAAAGTCAACATCTCTACATCTTCTTTTATCACCATAAGCTTATCCCCATTTATACCAATATCATTAATAATAAGTAGAAATAAATTCCAGATAGACTCTTCATTTAGCATATGTTAATTTTCACATCATCACCTTTCCCTTCTTTTTTTTTCTTTTGAAGAAATGTTTATGCTTGGCTAGGAGTGATGGTGAACACCTTTAGTCCCAACACTCAGGAGGCAGACGGAGGTGGATCTATGTGAGTTCCAGACCAGCCTGGTCTACCAGTGAGGTTCAGGACAGCCAGGGCTGTTACCCAGAGAAACTCTGACTTAGTTTTGTTGTTGTTGTTCTTTACTTTGTATTCTTTACCTACATTACATCCCAACCATAGTTTCCCCTGTCTCTACTCCTCCCAATCCTTCTGCCTTCTGCCTCACCTAAGAGTATACTACAACATTACTTGCTGAGTGGTTGTGCTTCCGGTCCTATCATCTGGTCACCCAGAGCTGAATGCTTGTCTCCTTTGACTACTCTACCCTTAATATTATTTTCACTAATATTGTTTTAATTGAAATAGAAATACAGCACTGAATCATAAAACAGATAGCGACATTCCTCCACCCACCCACTTCCTGGGTTCAAGGAGTATTCATTCAAAGAAAGTCACCCTGACCATTACCGGAACCTGCAATGCAAATGTGCTATTGTTAGGGGCTCTTAAAAATTGTCTTGAGAGTTAACAATTACCAGGTATTCCTTGTGACACTTGTGACTTTGTACTTCCTTGTGACTCTTAACTGGTATTTTTGGTATTTTTCCAACAACACCCTTCCCACCTCCTTGAGTTGTGGTTTCTTCCTTTAAATATCCCCTTATGCAGCTACTCAGTGCCACGGTCCTCTACCCCTGCGTGGTGTATGACCGTGGGCCCTAGAGCGCTCTTGAATAAAAATCCTCTTGCAGTTTGCAGCAAAAAACAAAACAAAACAAAACAAAACAAAAACAAAAACAAGAAAAAAAAATACCCCCCCCTCCTTTCTCCCTCCAGCCCCTTCCTGCCACCCTTCTTCCTTGAAACCCTCTTATATGCCCTCAACTCTCAAGCTTATAGCTGCTTGTTCTTTGATTATTATTACATACTGACATGTGTGTGCACACGTGTGTGTGTGTGTGCGCGCATGCATGTGTGTGTGAGTGCGCCCGCACACACACAAACATATATAACCGACTGAGTTTTAGGGCTGCCCACTCTGCATTGGATACCTAGTAAGAGGACTCATCCCTGAGAGAGGCTAATTCTTCTTCTCCCAGCAGTTCTTGCTTGCCTATAGTTCTTTGCATAGAGGTGGGGCTCTAAGAAAAATTTCTCCTTCCACATTAACATGTCCATTGGAACTGGCATTGTTCTGACTTTGTTTATGTGGGTCTTTCTAGGAGAAACTGTTTCCTAGCAGACTTCCTGGTGTTATGATTCTTACAAGCTCACCACTCCCTCTTACTCCATGTTCCCCAATGCATAAGTGCAGGAGCTATAAGGTAGACACTTCTTTGGGGTAGGGCTCCCCATGGTATGTTGATCTCTGCATTGGGTGCAGTTGTACTTTTCTGTTTCTGTCTCCACTTGCTGTAAAGAAAGACTTCTTTGATGAGGGGTAGTAAGTACATGGATCCAGGAAAGGGGCTCATACACCATCTTTAACATTCTTCATTGCCAACCACATTGGCTCCTTTTTATTATTCTTTTTTAATGACTTTATTGCTATAACTGCAAATGACTATTTATAAAATTAGATGCTATAAAAGACTATAAGGAAGAAAACCACAAAGATACATCCCATAGTGCAAAGAAATTGCTAGGAATATTTCAAATATTTTTTAAAGAAAGCCTACTCATGTTTTTCCTTTTGCTCCATATTTGTTTATTATCCTTAAGTGCTCATGCAAATCTGTGTGTAATTTCCTATAACAGAAACCACTTCTACTGACATTCATTCATCTTTCTTGTCAAAGTATTGTTTTATAGTATATTATTTTATGCTAGTACTATAGCAACTGTTAAGTACTTTCTGTGTATTTCAGGAGCTACTAAAGTGCTAGTAAACAAAACTATACCTGACCCTACCTTGGTAGCACTACCACTTGGGCTGAAAAAAAGGCACAGCAACCATGTGACATTGTTGTGTACTTAGAAGTTCATGGTTTGCTGTGGATATAAAGCTAGGTAAAACAACAAATACATTAAAAGATCCTGACATGAGTTTGAGATATGATTAAGATGTTTAGATAAACAACATCAAATAACAGTTGCTTCTATGCATGTCAAATGAGGAACGCACAGACCTAACAACTATCCAGCCACAAATGGCCATAGAAACCCTATGTGCTTATGAGGCTCATGAAAGAAGAGATTACAGCACAAAGCCTGGCAGAGAAAGCTGCCATTAAGGGACCATGTAGAAAAAGATGAGCCAAAGAAAACTCCTCTAAAACCAGCAACTCCAGCAAAATAAGAGATGAATCCAGGAGCTGTGTGTTCTAAGACTAGAAGAGAAGAGCCTTTCTGGAGAAGCTAGATTGTTCTGTGGAGGCATTGGTGACTTTATGAAGAGCTGAAAGAGTAGAAATCAGCCGAAGTTATGACAAGAGATGGTGCATAGCCAGCACAAACGTGCTTAGAGGAGTTGGTTATAGAAAGGAGAAAACTGTGAGAATGTGTCACCTTAGCAGACAGAAAAAGGTAGTTTATTTCTCTTTCAGTGTATTTTATGTTAGGTAATAAGATAGAACTGGACGGTTTGCCTGAGATCAGCTTCCCAGGCCTAGGTCCATCAGGGCATTTGTTAAAGCTTCTTCAGGAAGGCCCAGTGGGCAGCTGCGTTTAATGACTCTCTCTTCTAACAGAATTGGATGGGGTCCAGAAGTTTCCCAAACTCACCTCTTCAGATTCAAACCGGAGAAGTTATAGACTAGTGTTAATCTACATGAGCTTTGGGACTTGGTTCAGAGCATCATGTCATCATGAGGTTCTTTGAGTTTGTGGAGTAGATATTTTCAGAATAGCCAACTTCTATTTTTTCTAGCAGAACACTTTTTACCTTTTTTTAAATTGTTTATTTTTCATTGTTCAAGAATTTCATACATGTATATAGTGTGCACTGATAAACTTCCCCATTCTCTCCTCTAATTCCTCTCCTGTCCCCTCCCTCTCTTTCTTTCCTGTTTTAGTCACTACTCTATTGCTGTGATCAGACACCATGTCTAAGACAATTCTTATAAAAGAAAGCATTTAATTAAGGGTGTGCTTGCAGTTTGAGAGGTTAGTTAGTCCATTGTCATCACAGTGGGAGCATGGCAGAACACAGGTAGACCTGTTGCTGGAAAAGTAGTTCTACATCCAGATCTGTAAGCAACAGGAAGACAGAGACTCTTGGCTTGAAATAGGCTTTTGCAACCCCAAGGCCCACTCCCAGTGACACACTTCTCTGTCAAGAGCCTTCCTCCTATCTTTCTAATTCTTTTATTCAGTTATACTCTCCAGTAACCAAACATTCAAATATATGAGCCAGTTGGGGTGTTCTTATTCAAATCACCACACCTCCCAACTTTATGTATTCTTTTGAAATGCACAAGTCCACTAAGTGCTACCTGCATGTTCAAGAGTGTAGGACCCTGTAGTAGGGAGTGGATAGAGACTTGGGAGCCAAATCCCTGTAGAAAATCAGCTGTCCCCCCTCCTAGAAGCCATCAGTTTTCAATAGTCAGTTGTCATCTTATTATCCTTCTTAGTTTTCTATTCTTCTCTTCAAAGCCAAAGAATTCACTTTAAGCCTGTTTCCTGTTTTTTACTGGTACTTGAACAAGTAAGTCTTTCAAACTGGCTTTACATATCAAATATGAAGAGGATGTTTTGCATTTCCTTGATAAGGTAATTTTTAAGGTTTTAAGTGTGTCATCATTTGTATTTGAATAGGCTTTTAAACTTTTTAGATATTTAGGTATATACATTCCAGTAATTATAAAAATTGATCTGAAACTAACTCATGGTAGAAAATTGGGGGCTCAGGAAAATTAATTTCAAAAAGACAACATAGCTGTTGGCTAACTAAGGGAGGTCGTGAATTTAGACCATCTGATATAGTCATGGAACTCTTAATTGAACATGCTTCCTCCACATGGAGGGAGGGGGGCCAGTGATTTCACACATACATCTTACAAGCATGCTATGTGAATATGTTAACCACAGGTAGGAAAAATACATAGCAGCCATAGAAGGTAAAGGCCAGAATAGCTGTGAGAGTGTCCACTGTTGGGAGATAGTGTAAATAGGAATTAGGTCAGTATGACAGGCACCTGTAAACAGGGTTCTTCCAGCTAGCACTGGAAGGTGTACATATATATAAATACAAAAATTTCATATGACTTTATAGTTGAAAAGTGAAAAGAAATACTACCAGAATCCTTATTTTACAGAGATGGGTTAAGTGACATCACCTTTATTTAGCAACAATTGTTATTCACATGCAGGTACCTTAAACACTGATGGTATAGCTTTCCTAAGTGTGTCAAAATAGCCATTTAAATTACCTCAAAACAGTGGGAAAAGGTGAAAACTATTTTAAAATGGAGTAAATGCTGTTCTAAATTGTTCTAATTGATTCTAGAAATCTCTAGAATCTAGATATTTTGGGGTACACTCTTCAATATGGTACTCATAGAGTGTCGAACTGTAAAAAGGTTGTAACTCATCTTACAAATTTAAGCATTCATTGCCATCATAGGGCTCATGAAGCCCAAACAGGACAGTGCAGATTATAGAATTATTTCCCTCATTACAGAGAATTCCCCTCAATAAGAGTGACCCAGATTCTAAGCCAGTCAAAACCATAAGCATTGCTGGATTCCCACCCTCACCCCACCCATCCCACTCACCGACCACATCTATAGACCTAAGTGTAAAATCAAGAACCACTTATTTCTTATGCTTGCTGACCCAGTGTATAAAGTCATAATTAGGAAGCTAAGCAGAACTCCCAGAAAAGAACAAGGTCAGTAAGGTCACTACAAGAGAAGGTTGCTATTCTTACAGCTACAGTGACTAAGAAAGGGTGAACTGAGGTAAGGAGTAGCATTTAACTGTGTAGCACTTGCTGGTAACTGTTAGGATCTGAGTTCAAATCCCTGGAACTCATGTAAAGTCAGATGTATTATCACATGTCTTTAGTCCCTGCACATCTACAGAAAGAAGTAGATTTGGGCAAAGCTCTGACTAGGCAGGGCATAGATACACAAATTGAACGGGGGGAAAAGGATGAGCAGGGAGGGCACATGAAATGTGAAGATACATTGTCTTTTTGTTTGTGGGTTTTGTTCTGTTTTGTACTAGTGATCGAATCCAAGACCTTGAACATGTTGGACAAGCATTCTAAAAGTGAGCTATATTCCAAACAAACTATGAAGACTTCTGCATAAAACTACACCAGCAATACCTACTATTCTTAGAAAGGCCTCTGGGTGAACGTTGTCTGGGTGGCATTTTGAGTATGTGTCAAGGGTAAATAGCAATATGATTCAGCCACTGATTTTTTTCAATTACTCTATAACTCATCTTGATTTTTATTTCAGATCAATGGAGGAGAGAAGCGGCCTGCCTCTGATATGGGGAAAAAACCCAAAACTCCCAAGAAGAAGAAGAAGAAGGATCCTAATGAGCCCCAGAAGCCTGTGTCTGCCTATGCTTTGTTCTTTCGTGATACCCAGGCTGCCATTAAGGGCCAGAATCCAAATGCTACTTTTGGTGAAGTATCGAAGATTGTGGCATCAATGTGGGATGGCCTAGGAGAAGAACAGAAACAGGTAAGAGGGTTTAACATCACTGGAATTAGCTTGATGGCAGACAGTGTGTGTGGGCTTCAGAGATAGCTTCTATGAACCTCAGGGAAATTGGTCAGACACTATAACTATGACTTCGAAAGTGCCCCATCTGAACCATACTTTAAGAGAGTGCCATTTAGCCGGGCAGTGGTGGCTCACGCCTTTAATCCCAGCACTTGGGAGACAGAGGCAGGCAGACTTCTGAGTTCGAGGCCAGCCTGGTCTACAAAGTGAGTTCCAGGACAGCCAGGGCTACACAGAGAAACCCTGTCTCCAAAAAAAAAAAAAAAAAGAGAGAGAGAGTGCCATTTAATCTTGTACTCTCTTTATACTCTTCCCTAAGTAACATGTTATTTTCCCTCGTTTCAAAGTTTCTACAGTGTAGCAGCTTTTGGAAGGACTTCCACATAGCCCAGCCAGGATTACATCACTTCTTAATGTTGCCCATATGAGCATAGACTAAAAGTTTTCCCTTTGGAAACTATCTATACCTCCCTTCGGTGCTTGCTATTTACTATCCTGTCATCAAACTCTTTGGTGCAAATGAACCTCAAGTTTGTTGTTATCCTTGTCCCTTCCCTACAGATCACAAGGGTCTGTTATTTAACCCTCACATATATCTAGCTCATATTCCCGGCTGTGTTAAGTGGGACCAGACAGATGCTTTTGCTTTCTTTTCTTATGGATGGCCAGGGTGTGACTGGGCGCCATGCTTAGGGATCGGTGTGTGAGGCATGCCAGCAGTACCAGCAGTCATCAAGGAAATCTTACCGAGGGTGCGCGAGCACACACACACACACACACACACACACACACACACACACACACACTGAGAGCTCACCTACATGAAGAAGAAATATTAATTCTATGTCTAAACTAGAGGGTAGATAGTCATTGTCACGATATAGTATTATTGCCACAAACATTAATAATCATGATAACTAAAATAAATTGTCAAAATAACAACATACACCCAGCTATTGCAAAAAGAGTTGTTGCACTACTAATCATATGTTAAGATAACATTTGACTCTTCATCATGTCCAGGGAAATGTATTTTAAAACAAAGGTAAGGTGCTTGTTGTACAAATGTGAAGACCTGAGTTTAAAC
Source organism: Mus musculus (assembly GCF_000001635.26). Classification (NCBI taxonomy): domain Eukaryota; kingdom Metazoa; phylum Chordata; class Mammalia; order Rodentia; family Muridae; genus Mus; species Mus musculus. The sequence continues at coordinate 6,721,008 of NC_000070.6, read as the reverse complement.
ACATAAGGAAGTGAGCTCCTATAAAGCCAGCCCGGGTGTCACACGTCTGTATTCATAGCACTCTACTCTCTGTACAGTCAGTTAACATAGCCATGTGATTGCTAATAGACCAGGCAATGCTGCACTGTAAGTGAAACCTAATGTGATCATGTCAGGATTTTGGAGACAGTTTCAAGCTGGTCCCTAATTCAGATCAATTATTTTCTATACTCTCAGATCTTAAATGAAGTTTCCAATTGAGGGTGGAACTCTACAGGTATCTTTCCCTCCAGTTATCTGCCCCTCCCCCATCCAATTGCTGAATGATGGCCAAAGCACGCATGGATGAGAAAGACCAGCCCTTGGCCGTATTCTCTGAACAATGTCATGTCCGTGCCTGGCTATTCTGCTGTTCTGCTAATCTTCCACGTACTCTTGGAAATGTTCTAAGCATCATACCCTGTCCTTCTCTTCTCTGAGAATAAATTTCCCAGAGGAAGTTCCAGAGAGTGCCTTAACATCAGGTTAGTGCACAGCAACCCTTGCTCATAGAAGATATACATGTTTGCCCTTTGTCCCACCTTGTCTTCTGCTTTTTTCAAAAGCATCACTTTCTCTACCTAACACTTAGTCGACTTTTCTTACATGCCTCTGAGGTCCCAGTTGTCCTAAGACTCTCCTATATTCAAAACCAGGGTTTTTAAGAGAGAAGTCTATAAAGACTTTTTACAGCCCAGGATCTGTCCTTTGCAGAAGTAGTTGAGGTGTTGAAAGAAAATTCATTGATAAATAAAGGATACAATTATACACTAGTTGACAATATGATTCATGTCCAAGAATCAAATCTACTGAATAATAATATTTAAGTCGAGACTTTCTAAGAAAATGTTATCATATTATATTTCTTGAAGGAAGTAAGTATTTTAAAATTTGAGTACTTTTTTGAGAGTCACCCAAACAAGGTGTTGTGAGCAATTTAGGTTCTTCTGAGATACTGAACCTGATGTTCCCTGTGGTAGCAGGAATCCAGGAGAGCTGATTCTTTTCCTTTAAAGATGCTCTTGTTTAATAAAGACAGAGACTGTACGTTACTCTCCAACAACTGGATTATGATGCTGCACTACAACACACATACGGCCGACACCCATCTGGGCATCCTGTGGCCTGGCCGCTGCTCTGCTGCTCTGTGGCAGCCTATCACTGAATGTTTGCAGGAGATGCCAGTGTGGCAAACGTGCCTGCCCAAAAGGCACTCTGGAGCTTCCACACTCCATCGTGAAATGATTCCAGAATGTTCTATCTGCTGCATCACCACCTGTTCAGCCTGTCTTAATGTTGACTCGCTGTGCCAACTCACTATAATATCTGCTTCAACGTTAAAGTAATTGCACTCAACTCTCACTTAAGATTCCAACTTGGGGAGCCTACTTACTGCTCTGTGCTTTTAAAGGAACACTCCTAAATTAGTTTAGACAAGTCCACATGATTGTTTTAGATTATGTAGGCAGTTAGGGTAGGAGGTCGAGATTTCGTGTGCTGTAGTTGTTTGAAAACCCTGTTGTCATAATAGCCCACAATTGTGAGCAGCTACCAATATAAAAACACACAGAGGGAGATGGATAGAGTTATCAATGACTTATTAGGAACTTGGAAAATTACACTATTTAAAGGAAAACATCATTATCGAGATTACAAATAAAGAGCTTTCTGCCAACCAGAAGGAACACACCTAATAGAACACTGTGTTTCCATGCCGTGCCTGCTCAGTGTGGAGTTGAGGCAGGGATGGGAAGGCAGCACGGAGAACAGATGTTTAAACTTTAGAATCCATGGTGAATGAGATGCTGTGTGTTCTTTGGTCCTGCAAATACTCTGCCAATGAAGAGAAATTGAACGGAAGGCAAGAGGAGCAACAACTGTGGTCAAGGAAAACAACCTTCGCCATGAACCCTTCCCTCCAAAGATGCTGAGCACTCTCCACAGCTCAGAGAAGGCTCCATTTTAGTACTTGGGGAGACAATGCCGAATCTGGAATGCCGAGAAAACAGTGCTTCGGATTCCAACCGGGGGTTTTAAATGCTAATGACTCTTACAACAATGAAGAACCCATTTCAGAAGCATACCAAGTGGCTTAAAAGACACCAGATGGAGAAGGGGGATAAAACACAAGCATTGCTGTGATTATGGGGTTTGCTACTTTTCTCTCCCTGACTAGAGGCTGCAGAGGAAGAAAAAGAAGTTAACAGTCCTATCACCTTGCATCGTGTCGCCTTACTGCAGCAGCCCTCACCTTTTTTACAAGGTTCCATCTACATTTTTCATCTCCCTTCATGACTTTGAGAAGCTCTCTGGTTCTTATCACTATGGTATAGGGCCTGAGCTCATGATGACGATATAAGACAATTCCAACTCTATAAAATGAAAGGATTGGTCAGCTTCCAACAGAACAGGTTGACCCAGAGAGCTGTAAAGGGTTCTTCAGTCCCTTTTAGTCATGGAAAGTCACCTTAAATCAGAACCAGATGTAAATTACTAAATGAACCTTAAGTTCCTAATTGGAGACACAGTCGGGCTGTAAGACATTTAGCAAATTACAAACAAAATGTTCTTGTTTACATTACGTTAAATGGCTTTAAAGCTGCAGCCAAGAGCTAAATAAACATGCTGTTATGCTAAAAATGGAGTGGAAAGCCTATTCGGGTTTGGTGTATTTGGATTTGGGGAAACCGCAGCCCACGGGTGCCTGGAGAGTGTATTTTTGTAAATGCTAGTCCTGTCGTGGAAGAAGACAGTGGATTTACCTCGAGATGCACAGCCTAATGAGCAAACATCACTTGCCGGGAACGCGTTTGAATACTGTAGCATATGCCTTCTTTCGGGATGCATAATTCATATCCAAGGATATTAGCCCCAGCAGTTCAGCTCAATAGCAGCACCTCATTATTTTATCTCTCAGTATTTATTCCTATGTTTGACGCCTCATGAAATTACTGTTAATGTGTTTATATAAGGGCAGATCTGACAAGTGGGAAGAGTGTCATTTCCTCCTTCTTCCTGCTGCTGTTTCTTCTTCCCTGGTAGAAGGGGCAACTGTAAATAGTTAATTTGCTTCAATTATGAGCCTGTCCTGCTAAATTAGAAGCAGCAGGGATACGAAGAGCCAGAATTATACTTAGGAAGCGGCTGACAAATCCTCGGAGCCCATGGAATCCAATCATTTCCTCCTCGTTACTGCTCAGACACCCACTACACAAATGCTACTGGGGACTTTGCTCCTTATCTTAAGACAAAATTTGAATTTTATGTCAACCATACCTAAGGTTAACGACAACCCTGCCATAGTATAGCATTTGAACGGGTGTAAGTTTTTCTTAAGAATTTACATATAAACATGGTGTGTTTCCTACTCTCTAAAAGCTGAAGCATATTGGATAGGTTATTGGATAGGTAAAGCAATAGGTTCATGCAGAAATCTCAGCACTATACCCAAGTACACAAGGCAGCATTGACACACACACACACACACACACACACACACACACACACACACACTTATAGAGGAAGAGGGTATGAATTTGTTAGGGAGGTGCCCGGAAGGACATAGGAGAAGATGAAGAAGGTATGGGAGGATAGGTATGATGGAAATACATGGTACCCATATATGTACACTCAGAAACAGAAAATACGATAAAAAGTAATTATTCTCAAAAATCACAATATTCAAATAATATATAAAGAAAAATTTAATTAGCAAAAAAATAATAAAGACCAAAGCATGTAAGCAAAATTTATATTCACAGAAATTTACAAATGGGCAATTAGATTATAACTTGAAATGTTAAGCACATTTTACTTCTAAAGCCAGGTTATGTGTGTGTGTGTGTGTGTGTATCAATACATGTTTTATGGAACTATGAATATAAACATGTGTAATTCAGGTATTTGAATATTTATAATTTATATACAGTAAGAGTTAATAATCCATTTAAATGTTTCCATAACTTGGATGAGAAGATAACTCCAGTTGATATTCATTCCTTCAAGTCTGTTACAACTCTTCATTTGTACATATGTTTGGGACAAGTTGCATATCTATCAAATTCTCTGTTTCCATTGATGTGTGTTTTAATTTAGAAGATGTAATTTGTGCGATTATACAGCCCAATGCCATTGCAGCTACTGTTTTGTGTAAGCACACTGCTATGTCAACACCATAACAGTACCACCTGCCAGCACATTTATCAGAATACTGTCCTATCATTTGCTGATGTCTGTGTTTCCTGAGCACCTACTATGTATTAGACACTGCTCTGAATGCTGGACTTCTATCATGAGAAATAGACCAGACCTTACAGTTACAAATTTCAAGGCACATCTGAAGGCATTTTCATATCTAGGGGGAGCCATGAGCAAACACAAATGAATCTTTGATACCATATTGCTTTGATTCATTTCTAATTCTGCCATAGAGTATTGTTTATTGTGTCTGTATTTCCTGTTCTGTGAAACAGGAGGGATAATAGCAAGGCAACATTCTTTTTGGAGGAGCTACAAAAGGAAGAGCCTGATGATGACAATGACAAGAGGCATGCAGCCAAAGCATGACTTTGTTGCTACTTGGTGTCCGTACCCTTCATGTGCCATGCTACTTTAGGCGCATAGGAGTCAGCCTGTTAGTTAAGAATAATTAATTAACAACATAGTGCTTAGTGAGTCCTCTTCATTTAATAAATCAGTTGAAATATTCTGCAACCATTTCTAAAGCCAAGCGGCCCATTTCTGGTCCCTAGTAGCCAGGAACAGATGGCATCAACATGGCCAAAACCCTTCAGGTGTATCAAACAATCTTCAAAAGGAATCGATAGCAAGATTTCTGTCATATCATTTAATGTTTTCAGTCCTCGAAATACAACCTTATGAAGTTTTTCCAGTTAGAGTGTCCTTATAAAGATGCTGAGCAAGTTACACAAAATAGATAGGTAGCCATGTTTAAGGACCAAGGTGCATGCAAAATACTGACACACTTTCTCTGACTGATCTAAAGGGCGTCATCCCTGAAAGTGATGTTATATATCACTATATCATTATATATAGATGAAGTTGCTATAGAGGTATCTCCAGAATTGTGATGAAGTTATTCTTCTTCATACATAATTCTATGGCTAAGCATTTTCCATAAATAAGAAATGGTGGTGGAAAAAAAAAAACACATTTGTGTTTAACCAAAAGAGAAAGCACCTTGTCAGCTTTTAAATAAGGTTTGAATAGAATTCTGAATAAGAAGAATTTTGCACCTTTTCTTCTTATGACTCTAACAACTGTTGAAGTAAACTGACTAGAGATTACAACCCAGAGCTAGAGAGAAGAAAGGACGCGGGAATTATCAAGTATTTTTAAGCTGTTGCTTTCCTCTGTGAGCTGGATAGATTGTTTGGGGAAGAAGAATGCAAGAGTGAACTGACAGATTACATTGCATTTTTATTCTGGTTAAGTGTGTCATAGTCACTGACGTTGAAGTGCTGATTTTAATTAGGGATTATCAGCCTATAAAAACGCATGCACTCAGTGATATTTAGATCATTCAGTGAATCACAGGGTCACATGAGCAGGATTTGCTTCCTCCAGAAAGGCTATCTGATGTCTAAGTGTGTTTTGGGTTAGCTATTATACAGGTTTTAGTTTAACCAACGAGATGCTATGCTTAGATAGGAAATGGTGGCTTTCTTGGAATAACAAACCACAGCATATAACTATGTTAAGGAAGGATGAATTCAAAAGTGTTTAGATGAGCTGAGGAAATGATAAATGATATATTATGATTTTTAAATCCTCTTCTGGCCAACTTTGTACTTTATTTCAAACAGCTGTGGCCCATTTGGAAGCCATTTTGTAGCTCAGCAGAACACTAATATTTACTGTATGAATCACATACCTTTAAAATATTTGTCTTTCCTGAGAGAAACTATGTCTTTCCCAAACTTAACTTTGACATAAATCAGACCCATCCTCACTGGCCAGGTCCGTGCTTTTGATCGCTGAAGTTATCATTCACTGCTGAATACAACCCCACAACCCCTTTGGTTTCTGAAAATAAAGGGCTTTCTCCATCTATAACTTGAAGTTTTGAAATATCTTACAGGGGCTTTTTACCAGTTATCTTGAAATGTCCCTTCTAAAGTAAGAATTTGTCCTACGTCCTCTACATGTGGAATTCTTATATATGAATATCATTCTCTTTGGACACTTTCATTAATATAGAATTTAAACAGCATTCTAGCCCAACTTTAGAGAGCAGCATCAGAGAGACATACCCAGTGTGTAGAACTGGAACCATTAGGTAGTTCTCAAAGGTAGAGGGTCTAATTATTGCCGGGCAGACAACCTCATTCTGATCTGGGCTACCCTCCTTTAAACACAATTACAGAAATATACCTCCTGAAATGAACCCCCTTTGAATTCTCCCTCTGAACATCTGCAGCTATTTGGGAACGTGTGAACCCATCAATCCACATAATGTGAAGTGATGAGTTTACTCTTTCCTAAAGTGGTGTTTAGGCACTTACACAGTGATCCCAACATAGCCGATCATCAATAGCCAATGGGGAGCCATTTGTAAAACAGGGATGTCTGAATGCTAGTCAGGTATCCCGTAACAGCATTGATCCTGGGATGGAACCAGGCCTTATGTTCAGCATGAAGGGTGGGAGTTACCCACCTCCCCCTCCTAATCAACACATTGCAGGAATGTTAACACTTTGTGTGGTATTTACTGCCAGCAGCCCAATAAAGGGTAGCAACATACTTACATGTTGCTGTTTTCAATAGAAACCAAATGAAAAAAAAAAAAAAAAAGACAGAAAATTCTAGAATCAGGCCATCTTACGTTTGCTACTTAGGAAACAATACTTTGAGCAAGCCTAGAGGCCAATATTTATTATAAGTCCCTCTAAAAGCTAAATGAACCCTAACTAATGGAAGGCACAGTATAGCATGTTAATTAAAACATGATACAATTATTTAGGACACTAAAACAAATTATTCAATATTTTTTCAGATTTTTCTAAGATGTCAGTGTATGTAAGAGAAAATACCTCTCAAAAACATTTGTGTATGTTTGTGCTTGTGTGTGTGTGTGTGTGTGTGTTGCATGCATGCACATGAATGTGTAGGCAAATATGCCCCTATGTGTGCATGCAGAAATCAGAGAACTTTAAGTCTCTTCCTCTTTCATCTTCTGCCTTATTGCCTTGACAAAGTCTTTCTGAACAGGAAGCTTGCCATTCCTGCTGGGTTGCCTGGCCAGCAAGCTCACCCTTCTGGATGCCCTTGCCTCTACCCCTTGATGGGTAGGGTCACATGCTGAACAATTTGCATGGGTCCTGGGGACTCAAAACAAGCTTGCATAGTTGTGTGCAAGCACTCTTACCACTGAGCGATCACTCCAGCTCCTACCAGGAACCACTTTAAGGTAATAAGCGGAAAGGGTGTGCTTAAAACCATTATTTACAAATTATGTCATGGAGAAATGGGTTGAAGGCAAAATTAGTGAGAGTAATCTTTCACACAGGGGAAAGAAGGAATAAATCAATAGATATCAGAAGCCCTTGTCTTCTAAATGTGATTGAACCAATACGGGTCCTAATGTTTAAAATGAAAGCATCTAAAACTCAACAGAACCGTCATTTGTATTCACTCAAGAATTTCCACAGAAGATTCTGGACTTGAACTGATAGTCCTATAAATCTATGATAGTTTTGTGCTTCAATCAAAAGATATATCACTCCACTTTTTTTTTTTTTACTAAGAATAATAACGGAGCTCCTAAATAAGATTTCTAATTTTCTTTAGTTTCTTATTTAGTCAAGGCGGTAGACTGATCAAATGATAATATTGCACTGATTAACAATTCCTTACCTTAATTAGTTTTTACTATATAAAATTCTAGCTAGCTGTGAAAGTCAACACTGCATGCCTCCCTAAAAGGGAGTAATCACATTCATTTTATAGGTCCAGTTATTCTAGCACAGTAGTTTGTTTACCTGGAGATCTGTTAGAGTTAAAATATTCATGAGCAAATCATAGTTTTCCCATCTAGAGTCTCAGAATTGTACTCTGGTCTCAGCAAACCACTTTCACTAGAAGAGAACTTTGCCTTCTGCAGCCAGCTGCCAGGCGCTTGGCCTTAGACACAGTCCTACCTATCTGCTCCAGCAGACTCTATATATCACTTCTCAATATTACCTGACTCAGGTTAATAGTCACAGCAGAGCCAATGCATTTTCATTTCCACAGTAAATGCTGAAGATCATTTTGTTCATTTGGGCTGATTTCAAAAGATTGCATAACTATGGAACCTTGAAACGCAGCCTCAGGGCAGAGGGTAAACCTGTCTGTGCCCCAGCTTACCCCCACTTCTGCCCTGCCTCTTCCCCGGTTTAAGTGGCCCACAGTGACCTCTGGTGCACAGGTCACTTGTCAGATCCCAATGAGTATCCTCTGCTTTTACATTTGTTTTCAAGCCTTTGTCAGTGTCCATTACAGAAAACTTTTTATGAGGGCCCCAAGGCTGCAGTCCATGTTTCTGTTGGAATAGAATGACACGTAGGTGATAGAACGTGGCAGGTTGTGTCCCTAGCCACTTGCCATACCCATTCCAGTCCTGAGAGTACCCTTGTCTGCCGCTGCTGACTCCTGAATCCTTAGAAATGTAGCCTAGAGGCTCTTAAAATTCTGATGAACCCACAAATACCAATGCCTGACCATCGGTCTTCTTACCAGATAAAAGACATCATCCTTGAATTTCATCTCAGTTTTATGTTCATGAACCACACATATTAGAGTATTACTGTACTGTTGAATGCCTGTCTTATGTACAAATGGGAACATCTTATTCTGGGTAATGATTTTCAGAAAGCCTTCATCAATGCTGCCAATACTCCCACACTCAAACCCTCTTGTACACGTTCTGAAAAAATGCAAAATGTTACAGTGTTCATTCTTCCAACAGTCTATCTTCATTCTTCTTTCAAACCTATATTAGGAAGAAAACATACTCTTTGAGAGCTATATTTTTTTTCCTTTTTCTTTTTTTTTAATTTATTAGGTATTTTCTTCATTTACATTTCCAATGCTATCCCAAAAGTCCCCCTTACCCTCCCCCCCCACTCCCCTACCTACCCACTCCCACTTCTTGGCCCTGGCGTTCCCCTGTACTGAGGCATATAAAGTTTGCAAGACCAAGAGGCCTCTCTTTCCACTGATGGCCGACTAGGCCATCTTCTGCTACATATGCAGCTAGAGGCACGAGCTCCGGGGGGTACTGGATAGTTCATATTATTGTTCCACCTATAGGGTTGCAGACCCCTTTAGCTCCTTGGGTGATTTCTCTAGCTCCTATCCATATGTGTGTACGATTACCATTCCATCTTTTCCATCCCTTGAAACAAAAGTAGATACAAAGTCTAATTTAAGGCTTTCTGTTGTTGTCACAGGTCTATAAGAAGAAAACCGAGGCTGCAAAGAAGGAATACCTGAAGCAGCTAGCAGCATACAGAGCCAGCCTTGTATCCAAGGTAACATGCAATTGTTTGGTACTGGGACAGACTGTGGCCATCTTATGCAGACTTTGATAGTCATTTTAAAGCATAAATGATCATGTTAGCATTTCTGCATCATTTTCTTTGTGTTGTGGAAATATTTTTTCATTGCTGGAAGACCAGAGTCCTATCTGGTGGCCTTTTTTTAAGACACTGTCTACTTGTGCCTTGTTGTTCATTTGCAGTCAAGCACATTACACTCTTAGTCGGTAGCTGACTCCAGTGTGACCCTTATCTTCCTTCCACTGCTGGGCCTTTCCTGAGCAGATGCTACCCACTTCAAGTGCCAGTCTCATCATATCCGCTTCAGGATATAGAATCCCTTCATTGTGTTTTTAAATGAGTGCACTGAAAAATATTTTGTGCTTCAGATAATCTTATATTAGTCCTTGCTTATATATACACTAAAGAGTTGATTCTGTTTGGTTTAGTGTTACTAAAAGCACACCACCCTTCATGCAGTTCTCAGGAAGGTGATTGCGGAGCAACAGGATTACATCTAGGAGCACTTGACATAGCAGCTTGTCCAATTCAGATTGCTATTCCTTCGTTCACTGTGGCCACCGCAGGCTCTAGATTTCTTTGCAGTCATCCACAAAACCTGCTTTCTTTTTACATCTACAAATATCCATTTCTGTTCTAACAACCCTTTAAAAATTACACGCATTAGGTTTTTGTATCAACAAAAATACATACTGAATATGTTGATGCACGGAGGGGGAAAGAAGGCAAAATACAAATAGATATGATGGTGTTGCAGGAAAAATACTATTTACAATGTAAAATTAATTTTTTTCTTCCTGTCTCATTCTACATCCCCACTTTGTGATTTGTTTGCCTTTCAACTTGTATGCATTTTCATCTGAGCTCACGTTTCAGTCTATGTGCAGAATTTAGAGAACACTCAGGAAATTTTAACGAAGCCCCCATCACATGTAGGATGCATATCATCGACATAAGCAAACTAGACCTTAGCCATCTCGTATCTCCCAAAGACAAGAGCAGTTAGCTGGAGTGCTTCTCCATGAGAGAAAAGTCAACATGGGAGGTGTCACTCTAGACACAAAGCCCTTTGGTTAGTGGCATGCAGATTGCCACCACAATGCCGCCATACTTACTAAGCCTTCACTTCCAAAGCATGCATCATCAGATTTGCCACTTTACTCCCTTCGGCTTTACTCCCTGTTCAGTCTCCAAGAATCAACCCTCAGTACAGGGCAATTTGTATAAACACTGCAAGTTGCTATTTCTACATCTAAGAAACCAAGCACATTTTTTACAGCTTACTCTGACATTTTTTCTTCTCTTTAGCAGCAGGAATTTTGTTGGAGCTGTTGAATCTCTATTTTTGTATGGTTCTCTATGATGTGTATACAAATTGAAGGATAGCTTCAGTCTCCATGCATCAGAGAGATACCCCTGCAATCCTGCACACATAGCCTTCTCCACACCTATAGGAAATTCACAGCCTACCTCCCAGAATGTGTGGCACCAAATGTAAAATTCTAATGCTTTTCCAGTTTAATTATGGCAAGGCAAAGAAAGACTACTCAAATTTAAACATTTGTTTTTCCATATTATATTCCCATACTATATTATAAATTTAAAGTAACAAACAAGTAATCATAATTCCAAAATGCTACCATGTACCAGCCAAGCTATATTCTTTTTGGTTGTTGTTTCCCACTTCATGGATTTGTTGGCAAATTTTCATGGTCATGTGCATGTAGCCTTATGCCAACCAGAGAAGAGATAGTAGACAACAAGAAACCTGTACTCTTCCTGTAAAACCATGTTTCAGTCATGGAAGGCCACAAGTAAAAGCATGGCCTGATAAGTGATTGAGACTTGCAAAAGCCAAGGTCACATAGTAAAAACTTGGCTAGACTGATTAGCAGAGGCCTCATGGAAAATGTGGTACTGAAGTTGAAGGCAAGAAAAGACCTTACAGTCCCCAAATGTCCAAAAGGAAGAGAAGACAGCAGCTCAGAGGAGGCCGCTGCGGCCAGACCTGAGTGATTAGAGTCTGTGAATGGATACCATATGGGAGAATGAAAGGAGCTGGGATTTATTCTCAGGGCAAGGGCATGTGGGGTTGAATGAATAGGCATCAGTAGTGAACTGAGATTTAAAAGAGCTCACTTTATGAGAAAGCACTCTCTTAATCTATGTGTTTTGTTCTATGAAATAGGCTTAATTACATAGGAAAGAGATGACTAGTGTCATGGCAGCATTGTTTTTGTTTGGCTCTTGTCATTCTCTGGGCCATGTTACTCAAGGACATCAACACAGTACTACATCTTTCAAGTCCCCAGTGTCCTGAAGTCATGACATGAGATAGCATTCTCTAACTCTCTCTCTTTCTCTCTCTCTCTCTCTCTCTCTCTCTCTCTCTCTCTCTCTCTCTCTCTCTCTCTCTCTTTCTCTCCTCCCCCCACCCCCCAAGGTCATTCCACCCAGGAATCACTGTGTAAGTCTCACATCTGCTTTCTTGGGTCCTTGCCAGCCCCTTCATGTCACATCTCCAGAAGTCTTCACTTAGGCAGGTTCTGTTCTGTTCTGTTCAGTGCCTGTGTTTCTCCTGCATTCCTGGGCTGATAGGCCCCCCCTCATTTGTGGTCATGACATAATCTGCTACTGCACTGAGCATGGTTTCTCCTCCAGGCACCAGCCCCGGCCTGCCAGACCCTTCTCTATGTCAGGCTCACTGGAAGGTGCTGAAAGACAGACATGGATAGGCAAGTCCCTGTGCAATGTTTCTTGATACTCGGATGACTTGGAGCTGCTTTCTAAACTTAGCTGCTTCTAACAGAACATGATCAAAAATAGAAACACCAGTGAACCTGAATTGTGGCAACAGCACTCTTTAGTCTTCAAGTTATGTATATGACATGGAATGCAATGCACATGTTGCCTAATGTGGCCCCAGACTTGAGTGAAATTGAAATCTATCCCTAAGAATAAAGACCAAGGATAATGGTGACTATTTTCACCTCTGTACCTCAAAATGACCATCCTAATGCATCCTTGGAATTTTCCCCCAATGATAACATAAATAAAAATGGCTCCCTGCTGCTGAATGACCTCTCGTGAGCCATTACTCTCCATAGACACTTCTACAGGATCCTGTTGAACGTCATGCCCCCTTGCTTTTGTAGTGCTGTGTCTCACCCCCAAGAAGTGTAATGCCGTGCCCACCTTGGGGACAGGGTGGTAGTGACATCAAGGACTGCAACCCAGTAGTCTTCTTCTGGGGCTTCTAGGTTTTCCTCTACCCTCAGTGGCTGCCAAGTCTGTCTTATCTTTCAAACTGGTGCCTCTTACTCTTTTCTAAGAAATCTCTACCAGCTCCTAACCTTTTAACAGCCAAGAGTGGTGCTACCTTGCCTCAAACAAGGCTGGCTTCCGGAAGGCTGTTCCCGCTCAACAGCATGACGTCTTACCAGAGTACTGTGGACTAGAGTATGCTCAGTGCTGGGATGCCCCCGCCCAGTATCACAGTGCTCCAAGTGGGTGCTCTTCTACCTCGTCATTCTGGGCAGTGACAGAGCCACAACATGGTCCAGGCATTCCAGAATTTCTGGGTGCTCCCATAGGAGTGCTGTGTGCAAACAGGGCTAGGAAAGCCCCAGAATTTCTGATTTTAAGCACTAATATATTTATAACTTTAAAAGAAGTTATAAAGAAAGACAAAAATTACTGGAAGGCCTGAGGTTAAAAGATAGGGAAGAGAGGATTTACACTGATTACATTTGATAACCAAAGACTTGGGGATGTTTGAGCCCACGTAGGGCATTAGGCAGACAAAGGGGATTATCCACATTGCACTAACAATGAATGTAGAACAAATAAGTGTGTATTGTAAAGGAGAGTAATCAGATAATGGGTGTTAAAGTTTGTTGAAGTCTCAAAGTGTAAGATATAACAATGTCTTTTTCTTGAAAATTTTAAAAAGCAAAAGCAAAGGCAGCGATTAAGCAGCCAGAGGGAGTTCTGAGGCACCTTTAACATCTGTGTGTCCACATGTCATTAAAGAACTGTGTTAGAGGACTTCATAGAGGGCACCGCCATCAATCTAGGAGAGTCTCAGTGGGGAGGGGAGGGGCTAACAGATAACAAATGAACCTGAGTTCAGATCCAGCCTACCACTTCCTGCACATTTGTCTTGGAGAAGTTACTTAGCGGCTTAAGGTTTAGCTTACTCCAGGAGTAAACAGAGGTCACAGGACATTTTGAATAAACTTTCCAGAATAAAATAAGAAAACCTGTATAATTTAATGTTACATTTGCGGATAATAAGCTAAATGAAGTAAGTTGGTGGCATGAGGACTGAGTCCTGGACAACTCCACTTATAGTTTAAGTATAGTATGTAAAGTATTCATGCCTGTAGAGTTAAAAACAAGAGCAGTGGTTGCTAGTGTCTGAAAGGGAAAGAGGGCCTGCTAACCCACAGACATAAAGGTCCAGCTAGGAAGATAAATTAGCTATACCTGTAGTGCACAATGACTTCGATCCACTTAAAAATATGTGTGAAAAGGGCAGATTTGTGTTGTGTTCTTACCATGATAAAATAATGTTTAATTAAAAACTCAGTTGCTTGGTTTAGTATGTTGAGCAAAGGATATTCTTAGCTAATATAAATGATTCATAATTACATTTTAGTATTATTGGTAGTATGCACAGGAGTAGAAAAAGAACCATTGTGTGGTCAAAAAGATAGCTGGGTCATAGTTTCAATTTGTTTGCAAAGTTACCTCTTTAAAAAGATACTCTAGCCCCTTGGTGTTGCAAACTTATATGCCCCAGTACAGGGGAACGCCAGGGCCAAGAAGTGGAAGTGAGTAGGTTGGGGAGCAGGACAGGGGGGGGGGGCCGGGGGAGGGTATAGGGGACTTTTGGGATAGCACTTGAAATGTAAATGAAGAAAATATTTAATAAAAAATTTTTAAAAAGATACTCTAGAGGTGAGAAAAAGTAACATTAATTTTAATTTAATTATTTGAATTTAAATATTTAAATATTTTTCTCTTGCCTCCATCCCATTAAAAGATTAAAATGTTCTAAACATAAACAAAGATACATTTGTTCATGTCTTCCTAACTGAATTAGGCTCCCTAAATCCTGTGAGGACCACGAAGCGAGCGTAGTTGTTCTGGCTTGGTTGTTCACTATGGGAGGTCATATTGACTTGGGTTATTAAATACATCTTAAGGAAATATAGTTTTTCCATAGACTAAGAAATTCCTAGACATGAGTCTAAATCATTATGTTGAAGGCAATAGAGAAAACTTTAAAGCAATGGAAGTGGTTTCATTTCACCACATAGACCAGGATTTATATTCCCCAAATGAGTGTTGCATTCAAAAAAGTCACCTTGGGAGGCCAGAAACTCATTTTTTTATTGCTCCCAGGGTTTGAGAGATTTTTCTGAAACTCCCATTTAGAACTGGAGTCAGGAAAAGTTTATGAGCCACACTAGAAAATCAATCTTGTTACACTATTTTCACACATCACTCTTTTCTCCAGACATCACCAAGATAGAACCCACAGCTTTGGCTTCGACTCAGTATTAGTGAGCTCCAAAAACTGAATTCACAATCAAAAGGCAAAAGAGTTGTGTGAGGCTATCTAAAATGGTGTCCTCCTGACTCTGAAGAGAATTCCAACAGAATATCTCCTGTGATAGCAACCATACTGCATGTGAAGCCAGATCAGATGCCAGCTCACGATCGAGGATTTGGGTGTCTGTGTTGTAATAAGGAAAAGTAGTTTGTTATTTGCTTGAAGCCACTCATCGTATGTGTGGTCCTATTTTTA
Organism: Mus musculus; assembly: GCF_000001635.26. NCBI lineage: Eukaryota > Metazoa > Chordata > Mammalia > Rodentia > Muridae > Mus > Mus musculus. Next base: position 6,705,615 of record NC_000070.6, on the reverse strand, counting down.
CTAAAAGGGGTGCTATTGCTATAATGAAACACCACAACCAAAAGCAGCTTGGAGAGGCAAACGTTTACTAAGCTTGCATATCTAGAGGCAGGAGCTGGTGCAGAGCCCACAGAGGGATGCTGCTCACTGACTTGCTCCACCTAGCTTGCTAAGCTTGCTTTCTCATAGAACCCAGGACCACCAGTCTACAATGGTCTGGGCCCTCCTACATAAATCACTAATGAAGAAAATGCCCTACAGGCTTGCAACAGCCCTCTCTTATAGAGGCATTATCTTAACTAGGGCTCCCTCTTCTCCAAGGACTCTAGCTTGTGTGAAATTGTCAAAAAAACCTAGATGGCACAAGGGGTTTGTCAGTGTGTGTGTGTGTGTGTGTGTGTGTGTGTGTGTGTGAGTGTGTGTGTGTATGTGTGTGTCAGTGTGTCTGTGTGTGTGTGTGTATGTGTGTGTCAGTGTGTCTGTGTGTGTGTCAGTGTGTGTGTGTGTCAGTGTGTGTATGTCAGTGGTGTGTGTGTCAGTGTGTGTATGTCAGTGTGTGTGTGTGTCAGTGTGTGTGTTTGTTTGTGTGTGTGTGTTTGAATGAGGGGGGCATATCACAGAGACTCATGGGATGGGGACAATCTCAGTATGGGTCCCCACCTCTCACCTTGTTGGAGACAGACCCTCCTGTTCACTGATGCATATGCTGGGCTGTCTAGTCCTGTGAGCATCTCGGATCGTCCTGTCTCTGCCCATTTCGCTTTAGCTGCAGTGCTATTACAGGTGCTTACTAATGCTGTATCCAAAGAGGTTTCCTTAGGAAAGCTTAGAAAGGACAGTGAAAACACTTCTTTAATAAACATATAGGACAGGATGGTATTTAAGTAAATTAATTAAGTTCTCTGATGCTATTATCAATAATAAAGAAACTAAAAGCCCAGTTTCAATTAAAGGAGTTTCAGTTAGAAATGAAGAAATGTTTTCTTTCTGGAGAATGAGATAAACTTACAGCATTTATGCTGTGGAGAGCTATTGAGACAAATAGTGAGTGTGAGTCTGAAAATGGGATGGATCATTTTATAACTGTTAACATAAAATTTGAAGCTCTGAGCCAAGATTGTGATTTAAAGATAATAAAATCTCATGCTTCAGGGTATAAGTTAATCACCTGCACGGGCCAGGAAGGATTTGCTTCTCAGAAGGAACAATGTACAATAGAGAAGGTGCATAAATTTTGTTTAATTTTCAATGCATCAAGTGTTGGTCAGTACTGAAAACTAAGAATCAAATTAGATGGGCTATTAATTTGATTTGGTCCAGCAACTCTTATATTATTGCTTCCACCGAGTTTTATGTCTTGTGTTTATACTTTGCTATTTTAAATAACAATTATTTTTGCAATCTTTCATTTTTATAGCACACACCATTGCCAGAATGGAGGCATTTATACACTCTGCAGCATCATCTTCATTATACAAAGTAAACGAGAATGCAGTTCTCTTGGATGATCATCAACTTGCTTAATAAGAACTTTCTTAAGACATTTAGTGTTATACCCTTTGTACATCTTGCACGTTTTCCAAGGAAGTCCCACCATAGGTCCAAATGTCTCTGCAGATACTAGCTTTCCCTTTTCCCTAAAGAAGATGTCATCCAGATCCTGTAGTTCAAATACAAGAGGAAAGAGAGCATAGTTAGAAACCAACAGTAAATAGCAGGTCAGACGTGGCTTATGGTAGAGCCCTTACCTAACACGAATGAGGTCTGTGTCCAATCCCCAGAATGGAAAAATAAATTTAAAGAACACATCTCTCCTATAAAAAATATCAAAATCTTTGATTGATTTTCAATTTACATGAATAACATCATGTTTGTCAGATGGTCGACATGAGACACTACAAAGTGGAAAGGTTGAAAGTCAAAACAAATTTAAGTTACTTAACACATATGAGACAGCAGTTCTTATTTCTAGTTGGCAGGTATATGTAGTTACATGTAGTGCAACTGATTGGCAGAATTGCTGGATGACTTTTGCATTTTCATTGGTAGAACACTGAAGGAATACTAAATTTATGATTTCTTCATATTTCCCTTTAGGGAGATTATGAATTCATGACTATTTGTGATCTAGAATGAATGTATTCTACCTATCTCCAAAACAAGTCACTGTAATTAATGGATGGCAGTTGTACTGGTCTAATTAATAGTTTGTCATAAATGGAGTTAAAAGCTGCCTTGTCCCCCATCTAAATGACTGAACTTTCATAAAGGCACAAATTCTCCACATCTGGGTAGGACACTGCAAGCACCCCTGTTGGGACCTGTGGCTGCCCAAACTTGTCCTGAACAAGGATGGCTGCAATAGGCTTGCTAATGTGGAAGGGGGAAGCTCTCGAGCCTAAAAACCCAGACAAAGAACTCCAGGCAACCAAGGAATGAAGAGATGATCTTCCCAAGAAGACAGCACACCAATTGTTTATCCAGTACCAAATCATCTGCCCTAAAATCACACATAGAAGTACCATTATACAAACTAAGCAGGTTTATATATGTGTTGAAGAATCAACAGTTAAGGAAACGGAGGGCATGGTTGTGAAAGAGAGAAAGGAGGGATGCATGGAAAGGCTTGGAGGGGAAATGATATCATCTCAAGAAGTTTAAAAAATATTTTAAAAATGCTGAAGCTGAAGGGTAGTGTATCTGAACAAGGACAGCATGAAAAGTAGAAAAACAAATAAAGAAAAGCAATCTGACATACAGGGGGGCGTTTCGAGCCTTGAGGTCCTTCTGCAGCCCTTGGGAAGCTGGAGGATGTTTAAGAGACCTCAACAAAGACAACAGCACCTGTCTGCAGCACTGCCCAAGGATATCCAGTCAAGCATTCATTCAACACACGTGTATTCTTTGAGCTGTTCTAGCTGCATGAGTCATAGAGAACCAGGTCCCTGAAACGTAAGAGATCTCTTTCTTCATCCAGGACATCTTAGTCAAAACGCAATTTAGTAAGAGAACTTACACTTGAATGTCTACAGCAGCTTCAGCAGTGGCCCAACAGTAATTTAGTGAGAGCATGCAGGCTTGGGCATCTGTGGTGGATACAGAAATGGCACAGCAGGTTATTTAGCCTGTGAAATTCAACTCTTTACAAAGTCAAGAGAAAAAGAATCTTTAAAAAAATGTAGCTTCCTAAAAGTTTCCCTCTGTGTCAGACATTGCATGTTAATTGTTCTCTAAATTGTTTTTAGAAATCTACTTAGTTTGAAAAAACAATAGCCCTGGGGAGTAAACATTCCTGGTCTTTCAAGGTAGATTTAGATGCTGGCTAGTCTTTATAATCTTTGTTGTGAAGAAGATAAATGTCTGATAGAGAATGGTCTGCCCTTAATTACCCATGAGGAAACGAGCTCTCCCTCACTCTGGAAGCTCTTCCATGCAGAGGGACCTTCAGTCAGTTCCAGGTGACTTCCCTCAAGTCCTGCGTCCCAGAGGTGTGTGTTATCTTCAGCAATGAATTCATACCTTCAAGTTCTAAGAGACAATGGAGGGAAGTGGCAGTGGCCTATCTGGTATTATGACTTTGGTTGCATAGTCTATGACTCAGGGAAGCATTATGTCCCTGTGTGACATAAATCCCTTTAACCTCCCCCAAGACACATACAAACACATCACACACACATAAACATTATATATGTATTTTAAGTAAATTTATAAAATAGTATTTCCCTATTTCTTCCAGAGTATTTAGTGATATTTCTTTCTCCCTCCTTCCTCCCACTTCCTCTGTATTACTATTCCTCCCTTTCCTCCATAGTTTTGTCCTAACCACCCCCTGCCACCATGTTTCTTTCCTTCTTTTCTTTTTTTCCCACATTTTTATTAGATATTTTCATCATTTACATTTCAAATGCTATCCCAAAAGTCCCCTATACCCTCCCCTTGCCCTGCTTCCCTACCCACTCACTCCCAATTCTTGGCCCTGGCGTTCCCCTGTACTGGGGCATATAAAATTTGCTAGACCAAGTTTCCTTCCTTTCATAACAAAAACCTGTGTGCTATTATCCCCCTCTTTAGAGCACCTCATGCTCATTCCCATGGTACCTCTGCATCCCTAGCCTCTGAGGTCACATCTGGTCATAAACCAAATGTGAGGCCCAGAGCGAGGAGCCACAAATAATAACATACATGCAGTGTTTATCTGTCACGTCATGTAATATTGTCCATTTCATCCATTTACATGAAAATTTCATAATTTCATTTTCCCTTATAGCTGAATAGTATCCCACAGTGCATATTGCTACATTTATGTTATTTATGCCTCAGTTGAAGGACATTTAAGTTGTTTCCTGTTCCTAGATATTGTAATGGGAATGGCTGAGCAAGTGTTTGTGCCGTAGGATGTCAAGGCCTTTAGGCACATTCCGAAGGTTGGTATAGCTGAGTCATTTGGGGGGTCTCTTTAGCATTGTGAGACTTTTGGGAATTGCACCAGTTTGGAATCCCACCAACAGTGAATAAGGGTTCACCTTTCCCCGCATCCTCACTAGCACTGTTGTCAGTTAGGTTCTTGACTTTAGCCATCTTACTCACATAAGATGAAATCTCAAAGTAGTTTTAATTTGTACTTCCCTGACTGTTAAGAATGCTATACACTTTTTAAAGATATTTCTACCACTTGTACGTCTTCTTTTGAGAATGCTCTGTTCAGACCCATACCTACACACCACAACAACCAGCCTAACAACATAGCCCTAGTGCTACAGTAATGGCACTTATGTTGGAACAGTAAGCAGAAGCTGCCTAACTGAACTTCAGGCGTGATCAATAAGAATCACCCCTGGTTCTTCAAACATAGGCAACTACCTGTATCTCAAAAGTCACAGATTCTAAGGAGAATCTGCCATTGAAATTTTCCCACATCAGTATAGTTTCCAACTGTATTTTAAATACTTATACACGTAGATAAATGTAGCATACTCCTCATGAAAGAAACCACTGTTGAAGTAGACAGGAGCAATTACAGAGATTCACAACTGGTCAAATGTCAGAGAATGTCTCTGTGGTGTGTCCAGCCTTGATTGCTACATCTGCAACACAGCCCCTATACACAAGTGAAGAAGTAAGACTGTGAGAAGAGGGCCATGACCAGAGGCCAGGTGGTGGTAGCACAGGCCTTCAATCTCAGTACTGGGAAGACAGAGGCAGATCTCTGAATTCGAGGCCAGCCTGGTCTACACGGAGTTCCAGGACAGCCTGAGATACATAGAGAAATCTTGTGTTGAAAAACAAAACAAAACAAAACAAAACAAACAAAAGAAAACAAAACAGATAAGAACAGGAAGAACAAGAACAACCGGAGGAGTGCCTTCTCTATAGACACAACACAGATGCTCAAATCATGGAATCTCAACAGTATGGCTCCCTAAGCAAGACCTGCACAATTACATTAGTTAACTTGCCAACATAGATGGGGGAAATTCACAAAGTTAGATGGAGAGCTATGGGCACCAATGGCTGCTGAGAGAGATCAGAAAGGAAGAGAAAGAGGGCCATTTCTCCAGAGACAAGCCACCTGATAGGTTATCCAATTCCAAGTGGGCAACCCTAAACACCAAAAGGGATCATCATAGGTTTGAGTACGTGTATATGTGTGTATGTATAAGTGTATGTGTGTACGATGAATATATATAGCTTTCTAAAACTCTCTGTTAAAAATTCAGTTAACACTTTGACCTTTGCCTTAAATTATTAACTGGTTTATACAAAAATGTAAACACAGAAGCAAAACAATCCAGTTAGTTTTCTTTCATTGAATGCATCCTCTGGAAGTACATTTCATAAACTCTTTCTATCTGCAGACCCTTTTACACATTCTTGTTGAGCAATTTTTGCATTTGAGGTTACTATAGAATACAGGGAATACAAACTTGTGTTCCAATTGTACTAATGAAAATTGTCTTGGGAGGTGGAGGGTGGTTAGGTCTCCTTGGGTGTGGCCTGCCTTTCTATCAGCTCTGAATAGCATTGCCATGGTTTGGAGCAGGGTATGAGTGTATGAGTATGTGTTTATGTATGTGTCTGTAGCTCACAGTGCTTCAAACTGCCCTGTGATAATGAAGCGATCTAGATTGACCACCTCCAAGTGACAATCTCTGCATTTGGACCTGTTGTCGATCTCTATAGTAGCTTTTCTTTTTCTTATTTCATCGTGACCTTCTCATACATTCGTATTGGCATAGTGATTAATGTTGTAATTGTGCAGGTCTTTTTTAGGTAGCTATACTGTTGAGCTTCCATGGTTTCAGCATCTATGTCATCTAGAAAGCACTATCCTGAATCAGGTGTCCTGGTCCCCTTCTCTTACAATCTTTCCACCCTCTCTTCAGTGATGTTTCCCGAGCCTTGTGTATAGGGGTTGTATTGCAGATGTAGTGATCAGGGATAGGCACCCCTCCGTGACACTGTCTGCATTTTGACCTGTTGTGGATCTATGTAATAATCTCTTTCCTTATTCAATCATGACATTTTCACACATGCACACTTTTGGCATATTTTCTAAGGGGTCATCTATATCCTTCCTATAAAACAATAAGAAGGGTTTAAGAATCACCAAGCACAATGGGCTTTGAAGGGAATCCAACACATGAAAGAACATCATTCTTACTGTGGGTCATTTACTTTCTCTGCATCCCTGGGAGTGCCTGCACTACATTGCTCATAGTGCTTCACACTGGCCTGTGATAATGGCTAGGTTATGGTGACTTCCCATATCCATAGTGCAGGCTATGGATAGAGAGTAGCATTGCCCAAGCTCGAGGGACATCAAGGCCTTCATGGACACACCGTCCCTGCGTTGCTGAAAGAGGAATCACCCCGGGCTGTTGATGATCAGAGCTTAAGCACAGAGCTGACTTGTGAACCAAGGAGGCACATCAGGGTCACAAGTAAACATCTTTGTGAATCCCCAAGATAGGCTTGGCAAAGGTGGCTTTCTGGTCCAGAAGCACAACTGGTCCTTCCCCTCCACTTGGATTCCCATACTGCCCTGTCCCATCAGTCGCTTCTCTCAGACATGAAGAGCTAGCTTCTTCCCCAGGATGTGATGCCACGGGGCTAGGCTTTGATTCCTCTCAGCTGCAACCCAAGTGCCTGATTTTTAAGGCAATTAAAAGGTTATCAGGTGTGGAAAATTTAGGGCGAGATTATATTAATTTATGATGGAGTCTAAAATATCAAAGAGAAGGTATTTTTATCCACTTCATTAGTGAGGACAATTTATCACCAACTCCTTTTTAAAAGAAAAATCAAAATGTGTTCTGCAGTCTCTTTGAAGACATATTAATATGATTTTCCATGGCTTTTGGAAGGTATTTTAGAATTCTTCCACAGACATTGCTAACAACTAGCTTTGTTTTCTTTGTGGAAATATCTAGGGCCAAGGCTCTGTGACAACACAAAAAGAAGAAACTAAGCATGTGATCAGCAGGAGAGCTGAATTGAATTACTTTGAAAGTGAGATAACTTATGGTGATAACGGTGTCTCCTGCATCTTTCTATCTTTACTTGGATGACCAGTCAGTCAGAGCAGAGCATTTAGGCAAAAGAAAAGGAATAAAATGTCATTATGGCTTGCTTTAGTGTTCATAAAGGAGTGAGTTAGAAACTCTATGTTGTGTATGTTATTTTAAAATAACAATGGAACAATTCTTAGATAAGAGACACAGGAAGAGTTATGAGTGTTGGTTCTCATGGGAGTCCTTGAAAATATTCACACACATCCTGGGAATAGCATCATACTCAGAAACCTGTCTCCTAACACCACTCTTCTTTGTTCCTTCTGCAGAGCTACACTGATCCTGTTGATGTTAAGACATCTCAGCCACCCCAGCTGGTCAACTCAAAGCCGTCAGTATTCCATGGGCCCAGCCAGGCCCACTCAGCTCTGTACCTAAGTTCTCACTATCACCAACAACCAGGAATGACTCCTCAGCTCACCGCCATGCATCCGAGCCTCCCCAGAAACATAGCACCTAAGCCCAATAACCAAATGCCAGTGACTGTCTCCATAGCCAACATGGCTGTGTCCCCACCACCGCCCCTTCAGATCAGCCCACCTCTTCATCAGCATCTCAGCATGCAGCAGCATCAGTCGCTTGCCATGCAGCAGCCCCTTGGGAGTCAGCTCCCCATGCAGGTCCAGACTGCCTTACACTCGCCCACCATGCAGCAAGTAAGTCTCTATCTGGGTTCTGTGCTTGCTGGGGGAGCAGGATGCTGGATAGTGAGCAATGCCCAGAGGGGGTGGTTGGTCTATTGGAAAGGAGAGAGACCTCAGATAGTTGACAGACTTACATCTGGAAAATATAATTTACACGAGGTAAGTTGTCAAAATCAGGCATTGATAGCACTCTCCAATCACTGCTTTTGGTTTATTTCTGGTTTGTTTCTTTAGTGCTAACATGTGCTAAGATGTCATGTGTCTCATAGATCTTGTTGAAACAGAGTCTGTAATTTCTTTCTAATGTTATTAGGAAATGAGGCTTTCTTGACTGAGATGACCCTTGAGTTCAATAATTGGAACAAAATGAAATCAGATTGAATTCCAAATTTAGTAGAGTTCTAGAAACAGTAAGAACCAAACAGTAACCACTGCCTCATTAAAAAATGTATACAAAGAGCCTGGAATGAGTATCTTTCCAACATGTAACAGACCCTGGGTATAATCCCTGGCAGTGCAAATGCAAGTGTGTTGGTGGAGGTGGGGGGGGGGGAGGGGGAGGGGGGTGGTGTCTGTCCTCTGCATAAATCATGAGAAGTTTCTGGGTAATTTTGTTCAGTTTTTATTTGAAATCAAATTTTCCTTTCAGTTTTTTTTTTTTTTTTTTAAGATTTTGATGTTCTTTTCTAATTTGAGAATTAGGAGCATGCTCCACAAACTCAGTGAAACATAAAACTATTCAAATACCCCAAAAGCTCACTTTCTAGAGTGGGCACAGGTAAAAATTACAAATCACAGCAAATTTAACCACTGCCTTTACCATTCAATAATGCTCTTCTCAGAGCTGGGAGAAAGTACATAAGCAGAGTTTCCTGGAGAATGCACATCTAGCTGTTTGTACACAGAATGCATGCTTACCCTAGGAACAGTAGGGGAGGAGAGGCAGCGGACGGACCATGCCTACGCAGTCTAAAATGCATTTTATATGGCTATTATAGACAAGGGTTCTGAAAGCTGACTACAGCAAACCCAGTACTTCTATTTAAATTCTTGGAAACTTTGCAGGGCTGGTGCTAGTCCTGTCCTTGTTTGAGAATGAAGAAAGTGAGGCTTGGAAGGTTAGATTAATAAGCTCGCAAGGTGAGAGCTGAAATTCAAATCCAGATCCAATTAGAACTCAGAAGCAACATACCTAATGCTTAGCGCCTGCCTCAGCCTCCAGCTTTCTTGTAGATTATTAGCAGATTTGGAACAGAAATCCTGTGCCGTCTAAGACTTTAGAATGCTTTTAAATCTTAGTTTCTTCTCAAATCAAACCATTTATGAAAAACAAAGGAATTCATCAACTCACTATCTTCCTTGGTTCCTAAACCAATACATTATTAGCTCACTGTCTTACCTACACATCACAGCCAGTTGGTGAAGCTGATTGACTAGAGGGAAGACTAGGGTGGTAACAATTTCCAAACTCCAGCAGGGTCTCCAAGTGCATTTATGACCAAGAGATGTTCATGGGGTAGAATCTTCATCCTTTGCATCAGACTTTACTCACAAGGAAATGGACACCAGTGAATGTGTTCTTATTTTAGCAAGTCAATGGTAGTCGAGTGATGAGTAAGCAATTTGAGAGCTGTCACTTTCACTAGGATGGGTTGACACCTGCTTGCAGGTGCTGTGCTCCAGGCCATGTGGTGGTCACAATGTGATAGTTCATCTACTTCTTTTTAAGGAAAAAAATACAAAGACACAATTTTGTCCCCCAGACAGAGGGACAGAAATATCCAGAATGGAGACCCTTTCCTAATTTGTTTACTCTTTCCTGTATTAACACCTCGAACAATGAAAAACATCATCATGAATAGTTTTCAACTCTTTCAGAGTTACAAAGGCTACTTGTACAAACTCAAGAGATTAATTCTAACCTACAAAAGTCTTAATATAGGGTGAAATGAATAACTCTTATTGTTTTGAACAAGGTATGTTTTAGTCTATAAGTCAGCTGTGTTACTATATCTCTGTGGAGCTGTGGACTGTGACATCAGACAGAAAATTTGGTAAGGTTGAGTAGATTCAGAAATGCCAGTGTAGGGTTGTTGGGGTCCCATGTCTGCTCCACTACAGAGCATGACCACTCAGGAAGCCAAAGTTGACCGAGCTTACCCAACTCTGTCACTGGGCTTGGGCTGTAGGGAAGCCCTGGGACACCATTCTGGTGATGGGTAAGTGTAGTCTGAGGTGCAGGACATCCGGAGGTAGTTTGGTGGTCCATGGACCTGTGAGGAGGCCAGGGCTGTCTGGTTCTCAGGCTCTTGGATATCTAAGCACCACTGGATGGCGCAGAAGAGTTGAGAATGGAGTGCTTCCCCCCACAACCCCCCTGTGGGCTGGATCTGGCTTAGGGCGGGGGAGGGGTGGGAGGGGAGCTCCCCTGGTCGCACAGGGGAAAGTCCTTGACTTGACAGTGGTAGTCTTGGGCTTGGCTTGAGCTTGGTGGCAGTCCTGGCTGGGAGTGCAGAGAGGCCTTCTGTGAGAGATTAGATGGTGACTCTATAGGCGAAGGCCTTCTCCATTGCTCCCCATGTTGGACCCCATTGGAAAGAGAGAGTCCATGGTTTTAAGACATTTATCCTCATGGCAGAAAGTGGATGTGTGAAGCCATACCCCACTTCTCAGGGTGGGCCTGAGATTAAACACCTTTTGCAGGAATGTCAGGGAAGGAAAGCTTATTGGCTAAGCCTTCCTGGCCTATAAGTACTTCATTAAAATGGAGGTCTGTCTTTAGCCTACATGACTACAGGTCAAGACCTTTACATGTGGAGGGGTTTGGGGTGTTGTCTTTACAGGACTGATGGTCACAAATCTATGGGTTAGCTGTGGCTAGAGACAGGGGCCTGGTGCCTGAGAATAGGAAAAGTGCCTACGCGTCCTTTCAGGGTCTCCAGGGCTCAGAACCTTAGCTCAACCGAGGACCAAGCTACATTTCATGATCTCACATCCTGATACCCTCATACCTGAGGATGTAGTTGTTTCATCTATTCCTGACCAGGTTACTGTCCTGAAACATATGACCACAACACGCCATGGAAAAGACTGTGAAAATCAGTCATGTAGGGGTAGTGCTTGAAGCTCCTCCACATGCAAATGAGGCATCCTTAACATCTCAGACCAAGCCAACAGAAAACATCTACCTTTAGACCCTGACCCACCCCAAAATGTATATAAGATCCTGTCCACAAGGAATAAAAGGTACACGAGAGTTATTTCATTATAGACTGTCTGAGAGTGTCTGTCACATAGAGCTATCACACTTTGAAGAAGAGTGTTTCCTCCCAAAGCTTTCGTAGCTGGAAGCTGCTGGAAACTACTGCTACCATTTCCCACTCAATGGCACCGACCTTGCCTCCTAGACTTTTGTGCTCCGCTGACCCACTGCAGCATAGTGTCTAGCTGTGCCACACTGACTCCAGAGCACCAGTGACTGCAGAGAGACTCAGGCAGCCCTCCTAGTCTGCAGATAGCATCTGGTACATAGACCAGCAACTGACATCCAACGTGGGGCATGAACCCATGACCCTGAGATTAAGAGTCTCATGCTCTACCCATAGTCACTCCAATGACACCACCCCTTTAAAAAAAAAAAAGGAGGAGTTGTGGGCCAAATAGACCCATGTCATCAGACAAAAACTGGGAAAATTGAATCGATTTAGAAACCCCAGTATTCTCATATCTGAGAACAGTGGGCATTTCATCTGTTCCCAACTGATTATGGTCCTGGAGCACATGACTACAGCACCCCACATGAAGATCATGACCATTAGTCAGGTAGCACAGAATTATCCATGCCACAAGGTATCTTAGATGGGCTGACCTCAAAGGTTTAGCCAATAAGCTTCCCTTCTTGGACAGTCTTCCTGCAGAAGGTTTTTAATCTCTGGTCCACCCTGAGTAAGTCTTATGAACCAATTTTCCATGATGAATACTAAATAAACGGTATGAACAAACAACGACCATCTCATCACAACCGCAGTGGGCTGCAAAGGCTGTATATGCCTTTGTTATATACAGCCAGGCCTCCTAAGTCTCCTACAGAATGCCCCTGTGCCCTTTACACTTTCTGACACTAGCCACTAAACAAAGCCAGAGGTCCCCCTTCCCCTGCCCCACGCCCCTGGGTTCCATCATCACTGCCCCATTCCTGACTCCTCACACTTCCCAGCAGCATCTGGGTATCCAGGGGTTAAGGAACACAAACTTCAGCCTCAGTATGCATCATTTCTCGCCTGGGATGGGGTCTCCATCTTAGGATGTGTTCTCCCACCCCTAAGTGGTGCATCCGAGCTTCCCATGAGCCCTCCACCCATGGCTGCGTAGGGTGAAATGCCACCTAAGCATCTCCCTTTCCATCAGCCCAGCAGAGGTCACACACCCCAGTGGTGAGGTAAGTCAAGGAACCACATATTTCAACATGTGTGGGGCTAGAGATCATAGTAAAAGATAATAACAGGACCTCACAATGAAGGAAAATATCTACAAAAATGGCACTGGCTAAAATCACTTTCAATAATGCCTTGACCATGTGAGCTGTTAGTAAAATAACTATGGAATAATAAAGCTCTGAGAAATTAAATGAGTAGTATGTAGTACTCTTTGGAGAAATTGTAGATTTAGCTGTGGACTCTTTAATTCCTTGGAAGTTTAAAAACAGTTGATATGACAAAAATAAGTTGAGTGTGTCATAATATGTGCCAGGTATTGCCCGGACTCTGAAACTTAACTGATCTAGGAGTCCAGGGAAAGGAAGCCTTGCTCGCTGGAGTTGGAACATGGGAAGTGATAACAATCAGGATAAGAAGACAATGGATGGAAATGCTATGGCAATGACTCAGAAAGTCGCCAGTTCATGGAGGAAGGGCAGAGAGCACTCTCATGGCCCTCCTCGAGGGCTCAGGGCTCAGGGATGCAACCTTTAAACCCTGGAAGATTGGAAGGGTGTACAGACATTCCAACAAAGACCAGTAAACAGAAAAACAAATTCTAGGAGATGAAAATCATAGGGAGGGTGTATGAGTCATGGGCATGAGTCTGCAGATTAGAAAGGCTAGAAGCTCTATCAACTGACCATCTGAAGCAAGATGGAAGACTTGGCACCCACTGATGGGGTGTAGCACACTCTCAACAGCGTATCGGGTCCACTGTCCATGACATGAGTGGGATTTTAGCAGTAGATTCAAGTTGGCCTGTGTGATTCATCACCCAATCCATCTTTATCCTGAAGCTATTTGGGTCCTAATATGTTGACAGAATTCCTGTCTAAGCACTGAAAGAGAGACAAAATAAAAATAATGGCTACTGTACTTTTTAAACATAGTCTCACATTTCAGTATTACTTTGGATACTTTATTATCCCTTTGAAAAATGATTTACTCCAACAAAAAAAATTGTTAATGTACCAGGAATAATATTCCATTATTTTCTTGAAGAGTATCTTATTGTACATTGAGTTCATGGACCTACTTTTTGTTGTTGTTTTCTGTCTGTCTCTCAGTGCACTTTTATTGTTGAGTGAGGTCAAGAGAAAAAAATCATTAATATCTGTCAATTTCCTTTATAACCTTAAGAAAAAAATCTTTCTATGATACCACAGACAGATTTTCAATTTCCTTGTGTAATAAACAGCTGCTTTAGGATCTGGGTGTAATTTTAAGGTTTTCTTTCTTTTTTTTAAATCACATTGAGATTGATGAATAAATCAGCTGTAAAGACAAAACATTGATGCCTGTTGAAAATACCTCTCCAGACAGACAGGAAATGAAATTAGTTCGCAGTAGCATGCAGTTCTAAGGATCACTGCTTCATGGTGCTACAGGCTTTTCTCAGACTTGCTGTGTAGCAAAACAAAACAGTGAGGGCTACAGAAATCTAATTAAAGAGCAAATGTCCCTTCTGACATCAAATTAATCTTTATCATGTTTCCTATTTTTAGTTCAATCTGGCACCAGAAAATAAAATTTAAAATTCCAGGCATGCTACAAAACAGTTGGTGATTTTTCTCCTGAGCATTAAAATGCAAAATATTCAGTCTCGTTTAATTAGACTGCTAAGCAAACATGTTTCAAAAAATTTATATCATCATTGTTGTTTCCTATTTACATCCATAATAGACATGTACTCTGCTCAAAGGTTGACCTTAGTATCGTTTTATACAGTGTTCTGAGAAATGTTTCCATTTCTATGTTGAAAGCAAAACAATGTTAAATACCATTACTTCAGTCTATAGCCGTATTTTTCTTGGTCCTTGGTTGTTTGGGAAGAAGTGATTTATTTAAATGTTGATTTTGAAAGTAGCATAATTTTCCATGTTGGAACTTTGTATATAACACATAATTTTGTTTTAAATTATTATTTTTTTTAAAAAAATGTTTTCCTGCTATTCTGACTCAACCTGTAGAACTATTTTCAGTTTGTATTATATTTTCCTTCACCTTAGTTGGGATATTTGTACTTATTATTTGCTTTGATCCTTGTTTGCTTTTAAGTTAGAGTTTGTCAGTTGTGTCCTAAATAAATAAATAAATAAATAAATAAATAAATAAATAAATAAAATTCCAGCAGAGAACTCCACACTAAAGAGAGAAATAATTCTTGCCATTTACATGGTCGTATTTGCCTTTTTTACTGGAGCATCAAATTCTCTTTCTTTATTGAAAACCATGGTTTCTTAAGGCACTGTGGTAGGCTAGGCGCTGAGATTATGTAGTAAGCACTGCAGACAATGATCACAGCCTGTCAATGAGCTCAGTGGTCAAAGAAACCAATACAGGGTCTCTCAGAACTTTCTTCAGCTCTCTACCTACTATCATACTGGACCCTAGTGACAGAAACTGAGAAGGTGAGCAGCAGGTCAGGACCAGGGGAAATGAAGATCTTTCACTGAGGGCATTGAGGCTCCTTTCATGCTGGGAATACCTAGAGAAAGGTTCCGACTGGGCTGGAAAGCCAGTGGACAACTGCCTTCCCTGAGCTACAGGAAGATGCCTGGAGCCTGAGCTACAGGGGCCTCTGTTCAGGACCTCCTCCTCCAAGGCAGTTGTTACTTAGGAAATCTACTGCTGTAAGGGTGTGTTGGGTCAACAACCAGTAATACTAAACTCTTGACTTGTTGGTGACTTTTCACCCTGAATTTTGCCTCTCTCCACAGTTTCAGTGGAATAGACATGGACATGGGTCTATCGGGGTAACATGGGCTTATCAGTGGAATGGTAAATCAGTAGATCTCTAGAAGCCAACCAGAGGGCTAAGGAAGATTGAAGTAGACATAGTTTTCAAATCACTATGTGAGGGACCACCCACACATGAGTAAAAGTCTAAGGAAAAATCTTATTTAAAAATCAACCCTCCCACCATCCTGCTTAGTTTAAGGAATATGTCAGTAATATTTCGCCTTCCAAAGCTACTTGAAACTAAATTGTGCATGGTGCATTTTGAATCTTGATTTCTTGGATGTTAAAAACCATGGCTAGAATCTGCTGCAGAGACAGCCATGAGATTAATTCCGCTTCTTTCTGTGGTCACTTCCAACAAAGCCTGCTTCTGCTGCTCTTGAATTCACCTGATACGCTAAAAATAAATTGTGTATAATGTGTTTTGTTTACCAGATATAGCTATATACTTCAGAGATTCCGTCCTTGAATTTTTAATAGCTTTGCTGGGATTAAAAGTCAACACTTCATCACTAGTGAATTAAAAGAATCTTCCTGAAGTCTGAGTATTGTTTGCCAGCTAAGAGAGTTTTCAATTAAAAATATTTTCTGTCTTTACATGTTTTAGTCCCTATGTTTTCCAATGGCTAGTTGTTTTCTGTCTCTGTATTAGTCCAACAACTGATTTAAAAAAAAAAAACAAAACAGAAACAACTCTTTGGTTGAAATTTTTAGCTGATAAGAGAAATACAAATAAAGAAAAAGCAGCAGATGGTCCCATTGTGACTGAATGAAAAAAAGGGTTTTGAGTAACAATGTGTGAATAGGTGTAGCCTAATAAAACACTCAGCCACCTGCTGCCTGAATCCTTCAGGAAGGCTCGGTCGCTTACTCTGGGGCTTAACCATTAATGTGTGTTAGGTTGATAGAAACCATCAACTGTGAGAAGCTTACGTTCATTCTCCCTTTGCTTACATTGAGTTGGCTTTTCTATATTTTAAATTGTTTCCCAACTCAATGTATCTGCCAAAGGGTGTAATGAAAGGGTTTTGGACACCTGGTTAAGCGAAGGAAAGGTAAGGATAATGAGGTGATGGGTGTTTCTTTTTTACTCTAAGTCAGGGAGCCCCTTCCGCTGGTTCCTACAGAAGTGAGGTGGCCTACCATATTTGCGGGTGTGGATAACTATGTCTCTGCTCTTTGCTTTAAAAGGTACCGCCTTTTCTCAAATGTAGATTTGCTTTTCCTTCAGGGATTTACTCTTCAACCCGACTATCAGACTATTATCAACCCTACATCTACAGCTGCACAAGTTGTCACCCAAGCGATGGAGTACGTGCGTTCTGGGTGCAGAAATCCGCCCCCACAGCCCGTGGACTGGAGTACCGACTACTGCAGTAGTGGGTAAGCGGCCGGCCATCGCCACCTGGTGGTGGAGAGTCTCACAGCATGCGCCTCCGTTCGGGAGTGGGGCCTCATGTCCAGGAAGGCTTCAGAAAAGTAACTTACATACATACATACATACATACATACATACATACATACATACATACATACATACATACATAAAATGTAGAGCCATCATCTTCTAGTCTTTCCAAGAACAAATGCCTCCATGTTTCTCTTTCCTAGGGATTTAGGTCAACTATCTATGCGCTTGAGCTAGCACAAATAATACTAGCCTCACCACCCCAACTCCCTCTGCCACCCCCTCCCACTGTGATTCTGATTTTCTTGTAACCGTGTTTTCTCTCCACACAGGGGCATGCAGAGGGACAAAGCGCTGTATCTCACCTGAAAATCTCGACACCTCTTCTTTCCACTGAGGAGTTCAGGGAAATCTTTTCACCATGGATTGCTTTGCGCACTCAAAGCAGTTCTTCATTTGATTAGAAAATACAAGTTACTAAGCACTTAGGACCATGTGAGCTTGTGGGTCACCCACGCTGGAAGAAATAGTCATGCTTCTTTATTATTTTTTTAATCTTTTATGGACATTGTTCCTCTTCCCAGAAGGAAGTGTGGACCATTCTGATTTCTGTTGGTTTTGCTGTGAAGTGCTGCGGCTCTAGTAACTGCCTTAGCAACGGTAGATGTCTGGGGTAAACGGTCCTGGGTTTTCCATTGGTTTTCATAATGGGTGTTTATATGAAACTACTAAAGACTTTTTAAATGGCTTGATGTAGCAGTCATAGCAAGTTTGTAAATAGCATCTATGTTACACTCTCCTAGAGTATAAAATGTGAATGTTTTTGTAGCTAAATTGTAATTTGAAACTGGCTCACCCCAGTTTGTTGATTTCACAGAGGGATTAAAATTGGCAAACATTCATATTTTTACTTCATTTTTAAAAACAACTTACTAATAGTTCTATATTTTCAAAATACTTGAAAAAATATTCCCAAATGATTTTAATTTAAAAACAATTTGGCTTTGTCTTATTGATCAGACAAAAAAGAAGCTAGTATGGAGGGAAGCGCAAACACATTTATTTTGTATTGCAGAAAAAAAAATCCTTTTTTGTATCACTTTTGTGTAATGATTAGTAAATGTCATCCAAGTCCTGTTATGGATAAAGCTGCCAAATGCTCACTGGCATCTTAGCTGCAGAAACAGGCCGGAACGCGCTAGCTAAGTGCTCCTCTTTATCTATGGCTCTGTGTTACTGTTTCTCCATACTGTGTCTGTATTTAATCGTTTTCTTCTTTTTTTTATGAAACTTGTTGCGCCTATTTATGAAATAATAAATATAGGTGTTTGTAAGTAAATTTGTTAGTATTTGAAAGAGGTTTCATTGATGTTTTAATTTTTGCTGGCAAAAAAAAAAAAAAAAATCCATGCTTGGTGTGAGTACTTATTTAGTTTTTACAGTGACATGAATAAAACCAAATCTGCTTTTCATTTAGTAGCAAACTAGAGGAACGAATCTGTATTTTTGCATATCTTTTGTTGACATAAATGAAAAACAATTCTACTTAGCAATCTTCTTTTCCTGAGCAACACAACAGAAAACTGCTCCTGAGGTGCCACCCTTGCCAGGCCTAAGCAAACACCAGTGCATCCTCTTCCTAAAGAGATAAAAAGAGCTGTTTCTCACTTCTCAGTTCCAAAACAGTTGCCACCCCCCACCCCAACCCCCACCCCCCCAACCCCAACCCCCCCCCCCACACACACACACAAATGCTAAGAACCAAATTCAAGTTGAGTCACCCAGAATCCCAAAAGTCACATGCTTCTCATGGCATGCAGAAAACATTTAAGAATTGACCAAGGGTTCAGGAAGAGATCAAAGGGGATATGGTGTCTAGAATCAATCTAGAAATGAAGGGCTAGTAGTCAGACCAGCTCAAGAAATAGGAAAATCATGGGAAGTGGACGCAGTTGCTAGAAACTGAGCACCCTGCTATCCCCCGTCTCTGCTCTCTTCCTTTTCCACAAATCCTGGGTCACCACTAGCGATGTGCCAGTAGGGCTTTGCATAGCTCTGATAGCAGAAGGAAGGGGTGAGGAAAGGTCCCCTTCCACAGACTTCGGTCACATAAATTCATCTGGCTAGACATGAAGAGAATGGTGGTTTTGTGGAATGTATGAAATAACCTTAGCAATTTAAATACATCATGTAATCCAGTCAAAATTGAAAAGACAAAAGGCTTGCTTGCTTTGGATTGATTTTCAGACACTGTACAACGTTGAATCACTCGGCATGTAATAACTAATAAATAATGCAGATCCGGTGTTATTATTAAAATGACGGGGGTTGAGAGCTCAAACTTTACTGTCTTGATACTGTATAAGAATTCATGTGATTAACTTCCCAGTTTATTGTTTGGCTGTTTAGTATTTTAGAAATATACCAGCACTACTAATTAACCAATGTCTTTTATTATTGCATTATGATAAAGTATAGCTCCCCCTACATTAAGTCTGAACTGAGAACAGCCCTACCACCTAAGACAAGAGGTTTGTTAGATTGATTGCAACTTTTCCCAGCAGGCAAAAAGAAAAAAATGTAAAATATGGAATATATTATCAATTAAGCTCTTACTGCACATGACTCTCTTCTCCTTGGAGATTTCCTCAGACTTGAAAGGACATTCCCAGGGAAATGAGGAATCGCGTGTAAACATCAGGCCAGAAGTGACAGAGCAAAACGGGTATTAACAGCTCTGAATGCTCCAAAAGTTCTTTCCCAGAACCACGTGAGTGTTTCTCACTATCCAAAGAAATTGGCTGTTTTTCATTCTGCCATCTTCAGACACAGATGACTTTATACACTATGATAAACGTATATAACTTATACACTATAATAAACGTATATAACTTATACACTATGATAAACATATATAACTTATACACTATGATAAACATATATAACTTATACACTATAATAAACGTATATAACGTATACACTGATAAACGTATATAACTTATACACTATGATAAACGTATATAACTCATACACTATAATAAACATATATAACTTATACACTATAATAAATGCATATAACTTATTCACTATAATAAACGTATATAACTTATACACCATAATAAACGTATATAACTTATACACCATAATAAACGTATATAACTTATACACCATAATAAACGTATATAACTTATACACCATAATAAACGTATATAACTTATACACCATAATAAACGTATATAACTTATACACTATAATAAACGTATATAACTTATACACCATAATAAACGTATATCACTTATACACTATAATAAACGTAGATCACTTATACACCATAATAAACGTATATCACTTATACACTATAATAAACGTATATCACTTATACACTATAATAAACGTATATAACTTATACACTATGATAAATGTATATAACTTGTTACCCAAAGAAGCAGTGCTCCTGGGCAGAGATCAAAGTCACCCTAAGGATTCAACAATGAGACTGAGCATAAGGTATCATCACTCGTCTATGCAAAAGAGAGTGGTGGCTAAGCAGAGGAAGAACACCCTGTGCGATGGGGAAGACTTGGTTCCATCTCTAACAGAAGAAAAGCCGGTGCTCTGAGTTACATCTACATGCATGTGAGTTGACAATGGGAATAGGTCAGATCTTACTTGCAGGGGGATCCAATTCAGGAACATAGCTAAAGAGGAAGCTGTCTTCTGTGATAATTATTATTTGCTTTCCTGGAGGCAAGAAGCCCCTCTACATGGGACAGAGCTGTCCACACAACACCAGGATTAACCAGATTCATTGCCCAGAAATGTTTAAAACTTCAGAATGCAACACTTAGGATTAGTGCCACCATCTATCTCTTTCCATGCTGAAGAGTTTTCCCACTCACTTAAAAAGTCATTAGCTCGACCCATGTGACCGAGACAGTTCTCACCCTTTTTATCAGCAAAAGAAGCCATTTCTGTGGTCCACCAGAAGATGGATGTAGGAACTAGAGACAGCCACACTTTTAGCTGTAGCTTTAAATATAATGTCTAAGGCCGTTGGAAGTACTTTATAAGGCACTAAGGAAAAAAAAAAAAAACACTCAAAAAGTAACTGACAGATGGTTTACACATTACTCCACTTAGACGCTCCAGCCTGGTAAGGACTATAGTAAACTGGCAGATCGCAGTGTCTTTGTTAGAGGGAAGTTGCAGTCTACTAAAACTTGAAAACCTATAACAGATAGTTGTTTTCACAATAATATTTGTAGAATTGGCAGGGACTACATTCTTATTCTACTGTTAATCCTCCTTTAAAGCAAGTATAGAAGAACAGGAAACTCCCCAACTGTGTTGCTGATAGTTGGACAATGAATAACAGTGACAAAGCATGACACAAAAGTAGGGTAAGTTTGGCCCCTAAGTATGTAAATGTAAGTCAGTCCTGGCCAAAATCTCTCCCCCTTCTCCTCTCCCATCCCTCCCCTTCCCCTCCGGCTCCGTGAAATTGAGTGATTTTCATATCCCTAACTGGAATACTATAGCACAGTAGGTTCACATTTAATATTATAAAAAACAAGAAAACATCACACATTATTCTCCACATAAATTGTACTGTGTTTCCTTTCAAATATAAAAATGAATTAAATATTTGCTTAAAGGGAAGCACTATAAAGAGAAAAAGATGGAAATACAACACCATGATACTTAAGACTACAAAGGTTTGAAAGAACAGGGCATGGTGGCACATACCCTTAACCCCAGCAGCATTCGGCAGGCTGAAGCAGAAGAATCAGATCTAGTTCAATCCAGCCTGAGGCAGGAGGATCAGTTCTAGTTCAAAGTCAGCTGAGTCTATATATCAAGTTCCGGTCAGCCAGGACTAGAGTAAAACTTCTCGAAATAGAGAAAGAAAGAAAGAAAGAAAGAGAGAGAGAGAGAGAGAGAGAGAGAGAGAGAGAGAGAGAAAGAAAGAAAGAAAGAAAGAAAGAGAAACGGGTGAGGGGAGGACAATTCACAGGAAGGAGGGAGGAAAGGAAGGAGGAAGGAAGGAAGAGAGGGAAGAAGGAAGGAAGGAAGGAAGGAAGGGAGGAAGGGAGGGAAAGACAAAAAGAGAGAGAGAAAAAGAAAGAATGAAAGACAGACAGAAAGAAAGAAAGGAAGGAAGAAAGAGAAAGAGAGAAAGAAAGGAGAGGGGGAGACAGGAGAGAAAGAGAAAGAAAGAAAGAAAGAAAGAAAGAAAGAAAGAAAGAAAGAAAGAAAGAAGAAAGAGAGAGAAAGAAAGAAAGAAAGAAAGAAAGAAAGAAAGAAAGAAGGAAGGAAGGAAGGAAGGAAGGAAGGAAAGAAAGAAAGAAAGAAAGAAAGAAAGAAAGAAAGAAAGAAAGAAAGAGAAAGGGAGGGAGGGAGGGAGGGAGGGAACGAAGGAAGAAAAAAATGAAAACTTTTTTTTTTCTAGTCGTGACAAGCAGAAGATATAATATACCCTCAGCACATGAAGACTATGCAAGCAGGAGCAGGTGCTAGACACGTAGGAGTGCTGGGAACGAGAGAGAACTCTCAGGAGACAAATGTATGGATGCTAAATTCAAACAGTGATGAAGGAACAGGATACAGTGGGTAGACTTGGTACAGGAAGAAAAGGATTCATTTTCTGGATCCCACCTAAATGACACCGGGGGAGGAAGAAATAATAGTGTTTTTAAAATATAGTCAAAGGCCATTTTCATGCTTTCATATGGCACCATTTCTCTGTGTGAACAAATAGATCTCCAGGTACAGGGGGAAGAGGGAGGAGAGGGAGTTTGGGACTCCAAAAGAAGAAAGATCTTTAGTACCAAGTTAGAGGAAATGGCATCTAGTGTGTGCACAGAGTGTCAGCTTCACCTTATACTTAACCAACCCTTTGTTTCCAGCCTCAGAGTATATCTTAAGTGTAGTGAAGCCTTTGTTCTTTGATGGATGCCCAAGAGCAATGATAGGTTCTATTTCAACATCATCGGAGCCTGGGCGAATTACAGAAGCCCATCAGCATGGTTAGTTCACCTTTATCAACAACTTGGTAGTCAAGACTTTCCAAAGTGAAATTTCATTCACACTGATGTGAGGCCAAAAATGGGGGGTGGGGGGGGGGACTAGACAATAACATGGAAAGACAAACCTACAGGGAAAATAAAAACACAATTCTAAACATTCTATGAACAAAACTACAGTTTGGTTTTTTTTTTTTTAAGTCTGGCATGTCCCTGTTTGACAATTGTGTGTTTACAATAAGCCCAAACATAATTGCTGTGATGGGCTGACAGGGAAAAGATTAATTTGGCAAAGATTAGTATTGACTTGCTGTTTATTAAGGCTTTTAAACAGCTGTATCTGGCAGCATTCCTGTAAGTGGCTGTCATCAGTGAAAAGCAGCCTCACACCCCGGTGCCCGCCAGCTGTTACTGCACAGTCTTGCGTGGCTCTGAACATCTCTCTCCAGGCAAAGCGGCAAGAACAACTATTGCCAGATATGCCTTTTCTTTCTCCCATCACACTCTTTCTTTGGTGGGGGTGGGGAGCTGCTCAACAGCTGAAATGTCAGCTCAAGCCTGATGGCTTTGGCTGATCAAGGGGACAGGAAGCCAGTAGGTGGTTTTGGGTGCTACATGAACACAAAGCCCAAATAAGAGTGCTACCCTGTTAGTCACCTCACACAGACAAGAAAACCACAGCCTGCAACTGTTGTTGGCAAAAGGTTTTAAAGACAGAATGCTATCAAAGGTCTGGAGTCATTAGCATTCCAAAAATCACCATGTTATTTCCCCTAGCTTGAAAAAGACCAGCCAAGGGGAAGTGGGATAAAAGTTGGCTACTATGTCAGTCTGCAGAAAAGGCACTGAGGGGTCCCTCTGGGACTCAAAAAAAAAAAAAAAAAAAAAAAAGTGAACAAGCCCCGAGGCAAAACACATCCCTTGCTCTTATTTAGTGGCAAACTACAGGGTGAGACCACTTCACTTGATACCTATAAAAGAAAAGGCAGATAGAGAATTATACTGGGCCAAGACCCAACCATGATCTTCCACAAGCTGTAGAAAGAGCTCCTGCAGTGCTCTAAACACCAGGTCTCAAAGGCCAAGTGCAGTCATGGAAGCCACACCCAGCCTTCCCAGGAAAGCTGGGGTGGGGCTTCATCTTAGCCTATGTGACCTATCAGGGCAAACTCAAGAAGACGTGGTGGACTCTAATATTTTGCTACTGGAACTTCTCAATGCCCTATGGCATGGGGAGGAAGGGCTAAGCTTCCTAGAAGGGCTATAAAGCAGGTGGCAAAACCTTCACTTAATCCCATGTAACTGTATTTTGAAGTTAGTTATTGGTGCAGACAGATCTTGATGTTTAAATAAAGATGAAATCCAGATTGAACCTAAAAAGTAGACAAAGGAACCATACTATGTAGCTCCCAAATGTGTGCCTCTCTCCTTCCCAGACCTTTCTTCATACCGTGACAAGAGTAGATGGGAAAAACAATAGAGCGGCTGAACATACAGGCTCCAGGTGCAGCTGCCTGGCCAGGGTGAGCCCAGCTCTTCATCAAGTGTTCAACCTAGGGAGAACTGCAGAAGTGACTTAATAATCAAGCTATGGAGAAGGAGTGTGGCATCAACCCATGACTATAAGTCACAGGGTATCTTAAGACTCAAAATACCTCTGGACATGTGGATACTTGTGGCCACTTTCTGAGGCAAGAGCCATCTCCAGCAGGTTGCATTGTTGCAAGAGAACTGACCTAGTGATGGGTGAGGCAGAATTGATCTAATGATGGGCGAGGCAGACGTGCATCTGCTCACTGTGCCAAGACTTCCTTGGACCTCATACCAAAGCCACAGTTGATGGCTTCAATCACTGTCTGGCTTTCAGTAGAAGCTAGTGCGCCTATTGCTAGTTTAGCAGAACCCTAACATTCTTGGCTCAATGTGCATGTGCAAGTTGCCCCAGGTTGGCTGTAGCCTGTGCTTTCATCTTGCTCCATCTATCAGACAGCACTGTGCAATTTCCTCAAGCTGAGGGAAGCCTCAGAATTCACTCCAGCACACTAGGATGCTTTTATGATATATTTTTAAGTTTGCCTTTTTTTTTTTGACAAAAATCAAGCTATCCTCTCAGACACCTAAATCTGAGGAGTATTATACAAAAAGAAAAAAAGAATGCCTCTAAATCGAATTGCAATCCCAGATAACATTTAAAAGTATGAGCCTACAAAGTCATTCCAGTTACTGAGTGGACTTTCCAGAGAGTGTATATGTGTGAGAATTTGTATGTGAGAGTATGTGTTTGTGTCTGTATGTGTGTGTGTCTGTCTGTGTGTGTGTCTGTATGTATGTGTGTCTGTATGTGTGTGTATATGTGGTTTGTGTGTGTGTGTGTGTGTGTGAGAGAGAGAGAGAGAGAGAAACAGAGACAGAGACAGAGACAAAGAGACTATGTATGTGTATGAGAAGTTTGTGTGTGTGTGTGTGAGTGTGTATATGTGTGTGTGAGTGAATGTATGTGTGTGATTGCATGTGTGTGAGTATGTGTGTAAGAGTGTATATGTATATGAGTACTTGTGTGTCTGACTCTGTGAGAGTGTATGTATATGAGTGTGTGTGTGAATAAGTGAGAGTGTATGAGTATATATATGAGTGCATGTATATGTACATGAGTGTATGTGAGTGTGTGTATGAAAATGTATGTGTGTGAGAGATTGTGTGTGTATGTGTGTATGAATGTGTGAGAGTGTATGTATGTGAATTCATGTGTGCCTGAATGTGTGTGTGTGTGTGTGTGTGTGTGTGTGTGTGTGTGTGTGTGAATGTAAGCATGTCTTTATGTGTGAGCATATGGGGGCATGCGTGTGTGTTAATATGGAGGCCAGAGGACATCCTCATTTGTCCTTCCTCGCACTGTCTACTTTGTTTTCTTAAACAAATCTTTGGCTGGCCTAAAACCAGCCAAGCAAAGTAGGCTGCCAGGCTAGCTGGCCAGTGAGCCCCATCATCACGGCTGGTATTATAATGGGCATGCCACCACACAGAGACTATTGTTTGTCTTATTTTTTTACTTGGGTTCTAGGGATCCAAAACTCAGAGACTCAGAGACTTGGCTCACGAGACAAGTGCTGCACGGACCGTGCTCTCCACCCAGCCTGAGAGTGGTCATTCCCAACACGTCCTGCTTTCAGGACATGGTTTCAGCAAAGCAAAATAAAGGAGATTTCAACACTAACTCCCTGACTCTCTGCCAACCACATGATTAGTTACTCCCTAGCGTTGTTTCTCCCCTTCTGCTCTTGTCCACCCGCTTCGCTACCTCCTCTGCTTCTTCCCACCCTTCCTCTCCTTTCCTTCATTTCCTGTTTATCTATTTTCCTTGCAGAAGACAGAATCTGCAACGTTTCATAACTTGTCAGTTTCCTGAGAAAATTCTTGTTTTCCTTCTGAGAACATTCACCTTCAAGGCATCCTCAGTTGAAGAGGAGGCAGAGCCAGAGCTCCTGCAGCCCGCTCCTGCCAGTGTCTAGCTTCCCTGTTGATCACTTTGTTAATCCCCAGATAAATGGAGAGCCAGCAGTTTTCTCTCCTCCCCCTCTCCAGTACTGCAGTGTGATCAGTCTCCAAGGACTTTTCTATATGACTTCCCATTTCACACCACAGATGGCTTGGACAAAAACTATTAGTTTCATTTATTCAAACAGCTTCATTGCACCAAAATGAGCCTATTTTTAGCATTTTGCCTAAAGGGTGGTTTTGCTTTTACCTCTTTTCTTTTTCTTTCTTTTTGTAGATGTAAGGAAATTTCCTCATGTCCCTTTTGCCCAACAAGCTCTTGGGCAGTAGTAGAGCTGATGCTCTAAGGGGGGATTCACTTTTTAAAGTGGAACTGGAATTCTGGGTAGATTTTATATGTGCATATTTTTATGAGAGTTTGCCTTTCTTGACGATACTAGTTTTGATCCTTTCAATTACAGTGAAGTCCTACATGGGTTCTGTCAAATATGGCTCTTTATCTCACTTTATTTTGATGTCATTACTTAGAGAATATTTCCATTTGGACAACATACCATCCTGGAGAGAAAAATAGAAAGCAGCACTTCAGAGAATGGACATTGAAGGAGAGAGCGTCTAGATAAGCAAGTCAAATCTTTACCACTTTGGGATATCATGGAGAGCTATAAACAGCTTGCTTGCTGTCACCTTGGGCTCAGTTCCTATATTATTAGCACAAGAAGAAAAGAAGATATGCTATGATATTTATTTAAACAGTAAAGTGCTGCCTTGAACATTGCGCATTGATGGACTCTAATCAATGATAGTGTAAGAACTATAGTACACTGTGAGAACCTGACTCATTTTTCAAAACATAGATGATGATAGTTCTCCAACTTGACTTCCCACTCCGACATCCTGCCTTCCTTTGGTAGAATTTCTGACTTTATTATCCCAGGAGTTATTTACATTCTGCTCATGCAGTTGGGGGATGTGTGGGGACTGAGACAAGATCTTAATATGAATCACCTGTTGCAGGCTGGCCTCAAATCTGCAATCCTCCTGTCTCAGCCTCCTGATTGCTGGGCTTGAAAGCATGACTACTATATCCAAATCCCTCAGAAAGCCTAAGGGCACTAAGGACTGAGAGGTATTATTTGAGGTCAATGTGGACCGACCATATCAGCATCTAAGCCTGTTGCTGACTACTAGGTTTAAAATATGCTCTTCAATGAGCTTCTTAAAGTCCTCCAGCTGGATGCAGAGCCATGCACCCTCATGGTAGATGGCATGAGATTATTTGTAGCTACTATCCATAGATGTAAGCTATATGCCTACATCTATGACTCTGAAAGTGCCATAGAGGGATTCCACACTAAAATTTCATGTCTCAAACTTTAGTAGATTCTCAGCCTCCATTTCCCACCAAAGTAATATGTTCAATCTAAAAAGATATGCATACTCCTGCAGTTTCATAGCCACTCCAGGCATTCCTGTGGAGGAATCCAGACACCATTAGATAAGAGGAGGTCAATCTAAGCCTTACCATCAACTTTGGAGATTCAGCCACTCTCTGATGCTAATGCACCAGCTTAGAATCAATATTCAGGATTAGATACAGACAGTAAAAACATTTTCTGCTATTTTTTGCTGGCTTATTTGTTAAAATACTTTAACTATGTGTCTTACATGACAAGACCATCAGAGCTAAACAGATGAGAACTGTAGGGTCCTCAACAATGCATGTTTGTCACTGGAAACATGAAGAAGACATCCTGGTCTTTCTTGTTGCCTCCTGAAGATTCTAAGAAAAAAAAAAAGGAGAACAGAGAGGGGAAATTAAAAATAATCCTGCTTGCCAGGAAACCACAAAATTTCTAGAAATCTCCAACAGACATGCACTTGTGTCTTATGAGTTCCACATGGTCATCACTCCCTGCTCATTGCTCCACCCATAAAATCAGTGTCTTATTGGCAAGGAAGGCAAAGAGAACCAGCAGCATCCACCATCCCAACCTCTGTGTACCCCTACTGACTCTGCTCTTGAGAATAGCCACAATCATCCCTAACCGTGAGTTCTGTGTCTCTATCTTCTGTGGTTACATGCTGCTCTTGACAATGCTGAAACTCTCCTACTGTTGTTTCTGTCCTACTTGTTCTAAATGCTAAGTCACAGTTCTACTGACCACAAATGAACAGTACCACTTTATGAAGATCTGTCTAATACAAACTCACAACCTAGCAGTAAAGGGCACCTTCCTCTTCCCAAAGCCTATCCCTTGAATGACGGCTCCACATCATCCCTAGGTTCCATGAGCCAATGCGCATGAGCCAATGAGCTTCTCATCTCTCATAGAGGTGTGATGCTGCTTAAATGCTGAATCCTGGACAGCTTTTAAATTCTGGAAGTAGCGTGTGCTGTTCATTCTTACCCAGGGTGTCCCTGTCATTTCTCTGCATTGTTCTCTGAACCCTCACTTCAGCAACACACGGGGTCTCACTTCTGTTTACATACAACTTTTGGTGTCTTTTTAATACAAGGAATCATTGTTCAAACTCCCATGGTCCCTCCCTTTTTAATAGGAGACTGGTGTGTACAACCATAGAAAACCTGGCAACAGTACGTGTTGTTTGCATCTGTTCTTCAACTGTATACCCCAAAACTCTAGAATTGGATGATTAAACTCTTTGTCAGTCATGAACACACAAGACTCTAATGATTATCTTGTAATCATTCTCTTGATCTCCTTTCTGAAATTTCCCCTCTTGTTAAGTTGCAAATTCTCCTTTTAGCATCCCTACAACACTGTTCCTCTCTTGGAAAACAAATTAAAAATATGAATATTTGCTTCTAGATTGTTTCCTCCACTAGACTATGAGTTGGTTACTTAGGTCCAAAGCAACTTTGTGGTTATTCCACGGAACATGAGTCTAGTACCAGGTAAACATGAACATCAAGTATCAAATGAATGCCCCATTTTATTCTTACAGACTCCTTTTCAGCAAAAGATGCAGGATGACATCAACCACTTGAGTCCTTTTGCAAAAGTAATGTGTTGAATCAAAGAAATAAATAATTAAATCACTCTTGGTGGTAGGTTCACTATCCTCTTTAATGTTTTATGTTCTCGAATGAAAGACATGCAGATAGTCTTTAATTTTAATATGTTGTAGGTAACTCAATAGCTGGGCTAAGGGTCTAAATAAGCTAAGGGTATAAGGAAGGCTGGTTAAAAGATGTGGTTTGGTTTTCCTCTGCTTTTGGTCCTGCAGCCACAGTGGAACTATATTTGCAAGAACAAATCAAGAAGTAAGAGTAGGGGTGAGAAAGAGCTCAACTGTTTAGCCAGAAGATTAAAATAATGAATTCTGATCATTCTAATTGGAAGGAGATGTTTCCCACCAACGGGAATGAGGAAGAAGATAGAAAAATAAAGGGCTAGTAGGAATAGCAAGCAGTATATCTATTCAAGGACATGACGCCATAAAAGAATTCTCATTACAACATCATGTGTGATTGCTAAGACCAAAACATTCTCATTTTTATTGCTAGGAAAGTATGCAAAACATATAATTTTCATACAGTTCATTACTGCCAACTAGGCATGATCTAGAGACTCAGAATAGTGATGCATATCTATAACCTCAGCCTCCAGGAGACCAAGACAGGAGGATTACAGGGTTGCAGCCAGCCTGAGCTCTAAACCAAGACCCTATCTGAACAAAAAAGGGGGACTGGGGTAATAATACAGTACTGTATGTGTTAATATTGAATTTTAAAAGACAAATAATAATGTCATATATAAAGTTGAAAGCATGTATACAATAATATATACTTACTGTAGCAATATATATACAATATATATATACACACACATATGAGAATGATGAGCAACATTCTGAGAGCAGCTTTCTCTCAGAAGGCAAGGAAGATCAGAGAGCTTTCTATAGGAACATCAGCTGTCTCAATGATGTTTTCTTTCCTTTCTTCAAATGTACCCAGAGCTAAGGAGATGACTCTGTGGATAAAGTGCAGAGGACCTGAGTCTGCATCACCAGTACCCACATAAAAGCAAGATGCAATAGCACACATCTGTAAACCCAGCACTGGGGAGGAAGGCAGAGAAAGCTGGAGCCACCACAGGCTTACTGGCCAAGTCAGTCTAGTGCATTGTCAGTCTGCTGCAAGTTCAAATGAGAAACTGTCTCAAAGGGTGGAGAGCAATAGAAAAAAGACATGTGATGTCAGTCTCTGATTATCACATACATACGCACATGGGCAAATGTACTTGCACATACACAAGCATCTCTCTCTCTCTCTCTCTCTCTCTCTCACACACACACACACACACACACACACACACACACACACACACACACAAAACACACACACACAGTGTGCATTCAAAACTGAACCATATGACCTAATGCTAATATTCTATGACTTAGTTGGTAAGTACATTGACCTTCATTTTAATACTATGTATTGCTATCTATATGTTTTAAATATTCCAAAACTCATTGTTTTTATTTGGAAGCCAGAATGCCAGATAATCCAAGGACGTTTAAGTCCTAGAACATTACATTATTCACTATTTTCATTTTTAGGTTAAACACCCTCACCCAGTTCTTACACTGACTACCACTGCCCCTGGTTTCATAAAAATATTTTAAGTCTACAGAATTCATATGTGTAATTTTCATAGATAATACAGAAAAAGCTCAGCCACACATTTGTGTCATCACAATAGGACTGACAACTAAATAAAAGGGACAAGACAATAACAGCAACAATAACAACAAAATTTATGCAGAATCAGATGTTTGGGTCTGAATTATGAAGTGTCCAATATTTGTAAGGAGCATTCTTGCATGTGGTCTGAGAATCCAGAGGAATCCAGAAAGAGTTTGGGATTTGCACAGCACATAACAGACTCTAAGCAGTACTTACTAGGTCCTCAGGAATAGTTAAGATGTCCTGTTCTGCAGACATATTCTATCACTGTGAATTCCTGATAGAGATTTCTAAATCCATTAAGCAAACATATAATTATGGCTTCCATCCTTTCTCATTTGTTTCTTCTGTGATAATATGACATTGTTCCTTGTATACTGTGACTGAATTGAAGAATAGGAAAATTTCCAGATTACTATTTTTATGTCTGAAGAAAAACTGTATTCTAACCCTACCAATCTTCATTATGTGTCATGACTCCCTGAGTAGTAGAAAGGTTTATTCCAATAGCACAGCAGGAGGATGCTAACTACTAATCAAAAAAGGTGTTGAGGGCCTAGAGAAATAACTCCATGGTTAAGAGCTGTGCTTGTGTTCAATTGTGTCTATAAACCACAACTGTCTGTGACTCCAGTTTCGGGAAATCAGACATTCTTTCTACTGTGTTTGTGCACCAGAAACACATGTAGTACTCAGACATACATGCAGGCAAAACACCCATATACATAAAATAGAAATAAATTAAATCTTAAGAAAAAATTAAGGTGAGAGGGCCTCAAACAACTTGCTCAGCAACTTCATATAATGATTTCACACACACACACACAAACACACACCACACACACACACACATATATGTGTGTGTGTGTGTGTGTATAAGCTGACATATTTAAGCCAAGAATTTTGAGGGGAAATATAATTAATATCACAACAGGTGGCAGAAAATTTTAAAAGCAAATGCAAATCTTGGTCACCTTGCTAACATATGAATGTGACTTGACCTTAAGGATCCTGTGTTGGTCGGATCTCTAAAGAATGGGATCTTGAGACAGGCCTTAAATCACTGGGGTATGACATCAGAAAAAAATTAAACAGTTCAGAGAGCCCAGTTAGTTTGCAATTATGCCATTCCCCTCAGCTTTAAGAGTAAGTATGCCTCTCTTATTTAATATAAACAATAGCCTTAGATATTTCAACATAATAATTAGTAGCTATTACACTAACTCAGTTACCTATAGACACATTCCTGCCATTCCTAAGTCTTTCCAAGGTTGGAGCCAGGGAACAAAGTGGGTAGAGAATGAGGTAAATTCTATGACACAAATGAAAGGTAGGTTTCGTGGTTATCTGTCCATCTTAAGTTGTCTGTTTCTTTGAGATGTGCTTGCACTTTGTAATGTTTTGTTTGAAGTCACACATTTCCCAGACTGGCCTAGAACTTGAAAAGTCTCCCAGAATGACCTTGAACTTCTCCCTCCCAAGTGCTAGCTTTACATCCGTAGCACCACCCCTCATTCATACATTACTGGGCATCAAACCCAGAGCTTTGGGCATGCTAGACAAGCACTCTACCAACTGCTACAAAGATGTCTACCTTCAACATTGTGGTTGTCTGAATTGGTAAGGCCCTCATAGACTTATATGTTTGAAAGCCTGGCCTATGGGGAGTAACGCTATCAGGAGGTGTGGTCTTGTTGGAGGAAGTGTGTCACTGTAGGGCCAGCTTTGAGGTCTCCTATGCTCAAGCTCTGCCCAGTATGGAATACAGTCTCCAGCTGCCTATGTATCAAAATGTAGAACTCTTAGCTCCTTCCACATCATATCTCCCTGGAAGCGGTGTTTCCCACGATGATGATAATGGACTCAACCTCTGAAACTGTAAGGCAGCCACAATTAAATATTTTCCTTTATAAGAGTTGCCATAGTCATGATGTCTCTTCACAGCAATGAAACTTTAAAACATGGTCTCTTCACACTGAATTTATCCCATAGTCTCATAGGGATACAAAGAGGAAAAGAGATCCTAAACATGCTTCTGAAGACAGGAAGCCCCACAGCTTGGGTGGAAAATATTGTTGACTGCAAAATCTTCACTTCTTCTAGCCCTGGATGACAAGCCTTCTCCCTGTTACCCTGTCGAATGGGTGCCATGTCTAACTTTTTAAGTTTCTCCTAAATCTCTCAGGGAAGTATTTCAGGAGAAGGTCAGCAACAGCTCACATATTTTCAGTTTGTTTGTAATTCTTTGCCTTTTCCAAGGCTTTTACTCCTTCACGGAGACATCTTTTTAACTCAGACTTCTATCACCTGCTGCTGTACAAGAATATGTCACTTAAAGACTCCAATATCTGTTCAGTGCTGAACCTCAGCCAGGCCCAAGCAGGCTGTCTCTGCCTCCGGGGGTGGCTTCCTGGCTCTGCCTTGGCATTAGATTTACATGCTACGTTTTCTATGGGAACACTGTCATTTTCTAATGCATCTGTGCATTTTAATACAATGTGAAAGCTCAAAAGAGATTTACTGTTCGCCTACAAACTATACATGCTAATTTTCCCAACATTACTTCTCTTTTTCTCCTGTCCACTCCTCTTCATCTTCTTGTTCCCTCTCTCCCATTCCCGGCTCTCTTATTCACTTCTCCCACTCCCTCCCTCTTTATGAAGCCACTCTCTCAATACCAGTGCTTACTCCCAAAGCCTAAGGCTACTCTTGGCCTTAATCACAGAAGCCTCTCTTTGCATTGAACAGAAGTAAATACAGAGGTCAATGCTGCACAAAACCCTAAAAATAAAGGATGGTTGTGGGCTCAGCCCTTGGCATGACATTTATACCACGTCCTTAAAGCTCACTAAACACTGTGGAAGAGGAGGCAAAAGTGTGTGGCTATGAGATAAGGTGAAGGGGTGTAAAGTCCTTCTGATCACGCCATCACCATGGCAATCAGAAATGCACAAGCAGGGACCTCCTAATACTTAGCTATGGATGGAGAAAATGCTCTCAGGAAAGTATAAAGTTTTGGTGATCTATTGTGATTAACAGATTCTAGGTATTCACTGATAACCCCTAAAAGCTTGATGTAACAAACCAATTAACATTTCAAATTATGGGTCCCATAGATGGCCCTATTCTGTAGGACACCAAACAAAACAAAAACTAGCAAATATGGGAAAGATATTTGTAAGGAAGAAGGGGAGCTGACAGGGATAGAAATGAGATAAAAGGAAAAGGAGGAGACCACCTATAATGTGTTATTTACATATATGTATTTGTCCAAGAACAAAATGTTTTAAAATAGCCATAAGCTCAAATTCAAGTTGTATATAATGTAAAATAGGTCTCTTGTGAAGAACAGACTATACACTGAAAAAACAGAACTAAGATTATTTTGAACAACTCAGATGTATGCACACTCTACTAATGAGTCACACAATCCATTCATGACTAACTTCATCTTCTAGAGCCTCTATTTCTTCATCTAAAATCAAATTTAAAAGCACACCAACATCTCAGAGGTTGGGCTGGTGAGATGGCTCAGCAGTTAAGAGCACAGAGTTCAAATCCCAGCAACCACATGGTGGCTCACAACCATCTGTAATGAGATCTGATGCCCTCTTCTGGTGTGTCTGAAGACAGCTACAGTGTACTTACATATAATAATAAATTAATCTTAAAAAAAATCTCAAAGGTTGATAACAAGCTGGTGGAGGATAAGGAAGCAAGATGCAGGAGAGGCAAGGTCTTACATACATGAAAACAGGTCACTCAATAGCAGAAACTCACCCACCATAGGACAGCTTTCTGTTTCCAATTTTGCCACATATAGAAGAACAAAAACACCCTATACTTTAGTGGTTCTATCTATCAAGACCTCTGAGCAAAGACTCCTCCAAAGGAACTGTGGTTTTTCATATCTAAGAACTCATTTTGCTTTCCAAACACAGGAGTGGTCACAAACTACTGAGGGAACATACTTTCTTAGTCATCTTGTGAATGCTGACACTCAGGTAGCCAGGGATGAACACTGTCCTAGATACCAGGAACATCTGGCAGGTGTTTCTTAACTCATACACTTAAAGGCAAAATCAAATGTTCCTGGTGATGGATAGCTTTGATTGTCAAAAATTAAACAAAATCTAGAATTACCTGGGGAGTCTCAGTGAAAAATTGTTTAAATCATTGTCTTCTGGGAATGTCTTTGAGGGATTATCTTGATTGTGTCCCTTAAAATGGAAATATCTGACTGCTGTGAGTGGCACCATTCCCTGGATTAGAGATTCTTGTTCGCATAAGAATGAAGCCAAGCACTAGTATGTATACATTAATTCATTGTCTTTGATCTTGAGTATAGATGTGATGTCATCAGTTGCTTCATATTCCTGCTTCCTTGGATTCACCTCAATGGTAGATTGTGACGTGGAATTATGAGATAAATAAATAATTTCTTTATATTGTTTTTGTTACTATATTGTATCATAGCAATGGGAAAGGAAACTAAGATGCACCTCTTCTTTCCAGCCTTTTGTTTGCCTGTGGGCATCTTTAAAAACCCGTGAATTTTTAGCATTCCAGAAGAATATGCCTAGATAGACAAAGATCACGCAGACATTGTAATACATGGAGTTATGCATGTTTTGCGTACAAGTACACATATGACATATACTTTACATAGGAGAATCTTAGTTTCCAAATCAACTAGGCAAATAGTTCAGTATGTATATTAGTCAAATTTCCCAACTATATAGAACTCTAAGAGAGTTGACTTAGTAAGAGAGCTCATATTCTAAAGTTGCTAGTTCATAATCAAGCAACTCCATTGCTTGAAACACCTGACAAGGCAGGAAATGAGCAGTAGTGTGTGACAAAGCAAAATCACACAAATCATAATACAGGGAGTTAAGAGGATTGCAGATAATATGAGGTTCCACAAGTCCTTTGCAGGACATACCCCTATAACCTAAGTACCTTCTATGAAGCCCCACAGCCTAAGTGTTCCATACTTCTCAACAGCATAACATACTCAAAAAAAAAAAAAAACCAAACTGTCTTCCTTAGTGTTGTTCCCACTCCTCAGGACCACAGATATCCATCCTAGTCCTGGGGGTCTCCAGCTTCAGCTGGAGGTAACCATTCAGGTTCACCCTGTGTGCCTTTCCTCCTTCCCTTATCTATTGAGAGCGATGCTCCGTATGTTCTCTAATAGTACTCTTACAAGCATGACTCCATCCTAGAGTCTGTTACCTGGGAAATCCAACCTAAGACAACTTTCTATCCTCTATTCGACTTCTTGGAGAAAGAGCAACTACTATTAATAAAGTATATGTTAAACATTCCAAAATATGAGCAAGGCAAATCTCTCCCTAGAGTGACCTAATTAGGTTCAATGCCAACCTCCAACCACGATGACTTAGAAAAGACAGAGCCACACAAACTAGGGAAGGTGGCTTTATCTTGCCAGGAAGAAGAGAATCATTGGGCTGTTAGTTTAGTAATTGCTTTTCTTAAAACTTTCTGTCTATGTAGTCATATTTTAAATTGCCTATTTTTTCAAACATCTGACAAGGTGTTAATTATCTTGGGAAAAGAGGGGGCATTTATTGTCATCACCCACTTGATTATTTGGAAAATCCTGCTGATTCCATGGAGTAAAAACCTTCTATGAAGATGTGGAAGGAACAAAAGAAATCACAGGAATTAAGGAGATAGCTCAGTTGGTAAAGTGCTTTTAATCACAATGACCTGAGATGGACCTTAAAATAAATAAAGTAAAATACAATAAAATAAGATAAAAATAAGGCCCAGTGTGGGGAAGCTCTGCTAATTAAGGTTGAAGTCTACAATTGACAGAATAGCCTTGCATATAATGAGCTCTCCACACAATGGAAAACTCCCTTTGTTGGCAAGACTTCTCCTTCTCCGAACTTGTCTGGGAGTTCAACCCCTGTGTCCCCATCCCCACACACATATCTCTTTCTACAGAATGTCACATAGCCTTATTTAGATTATAGCCTCAACTTTCTTTCTCCTAGTAAGAACCTGGTCAGCTAGCACATGAGAATCCTGAATGCTTCCCTGTGCTTACGAGCCATTTCAGTACCTCAAGGTTTCACCTCATGATATTTTCCCATCCTGGACATTTTTAACCTCCCTCGGATCACATCAAGTATTGATCTGCCTCCCTTCAGGTGGTCCTGGTGTGTCTTCTTCACCATACATACTCACAGGGCTTCCAGAACACTCATGCCTACACTCATCTTTGCTGCTCACTTTATGCTCCATGGACCAATATAGGCTGATAAGCCCCAAGGGCAGGGAGAGTCATAGCTCAGGACATGTGTAATCTCAGAGTTGAAGATGCAGAGAAACATCCCTAGAGCTTCCTAGCCAGTGTAGTAAGTTCCAGGAAAGTAAGAGACCTTATCTCAAAAACAAAACAAAACAAGATATAGAAGGAAGAAGGAAGGAACAAAGAAAGTAGAGAAGGAAGGAGAGAATAAATTCCAATGGACATTGTCTAGTCAAATATCAGAGAGCTGTTCTGTGCTATTCCTGAGCCCCAGTTCCATTGTATCACTCTTCTGAAGACTGTAAGTATGTAGAGAAGGAAAATCCTCCTCACATTTGACCTTTCTTCTTTCTGTATAGAGCTCTATAAAGGTTTGCTGGAGGGTTTCTAGTCAGATAAAGGTTTCTCAGATTGATGATATGAATTCTCTAAATCAGGTCAGTGTGAAAGGAAATTCTCTGGAAAAGTTAAGTCAGAAAAAAAATACCCTTTAAGATGTACTTGTAGGGTTTTTTTTTGTTTGTTTGTTTTGCTTTTTTTTTAAATCATCTACAAAGACTGCAAGCTCAAGGGCAGGAAGAAACTATTGTGTAAAAGATACTGAGTTCTCCTTTGACAATGCTATATGCACATAAATCCTTCTTTGAAAATTATAAACCATAGTACATCGGTGGTGAAATTGAAACTCCATGAATAAAGTTCATAGAACCAGAAATTATTTAGATTTGCAACCCAAGATCTTGGTCTACCTTGAAGATCTGAAGAAATATGAACAATAGCATAAGAAAGGAGAAGCATAAGCATGTTAATGGCATCCTGTCTCTGCAGATGTAAAACCATCACTTGCACTCACAGTCCTGCAAAACCGAGGAAGACACCAGCCCCTTCTTCCAGGTCCTCAGGGAACCCCAGGTTTCTAGTCTTCCTACAAGAATGACATAAGCAAGAACCACATTTCTATTTTTGAGCATATGTGTACCATTTTTTGCCTCATGTATATATCCCAATCATCCAAATACCAATTAATTTCCTTCAACCACCTAGCATTTTGACAGAAGACCGACCTGCTACATTCTCCCCATCTTTGCATTGTCTTGAGTTTCTCTCTCAGAGCTTTTGCTCTGTTCTGCCCTGCCCCAGTACTATAAGCATTCCCAATATAAATATGAATCCACCTCACTCTGTTCATTCTCCCTAGATGGTTTTCTCTTAGGCTCCTCCTCAGTGAAAACCATCTCTGTCCTACCATCTCTTCTCATGGATCCCCAGCCAAAACACAGAAGTCAACATCTACTGTCTTTCCTCTTCTGCAATGAGGTCATCACAACTCCTTCCAAAGACCTCCTTGATCTGTCCCTTTCCTCTTGTCTTCTATGACTGTCTCTGTTCTAGTTTTCCTTTTTATCATTTGGACCATTTTAGACAAATGGACCTCATATTAGGCACCACCATTTTGTATCACTTACTTCAAAAGAAAAGGAGTGACCATTCTCATCCTGCTTTAAATTTTTCCAATGGTGCCTTACTTTAGTACAGATGAAATTAAAACTTTGTATAGCACATATCTGTGACACTTTGATCTGTAATTATTTTTTGTTTGTTTGTTTGCTTTTAACTTTATAGGTATAAATTCTTGAACAATTCCTACCCGTCTTCCCGCAAACACTACAGTCTAATATCTCTACTCCTTTAGCATGTTCTTCACTAGTCTTCAATGTTTCTATCTCCTTTTCTCATGTGGACAAGTTCCTCAATGTACACTTTAATTTACCTCCTCGAAGAAAGCTTTTAACAGTGGTGCTCTCCTTGGCTCTGTGATCATCTGTCTCAGCATGTAATTATAATATGCCATTGACATTATGCGCCTGGAGTAGTTACATGTTTCCCTCTGTGTGTCATACTGTGACTTTCGCAAAGATAAGCTACCATCTGTAACGGCTTTGTCTTCTTAGTATATAGCACTGAGCCACACGTACACTACTTCCTCATTAAACAAGGATTAGGGAACCTCGGCAGTCTTCCTCGTGGTTTCTGGAACATTTTGCTCAATGGGGTATTGTTAGTTTCTGCAGTC
This sequence comes from Mus musculus, assembly GCF_000001635.26. Taxonomy (NCBI): domain Eukaryota; kingdom Metazoa; phylum Chordata; class Mammalia; order Rodentia; family Muridae; genus Mus; species Mus musculus. Next base: position 6,666,204 of record NC_000070.6, on the reverse strand, counting down.
ATTGTTTTCTTCACATTTGTCTATGTGTCTGAGCCATTTTTTACTCAGATCTTCCTATAATTTTTATCCCTTCCCTTATTCTTTTGTCATTTGACATTTCAATGATTTCTTTTCCATGTATTCCTCTCTCTGGACACTGTGTGTGTAAACACAGTCTGAGATGTAACCACATTGCCATTATTTATGGAAAACTGTCCTAAGGTGACACTGATGTTTCTCTCTAGTCTCTCTCATAAGTTTTCCAAAAAAAAAAAAAACCAAAAAACAAAAATAAAACAAAACAACCTGAAGTCTCTTTTGATAGTACAATGAGCATTTGTATCTTTATACATATTCTAGATAGAATCATATGACTATCTTTGACATCAATAAGAATTAATGAGAACATCAGGAAATCATAACTGTACAAACAAGTAATCAATTCTATGCATTGTAAAAAATACCTAAAGGGAATAGAATGAGCATCCACTACAGGCCCACTTCTACTGTAAATGTGTAGTTGGTAAGCTGTTCATTGTCATCTCACAACCTTAGAGTGATACTTCCCTATGGAACCCAAGGCACACTGCCTTGGCCTTACCTTAATAACTTACTATTTAACTTCAGAGTGTGGAGTCCAAATGAAAGAGTTAACTCCACTCTGGTAGGGTTATGGAATAACAGATTACATAATACTGCCTGTTGAAGATGCTCTACTAGAAAGACCAAAACAAGTAAGATTTCTCCTCCAGGAAGGACAGTAACAAGCTGGGTGTCTGTCTATGCAAGCTGCTTGCTTGTTTTTGCTGTCCCTTCACCAGTTCCCTACCTGTCTTTATGATTACAGAACACAAAAGTCATAGTCACCCACACTGGACTCGAAGCCAGATCCTCAGTAGTTTATTTGACTTTGATGTTGGGTTCAGGCCTCATCCTAAAAGGAAATTCTTTTGAAATTCATTTATAAATTTAAATTTGCTGATAAACATATTTTCATATAAGTGTACATCATATTTTAATGTATCCCCTTCAATATTCCCTTTTCTTCTCTTCTTCCTCCCAAGTCTCATTATTGTACTTTGTCCCTTTGAACAATTTGTTTTTTATTTTAGTAATATATGCTTATCTTTACTTGATATGCAATATTAAGTGTAGGAACCAACTAGAAACATCTGGACAGACTGGTTTATTTGGCTTAAATTATTACCTACAGTTTCATCTACTTTCCTGAAAATGACATAACTTTGTTCTTCATGGCTGAATAAACTTCTGTCATGTGAATATATCATTATCCCGTCCTTCCTTGTTGAACTCGTAAATTGGTTCCATAGTTTATAAGTGGTAAATATTGCTGCAATAGCAATGATTTGTGTATATTTCTGTGCTTGTATTCCTTTGGTGGTATATGTCCAGGAGTGGTATATGTGAGTGACACTGGGATGTAAACAACGTCCTTTGTGGTCCTAGGAAAGTAGTCTAAGACTGAGCTATATCTCCATCCCTTGTGTGTCCTTGTAAAGTACTCTATGACTGAGGTTTACCCCATCCCTAGCCAATCTAAGAAAGTACTAAATGACTGAGCTATATCACCATTCCTTTGTATTTTTTAATTTTTTTACAGGTTCTCACCAATTTATTCATACTAGTCTTGATCTCATTTTGTACCCCAGACAGGCCTTAAAATTGAGATTTCCCTGCTTCAGCTTCCTCAGTAGCTAATATAACAGGTTTAATCTACCAACTAAGCTATGACTGGAAATTTGTCATTTTTGAAAAAAAAATGGAGACTAAAGCATAACAATTTTATTTCCTGTGATTGGTGGAATGTGGATTGCTAGAAGTTCTCATATTTTAGTATACATATGCACACATTTTAAAACAAATTGTTTCACTAGAACTACAAAGCTTGGATATTTTAAAAGTCACTGATGCTACATTTGGCTCACATGATACATGTTCCTAGTGACTTCCCTTCTCTTCCTGAATATTTAGTGTCTTCAACCTCTCTCCAGGGCATTGAACTCAAATCCTGACATTATCCTGCATATTCTAAGTGATATTGAAACGGAAAAGTTCCCACTGATAACGTCTAGCATTCCTATGTTGTGAGATATCCCCCGCAGAAGACTTCCGACATGGGTTCAAACCAATGGAAAGTCTTTATTAGGCCACCAGTGACTAGACTGGGCATTTGGAACCCTGGTACAGTCCTGAGTCTTTCTCAGGGTGAACTTTTAAGCACAAAAAACCACATCCTTGGTTTAGACAACTTGGTTAGCAAAAACAGCCAGAAGAAAAACTACAGAAGCTAAAAAGCAAGGTTAGAGCATTTAGGGACTTTCCAAGAACTCTGGACTGTGATGGATTAGGTCTCTGTTCTTGTTTTGGCAGATGTTGTTGCCTATGCTGTGCTGGACTACGTGGCCTGAATGGTACTTACATCATGACATCAGTTGTACTAAGGCCTGGGAACCTGTAACACATATCCCTCCCTTCTGATTCTCTTAAGCTGTTGATGCCACATGTCACTCAGCCCTCTCTGGCTCATCTCATGCAGAGGTGCAGCCTGAAGGCACCAGCACCTTTTCCTGTTCAGTTGGTGAGTATCTACTAAAAGAAACTTGTAGCCTGTCAAGATTTTTGTATAGATCCGTTTTAATATGCTGTAATTCCTTCTCTCTCTCTCTCTCTCTCTCTCTCTCTCTCTCTCTCTCTCTCTCTCTCTCTCTTTGCAAAGACAAGTAACGGATACTCCTGAGGACAGATGTTCTGGTCCCTGTCAGTTTCTGGATGGTAGACTACATAGATTCTCTTTCTCTCCCTCTCTCTCCTCTCCCCTATGCTATATCCTAGAACCTGGAACACACTTCTAAATCACACATCTAAGCATCTAAGCCCTCCCCCCTAAATCCAAAGTGATCTAAGTCATCAGTCCTTTACCTGCTTTTCCAGCTTCACCTTGTAGACACTTGTGGGTTTTTATCTAGAGGAATTCTAATGTCCTTCTGGGGTAGCTACATGATTACAATACAGGAAATGTCTAAAACATTTTTTCTGATGTATTCTCATGCAGTAAGGCTGGATATGCATGCTAAATGATTTCTTTGGTGATTTTGTCCAAAGCAAAAATTTTACTAACCTAGTAAGAACAGCTCTCTTTTATTGTCTATAAAGTTTTCCTAGCTCAAATCATGTTTTGCCTAATATCTGACATTTATTTAACTTTCTATAGAGTTTAAAGGTATAGGTAGTAGATGTAGACATGGATGTAAAGACTACATGAAATCTCAGAATCTAATATGAAATTACTCCTATTGTTTGCAATACTATTTTAAAAAAATCACTGAAATAATGAACTTTCTTATTTTTCTACTTGGTTGTGGTAAATAGTTAATAAGTTAAATAAACAAAGGTTAGACACGCAGGCACCCAGGCCATTCCTATGAGGGTATTAGTCAGAATTGATGGAAATTTTGTTCTAAGTTTTGAGAAATATTAGAGAAGAGAGCTGAGCAAGGAAGCAGCAATGAACTAAAACAAAAGCATCGAAGTTGTTCAGTTCAATCAAGACTACAAGGACTAGTCTGTTCCGTTGAACTAATTTCCTGAAATGTTTTCCAGAATAATCTGCAATGAATATCTGCACACTGTTGTTGCAGAGAACCTAGGAGTGGCTCAGTTTTAAAAATTAGAATACTTAGAATAATTGGGATCAATAATATAGTTCTAGTCCAAGATTGAACAAAATACTAGATGATCTTCAGAGAGGCATTAATGTGAGCCTGACCTGAAAAGTTGAAAAAGCAGAAGTCTGGAGTCCACAGTGATAACCATGCTAGCATTCACTCATGAGGAGTATAGCTGGCACACAAGTCTCTTCTGGCCAACATGCCAGTTTTTCCAAACTTGTGCTATGCTTTTATTCTCAATTCTCCCTGTATACCTGAGTAAGGTAACCAGCAAAATCCACGACATAGCTTGAATGCTGGGACTCGTGGAGATTTCTAGGCAGATTGATTAGTTCATTGCATTTAAACTCAGCTTCATTCAAAGCCTCATGGCATGGACACGATCTAGGCAAGTTCTTTGCCAGAATGAAACATCAAAGGCCTGTAGCCCAGTTCCTGATAGAGGTTCCATCTTCATCTAGAATCTCGGGAACATGGTCTCACTACATTCCTACCAGCATTCTGGTATTCTGTGCAAACATAGAGCTCTCACCATGTTCTCCTTATAACAGTCTATGTTTTATAGGATGCATCTCTAAACTCTTCTAAATTCCTCCTGCAAGCCAGCCCAAGACTACTTGATGCACACTGTCAGATAGTCAATGTAACAACCCTGTATAGGCAACAATTTTTCTGTTACACTGCCACTGTGCCAAAATATTTGAGAAAAAAAAAACAGTTAAAGAAAAGAGGAGTTCTTTAATTTGTAGTTCATGAGGTTTCATTCCAAAGCTTTCTGGCCCCATGATGTGGAATTGAACATCATGGCATGGGATCATGTGGAGAATGAGATTGCAAACCTCAGTCAACCAAGAAGCAAAGAGAAAGACAAGGGTGAGGTGCTAAGGACAGGTGCAACACCCAAGAACAAGACCCTGTGTTCTACTTCCTCTACCTATGTTTTATCTCCTAAAATTTCCTCCAATGGCCAAATAAAATCTCTCCAGCTAGATATCAAGCCTTACAGGGGACACTCCATAATCAAATCATAGTCAAGCCACAGTAAATAGTCCCTAACTTATTATGGCTTAAATTACATGTTTTTAACATTACCATAGTATAAGGACAATATGCATCCCATAAAAATGATCTTTTTGAATTTGGATCTTCTCCTTGCCTAGCAGTATGTGGGAGAACCTCCTCTCATGATTCTGGGTAGTAGTAGAAAGCTACTACTCTCAGTTAGTAATTTTCTCAGAAAGAGAATCAGGGACACTCCACAGCAAATGTGCTACTATGCTCTGATGCACTGTAGCCTTAACATACACATACAGAACACACTTTCAATTTATGATATTCTCAATTTGCAGAGGATTTATGAGGATATAACCACATCTTAACTCAAGGAGCATGTGACTAAATCTTCACAGCACAAACAGGATTTTATAGGGAAAAGATAATGGAAAGTTTGCTTCTGTTTTAAGATTTATTTTAGCAATAGCATTCATACAAATTATTGGAAAGGGAAGAAGTGAAATTCATTGGCTTCATCTAAGCACACTCAGTCTTTCCATGATGCTGCAGAATTTTAGGAACTGAATAACTAACTGATAGTAAATCTAGAAATTGAACTTATCCAAATGTCTCTGTTTGTTTAGAATTAAACTATATTTTTTGCTGAATACTCAGGTCACCCGCTGAGTCAAAAAATGTGTCATATTGCATCTCCAGGAAGACATCCGTAGACATATTTCGTCAGTTGACATTGGATATTCCCTGGAGTGGAAAGCTGTGCTCAGTTCTCTTTGGAGCAAATTATTAATTTTGTAACTATGGACCTGATTCAACTGCTTTACATAGCTATATAAAGGAAACTGCTTTGCTCAGTATGAGTTAATATTTCTAGAAATCAATTGAAAGTTATTGGTGGCATCTATTCAAAGTCACATTTTGAAGTTAATATGGATGGAATTCATATCTTTTATTTCTCTTGTACATGTCCTCAGACTTCCAAGATCAGGGTGGCAAAGGTGGCACAGTGAAACACAAGGAGTAGCACCTGAGACAAGACCACAGTTGATTGATCATGCCACCAGTGCAGAGTTAGAACACTGATTGAACCCTTATGGAGTTTTAAATGTTATTACCTTAAGAGTCTTGCCTTTAAAGTCTCTTAAATAATCTTACTTTACTTTAAAATTTCTGGATAATATGGATACATTCTCCCTGAAATTATCTAAGTGCTCTTCAAGGCCATTTATGCTTTTAACCTTGCCACCATTGTGGTGGGTATTTCACTCAAGTGTTTTGAGGCTGAATATGAAGAGAATTTTTTTTTCTGGTTTCAGATACATCAATCACTTCTTATTTGTGATTTTACATATCACTGTCTCTGTTGCCCATAGCAAACTTCAATATGAAAAATTTAACAGGAAGTTCCAGAATAGATTATTTCTAAGTTTTAAACTATGCAATTCTCTGAAGTAGGGTGAAATCTCACACCATTCTGCTCTGTTCTGTCATTATTCTGACAGATCAACACTTGCTTCTATGTGCCAATGAAAGGGACATAAAAATCACATGAATCTTATGATACTGCATTTCTATAATTGTTCTGTTTTGATATTAGAATTTTACTGTGCTTTATTACTTTATTACTCTGCTTATTTAATTTATAAATGAAATTTATAGTTTAATTTTATTACATGTAGTATAAGTATGATTCAGTACTATCTGTGGTTTGCATCAGATACCAGATCACTGGGTATCATAGGACATGTTTCTTGGTATATGAGGTTCAATTAAGTATAGCCCAATGAGACATTGAGCCCAATAGGAACACAGAACCTCAGCACTTTTCTCTCCTTCATACCTTCCATGTAGACTCATTAAGAATCTCCCAGGAACCCTTCCTTGCCCCCCTTGTCTTCAAATATCATCATGTAGAACTAAATAAAATATCATTTATTTATAATATCATTTTTATAAAACAAAATAAAATATTATGTAACTTTTCCTAGGAAGTCATGAACAAACATCTACAAGCTCAAGCTAGGGTGCCACTGAGACACCAAACAAGCAAGTCCTCTCAAATCTAGTTTAAACCAGCAAGTGTGTTAGAATTACATAAATGAATGAGCACACATGAAGGTCACTTTAAAAGGCATGGTGATACAGAGCCAACTATGTCACCAAAAATCCTATACCAGAAATGGTGGTGAATCACAAAAGCTATAGTTCTCTAAACAACTTTTAAGCATCTTGACTGAAAAGAAAGACTTTTCTCCTCCGTTATTACTTACTGATTATAGAATCTTGGAAAGAGATCCTGAGTTCTATAAGGTTCAGGAGCTTTGAGATTTCCAAATTTCATCTACTTCTTCAATCCTAATAGGACTCCCTTTTAGGATAGAATGTTTTAGTTTAGAGGAAATAGCCATACTATATAAGCTACTCTACTAATAGAACTGTACTGTCATGAAACTGGCTCTTCTAATTTGTTTCTTCTCACTGTGAAAAACATTATTTGAGAAATTGGCTTGTAGGAGGAAGGTTTTATTTTGGCTCACAGTTCAAGAAGATATAGTCTATGATGGTAGAGGAGACTTATCAAGTTTCAGGGCAACTCAAAGTTATGGCCATTGAAGTCATGAAGTTTCCTGCCCATACTTCAGTAGGTCAAGACGTAGAAGAACATAAGCTAGAGCTAAGGACGGCTAAGTCATAAGACTTCTCCCATCAACACACTTCCTTGAGGAGGACCCATAAGCTCCCAAAAGGACAACACTAGGTGGGGACCAATTTTTAAGCTACAAAAACATATGGAGTTAATGTCAAACACAGACCATAATGCCCAGACTCAGACTTAAATTCAATTGCCTCCTCTCCAGCAATTATATATATATATTTCTTTTTAAAATGTTTCATCTATCTATTCAGACATCAGTAAGTAGGGACAAGGTAGAAAAGACAAACCCATGGGTGAGAATAGGGTTATTAACTACCCCTACTGATGTCCTGAGGATATTATTAATAATCAGAGAGACTCTTAGCCAGGCCAGACCACTAGATTGTCACATAGTGGTCTGGGGGTTAAGCACTGGGTCAGTGCTCTGAGCAACAGAGAGCAGTTCACCCAGGCCTGGGATTTCTCAGAAGCAAGAAAGGAACCATTTTAGAGAAGAGAAGAAAATCTTACTCAAGGGAAGAAGTCCTAGAACAAGGGTCAGTGAAATGATTGAATGTCTCTATCCTCAAGGGCATCACAGAAGAAGCTCTGAGCTAAAGAACTTTCCCCTGGGACCATGTGGACATTTACTCTGACCAGTGGAAGGAGAGGGCTTACAAGTTCTCCAAAGTTTGGGTTAGCGAGCATTGGCTCTCCTTGGGGTAGCAGGGGGGATGTGAACCTGTGGAGTTTCTAGTTTCAAGTTGTTCCTTCTAATCTATGAAAAGCTTATCTTAAAGGCTGGTCATGTCATTAACTCATGTTGTTATCTCTTTTGTAAATTTAAAAGCTACAGGAAACCCACTAAGACCTACCTCTCATGGACCAAATAGATTCCATCCAGATAAGTCCATCTGCCTAAAGTTCCCACTTACTATCTACTCCAGAGGGTGGGATTCCTCTGGGTCTCAAATCCTCTGAGTTTCAAGTGTACATTTAGAAAAAATTTTTCTTTCTCCCAAATATACTTAATCTTATTCTCTACCTATAATATATATGTGTGTGTTTCAGCATCTTGTCAAGTCCAGGTGCTTACTATGTCCAGGACAGCTCCAGAGAAGCAACGTCCAGATGCTCCAATCTCCTCTCACAGACACAGACACTGGAATTATTCTTTCCAATGTATCCACAGATGGTTCCACAGAACCTGGACAAAAGCAAGGAAATAGCTGATATTCCTAAGATGGAACCAACATTCCTATACCCATTTTCTGAGGTTTCCTAGAGACATATTGCCCTAAAATCAGCAGGAAGTAGCTAAACATTACGATGACTCTATTCCTGCTCCACCATCACCTCTTTCTAAATTTTTTAAAAATTAACCCAAATGGGGGAATGTTAGCATTTTGTCTAAGTTCCACACCACAGTTGCCTGGCAACAGTCAGATGTGCCTGACTGATTGTAAAAGGGGCTGCTTGCCCCATCTGCTCTCTTGCTCTTTCAGTCTTGCTCCCACTCTGTCCTCTCACCCGTTCCCCCTCTCACCCCATTCCCCTCCCTCCTCTCTCTTCATGTGCTCATGGCTGGCCTCTACTTCTCTTCTCTCTGTCTGTCTCTGTCTCTGTCTCTGTCTCTGTCTCTCTGTCTCTCTCTCTCTCTCTCTCTCTCTCTCTCTCCCTTTCTCTGTCTCTACTACCCTCTCAACTCCCCTCCCCATGCCCTAAGTAAACTCTATTCTATACTATACCCTCACTATACTCTCATGGTTGGGTGTGGTTGGTCCTTCAGGGGGAAGTGATGCCTCAGCATGGGTCCGCTGAGGCACCCCCTTACCCCACGTGTTACCACACATCCACCAAAACATATTCTTTCCTTCTTTACCTTTTTATAAACACAACATTCATCAAATTGGCATGACTCAGTGGGAGTGACCAGGACCAGCCAGAATGTCAGGTAGCCTCTGCCATGCCTCTCTCAATGAAATGAAGATCAGTGAACACTCAAAACCAGGGAAGCATTGCGCACCTAGATATGCAAGTGTCCCATCATTGTCCACTCAGTTCTATTTATACTCTCTCCAAATATCACTTGTCCTCTCATGAGTCTTGCCTCAGCAAAACACCAGTGATCTGCATCACATAACAGAACCAGAAACTTCTACTTCATGAACCATTACAAGGGCAGACAGCCAAAATCTGATCTTCATTTCATCGAGTTCTTTAGATGATAAACTATAAAATTAAAATAAATTCTTTTCTGCTCTAGCTGATTTTGGTCATGATATTTTATCATAGCAATAGAAGTTGTCATGTTAAAATTACTTTTGTTCCACAGTATTTATTGTAAGTTGTGTTGATTGGACACTTTCTAATTGTGTTAGTGTGTTGAAAACTGGCATGTCTGTTATGGTGGTCTATCAACAAATTTTGTTTCATTGCCTGTGTAAAGGACCTTGGTATTCTGAAAATAAATAAATAAATAAAAAGCTTGTGAGTACTGGAAGAAGTAAGTTAGACTTAGACTTTAAGCAGAAACAAGAGGATAGTGGTTTTGATTATTGCTGGCATAGCAGCTTTAATTGCATTAATAGCTAGCACCACCACTTCTGTAATTGCTTTAAAACAAGAAGTTAAGACAGCCACTTTTGTTTAGCAAAAAAATATTACTAATATTCTGAATATTTAAGAGGTTTAGATAGGCATTTGGAACAAGAGACTGATGTTCCTTATGGTACTATTCAAATTATTGGAGAGGAGGCTCAGAGTCTAAGAGTAAGGAGCCATCTTGAGTGCCATACCAAAAACCAATGGATTTTACAATGGCAGTCATTATAATTGGGAAAAAGTTCAAAGATACTTGCAGAGTATTTGGCATAATTCCAACACCTCTCTGAATGTTTTTTTTTCCATTTTTTATTAGGTATTTAACTCATTTACATTTCCAATGCTATACCAAAAGTCCCCCATATCCACCCACCCCCACTCCCCTGCCCACCCACTCCCCCTTTTTGGCCCTGGTGTTCCCCTGTACTGGGGCATATAAAGTTTGCAAGTCCAATGGGCCTCTCTTTCCAGTGATGGCCGACTAGGCCATCTTTTGATATATATGCAGCTAGAGTCAAGAGCTCCGGGGTACTGGTTAGTTCATAATGTTGTTCCACCTATAGGGTTGCAGATCCCTTTAGCTCCTTGGCTACTTTCTCTAGCTCCTCCATTGGGAGCCCTATGATCCATCCATTAGCTGACTGTGAGCATCCACTTCTGTGTTTGCTAGGCCCCGGCATAGTCTCACAAGAGACAGCTACATCTGGGTCCTTTCAATAAAATCTTGCTAGTGTATGCAATGATGTCAGCGTTTGGATGCTGATTATGGGGTGGATCCCTGGATATGGCAGTCTCTACATGGTCCATCCTTTCATCTCAGCTCCAAACTTTGTCTCTGTAACTCCTTCCATGGGTGTTTTGTTCCCAAATCTAAGGAGGGGCATAGTGTCCACACTTCAGTCTTCATTCTTCTTGAGTTTCATGTGTTTAGCAAATTATATCTTATATCTTGGGTATCCTAGGTTTGGGGCTAATATCCACTTATCAGTGAATACATATTGTGTGAGTTTCTTTGTGAATGTGTTACCTCACTCAGGATGATGCCCTCCAGGTCCATCCATTTGGCTAGGAATTTCATAAATTCATTCTTTTTAATAGCTGAGTAGTACTCCATTGTGTAGATGTACCACATTTTCTGTATCCATTCCTCTGTTGAGGGGCATCTAGGTTCTTTCCAGCTTCTGGCTATTATAAATAAGGCTGCTATGAACATAGTGGAGCATGTGCCCTTCTTACCTGTTGGGGCATCTTCTGGATATATGCCCAGGAGAGGTATTGCTGGATCCTCCGGTAGTACTATGTCCAATTTTCTGAGGAACCGCCAGACTGATTTCCAGAGTGGTTGTACAAGCCTGCACTCCCACCAACAATGGAGGAGTGTTCCTCTTTCTCCACATCCACGCCAGCATCTGCTGTCACCTGAATTTTTGATCTTAGCCATTCTGACTGGTGTGAGGTGGAATCTCAGGGTTGTTTTGATTTGCATTTCCCTGATGATTAAAGATGTTGAACATTTTTTCAAGTGCTTCTCTGCCATTCGGTATTCCTCAGGTGAGAATTCTTTGTTCAGTTCTGAGCCCCATTTTTTAATGGGGTTATTTGATTTTCTGAAGTCCACCTTCTTGAGTTCTTTATATATGTTGGATATTAGTCCCCTATCTGATTTAGGATAGGTAAAGATCCTTTCCCAATCTGTTGGTGGTCTTTTTGTCTTATTGACGGTGTCTTTTGCCTTCCAGAACCTTTGGAGTTTCATTAGGTCCCATTTGTCAATTCTCGATCTTACAGCACAAGCCATTGCTGTTCTGTTCAGGAATTTTTCCCCTGTGCCCATATCTTCAAGGCTTTTCCCCACTTTCTCCTCTATAAGTTTCAGTGTCTCTGGTTTTATGTGAAGTTCCTTGATCCACTTAGATTTGACCTTAGTACAAGGAGATAAGTATGGATCTATTCGCATTCTTCTACACGATAACAACCAGTTGTGCCAGCACCAATTGTTGAAAATGCTGTCTTTCTTCCACTGGATGGTTTTAGCTCCCTTGTCGAAGATCAAGTGACCATAGGTGTGTGGGTTCATTTCTGGATCTTCAATTCTATTCCATTGGTCTACTTGTCTGTCTCTATACCAGTACCATGCAGTTTTTATCACAATTGCTCTGTAGTAAAGCTTTAGGTCTGGCATGGTGATTCCGCCAGAAGTTCTTTTATCCTTGAGAAGACTTTTTGCTATCCTAGGTTTTTTGTTATTCCAGACAAATTTGCAAATTGCTCCTTCCAATTCCTTGAAGAATTGAGTTGGAATTTTGATGGGGATTGCATTGAATCTGTAGATTGCTTTTGGCAAGATAGCCATTTTTACAATGTTGATCCTGCCAATCCATGAGCATGGGAGATCTTTCCATCTTCTGAGATCTTCCTTAATTTCTTTCTTCAGAGATTTGAAGTTTTTATCATACAGATCTTTCACTTCCTTAGTTAGAGTCACGCCAAGATATTTTATATTATTTGTGACTATTGAGAAGGGTGTTGTTTCCCTAATTTCTTTCTCAGCCTGTTTATTCTTTGTATAGAGAAAGGCCATTGACTTGTTTGAGTTTATTTTAAATCCAGCTACTTCACCGAAGCTGTTTCTCAGGTTTAGGAGTTCTCTGGTAGAATTTTTAGGGTCACTTATATATACTATCATATCATCTGCAAAAAGTGATATTTTGACTTCCTCTTTTCCAATTTGTATCCCCTTGATCTCCTTTTGTTGTCGAATTGCTCTGGCTAATACTTCAAGTACTATGTTGAAAAGGTAGGGAGAAAGTGGGCAGCCTTGTCTAGTCCCTGATTTTAGTGGGATTGCTTCCAGCTTCTCTCCATTTACTTTGATGTTGGCTACTGGTTTGCTGTAGATTGCTTTTATCATGTTTAGGTATGGGCCTTGAATTCCTGATCTTTCCAAAACTTTTATCATAAATGGGTGTTGGATCTTGTCAAATGCTTTTTCTGCATCTAACGAGATGATCATGTGGTTTTTGTCTTTGAGTTTGTTTATATAATAAATTACATTGATGGATTTTCGTATATTAAACCATCCCTGAATCCCTGGAATAAAACCTACTTGGTGAGGATGGATGATTGCTTTAATGTGTTCTTGGATTCGGTTAGCGAGAATTTTATTGAGGATTTTTGCATCGATATTCATAAGAGAAATTGGTCTGAAGTTCTCTATCTTTGTTGGGTCTTTCTGTGGTTTAGGTATCAGAGTAATAGTGGCTTCATAAAATGAGTTGGGTAGAATACCTTCTACTTCTATTTTGTGAAATAGTTTGTGCAGAACTGGAATTAGATCTTCTTTGAAGGTCTGATAGAACTCTGCACTAAACCCGTCTGGTCCTGGGCTTTTTTTGGCTGGGAGACTATTAATAAATGCTTCTATTTCTTTAGGGGATATGGGACTGTTTAGAAGGTCAACTTGATCCTGATTCAACTTTGGTACCTGGTATCTGTCCAGAAATTTGTCTATTTCGTCCAGGTTTTCCAGTTTTGTTGAGTATAGCCTTTTGTAGAAGGATCTGATGGTGTTTTGGATTTCTTCAGGATCTGTTGTTATGTCTCCCTTTTCATTTCTGATTTTGTTAATTAGGATTTTGTCCCTGTGCCCTTTAGTGAGTCTAGCTAAGGGTTTATCTATCTTGTTGATTTTCTCAAAGAACCAATTCCTCGTTTGGTTAATTCTTTGAATAGTTCTTCTTGTTTCCACTTGGTTGATTTCACCCCTGAGTTTGATTATTTCCTGCCGTCTACTCCTCTTGGGTGAATTTGCTTCCTTTTTTTCTAGGGCTTTTAGATGTGTTGTCAAGCTGCTAGTATGTGCTGTCTCCCGTTTCTTCTTGGAGGCACTCAGAGCTATGAGTTTCCCTCTTAGAAATGCTTTCATTGTGTCCCATAGGTTTGGGTACGTTGTGGCTTCATTTTCATTAAACTCTAAAAAGTCTTTAATTTCTTTCTTTATTCCTTCCTTGACCAAGGTATCATTGAGAAGAGTGTTATTCAGTTTCCACGTGAATGTTGGCTTTCCATTATTTATGTTGTTATTGAAGATCAGTCTTAGGCCATGGTGGTCTGATAGGATACATGGGACAATTTCAATATTTTTGTATCTATTGAGGCCTGTTTTGTGACCAATTATATGGTCAATTTTGGAGAAGGTCCCGTGAGGTGCTGAGAAGAAGGTATATCCTTTTGTTTTAGGATAAAATGTTCTGTAGATATCTGTCAGATCCATTTGTTTCATAACTTCTGTTAGTTTCACTGTGTCCCTGTTTAGTTTCTGTTTCCACGATCTGTCCTTTGAAGAAAGTGGTGTGTTGAAGTCTCCCACTATTATTGTGTGAGGTGCAATGTATGCTTTGAGCTTTACTAAAGTGTCTCTAATGAATGTGGCTGCCCTTGCATTTGGTGCGTAGATATTCAGAATTGAGAGTTCCTCTTGGAGGATTTTACCTTTGATGAGTATGAAGTGTCCCTCCTTGTCTTTTTTGATAACTTTGGGTTGGAAGTCGATTTTATCCGATATTAAAATGGCTACTCCAGCTTGTTTCTTCAGTCCATTTGCTTGGAAAATTGTTTTCCAGCCTTTCACTCTGAGGTAGTGTCTGTCTTTTTCCCTGAGATGGGTTTCCTGTAAGCAGCAGAATGTTGGGTCCTGTTTGTGTAGCCAGTCTGTTAGTCTATGTCTTTTTATTGGGGAATTGAGTCCATTGATATTAAGAGATATTAAGGAAAAGTAATTGTTGTTCCCTTTTATTTTTGTTGTTAGAGTTGGCATTCTGTTCTTGTGCCTGTCTTCTTTTTGGTTTGTTGAATGATTACTTTCTTGGTTGTTCTAGGGCGTGATTTCCGTCCTTGTATTGCTTCTTTTCTGTTATTATCCTTTGAAGGGCTGGATTCGTGGAAAGATATTGTGTGAATTTGGTTTTGTCGTGGAATACTTTGGTTTCTCCATCTATGGTAATTGAGAGTTTGGCCGGGTATAGTAGCCTGGGCTGGCATTTGTGTTCTCTTAGTGTCTGTATAACATCTGTCCAGGCTCTTCTGGCTTTCATAGTCTCTGGTGAAAAGTCTGGTGTAATTCTGATAGGCCTTCCTTTATATGTTACTTGACCTTTCTCCCTTACTGCTTTTAATATTCTATCTTTATTTAGTGCATTTGTTGTTCTGATTATTATGTGTCGGGAGGAATTTCTTTTCTGGTCCAGTCTATTTGGAGTTCTGTAGGCTTCTTGTATGATCATGGGCATCTCTTTTTTTATGTTTGGGAAGTTTTCTTCTATTATTTTGTTGAAGATATTAGCTGGCCCTTTAAGTTGAAAATCTTCATTCTCATCAATTCCTATTATCCGTAGGTTTGGTCTTCTCATTGTGTCCTGGATTACCTGGATGTTTTGAGTTAGGATCCTTTTGCATTTTGTATTTTCTTTGACTGTTGTGTCGATGTTCTCTATGGAATCTTCTGCACCTGAGATTCTCTCTTCCATTTCTTGTATTCTGTTGCTGATGCTCGCATCTATGGTTCCAGATCTCTTTCCTAGGGTTTCTATCTCCAGCGTTGCCTCGCTTTGGGTTTTCTTTATTGTGTCTACTTCCCCTTTTAGTTCTAGTATGGTTTTGTTCATTTCCATCACCTGTTTGGATGTGTTTTCCTGTTTTTCTTTAATGATTTCTACCTGTTTGGCTGTGTTTTCCTGCTTTTCTTTAAGGGCCTGTAACTCTTTAGCAGTGCTCTCCTGTAATTCTTTAAGTGACTTATGAAAGTCCTTCTTGATGTCCTCTATCATCATCATGAGAAATGTTTTTAAATCTGGGTCTAGATTTTCGGTTGTGTTGGGGTGCCCAGGACTAGGTGGGGTGGGAGTGCTGCGTTCTGATGATGGTGAGTGGTCTTGATTTCTGTTAGTAGGATTCTTACGTTTGCCTTTCGCCATCTGGTAATCTCTGAAGCTAGCTGTTTTAGTTGTCACTGTTAAGAGCTTGTTCTTCAGGTGACTCTGTTAGCCTCTATGAGCAGACCTGGAGGGTAGCACTCTCCTTAGTTTCAGTGGGCAGAGTATTCTCTGCAGGCAAGCTCTCTTCTTGCAAGGCAGGTACCCAGATATCTGGTGTTCGAACCAGACTCCTGGCAGAAGTTGTGTTCCACTCACTAGAGGTCTTAGGATCACGTGTGGAATCCTGTGTGGGCCCTTGCGGGTGTCAGGCGACTCAGCTGGCAAGGTAGCCCGGGGCTCGAGTGGAGCGGAAGGGGTTTGTGCCCCAGATCAAGCCCGGGTAGCCTGCTTCCCTATGTACCGCAGTCTCAAGTTCCCCGCAATTGGATTGGGGCAGGCGCTGAGTTCCACTCACCAGAGGTCTTAGGGTCCCGTGGGGAGTCCCGTGTGGGCCCTTGCGGGTGTTGGGCAAGACTCTGCTGGCAAGGTAGCCCGGGGCTCGAGTCTCGAGTCGAGCGGAAGGGACTTGTGCCCCAGATCAGGCCTGGGTAGCCTGCTTCCCTATGTACCACAGTCTCAAGTTCCCCGCGATTGGATTGGGACAGGCCCTGTGTTCCACTCACCAGAGGTCTTAGGGTCCCGTGGGGAGTCCCGTGTGGGCCCTTGCGGGTGTTGGGCAAGACTCTGCTGGCAAGGTAGCCCGGGGCTCGAGTCTCGAGTCGAGCGGAAGGGACTTGTGCCCCAGATCAGGCCCGGGTAGCCTGCTTCCCTATGTACCGCAGTCTCAAGTTCCGCGAGATTGGATTGGGGCAGGCGCTGTGTTCCACTCACCAGAGGTCTTAGGATCCCGTGGGGAGTCCCGTGTGGGCCCTTGCGGGTGTCAGGCGACTCAGCTGGCAAGGTAGCCCGGGGCTCGAGTGGAGCGGAAGGGGTTTGTGCCCCAGATCAAGCCCGGGTAGCCTGCTTCCCTATGTACCGCAGTCTCAAGTTCCCCGAGATTGGATTGGGGCAGGCGCTGTGTTCCACTCACCAGAGGTCTTAGGGTCCCGTGGGGAGTCCCGTGTGGGCCCTTGCGGGTGTTGGGCAAGACTCTGCTGGCAAGGTAGCCCGGGGCTCGAGTCTCGACCTCTCTGAATGTTTTAACTTTGCATACTGAAGTTATGAATGTAAAGAATGCTGCTCTGTTGGGCTTTGATGCTGCTGATATTGCTGGTAAAATTATTTTTGGCCTGGAGTCAGTATTTCCATCTTGGTCAAGCTTCAAGAATGGTATATATAGCTTGATCATGCTAGCCCTTTTTGTCCTGGGAATACTTCTATTCCTGCCCATCATGTTAAAGCTTGCCTTTAACATCAACATGTTGGTGGCCAAAATACATGGCTTGAAACTAAAAATGAACCCCCAGACAGAGTTATTAATTTAACAGCCAATGATAGGTAAGTTCTGCACAGAGCCTTACCAACCTAAGGCATAAGTGCATTGCTTTTGATAATGCATATTCCATCATCGGTAAGGATGCATCCTTATCAGAACCACCTAAGACAGTCACAGTCTTGTTTATGAAATAAAAACCGGGAGATATGGAGAGCTTCTGGGGCTGCCTGGCAGGAATCTGACATTGGGCCATGAGAAGGAAGTAATATCAGGCAAGAATCTAATTCTAGGCTAGAACAGGGAAGTAATTTCAGGCATAAATCTATTCTTAGGCTAGAACAAAGAATTAGGCTTCAAGCATGAATATGACTTTGGGCTAGGACAGGAAGAAGGCTCAGATATTTTGATCATCCTGATAAGGCCTTAGAAACAGTGATCACGGGAGTGATCATGAGACTTTGTTTATTGCCTTGCTTGTTCCTTGACTATTTGTGTTTATTGTGCTGCTTGACCTTATTACTCACATGTAATTAAAATGGTATAAAAGTGGATTGGGAAAAAATAAATGCCTCAGCCTCAGAACTGGCTGGGGTCATGAAAAAAAATGAAGAAAAAAAGAAAGAGAGAAAGGAAAAAGAAAGAAAGAGAGAGAGAGAGAGAGAGAGAGAGAGAGAGAGAGAGAGAGAGAGAGAGAGGAAGGAAGGAAGGAAGGAAGGAAGGAAGGAAGGAAGGAAGGAAGGAAGGAAGGAAGGAAGGAGGAAAGAAAGAAGGAAACCTAACTAAGGCAACCAGCCAGCATCTATGAAGTAGGATGAGGAGGATCAGAAGTTCAAGGTCATCTGACTAATCGTCTTCTCTTCTTCCTCCCTTTTCTCCTCTCTTCCTTACTTTGGAAATAGAATATCACTGTGGTGGCCATTTTGGTCTCAAATTCTTGTACTCAAGTATACCTGTGCCTCAGCTTCTCAAGTACATGAGACCATAGATAGAAGGGACTGTGTTCTACTCTTACTGTATTTCTAGCTCTTAGTAAGACCATCTTGGGTGGCAAATTAACTAAGTAGACTATAAACCTAGCCTACTGTCACCCTTTTGAATTATGACTATATCATCTAGTACGTGTTATACATAATCAGCATATTTTCTATATTTATACCTAAGTTTTTAATAGAAATGTTAATCTACAATATGCCATCAACGATCTTTCTCAAGTTTAATGATTATCGATTAGCACATATCTTTTGACTTAAAAAGTAATCTTCATACTGGTGGCACCACGCAGTCCAAGTGGGCAGAGCAAGCCTGAGACAACCATGCCATATGACACATGATACAAGCAAGACGTAAAACTCCTGACATGATCCCAGACACACAGATGCATGGGCACCACTAAGCTGAGCAAGTAAGTCATGGAGAGATGAAAGAGAATGAGAAACAGAAGGATGTGTGCACAATGAAAAGAGGCAGAACTGGAGATGAGGGTAGTGAGGAATTTCCTTTTTTATTATCTTTTTAATTAGGTATTTATTTCATTTACATTTCCAAAGCTATCCCAAAAGTCCCCCACATACTCCCCCACCCACTCCCACTTCTTGGCCCTGGCATTCCCCTGTACTGAGGCATATAAAGTTTGCACGACCAATGGGCCTCTCTTTCCACTGATGGCTGACTAGGTCATCTTCTGATACATATGCAGCTAGAGACACGAGCTCCGGGGGGTACTGGTTATTTCATATTGTTCCACCTATAGGGATGCTGATCCCTTTAGCTCCTTGGTTACTTTCTCTAGCTCCTCCATTGGGGGCCCTGTGATCCATCCAATAGCTAACTGTGAGCATCCATTTCTGTGTTTGCTAGGCCCTGGCATAGTCAGTGAGGAACTTCCTAATGTAAGTAGCTGAAAATGCCACCTAAGGCCGAAGTGAGACCCTAGCCCATGCTGCCTCCAAGTGCCACGTCTAGATCCTTATCCCAGAATCAGCATGGTGTCTGTTATGACCAAATGCCATTTTGACATTCTTGATATGGACTGCTGCCTGTGGTCATATTGATGTCTGAGGGCTATGCAGAGCTGGTCCCATCCCTCTCTTGGGCATAATGGAAAAGCTGATCTCAACGGCGTTAAGAGCAGAAGAGCTGGCCCTATATAGTAGAGCTGGCCCTGGTTGGAGATAAGGGGAGAAGGAGTAACTAGCCACCCAGAAAGGATATAAGCATGGAAGAGCTGTCCCTGACATTCATCTGCCATGCAGTGGTGTAAACGAGGAAAATGGTACCCTCCCCTTGCCCCTTGCCACCTGCAGCAGGCAGAAGAGATGACCCTGGGGTCATGAGAGTAGGAGAGCTGCCCCTGCCCTTACTACCTGTGGTACCTGGAGAGTAGGCCCTGCAGCTTGCCTGGGCAGCACAGTAGAGCTGGCCCTAGTTACAGGAGGTTATGGATGATCCAACCATGGGGGGGGCATGAGGGCAAGAGACCTGGCCCAGACCTTTGCCTGATGCAGCACTTGGAGAGCAGGCCCTGCTGACATGAGAGTTGGTGAGCTGCTCCAAGAGCTTGAGAGTGGGAGAACTGGTTCTGTCCCTTACCAGCTGAATCATTGGGTTAGCTACCTGGGGCAGTGCTGGAGGAGCTTGCGCTGGTGGTGTGGGTGCAGGAGAGCTGGTGGGCTGACCAACTCAGCTACCACCCAGGCCCAGATTCAGGGGTTTGAGTTGGTCTATCCCAACATCTGTCCCATCTATGAACTGCTGGAGCATGTGACAGATACTGTCCTGCAGATCCCAACCTGTAGTATCTCCATGACAGAGAACAACAACATGATATCTGAGAGGAGTCTCAGAATGGATCTACTATTGAGCAGAAGCCAAAGGCCTTGATGCAGACCAATGGCTTATTCCAATGAACATTGGCAACTAAAGATGTATGGATAAGAGGGTATACTATGTGGGGAACACAGTGGAATATTCCACAAAGAGATTTTTTTCTCCTGTGGGAGTGGTTACAAGGGCGAAGGGCAGATACGAAAAGACAGGGAGATGAGTGGGATTGGGTTGCATGATGTGAAATTCACAAAGAATCAATAAACAGTTACAAACCTTCATACTCTAAATTTACCATTTTATTTTGAGATTTTTAAATGTTTGTTAAATAATGGTTTCTACATTCTTTTCTATAATATCAACATTATGTACTCTAGTTCACAGCTCCAAGAAGCCACCTTACTTTCTTCTTACATTTTCAGATTTCAGCCATGTCTTATGCTCTAGCACGCATTTGTGTCAGCACTATTTCCCAGAGGTCACTACAGGTAAATTCATAATCACTGAGGAATTTCAGCAGCCTGTGACCTGCCAAACATATGTTTAAGCCAAAAACTGTCTACATTTCAGCTGTAACTCACCTTGGGATGTTATGACACTAGGACAGAGGGTGGACAATAACAAGAACCCAGTGACATTTACTCAAATCCATCTGAACTTGCTGAAGGATGAACCATTGATGTCTTGTTTGATGTTTCATAGAATGGTTGAAAGTCTGAATAAAAATTTAAAGTGTGTATACCTAATAAACTATAAAATGCCATATATAAATTCTTAAATTTTGATGATAGAGGATGCCTAGAAGAAAATAGATGTGGGCAACACTCTTGGGGGACATAGGTAACATGGAAATTGAGCTATGCCATGTTAGGGAGTTACAGGGCACATCAGTTAGGGACAGCTCAATGTTCTACCACATGAACCTCAGCATATACAATGGCTGACATATAGCAAGCTGTAATGGCTATTCCTAGTTATCAAATTGACTATATCTGGAAGGAACTACAATGCAGATTTGGAGGTCTCACCTATGATCAAGATCTTGAGGCTGGGAGACACAAGTTTCTGACCTAGATCTTGGCATGGAGATCTTGAGGGATAGGGGCTATGAAAAGCTTAGTCCCAGGCAAGGTAGTATATGCCTTTAATCCCAGGAGACTAAAGCAAGGAGATCTCTGAGTTCAAGGTCAGCCTGGGACAAAACAAGTCCCAGATCCAGTTGTGGTGATACATACCTTTAATCTGGGCAACAACTTCTGCTAGAGACTTACATAAGGACATTGGAAGAAGGAAGACTCTCTCTTCTTTGCCTGCTTGCATTTACTTGCCAGCACATCTGTTGGAGTCGACTTCTACAGAAGAGCAGCTGTAACAAGTAGCCTGTGGGACTGAGCAACTACAGATCCTTGGACTTCCCATCCACAGCTGACCACTGTTGGGAGTTGGACTACAGACTCTATGGCATCACAACAAATTACCTCACTATATAGAGACTATTCATAAGTTCTGTGAGTCTGGAGAACCCTGACCAATACACAAGCTTATTTCTTGTCCACACAATACTGTCCCATGATAGGGTGAGCCATGGAAAAGAAGGGCTAGAAAGCTCTTACCTTATCATGCAGAGACACAGAAGCACAAAGTGCTTGGAGTTTTGCACATAGTAGGTATCACGAGTCAGACCTAGACCAGATGCACAAACCTGCTCACCTGTACTTCATGGGTTAAATCTCAGTCTTGTGAATATGCACTCTGTAACAGAGACTGAGAAATGCCATCCTGCTATATGTCCAGGGACAAGCAGATGTAGTTTGGTGAACAGACAGCCTGCCTCCAATCATAAATCTTGCTAACTACTAAAAAAAAAAAAAGTACATTATCTAGCCTATTTTGTATGGCACAAATAAAATATATTTGAAGGTTGACTAGAGCGCAGAATCATCCAATTTGAAGCACTTTACTATATAAATGCTAAATGTCAGTATTTGTACCTAGGATGCCAGTCTCTGGAGTATTGAAATATGGACTTGCTCAATATGTTTCATGATGCTCCAGAACACAGGTTTATGTATGTATGTATTTATTTTATTTTATTTTTTGACTTTTCAGTATCCTTGTATGGAAAACCAGTATGTACATAAATACAGTTGGCCTTTGGTACCCCATAGGGCTTAGTACCTGAGCCTCTCACAGGTACCAAACTCTGGAGATTCTCAGCTGTTTTACATAAAGCAGCATAACGTTTACATATAATATATTCACATTTTCCTGTGTACTTTAAATCATCTCTAGATTAACCGTAACACCTAGTGCAATGGAAATGCTATGTAAATACTTGTTTGTATTGTTTGCCTAGTAAGGGCAACGAAAAAATGGTATGCAAGTGTTCTATAGGAATCCTTCCTTTTGCAAATACTGTCAGTCTTCAGTTTGTGACTTGCTATATGCAGAGCCATCAGATAGGGAGGGTCAACTGGATTGAACCTGCACCTTCTTTCTCTCAGGTGACGCTATAAGTCTTTCAATAGTAGCTATTTCTCATTTTGTCCCAAGATGATTTTCTTGGAGCAACCTAAGGTCTGTCACCTTTGACTTCTTTTGCCACTACTGGAGACAGTGAGATAGAATCCTAAGAGGCTAAGTTGACAGCCATTCTGCTCCTATCTGGTGGTTTCTAGGACCCTCCTTTCCATCTGTCTCTTTCTCTCTCTCTCTTTTTGTTTTTATTTTTATTAGATATTTTCTCTATTTACATTTCAAATGTTATCCCCTTTCCTAGTTTCCCCTCCCAAAACCCCCTATTCCTCCCCTGTCTCCCTGCTCACCATCTCACCCACTCCTGCTTCAGGCCCTGGCCGTCCCCTATGTTGGGGCATAGAATGTTCACAGGATCAAGGGCCTCTCCTCCCACTGATGACTGACTAGGCCATCCTCTGCTACATATGCAGCTAGAGCCATGAGTCCTACCATGTGTTTTCTTTGGTTGGTGGTTTAGGTTGAGGGAGCTCTGGAGAAACTGGTTAGTTCACATTGTTTTTCCTCCTATGGGGTTGCAATCCAAATAACCCTATTTAAAAACGGGGTACATAGTATAGGGAAATGCCAGGGCCAGGAATGGGAGTGGGTGGGTTGGGGAGCAGAGGGAGGACGGAGGGTATAGGGGATTTTCGGAGGGGAAACTAGGAAAGGAGAAAACATTTAAAATGTAAATAAAGAAAATATCTAATAAAAATAATTTATCTTAAAAATATAAAAAATAAAAATGGGGTACAGAGCTAAACAAAGAATTCTCAACTGAGGAATACCAAATGACTGAGAAGCACCTAAAAAAATGTTCAACATCCTTAGTCACCAGGGAAATGCAAATCAAAACAACCCTGAGATTCCACCTCACACCAGTCAGAATGGCTAAGAGCAAAAACACAGGTGACAAAAGATACTGGTGAGGATGTGGAGGAAGAGGAACACTCCTCCATTGCTGGTAGGATTGCAAGCTGGTACAACCTCTCTGGAAATCATTGTGGTGGTTCTTCAGAAAATTGGACATAGTACTACCGGATGACCCAACTATACCACTCCTGGGCATGTACCCAGAAGATGCTCCAACATGTAATAAGGACACATGCTACACTATGTTCATAGCAGCGTTATTTATAAAAGCCAGAAGCTGGAAAGAACCCAGATATCCCTCAACAAAGGAATGGATACAGAAAATGTGATACATTTACACGATGGAATACTACGCAGCTATTAAAAACAATGTAAATGAAGAAAATATCTAATAAAAATGCCAAAAAATAAAAATATGCTAAAAAACAATAAATTTATGAAATTCTTAGACAAATGGATGGACCTGGAGGATATAATCCTGAGTGAGGTAACCCAGTCACAAAAGAACACACTGATCAGTGGATATTAGCGCAGAAGCTTGGAATACCCAAGATACAATTCACAAAACACATAAAACTCAAGAAGAATGAAGACCAAAGTGTGGCTACTTCAGTCATTCTTAGAAGGGTAAACAAAATCCCAATGGAAGGATTTACAGAGATATAGTGTGTAGCAGAGACTGAAGGAATGACCATCTAGAGACTTGCCCCACCAGGAGATTCATCCCATAAACTACCACCAAAACCAGACACTATTGTGGATGCCAACAAGAGCTTGCTGACAGGAGCCTGATATAGCTGTCTCCTGATATAGGAGTCTCTGCTAGTGCCTGACAAATACAGAAGTGGATGCTCACAGCCATCCATTGAACGGAGCACAGGGTCCCCAATGGAGGAGGTAGAGAATGTCTCTTTCTCTTAGCTGTGAGTGTTTACACTCTCTGAATCCATCATATTTGGAAAATACCAACAAGGAAAAAAGACCAGGGAACAAAAGTAATTGCTAAAGGCAAGTTTGTGTCTCTGGTTACTTGAAGCCATCTCCTTCTTACATACTCTTTAACAAATAAATAGGCAACTTTGCTGAGGTCTTGGTTAATTTACTTATTAGGTTTTTGTTTGTTTGTTTTGTAGACAGTGACAATGGCATATGACAATATCAAAATTGTTGAAAATGCTGGTGGAAGAAATAGAAGCATTTAAAAATCCCATGATACTACAAATATATCTACTAATTTCCCTAAGGTTGACGAAGAAAATAAATAAGATGGAAATAATTACATACCATGTAGTTTCAGCAATCCTGTCTAAAACAAATCATTCCAACTACGTCTTAGTTGATTGGAGTGACTACAACAAAATGACATAAGCTCTAGTTAGGAGACATTTGGAAACAACAGAAATATACTTCTCACTATTCTGGAGGCTAAAACTCTGAGATCAATACATCAGTAGACTTGTGGCTGGTAAGTATCCATTTATTGCTTAATGGATACCTTTTCATGGGCCTACATAGTAGACGGACCTGAGAATTCTCTTAGACAAATGCTGTAAGAGCATCAATCCCATTTACAAAGGTTCTGCCTTCGTTCGTAATGTAACCAGCCTCAAAGGCCCTATCTCTTAACTCTGGCACAGTGGTGACTGTTATCAACATACAAACTTAGGGGGCACAGATACTGACAATCTAGCAGTAAAAAGAATAACCAGCTAGGCATGCATAAAGATCTTTGAGGATTTCCTTGTACAAGCAGCTTATCTTAAGGAAACAGTAGGATACGCATGCAAAGCATCAATTTAGTTCATTTATTTAATGACCTGTATATAATAGAACATTTTGGAAACCCTTGACTGCTCTAGAAGGCACTGGTGAAATGAGTTGTAGTAAACATGTATGAAAAAGCATCTTAATCACTTCAAAAGTGAAGCAAATTTATATGGTCTGGAACTTAAAGACATCAACCACTTACAGTAAATGATGAAAAGGAGATTAATTAAACATAATATAATACCAATTAAGGAAACTATGCTTCTAATGGTACTAAAGTATCCAAAAGGACACTTATAGAATTGTGTAGCAGAGTAACTAGGCAGAATTCTAAGAATTGTGAGAGTTATCATTTTAGCATCATCATTACACGCCTCTGCATCATTATCATCATCATTTGGGCAATCGCACCATGCATCAGACACTTAACTAGGCAATTTACAAATCAGACCTCATTAGGCCCCTATGACAACTCCATGTTAAATATCATTATGCAGACTTCAAACACTGAAGAAGTGAAGCACAGAGATGAAAGTTGGCCAGAGGCTCCATTAATGGACTGTTGAGATAGACTTGGGCTATTCCACCTGACCCAGACGGTGCTACTCCCCCCAAACAGTTTCACTATGCAAAGAACGTTGCTCAGCCTCAGTACAGTAAGGCCTAAGTGGGTAGGTATACAGTGCGAGCTCTGAAGATGAATTCAACAATAATAGTTACTAGCTCGCTTATTGCTTCCTGAGCACTGAACTTTGTCTTAGCTGTCTTATAATTAACAACATTTGAGTGAGTGTCATAAGCCTATGTGAGAGGTATTTTTATTAACCCACTTTACAGAAAGGGAAAAAATCCTGAGGCCCAAAGCAGAACAGTCTCAAGATTACACAGTCTCAGGATTTTAAGATTTCAGCTACTCACACAAGCTCTTCAGTTCAATAAAAAGAAAAGGAACTAGTGAATTGTCATGGGAAGCTCAAGAGACATGGTGACGTAAAGACAGAAGCTTGTCAGCTTTCTGAGAGTAAGGAACATTTCTGCCTCTTCAACAGGTTTCTACAGACACTCAAAGAGCATTAGAAACAAGCTGTTCAGTAAATGTCTGCTGAATGAATAAATGAGGATCTTGGAGGAGTGTTGTTTTTCTTCCTAGGGAGACATGAGCAAACATCTACTCATCCCAAGACGGGGAACCAATTATGGACAAAAGTAACAATTCCACCAAAGTCCAATTTGGCACAGGAGTGTAGTGAGGCATTTCTTAGAGCAGAGTAGATGACATCTCAGAATCATTGCTGAAAAGAGGACTCACAAAAGCTGTGTTCTTGGAACCCTCTGTGAAGTTTTCAGGTAGATGGAAAAGAAGAGCATCTCTTTTCTCCAAATCTCTCTCCCCCCCCCTCTCTCTCTCTCTCATTTTCTTCTATTGTTCGTAACTTTGGGGAGGAGCCTTGTGAATCTTGTTAAGTTTCAGCTTTTTCAGACTTAGGTGGTTCACTTCCTGAATGTCATAGAGCAGCATGTGGCTAAAGATGCTATAGAAGATATGTTGGGAAAGTTCAGATAAAGACCTTTGAAAGGCAGAAAAAGGACTTTGGGTTTTATTAGCTAAGAAAAAGAGATACTTTTGAAAATGTTTATAAGAGGGATCATAAACAGGTAGGCATTAATCAACACTGGTAAGACAAAGTGAGCACGAGAACAGAGAATCAATTGGGTATTAGCTTGAAATGCCAAGGAGTGAAAAAGAAAAGGAGACAGAAGATATCAAGAGTATAGACTAACTAAAAGCTCTCCTTGGATACACTGCAAGTAGAGCATAGTGGTTTTGAAAGAGTAAAACGTAAGAACAAAATTCTAGGCCTTTAGGCTAGGCTTGGGAATGTGGCCTTTGCGACTCAATGCTCGAAGGTATGCTAATCATAAAACAGATAGCGACATTCCTCCACCCACCCGCTTCCTGGGTTCAAAGAGTGTTCATTCAAAGAAAGTCACCCTGACCATTACCGGAACCTGCAATGCAAATGTGCTATTGTTAGGGGCTCTTAAAAACTGTCTTGGGAGTTAACAATTACCAGGTATTCCTTGTGACACTTGTGACTTTGCGCTTCCTTGTGACTCTTAACTGGTATCTTTGGGTTTTTTTTTCCAACAATGCCCTCCCCACTTCCTTGAGTTGTGGTTTCTTCCTTTAAATACCCCCTATCCAGCTACTTGGGGTGCCATGGTCCTCTACCCCTGCGTGGTGTATGACCGTGGGCCCTAGAGCGCTCTTGAATAAAAATCCTCTTGCAGTTTGCAGCAAGACCGTTTCTTGTGGGTGATTTTGGGGTGTCGCCTCTCCTGAGTCAGAACGTGGGGGAGTCCTCACGTTGTGGGTCTTTCAGTTTATTAAACATGGCTTCAAATTCTTCGGCAGACTTGCCTCTGGGAGAGGATGCGTATGAATATGAATATGATCTTGAATATGAACAGGCTAGGTCTTCTTCAATATGAACAGGCTATGTCTAAGTCTGTTTCAACTGACTACAGCAGAAAGACAAGATGTGGCTTTCAAAGCTACAACCTAAAAGTTCAGGTGTTTTCCACCTGTCTAGGGACATGTTCAAGATATGATTACCCTAAAATCTTGTTGCTGAAATTTCTTTCCTGGGGCAGATGCAAAGCAACATCTACCCTCCTCCCAAGGTCCCAAATGACAAATTGAGGCATGCTTTCACCAAAGGTCATTCTGGGGAATCAATAAATTTACTGGGCTTTTTGACAAAGCTTATAGGAGGAGTTATTTATAAGGATGAGGGCACCCCTCCCTCAAAATACTGTAATTAAGGCTAAGGCTTTCCTGTAGTCAAACAGATGGAGCATATGCTCCTAGTCTCTCCCACTCTCTCCCTCCCTCCCTCTCTCCCTTAAACACACACACACACACATACACACACACACACAGGACCTTGCTGGGAAGTAAGGAGTGGCTGGATACTCAGGAAAGAACCCCATGCGCTATGCTATATTTCTGTGTTAGGTGTAAACCATTAAACAACCTAACTGGGATGACTTTTTGCAAGGCAAGCACAGATGAACTTACGATGGTGGTTGCTTGGCTCAGGGGACAGTCATGTACAACAGAGCCCAGTTGTAGAGAGAGCTCTTGTACAAACCCAGGGCCACTTTCATAGCTGAACCCAGCCTTCTGCCATCTCCATCAATACAGCAGAATTGAGTAGAGCATCCCTCAACCCTCCAAACTAGCTCATTTGGTGATTCTGTCTTCCAAGACTAATAGAAATAGAAACTTTGCTCAGCTGAGCCTTGCATGAATTCCTGACAAAATAACATGAGCGATGTTTAAATTGCTTTAATTAAGCTTTGAGAGTAATTTGTTACATACATAGTTTTCAGAGAAGAGAACAATTTTGAGAATTCAAGAGAGCATTAATTATGCCCCCAAAAGAGCCTGATGAGACAGACATGCTTCTCCTGCCTATAAGGTTTTTGAGATCCTGTTCGTTATTATAACACCAACATTCAACTCAGCACCAGAAAACCTTTACTGAATCAGTAAACCTGATCAGCTTCCTTTTCTTTTTCTTTCTAAAAAGATTTTTTTTTAATTTTATTCAGAGAGAAAGAGAGGGAATGAGAGAGAGTGAGGTAGGGCATGCACCTGCCACAGCATGTGTGTGTGTGTGCGTGTGTGTGTATCAGAGATCAACTTTGTGAAACTGGTTCCTATATTTACAAGGTGAGGAGACCCCTAGGTATCCAGTAAGGGAAGCAAGCTATGAAGAGATGAGAATGAAAACTTAGCTCAAATTGACTTCATCACCTGGGATAAAGATTTCTAAAGAGTCTGATGGCAGGCACTTTATTCCCAACAAATTTAAACATAGCATAGTTTGGGGAAAAAATTTCCTCATGTAACACATTCCTTTGTGCACAAGGAAACATACTTACATCAAAACTCAACCCAGAGAATATGTCATTTCTGCCAAGAAGATGGGTTCTGAAGATAGGCTACCTATACTAACTTAAGCACTTAGAGAAGGAACAGATGTGGCCTTGGTCATATAGATAGCATAGAGGTCATTTGTGCTATTAGCCATTTCTGGTCCTGGTTGTGGGAGCTTAGGGAACCCTCTAGCTATACATATAATGTAAAAGTCATTTAGACTATTAGATATCTCTGGTCCTGGTTGTGGGAGCTTGGGGAGTCCCTGGTTGTAAGGGTCATTTAGATTACTGGCTACCTCTGGCCTTGAGTGTAGAAGTTTGATATAGCCTGGACCAACAGATAATCCAGATCACTAGCCTATTCATCATGTCCAATTCCCAGATTTCTGGAAAAAGATGTTATACGTCTTTGAAAGAAAAATCCTGGGTGCAGAGAACCATGGAGTCGACTTCACCTAGCTGCCTTGAAAGGCATGTATCATAGGTTTTTCAGGTTAGAGTCCATGGCTCCTAGAGCACAATGTGCCTCCCAGTTCCTGAAAGACCCATGCCTTCCCTCAGGTAGTGAAACATTCAGACCACTTTACATTTCTCTGTATGTTCCAACAGACATCAAGGAAGCATGGAAGCTCCACAGGACTATTGGTCTTAGACACTAATCTTGTGTACCCTGTATAGCTTACAAACATCCTTGTATACTGGCAACTATGACTGTATTGATCCTGGAAATTGCTATCATATTCTATTTTGGGTAAAGGTATAAAAAGTCTGCCTTTTCTCAGTAAAATTGTCACAGCCTCAGTCTTGCTATGATCCCCACAGCCAAAACCAATGAGGTTTCATTCCTCATTGCTATATCAGGTGACCTTGGCTAAGTATGAGTGCTTATACTACACTGGATTCTCTAAAGATCTGTGTGCAGAAGAACCTTCAGTCTGTGCTCTAGTAAGTGGGTTGCAGAAATCAAAGCTGGATCAACAGGCTTGTCCAGAAAATACCTCTAACTACATCTATCTTGTTTCTCCTTATTAATATGCACCTTCTCAAAAGTTAACATTTTTTTTCTTAGTACCAGAGACTTAATTTAGGGCCCCATACATGCTAAGCAAGAAATCTTCACCAAAACTACTTCCTAAAGCCAAACTCTGAATTTTTGGTGTGTGTGTGTGTGTGTGTGTGTGTGTGTGTGGTGTGGTATGTATGTAATGAATGCCTGTGTGTTCATGGGAGGGTCAAATCTGTGTATTCACATACACAAACCAGAAAAGGGCATCAGTGTCCTCCTCTTGTTCTTTGCCTTATTTCTTTAAGAAGGGTTTCTTGTTGAGCCCAAAGCTCACTGTTTCAGATAAGCAGTTATTTTTTCCCTGTGGGCTTTGGGGATTACAACTCAGGTCCTCATGCTTGCACAGTGCCAACACCCAGCTCTAGTCTGATAAACCTTAAACAGGCAGCCTGATGGGAGACTTAAATACAGTCAGACTCATCAGCTGCTGCCCAGGTCAGGTGTGGGACATTCACTGCATTTATCCTCTCTTAATCCCAGGCTTTCCTGCCCCAGGGCAGCTGTCACTTTAATCCTGAACCTGTGTATTAGCTTCATCTGTTGATGGTCTTCATGAAAGTGGAACCACACAAGAGAATCCATTTAAATTGTACCTTTGAAACTCATCCATGCTAATATATGAAGCATTGGTTTCTTCTTTTTCATTTCTGTATATAATTCCATCACAATTTACCCATTCCACACTTGAAGATTTTGAATAATCCATCCTAGAAATATTACACAAATAGCTAGTAGGAACATCTTTGTATGCGCTATTTGCTTTATCAGCTGATATCTTAATATGATGCTGATTTGGTTTGTTGTTACTGTTGTTTGAGTTTGTTTATTTTGTTTTTGTCTTTGTGTATATATTATTTGTTTTTTATGTCATTCCTTTTTTGTTTTATTTTATGAGATATTTTCTTTATTTACATTTCAAATGCTATCCCCAAAGTCCCCTATACCCACCCCCTGCCCTGCTCCCCTACCCACCCACTCCCACTTCTTAGCCCTGGCATTCCCCTGTACTGGGGCATATAATCTTTGCAAGACCTAGGGGCCTCTCTTCCCAATGATGGCCAACTAGGCCATCTTCTGCTACATATGCAGCTAGAGACATGAACTCTGTGGGTACTGGTTAGTTCATATTATTGTTACACCTATAGGGTTGAAGACCCCTTCAGCTCCTTGGTTACTTTCGCTAGCTCCTCCATTGGGGGCCCTGTGTTCCATCCTACAGATGACTGTGAGCATCCACTTCTGTATTTGCCAGGCACTGGCATAGCCTCATACGAGACAGCTATATCAGGGTCCCTTCAGCAAAATCTTGCTGGCATATGCAATAGTGTCTGGGTTTGGTGGCTGATTATGGGATGGATCCCCAGGTGGGGAAGTCTCTGGTGAGTCCATCCTTTTGTCTTAGCTCCACACTTTGTCTCTGTAACTCCTTTCATGAGTATTTTGTTCCCTATTCTAAGGAAGAATGAAGTATCCACACGATGGTCTTCCTTCTTCTTGATTTTCTTGTGTTTTGCAAATTGTATCTTGGGTATTCTAAGTTTCTGGGCTAAAATCCACTGATCAGTGAGTGCATATCTAGTGTTTTTTAATTTAAGAAATCTTTAGCTCTTTAGAAATATTAACCTAACAAATTCTGTAAAAAATGTTTTTACCTGTCCCAGAGGCATTGCAGATGTAGCTGCTGTGTCACATGTGTATCAGTGGGTGGAAGAGGGGAGAGAGACTATGTCTATGTTCAGTGTTTCTACCTATGAACATATGAATGATTAATAGCCTAACATTCCTTGAAAAAAAATTGACCCTATCAGTCCAGCACCACAGTGTTCCAAAAAGGAGCTAGCCTAAGACAATCACCAGTCTGTTGCCAGACAGGCCCAGATGGGCTCCCAGGACAGGGAGCAAGCTAAAGAATAGAAGAATCCTGCCTGGGATTGTGCCCCCAGCAGGAGTGAGGCCAAGACTGAAGAATCTTACAAAGGGCATTTGGGTGAGCAGGATAAGCAGCCAGCCCAAAACAACCACTAGACTGGCACCATGAGATGCAGACAGAGAGCTATCCTGAGATGACCACCAGTTCAGCACCGTGCAGGTCTAGGGAACAGACCATGCCCAAGATAACCCCTGTTTGGTGCCATAATGTAAGAATGGAGAATAGTACTTCTAATGCCACTCCTGAGATGACCCAAGGCACCTCTAAGAGGAGCAAGTAAGTGGTGAAGAAATGGAAGAGAAAGAGAAACAGAAGGATGTAGGGGGCTCAACGAAGAGAGGCAGAACTGGAGACTACAGGGTAGTGAGGAACAACCTGATCTGAGTAGCTAGTGATGCCTTGTGGGACCAGAGTATGGTGGTCCTGGCCTGTGTTGCTATGCCATCAGAGGCCATGTCTGGGTCTGTGGCTCTGCTTTAGCAGGGATTTTTGATCTCCAAATGCCAGTTGGACATCACTAATCAAAGGTGCTGCAAGAAGACTTGTTGAGGTCCAAGGGCTATGTAGAACTGGTCCTACCCCTCACCTGAGTATAATAAGAAAGCTGGCTGTGAAGGAATGAGAGCTGGAGAGCTAACCCTCCAAACTCCCATCCAACTGCAGTACTCAGGAGAGTGGCCCTGAATGTTGTAGGAGTTTTGGTTGAGCCAGCCCCAGGGATACGAGAGGAAGAGCTGGCCCTACCACTCATCTCCAGTAAGAGAAAAGTACTCTTCTCCCCCATTCCTCTCTACCCCCTGTAGGAGGCAGGATAACTGACCCTGGCATCCTGAGAGCAGTAGAATTGGCTCTGCCCCTCACCACCTGCAGCACTCTGGAGAGCAGGCCCTGCACCTCACCTGGTCAGTGCACGTGGGGGTTACAGGTAAGTTGGCCCTAAGGGTGTGAGCATGGAAAAGACAGCTGTGCCTGTTATCTGCTGTGCAGGGAGGTCATGGAGGCAGAGATCCTTTCTCCTCCCTTTTGTCCTCCCCACTACCAATGAGCAAAGATGGCTCTACATGGTTATGAGCACTAGAGAGCCAACCCTGCCTCTTTTCTACTGGGCAGAGATGCAGATGAGGGAGACATGTGCTTCTCCCCTCCCTTGTTCCTTGTCATCTATGGCAGGCAGAAGAACTGGCCCTTGGGTTTTGAGAGTGGAGAATGTGCCATGTCCCTACACAGCTGCAACAATCAGAACAGGTCCTGCACCTTGCCTGGGCAGTGAGATAGAGCTTCATTCCCAGAAGTTCTGAAACTCCAGAATGAAATAGGCTGGCTTATCTGACCTTAAATTGATCTCTTATGCAGATCAGACCATTGAATTCACTAATTTATTATTTTAACAGTCTAGGATTTAAAGCAAATTAATAAGGAGAGAAGTCCTAACACAAGAGCAACATTCTCCCAACTTCAACACCCTAATTTAGTCAACAAAGATTTCCTGAGCTTTAATATAGATTAGGCAGGGTCCTTGGCACTGAGCAGCCAACAGTGCCCACAAAGGCCACATGTTTGTGGTTAACAGAAAATAAGATTACCACAGACAAGAAAGATTTCTTACAAAAGAATGAAGGAAAGACACCATGTGATAAATCCCAAGGAATGTTTTCATTGATTTGGGTTTACAATAAAGCAAATGCATATAGCATTCAGGTGTATATATGAACAAATAGTTCAATATTCTTTCTAATTAACCCATCTACCCTCTGACCAATTGAACATAAGTGAGCCTTGTGTACCCCAGATCCTTACAATATAATGCAGAGTCCTGATTATGCTTCTATTGGACCCTCTAATTGTGCATTGCCTGTCAGTGAACTTGACAGACATATTCAATTGTACTCAACTTACACATCCAGTTAGGAGCAGACTAAATCAATATTTCATATATGAATGCTTAAAGTCAAAGCCACAGTGTCTTATTTAAATTTATATTTTATGATCCTTCACAGAGCTGTAAATAAAACACTGGTGCATTCTGTTGGCAATGCCTCTACCCCGCTGAGAACATTTACTGCTATTTAATGGTAATCCACAGGTTCATTTCTGCTCATAAGCAAGGGAACCCCAGTTGAGTTGTTATCTGAGGTTTGCCGAAAGGTTTGTCTCAAGATGCCTGCCCTCTTTAGCCCGTGGAGGTATGTGAAGGGGCCAAGGCTGTAATTAGTGTATCCCAAGATAATGATTCCAAAATCATGTGTCTGTCATATAAAAATGATGTGTCGTTCAAAGGCGGGGAGAGATCCTTAATACAAGCAACTTAATAACAGAAAACTAAGATAGCACTCCTAGCAATCTAAACTTGTATTATCATTATCATTTAAACTATCCAGTTTCCAACAGGGACATATGAGGAAGTGAGACAATAACTCTCTCCCAAAAACCTTCCCTCCTTTAGGCCACAACACTAAGTGAAACATTATAGAGAATATGTAAAACCTGACTGTTTAGAGTAGTCCAAAGCAGTCACCATGATAAATGCTGCCCAGAATCAGAGTGGGCCTGACTCCCCAGTCTAGCCCCTCAAGTGCTATAAACCTATAGAGAAGTTTAGCTCATTGGTGAGTTTTCCTTTAGGCTGAATTAGGTTCCAGACCATATCTGGTCTCTGTAGGTGCCTTGATCTACTAGTATTGTCTGCCAGAGACTAGGCAAGACAGATATGCCTACCATGTTTGTATATTACAATGAAACTTTAAATTAGATGAACTTCAAGGTCAAAGAAGCTGGAAACATCATCTCCTCTGTAAATGAAGTTAGATTATCAAAACAGAACATTTGCTTTTTCCACTGTTCTCCCCTTTGCCAGTGTCCGTAAGCAAGCTGTTCATTGACTCCTATTGAACTGAGTATTTTTATCCTTAAGCGAGATTTTCAGGGGCTAGGGAGATGGCTCAGTTGGTAAGCTGATACCTTCATAAACACCTGTGTTCTGAATACACACACACACACACACACACACACACACACAACCACACACTAAAGGCAGGCATGGCATTGCATGACTGTGACCTCAGTGCAGTCGGGGGAAGGATGTTCCCTGAAGCTTGGTGTCTGGAACTGCACTTCCAACACTCAAAATATTTTTAATGGGAAAACAACCTTAAAAATTGAATTAAGTCTTTTATCATTTTCTAATTAAAAATCTGTCAGTCCAAAATAATATAATTCTATGATCCAGAACATTTAATTAAGCCACCAGTTCATACAATGTAAACATAAATCAAGAAGTGATTGGCTGAGCTGGCTGGATACATCCAGGGCAGCAGACTAGCTGGTTAGAAGGTTCCTGGTTTTTCAGACAGATACATAATTCTCTCTAGCTTTTTCCACATCTGTCTTCTTGTAACTGTGGGCAGGGTGCTTAACTTCTCAAAGCAGTCTTTCCTTGTTGTAAATTGGGTTTTATACTTCCTCCTTTTCAGGTTGTGTCAAGGAAAATATGTATCTTAATAGGCACATGTTGTTCCCTATGTGTTCCTTAAATATTAGCTGCATTGTTATGGCATGGAAAAACCTTAATTTTTACCTTATATATCAGTCAAGATTCTTTGGAAAAACAGAATTTATAAAATTAATATATAGTTAAAGGAGTTTTATAAGAATGGCTTAGAGGATGTTATCTAGCTAGTCCAACAATGACTGCCTATAAACAGAAGGTTCAAGAATTACCCAAGATACAATTTGCAAAGCACATGAAACTCAAGAAGAAGGAAGACCAAAGTGTGGATACTTCGTTCCTCCTTAGAATGGGGAATAAAATACCTATGGAAGGAGTTACAGAGACAAAGTTTGGAGCTGAAACGGAAGGAAGGATCATCCAGAGGCTGCCCCACCTGGGGATCCATCCCATAATCAGCCATCAAATGCAGACACTACTGCATATGCCAACAAGATTTTACTGAAAGGACCCTGCTATATCTGTCTCTTGTGAGGCTATACCAGTTCCTGGCAAATACAGAAGTGGAAGCTCACAGTCATTTATTGGATGGAACCCAATGGAGGAGCTAGAGAAAGTACCCAAGGAGCTGAAAGGGTCCGTAACCCTATAGGAGGAACAATAATATGAACTAACCAGTACCCACAGAGTTCATGTCTCTAGCTGCATATGTAGCAGAAAATGGCCTAGTTGGCCATCATTGGGAGGAGAGGCCCTTGGTCTTGCCAAGATTATATGCCCCAGTACAGGGGAATGACAGGGCCAGGAAGCAGGAGTGGGTGGGTTGGAGAGCAGGGCAGGGGGAGGGCATAGGGGACTTTCAGGATAGCTTTTGAAATGTAAATGAAGAAAATATCTAATAAATACTTGTTTAAAATAGAAAAAATAGTTGTTCAGTATACAAATCTGAATGTATCATCTGGAGATAGATAGATAGATAGATAGATAGATAGATAGATAGATAGATAGATAGATATTGGTTGCCTTTAATCATAAAGAAGTAGGCTCTAGAAATATCCAAGAAAAAAAAAAGAAAAAAAAAGAAGTAGGCTCTAATGTCAAGAAGGGAGAGAGAGAGAGAGAGAGAGAGAGAGAGAGAGAGCGCACTTTCTTATTCCATGTCCTTTATATAGGCTACCTGCATATACTATTTATATAGGCTACCTGCATATACTATTTATATAGGCTACCTGCATATACTATTTATATAGGCTACCTGCATATCTAAAGGTGGATCTTCCCACCTCAAGATCTGGATTAGAAGTGGATCTTCTCACTTCAAAAAATTTAATTTCAAAACAAAAACCCTTTACAGGTGTGTTTAGTCATTTAGATTTTACCTGATTCCAGTTGTAGTCAAGTTGACAACCAAGAATAATCATCAAACCTCATTTGAAAGCCAAATAGAAATCTAATCAATTTACCTTGGTAAACTATTTTGTGTTTCTGTATTACTTCTATCATCTGTGACAACAAGGAATTCATTTCTGACCATGTGTTCATTTAAAACACTAGTGTTTGATATCTGTAAATTATATTTTTCAAATAGTTAAAGACAGAATGAGACAGCAATTAAATTTATTGTAATTTCTTTAATCCATTTCATGTATAAACACATCTTTGCAATTCATGTACTATTTTGTTCTACATTCACAGGTTAGTTGGTATTAAATTAATTCTTACATCCACAGAAACAAACTTTAGGAAGATTTCTTGCTGTGCCTGGAATTTCTCATAAAATTCCATGATTTCAGGGGCATTCAGAGAAGTGCCGAACAATGTCAGAGAAGGTTGAGTCTTCCAGGATCATTCACAGAAGTACTCAGTGATATCAGAAATGGTTGAGTCTTCAATGTATTAAAGCCATGTTCACAGCTAACTAACTCCTGAGTAACTCAATAGCTTCTACTTTGACATTTTGAAGCAAATTAACCATTTTTACTTTGCCTACTTATAAATATGGTTAATAGCAGGTTAGTTAACCTATCCATTGCTTTTCTTCAGGCCCATGAGTCACTAACTATAGTAACAATGTAGGAGGAATCTCTATGGGAGCCTGTCCATATCTGACCATAGCTGTATTAAATAAATAAGTGTGTCTGGGTAACAAGCACTGTGGCTTCTACAGAGCATAGGTTTCTGTTCTTTTGGTAACATGGGTTCTTCCTTTTGAAACAAGATTTCATTACTGAACTAGAACTTGATATGTCCATGCAGATCTTGAACTTACAGTGATTTGCCTGCCACTGTCTTCCAAGGACTGGAATAGAAGTGTATCATTCCAGGAACCCTGGCATTTTGCTTTTATCTATCTATCTATCTATCTATCTATCTATCTATCTATCTACCACCAATCTATGTCTCTCAATTTCTGTGTTTCTCTCTGTCTCTCTGTCTCCCTGTCTCTGTCTCTCTGTCTCTGTCTCTATGTGTATATGTATGTGTGTATATGTGTATCTTTGTGTGGGGGTGTGTATATGTGGGTGTGTGGGTGTGTGTATGTGTGTTAGAAACTGAACTCAAGGCCTTACATATATCACAAACGTTCTCTATCACTGAAACACATTCCCACCACTATTGGCCTGATTTTTAGCATCTACTTGTTTCTTGTGTAGGGTTTCCATGTAGTTTATCCAGAGTTAAAAGCCTTAACTTATCTATTCAGAGCTCCAACTAACTCTTCAAGTACAATGGGCTTTATCATCTCACTGAATAACTTAGAGTCTAGCTCACACCTGTCTAGAAGTTAAGGAATATGGTTGTATCAATCTTAGTATCATCTAGATGCAGTATATTTGGGGCTTCCATATTCAAACGATGAAATAAATTTTGGGTATAATTTAAGTTTTAATATTTTGTAATTTTTAAATTTTCAAACAATATATTTTGATCATATTCTTTTCTTCATACAACTCTTCCCAGACCCTCCCCATCTACCTACCCAAACTATTCTCTGTATTAACAACAACAAGAACAAATCAATGAAAACCAACTCCTGCCAGGTAAGGAAATGCCTAGAAACCAGCATAAAATTATCATCCGTAACATCCAGGAAAATATGTCTCAATAGAGTCCAGCAACTCTGCCACAGATGGTCCTGAATATCCTAACTTAGCTTAAGCATAAGAAAAGGCCCCTTAAGCAGCCTATAAACATCTCATAGAGGTCCTTGAGGAAACAAATGAATAAAGAAAGGCCTTAAAGAAATCCAGTAAAATACACAGTGGAAAGAGATGGATAAAACTGTTCAAGACCTGAAAATGGAAATAGAATCAAGATAGGAAACCCAAACTTAGGAAATTCTGGAAATGAAAAACTTGGGAATTCAAAGATGAAATACAGAGGCAAGAGTCAGCAATGGAACACAGAAGATAGAAGACAAGCTCTCAAGAATTGAAGATATGATAGAAGAAGGGAATACATTGATTAAAGAAAATGTTCAATCTAAAAAATTTCTCCACAAACATCCACATCCAAGAAATCTGAAACACTAAGAAAATACAAAATCTAATAGTAATAGGAAGAGTAAAAGAAGAAATACGGTTAAATGATCCAGAAAATTTTTTTAAATCATAGAAGAATTTCATAACCTAAAGGAGATAGAGGACTCCTTTAAAGTAAACACACACACACACACACACACACACACACAGAGAGAGAGAGAGAGAGAGAGAGAGAGAGAGAGAGCCCCAACAAATTGTACAAGAACAGAATGTCCCATTGGCACATAATGACCAAAATACTAAATGTCTAGAAAAAAGAAAGAATATTAAAAATCAAAAAGGGAAAAAAACATGTAACATATGAGGGCAAACCACTTAGAATTTTACCCTGCTTCTCAGTGGAGACTATAACAGTGAGGAGGTCCTGGACACCTTTCTGTAAGACTCTAAAAGGCCACAGATACCATCCCAGACACTATACACAGCAAAACTTTTAATCACCATACATAGAGAAGTTGAGACAGTCCACGATGAAACCAAATTTAAACAATATCTACAATTCCAGCCCTACAAAAGATGCTAGAAGGGAAGTTGCAACCTAAAGTGGTTAGTACAACCATGTAAACACGGGGAATGAATAATTTTAGATCAGGAAAAAAAAAAAACAAAAGAAGGGTTAAACACCCCTAATACCCCCAAACCACAACAAAATAGCAGTTATCAATGATCGTTGATCATTAATAACTCTCCATCCCCCAGTCTCAATCCCCCAGTTTAAAAAAAAATACAGACTAACATAATAATGGGTTTCAATACAGGATCCCTCCTTCAGTTGCATCCAAGAAACATGCTTTGAATCAAGGATAGATACCTCAAGGTAAAAGGTTAGAAAAAAATATTCCAAGCAAATGGACCAAAGAAGCAAGTTCGGGTAGCCATTTTAATATCAAACAAAAAAAGCCTTCAAACAAAAACTGATCAGAAGAGATAGGGAAACAACCTACCAAAAATACACTGTAGTTCTTAAAAGCTATACACCAAACACAAAGGCAGCCAAGTTTGTAAAAGAAAAGCAAACAGCTTAAATCACATACTGACCATGAGAGATTTCAATACCCAATTCTCACCAGTAGACAGATTATCCAAATGAAAACGAAACAGAGAAATGCTGGAGCTAACAGACATAACAAACCAAAAAGGTCTAATAAAAAATATCACTCAGACTATGAAGAATATATGTTCTCTAAATCTTATAAAACTTTCTCCAAAATAGATCACACAGCCAAACACAAAGCAAGTCTCAACAAGTATATATATATATATATATATATATATATATATATATATATATATACACACACACACACACACACACACACACACACAAAACAAAAACAAAAAAGAAATAACACCCTGCATCCTGTCAGACAACCATAAATTAAACCTGGATTTCTTATGAACTCATGGAAACTACTGAATGAAAAATAGATCCAGAAAGAAATAAAAGACTTTCTGGAATTGAGTGAAAATGAATACACAGCATACTAATATACAACTCCTAAGACACAATGAAAGCACTAATAAAAGGCAAGATCATAGCACTAAGTACCTACACAAATTAGGAGAGATATAATCCTTGCAGTTTAAGAGCACACCTGAAACCTCTAGGGAAAAAAAGCACAAAAAAGAAGTAGGCAGAAGAAAAAATGCTAAACTCAGGTCTGAAATCAATAAAATAGAAACAAGCAAACAATAAAACGATACAAAGAATCAATGAAACGAAGAGTTGGTTCTTTGAGAAAATAAATAAGATTGGCAAACCCTTACCTAAATTAACTAAACCGAAGAGAGAAAATACCCCAAAGTAACAAAATAAGAAATGAAAAGGAGGCCATAACAATAGACACCAAGGAAATTCAGAAAAGGATATACCAGGATTTAAAAACCTTTACTCCACTAAATTGAAAATCTAAATAAAATGAATAATTTCCTCAATAGATACCACATACCAAACAAATCTAGATCAGATGAGTAATTTAGACAGACGTATAATACCTCATGAAATGATAGTCATCATTGAAAGTTTCTCAATCAAAAGGCATCAGGGCCCAATGGTTTTAGTGCAGAATTCTAGGAGACTTTTAAAGAAGAATCAATGCCAATGCTCCTCAAATTATCCAACAAAATCGAAACAGAAGGAATGCTGTTCAATTAATTATACGAGGCCATAATAATCCAGATACCTACCCCAACAACATAAATATTCAACAGAGAAAAAAATTACAGACCAGTTTTTCTTATGGACATAGATACTAAATTACCTGTGACCCAAATCCAAAGAGATCATCTACCACTATCGAGTAGGCTTCATCCCAGAGATACAGGGTTGATTCAATATGCAAAAATCAATAAATGTAATCCACCATATAAACAAACTGAAATACAAAACCATATGATGATCTCATTATATACATAAAAGGCCTTTGACAAAATGCAACCGTCCTGGAGAGACTGGGACATAAAGAACATAATAAAGGCAGTTTACAGCAAACCCATAGATAACATCAGCTTAAATGAAGAGAAACTCAAGCCAATTCTACTAAGATCAGAACTGTGACAAGACTGCCCACTTTCTCTATACCTATCCAAGTTAGTACTCCATATCTTAGCTATAGAAATGAGACAAATAATTGAGATCAAAGGGATAGAAATTGGAAAGGAAGATACCAAAGTACCTCTATTTTTAGGTGATATGATAATATACATAAGTGACCCTGAAATTTTCATCAGGAAACATCTAATTGATAAACATTTTCAGCAAAGTAGTTGTATACATAATAACACTCAAAATTTAGTAGTAGTTTTCCTATATACAAATGAAAAATGACAGAGATATAGAATATCTTGGCATCGCTTTAACCAAGCAAGTGAAAAACTTGTATGATTAAAAACTTCAAGTCTTTGAAGAAAGGAATTGGAGAAGATATAGGAAAGTTGAAAAGATCTTGCATGCTCATGGGCCATAGGATTAACATAGTAAAAATGGCCATCCTACCAAAACCAATCTACAGGTTTAATGTAATCCTCATCAAAATTCCAACACAATTCTTTACAGACCTTGAAAGAGCAATGATCAACTTTATGTGGAAAAACAAAATATCCCAGGATAGTTAAAACAATTCTAAGCAATAAAAGACTTGCTAGAGGTGTCACTAATCCTGATTTGTTCTACAACGCTATAGTAATTTTTAAAAGAAAGCATAGTTTTGGCACAGAAATAGATAAATTGATTGACAAAATCTAACTGATATTCATATACCTATAGACATCTAGGTTTCTTATTAAGAAATACACACTGGAAAAGGACACCATCTTCAACATATGGTGTCGCGTCTGCTCTCGACCAGCAAGAACGACACGACCACCAGTCCTTCTAACAGCAGTTTATTCAGTCCTGATTCTTCCTGTTTATATCTCCCTTGTTTTTATATCTCCCTTGTTTTTATATCTCCCTTGTTTTTATATCTCCCTTGTTTTTATATCTCCCCTGTTTATATATCTCCCCCGAACCCTGGGCCTCTCACTCCTTTTATACTCTCTCTCATCCACGCACCGCAGGCCATGCCGCCTCACCAGGCACGCAGCTTCAGCTAATCAGGGCAGCAGGGGCAAATCTCCACCAAATTGGATTCACCTGTATCCTGGTACACCTGCGCAGCACTCAAGATGTTTGTGTCTTATATGAGGAAGTCAGGTGCAAGTCATATGACTTAGCTACAGTCCCTGGCACCTTTGGGACTGCCGCCACACCCGCTCCTCACATCATGGTGCTGCTCCAACTGAATGGCTGAATGGGGAAGAATTCAAGTAGACCTATACTTATCACCCTGCACAAAATTCAACTCCAAATGAATCAAAGACCTCAACCTAAAGCAAATACTATGACCCTGGTAGAAAGAATGTGGTGAATAGACTTGAACTTGTACAGGAAACAACTTTCTGAAGAGAACAGCATCAGGCCAGGCATTAAGATCAACAAATAATAAAGGTGGTGGTGGGGGGTGGGGAGATATTATGAAACTGAAAAGCTTCTGTAAAGCAAAGGACACCATCAAAGCAGCAGACTACAGAATGGGAAATTTTTTCTCTACTTGATTTTTCCCATTAATTAATTTACTTATTCACTTTACACCCCAATTGATCACTGCCCCTCCTCCTTCCAGTGTACCCCTCATATACTTCCTCCTCATATCCCTTACCCCTTCTTCTCTGAGAGGGTGGAGGACCCACCTGGATATCCCCCCTACCCGACACACCAAGTCTTTGCAATACTAGGCACATCCTCTTCTACTGATGCCAGAAAAGGCATCCCAGCTAGGGGAACAGAATCCACAGGCAGATAACAGATTTATAAACAGCCCCCATGCTAGTTGTTGTGGGACCATCATGAAGACTGAGCTGCACATCTGCTACACATGCTCAGGGGATAGAGGTCCAGCCCATGTCTGCTCTTTGGTTGATAGTTCAGTCTCTGAAAGTACCCGAGGGACTACATTAGTTGACACTGTTTATCTCCTTATGAGGTTCTTATCCCTTCAGGGTCCACAAGTCCTTATAACATCTCTTCTACAAGACTCCCTAAGTTCGGCCTAATATTTGGCTATGGGTCTCTGCATCTGTTTCAGTCAGCTGCCTGAGTGGAGTATCATTAATAGTGTCATGGGATGGGCCTCAAGTGGGGCCAGTCATTGGTTAGCCAGTCCTTCAGTCTCTGTTCCATCTTTGTCCCTGCATTGTTTGTAAACAGAACAAATTTTGGTTGAAAGCTCTGTGAGTGAGTTGGTGTTCTTGTTCCCTCCACTGGGGATACTGCCTGGCTAAAGTAAATGGCCACTTCATTTCACGTCCATATCCCCATTGCTAAGAGTCTCAGCTAAAACCACCAAGTAGTCTCCTAGGAGATATCTTTAATTGACAACTACTCAGAAAAGAAACAGTATTTTTCTCCAACAGAGTCTCACTGGGTATACCAACAACACATGAGGGCAGGCCCTGTGGCCAGCAGTCTATGACCAACATAAAACAATCTCAATGACCATTTTAGAGGGCTGATTCTACTTTACTGGTTTGTTTGACTCATACTTTCACTGGTCATCTTTTATTTTTAACTCTATAGTCTTTTTTGCATATATATTATCATCTTCCTGTGTTGTGTTTTCATGGAATCTCTCTGTGTGTTTCTCTGTGTATAAATGTGTTACTTTTGGGTTTTCTTTGGATATCATTTCTTTCTGTTCATTGGTTTTGTCATATTTTTATTTTATTTTATTTTTCATTTTTCCTTATTTCCCTGTTATTTTTTCTAATGAGAGCAACAAAGGCCATAGATTCAGTCACACATGGGGAGGGCCTTGATCAGACTATAAGAAAAAAAACAATTTTAAGAATAGGTTTAAAAAAGAAAAATCAAAAACCCATCTCTCACTCTTGGCACATTGTCCAGTTATGAGTGTATGTCAGTCCCCATCTTA
Source organism: Mus musculus (assembly GCF_000001635.26). Taxonomy (NCBI): domain Eukaryota; kingdom Metazoa; phylum Chordata; class Mammalia; order Rodentia; family Muridae; genus Mus; species Mus musculus. Next base: position 6,621,557 of record NC_000070.6, on the reverse strand, counting down.
AGAAGGTTTTCTGGGCCAGGCGGTGGTGGTGCATGCCTTTAATCCCAGCACTTGGGAGGCAGAGGCAGGCAGATTTCTGAGTTCGAGAGCAGCCTGGTCTACAGAGTGAGTTCCAGGACAGCCAGGGTTATACAGAGAAACCCTGTCTCAAAAAAAAAGAGAGAGAGAGAGAGAGAGAAGGTTTTCTGTTGAGGGCTGAGTGAGTTACTGATGCATGATTGTAGCAGAATGACATTAGGAGTCATTTTATTTCCTTGTTCCTTTAGCAGAATAATAGTAGTACCCATGACCTATGAAGCCTTGTCTACTTTAGCAGTGTCAGACATGGGTTCCATTTCCTGATGTCTATCCAGTGGGAAAGTGTTTGGCTACTCCTACAACATCTGGGTCACTATTGTGCTAGTACATCTCGCAGGAAAGGCTTTGTTACAGGTTACAAGGTCTGTAGCTGGTTATGTAATGATTATGATTCTCCTCCGGTAACATTCAATCTACCTTTCAGCACTGTGGATGCTCGTTAATAAAGGTGAAACCTCAAGTTGGGCACCAGCTCAATATCTCCACATTTGATGACATAAGGAAGTTGTATCATCAGCGATGTGAGCATTCCATCAGATTGGGGAGAATAATCAATAACCTTGGCAATAGCCAATAATGTCTATAGGGTCTGTGGAACCCCTTTTGCCAAAAACTAAAGAAGATGCAACCCATTCCCATCACCGGAAGTTTCACTGGAAGCATAAAATATCTCACTGCAGCATAGCCTCCTCCACTATCTGGTGGTCACTTTGACATTCCTTTTATATGCACATATTTAAGGACACATCTGCAATAGGAGGTTTGCATATGGTTTTTCAAAAGGCTTTAAGGTTAGTTGTCCCTCTCCACATTCCCCTTGACCATGCCCCCCCATGCCCCTCCTCATTTAATCCTCATATTCTAATTTTCCCCTAATCTCTTCTCTATAATTCCCTTGAAGACTTCTTTCTTCTCCCTGGTTCCTTACTATCCGTTTAACCTCTGTGGTTATTTGTATTGAAATACACAAATTGAAAGCGTAAAAGCTGACATCTACATTTGTGGATGTTATGTTTTGTTTTGCATCTGTAATAACCTCACTCTGGGTGATTGCTTCTGGTTCCATAAATTTGCCTGCAAGATTCATAACTTTGTTTTTCTTAGCAGCTGAAAAATATTCCATTGTGTAAATTCCCCACAATTTCATCACTCAATCATCAATTGAATGACATGTAGGTTATTTCCAATTCCTGGGTATTAGGAATACAGCCATAATAGGTTGTTTTCAAAAACACTATTGTTATGAATAGGTTGATCTTAATATCTGCTTTCAGTTCTCTTAGGTCCTTACATGGAAGCAAAATTATGACAGCTTATGGCAATCCTATGCTTAATTTTGGAGAGTCTACACAATGTTTTCCAAGGCAGTTATGCCCTTTTATAATCCAATCAACAATGTACACCTTCCACATTCATGATAACTCCTTTTATTAATATTTTGTAGGAGCCATCCTAATGGATATGACAGGTTGCCTTACTGTAGTTACCTCATCTTTCTGTTTGCCTATGATAGACAACACAAGTGATGATGCTGATGGATGCATAGTGAGAGCAGAAGCTGGAGTGCATTCTGCATGTGCACACTGGGAAAGCCATTTCAATGTCTGTAGCCTATGTGGAAACTCTCAGTTGATACCTTTGCAATTCGGTAGTAGGTTGAACTTACCCGTGTTATGAATACTGTTGCAAGATCAAAAACTCTTTTGACAATTGTTTGGAGGAAGAACAGTGAGGTTTCAGGAAGTAAGGTCTAGAACCTTTAATATCTGCTTCCTGGACTTCTCAGTCAGCCACACTTTAAAAATTGTTATCTTTGTATGTGTAGACAAAAATCCCTACTAGAACAAATCCAGATCCTTCCATATTTTCATTTGACAGAAACTCGCTGTAGTCTTACTGGAACTTTACAGGCTCATGACTCACTGTGCAAAGAAACAAAGCACTTGTCTAATACCTGTTCTTCTCTGTATAGACTTGTATTTTATTAACAGAGTGCTATTCTGAATAACCAGTATTATAACTGCTGTTATCTCCAGTAAGTAACTAGGCAAAGCACAGTTACCTCTACCCTAGTACTTACGGTTGTTGTGGATTGCCCTGGTGCTGGGAAGTCCGCTATCTGGAAGCCCAACATTTTGCACTGATGCCAATAAATCAGGAAAGGTAGAATATGAATCAGAAGATGCAAGTAGGGTGGCTGAGAGTGCCTATAAGTCCATTCGAAAGTCTGAATTAAATGCAATACTCATTGTTAGCATTTTGTCTAGCTCTACCCACAGTTAATAACAACAGCCAGGTGTGCCTGACTCACTATAAAAGGGGCTGTTCTGAGCCCCATTTTTAATGGGGTTACTTGATTTTCTGGAGTCCACCTTCTTGAGTTCTTTATATATATTGGATATTAGTCCCCTATCTGATTTAGGATAGGTAAAGATCCTTTCCCAATCTGTTGGTGGCCTTTTTGTCTTATTGACGATGTCTTTTGCCTTACAGAAGCTTTGTAATTTTATGAGGTCCCATTTGTCAATTTTCAATCTAACAGCACAAGCCAATGCTGTTCTATTCAGGAATTTTCCCCCTGTGCCCATATCTTCAAGGCTTTTCCCTACTTTCTCCTCTATAAGTTTCAGTGTCTCTTGTTTTATGTGGAGTTCCTTAATCCACTTAGATTTGACCTTAGTACAAGGAGATAGAAATGGATCAATTCTCATTCTTTTACATGATAACCGCCAGTTGTGCCAGCACCATTTGTTGAAAATTATGTCTTTTTTCCACTGGATGGTTTTAGCTCCCTTGTCAAAGATCAAGTGACCATAGGTGTGTGGGTTCATTTCTGGGTCTTCAATTCTATTCCATTGGTCTACTTGTCTGTCAGAATACCGAATGTCTGAAAAGTACCTGAAAAAAATGTTCAACATCCTTAATCATCAGGGAAATGCAAATCAAAACAACCCTGAGATTCCACCTCACACCAGTCAGAATGGCTAAGTTCAAAAACTCAGGTGACAGCAGATGCTGGTGAGGATGTGGAGAAAGAGGAACACTCCTCCATTGTTGGTGGGATTACAAGCTTGTACAACCACTCTGGAAATCAGTCTGGTGGTTCCTCAGAAAATTGGACATAGTACTACCAGAGGAAACCGCAATACCTCTCCTGGGCATATATCCAGAAGATGTTCCAACCGGTAAGAAGGACACATGCTCCACTATGTTCATAGCAGCCTTATTTATAATAACCAGCCTTATTTATAATAACCAGAAGCTGGAAAGAACCCAGATGTCTCTCAACAGAGGAATGGATACAGAAAATGTGGTACATTTACACAATGGAGTACTACTCAGCTATTAAAAAGAATGAATTTATGAAATTCCTAGGCAAATGGATGGACCTGGAGGGCATCATCCTGAGTGAGGTAACCCAATCACAAAAGAACTCACATGATATGTACTCACTGATAACTTAGAATACCCAAGATATAAGATAAAATTTGCAAAACACAGGAAACTCAAGAAGAATGAAGACAAAAGTGTGGACACTTTGCCCCTTCATAGAAATGGGAACAAAACACCCATGAAAGGAGTTACAGAGACAAAGTTTGGAGCTGAAGTGAAAGGATGGACCATCTAGAAACTGCCATATCTGGGGATCCATCCCATAATCAGCTTCCAAACGCTGACACCATTGCATACACTAGCAAGATTTTGCTGAAGGGACCCAGATATAGCTGTCTCTTGTGAGGCTATGCTGAGGCCTAGCAAACACAGAAGTGGATGTTCACAGTCAGCTATTGGTTGGCTCATAGAGCCCCCAATGGAGGAGCTATAGACAGTAACCAAGGAGCTAAAGGGAACTGCAACCCTATAGGTGGAACAACAATATGAACTAACCAGTAACCCGGAGCTCTTGACTCTAGCTGCATATGTATCAGAAGAGAGGCCCATTGGTCGTGCAAACTTTATATGCCTCAGTACAGGGGAATGCCAGGGCCAAGAAGTGAGAGTGGGTGGGTGGGAGAGTGGGTCGGGGAGCGTGTGGGGAACTTTTGGGATAGCATTGGAAATGTAAATGAAATAAATACCTAATTAAAAAAAGAAAAAAATAAAAAGAAAAGGGGCTGCTTGCCCAGTCCTCTCCTTCTTGCTCTTTTGCTTCTGCTCTGTCCCTTTGCTCTTGCTTGTCCTCTCTCCCTATTCGCCTCCCCCCTCTCTCTACAAGTGTTCATGACTGGCTTCTACTCCTCTACTCTCTCTCTGCCTTACTCTGTCTCTAATCCACCAACTCTCCTCACCATTCCCTGAATAAACTCTATTCTACTATACTACACCATTGTGTGGCTGGTTCCTCAGGGAGACGGGATGCCTCAGCATGGACCCACGGAGACACCCTTTTCCCCCACACTTGACTATACATCCACCAAACATATTCTCTCTCTCCTTATCTTTTTATAAAATACATGGTTCCATGACTCGGATTTAGAAACTCCACAGGTTTGCATCCCCCCTGCTATCCCACGGCAAGTTATCACTAGCTAGCCCAAGCTTTGGAAAACTAGAACGCTCCCCTCCCCCTCACTGATGAGAGTAAGTGTCGCCCTGGTCCCAGCGGAGTGTCCTTGATCTCAGATCCACCTCTGTGCTGGCCTTGAGGATGAAGACGTCCTGTCTTCATGACCAGTCTTCTCACTGACCCTCATTCCAGGACATTTTCTTCTGGGTAAGATTTTCCTCTTCTCTGAAGCCGGTCCTTTCTTGGTGCTGTGAAATTCTAAGCCTAGGTGAACCTTTTTCATACCCTTGCTCAGGGCACTGGCCCAGAGCTCAGACCCCAAGTTCACCACGTGATAACCTGGTGATCTGGCCTGGCTGTTATTCTCTATGGTTATTAATTTTATCCTCAAGACACCAGTACGGGTAATTAATAACTCTACTCTCACTCAATGGCTTCTCCACCTTGTCCCTACTTACTGGGTTGTTTCTAGGTCTAATTCACAGTACCCAATAAGCAATATCTCTACATGGCCACTAAACTGGCACTTTAAAAACTAACAGACAACTCTTTTGCTAGTGATCCATAGTGTAGGCTTTTCCCTCATCCTCTCACACTTGCTCTACTCCCGGTTCACCTCATGAAAAGCAGCTTTCACCTCACCCTACTACTTGCTTACAGCAACACTGTGCATGCAGCCCTGCACAACCAGTGCCGCTGTGGCTGCTGCCATCTCAAACCATCTGGGGTACAACTAAGAAGGCAGACAGAGAAGAGGAGGGAAAGGAGCCAGTGGCCCAGCCCTGCCCAAGACTGCTGCGAGCATATTTTCATAGGTGATGTATATGTGGTGATATTTATGTCCCTGTATATGGAGACAGCTCTGGAACCAGCAGAGAATAAATGTCTATACAAAGCCAATAACACTTATTGGGTACAAAATTCTCATGATTTGCTATTACATGCCATCATTTAAGGTGGCATGTATAAAAATTTATATTGCAGTTTGATTATGTGATCAAACTAACATCTGAAAGAAGGCAGTTTTCTTTCTTTATTGATCCGATTAACTGATCTGTGCACCCTGCACACTCCATATGAATGTCTTTACAAAACTATATGTTGCTTGTAAGTTTTGTATACTGCAGGATGAAAGAAGAGAAAGACAACCCTGACAAGATTCACACTCCAGGTTGCTGAGAATTCTGGGACCTTCCATTCCATTTCCTATTTTGATTCTACCTGAAGTACATTGAAGCTGCTTCTTTTAAAGGCTTGCTTCCAGAACTTTTCCAGAAAAGCTAGCTCACCCATTCAGCCTCTGAGACTATCACAGTCAAGATGTCAGCTAAGCAATGAACTTTCTCAGCACATAGTGACTGGAATGCAAATGATGCCAACTAGCTGTCCTTTGACAAAGCCAATTTTCCTATTTCCCTTTGGGCTCCCAGAAGGGAATTCTTTGTCCCAACTCAGCTGGAAGAAGACAAAAAATCACCATCCCAGGTGCTTATGTTGGGGTGGATAGTTCTAGTTATTTTATAAATAATAGATATGTTATTATTTTAAGGGATACTTTATAAATGTTGTAGCTTTGGACTGGAGGGAACTAGAAAGGGAGGGAACTAGAAAGCTTAAACACAGGAATTTCTACCTTTCCTTTTCTCTTTCCTATCCTTCCTTCTTAGATAAAGTAGAGGGAGGTGGAAGAGAAAAGTGGGGATATAGTAATATCATAGAAATTAGAGGAATAGACAAATAGGGATAGATTATTAAATATACTCTTAAACCAAATATTGCATCGCAATATATTGATAGAAAGTTGAAGTTATAATATCTTACATTGGTACAGAATTTATTTTGATATAGATTTAAGGTTTTCATTGGTATGAATTTCTTATATTGATACAAAAATTGGGGTTAAAAGTATTACCCTTGGTGAGATGGCTCAGTGGGTAAGAGCACCCGACTGCTCTTCCGAAGGTCCAGAGTTCAAATCCCAGCAACCACATGATGGCTCACAACCATCCATAACGAGATCTGACTCCCTCTTCTGGAGTGTCTGAAGACAGCTACAATGTACTTACATATAATAAATAAATAAATCTTTAAAAAAAAAAGTATTACCCTTAAATAGACATTTTGCCTATGCAACACATTTAAGAATACAAAGCTTATACCCAGTCCTTCTATAACTGCTATTATAAACTGTTTTAAATTATTAAGCATACAAGTTAAGGGCCAGAGAGCAAACTCATGATTCTGAATTAATTAAATGGGTGTTTTTGAGATATTTCAATTGGAAATGGCTGAGAGTAGTCAAGGCTTAGCAGTTCAGAAATGCTTTGCATAGACTAATAGTCTTCAAAGGTTTCAGAAGTCCACAGAATATGACATTTATGGCCATTTCTTTTGTAAAGATCATTTGACTAAAGACATGTCTGCTCTTGACATGACCTCTTTTTTGGACTCAAAGAAGAAATTGAGCATCAGTAGAGTTGCTCCAGTTGTGGTAAGACTGGCACTAGCCAAGAATGGCCTCAACTCATCTACATACAAAAATACTGTCCAAGAAAAGGACAGACTATGCAAAATGGTCGACTGATATCTCTGCCAAGTCAGGGTAAACAGTCCTTCAAAATTCTGCATTACAGAGTTCTGTCAGATGCTCCTGGGCCAAAAGGCTGAAGACTGATGCTCCAACGTTTTGAGGAATGAGGAACTGTCCAGGTAGTCAGCTGTCTCTATAAATTGGTTAAGTTTTGTAAGCTATGTTTTGTGCACTCTAAATTTTCAAGTAATATTTAAGTCGTTCTCAGATTTCTGATGGGCTTGAAGTATGGTTGTGGTCTCAAAGCCAATCTAAGCTGTTTAGCATTGAAAGAGATGATATAAATTTTAGGGGATGGTTTTCAAATAGTATACAAGCTAAAACCAGGACATAATTCAGGTGTAGAATTTCCACCATTTTAAGTTAGGATAGATGGTAAAGTGCTTTATCTAAATTGACAAAATTGATGGATGGATGTTAATTGTATCTTATACTTTGTATATTGCATAATGTTAATAGTTGTGTTCAATTTATATCTGAGAGAAAAGAGCCTTTTAATTGGATGAAAAAAGAGGAATGATGAGGATTGCCCTTGTGCTGTTTGTATTTTGATACCAATTCCTCTTCCTCAAGAGGGGCTGCCCCAATGAGGAGTGGATCATGTACTCAGATGAACCTTCTTCCCATATTAACTGTTCAAATAAAGGCTAGAGCCTGTGGTTGGGCAGCTGAAGGGAAAAGTTGGGACTGGAAGTTTTAGAGATGGGAGAGAAGAAGGAGGAGGGGGAGATGAGGAGATGGAGGAGAGAGAAAAAGACAGAGGAAGAGGAGGTGGAAGGAAGATGGAGCAGAACCAGGTAGCCTGGAGGAGCCACAAGTAGCAAGGGATCTCATAGCTTGGGAATAGAGTAGTGTAGTGGTATATCTGCCCAATTTGGTATGCAGTTTATAAATATTATAATTGAGTTGTGTGTTCTTTGCATGGAGTTATTGGCATTGGAGATTTATCACAACATAGGATATCCAGGCTATAGCTGGCTGTTTCAGCTCCACAGATCTCTAGATACTGATACTGACATATACAAATTCTGACATAACTTTGAACCCCCAAGCTCTACATTCTTTTCCTCTGTACATAGTGAGCCACACTCACCCTCATCAGCGATCCTTAGGGCCCATGTGGCAGAGGGACCAATCACCAACACACATAACTACTCATCTTTGTCTACCCAATGCCACAATTCCCTTGTCCAGTTTGCAGCCCCAGAAGGCAGGTGGTATGAGCAGCCCAGGGCAGTGTGTGTGTGTGTCCCGTGTTCTGCTCTGAGTGGCAATAGCAATCATTATAATTCCAGGCAACCATGTGATTATGACCCCTATGAAATCACTAAGCCTGGCTAATAAGTGCTTGACCTTGGCCAGGTGAAGCTCCTACTAATTCTCACATTCCAGTGAGCTGCCAGGTCCCACATGCCCAAACTGTGTTCTTATCCTTCTGTGTGTGACACCATGGACTCCCCTGGAGCCACATTCTACCCCTGTTCTTGTGCCTGAGTCACCCACAGGCTGTACTTCACAGGCTGTACTTCAGTCCTTCCAGCCACTACAGCCTCCACTGCTGTGCTCCTAAGCCTGGGACCTGAAGACTTCCTATTGCTTCTGCCTGATCCTGACCATGGGCTGCATCTAGGACCTCATTAGCCAGCATGTCTGCTGAACCACAAGAGATAAGGAGCGCAATCTGACCCACCATTACTCTGCTGGCTTGCTGGGGTCACCTGCTTCCATCTCCTCATCCCCATCATTTCATCCATTGTCAAGGTCACATACCAACAGATCTGCAAACTGAGTACTTTGTATCTCTGCAGAGAGCAAATCCTGTAACCTGTACACCAGCCTTCTGTCCCACAGTGATTCTGCTTGCCTGTCCCATCCTCTGTTAGCATGGCACATGTTTCTCTTGTCATCTGCACAGAAAGGGAACTCATAAACATAGTGTATCTGATTGGGGCCAGCTCATGAGGGACTGCCTGCTTTATTGTGCTCCAAGTCCTTTGCCTTCCGTATGCTCCACACAGTCCCAAGTTGAAGACACTGTCTGATGAGGAAGAGGAACCATGCCACATGTCACCTGGCACCAGTCATGTGGGGCTGGGCTCCCTGTATTGCACATTTGCAAAATACACCATTGTTAATGTTGGAAATTTTTTTTCTTGTAAAAGGAAACACATTAAAGCCTAAGACTAAAATATGCAACTTATTTTGGGAGAGTAGTAAAACTTGAATAAACCATTTTTTTAAAAAAGACTAAAAACCAAAGATGTTTAAAATAATGTGGAGATAAAAGGCTATGGACAAACAAAGAAATGTCCTTTTTATCTCTTGTTAGAAAGTCAGAGGCAAACTTCAAATTCCCATAGAAAATTCAGCATTGAGCTGTTTAGGGAAAACTTGAAAAGATTTGTATAGAGTATCTTGCTTTTCTTATAGATCAGTGACTTAAATAGCAACATGCTAAGAACAACACTGTGGGATGGCAACAAAAGTAAATGGACTCAGACAGTACCGTTAGACATGCCTCTCTTCTGGTAAACTCAGTCAGTGAGTAGCTGTAGTAAAATGCAAGCTCACAGGTGATGTCCCAGAGCCTGCTAGCAGCACTTATACTTAAAGCCAATCAATATATTGCCATCCAGTGTTTTCCAGTGTGACTGAGTAACTTCCAAACAGAGAAGAATTTTCTGAAAGTCTTTAGAAAATATCACCATTAGATTTCATAGCTACAAGCTCCTCATGCAACGAGTGAACATAGATTTAGGTGAATCGATTTGTACATTTCTGCGAGAGTTTTTTATTTATCTTACAAGAAATCAAGCAAATTACATGAGACCAACAAAAAAATGAGCCAGTGTGTGTCAGTAAGGAAGTATGTGCTGTAGGATGGCCATCACAGCTCCCAAGACCTGACCTAGCTTTTAAGAGAACAGCAAATCCAGAGTGAAAGATTACCACACATGGCTTCTAATTGACATTGATTTTGTGTGTTTTGGAAATTTGCCCAGTACAAATAATCTCTAACTTCAAGGAGCTATTTGAAGAAAATACTATCAGTGAGTTCTCAACTGTTCATACATATCCAGGTGTCTGGAGAGTGCCTATGATTATCAACATCCTTAAACTGATAGGGTAAGCCTGCTGTATTCTAGAGGCAGAACTGAATTTGTTATTTTTAATGCTACGCAACGCAAAATGCATCCAATGTTACATGTGTTCATAAGCAATGATTGTTTGTATATATTTTCTGTATTATATTAGAATCCCATGGTAAAAAGAAGACCAACAATTTCAATACACATCTGCTACTTTTCTGAGACAAAAAGCGGGGGGCGGGGGGGGGGTACTGGAGAAGAGGTGTTGGTGTTGTTTTGTTTTCATTGCTTTTGTATGATTATGTTAATGTCATGTGGGAAAGGGAAACATAAGCCCCAATATGTGGCCAATTAAGTTGCACATGTGAAGCACAAAAATAAACTATTTAGCTCTGATCATTTTGTGACCAACTTTTTCCAGTTGGCTCTAAAATAATTGGTAAAGTCACTCTAAAACAGAAAAATAATAAAGTGATAGTCACACAATTAAAAAAACAAAGCAAAACAAAAACTAGATTTTAAATCTAGACACAGCACATTTGATTAAGAATATCAAAAAGAGAGGCCTAGTCGTGTCATATTAAAACCAGGTTAATGTTAGCTATTGGAAGAACCATAGTACACATAGCCCTGTTCTCTGAGTTCCCTAGTCTGTGTCTTTAAACAAGGACACAACCGGTCTGTAGGCATTCTAGCATCATAGACAAGTTCTTCTTTATCAAAAAGGCAAAGGCCTAAAAGCTGCTATTAATGGTCACACTTTATATGCTATTGTCAATATTGTCAATTAAAAAAAAAAAAAAAAGCTTTGGAGCTAGAAAGACTAAGAGCATTTGTTACTCTTGCCTAGGACCCAGGTTGGGTTTCTATGATCCACATGGTGGCTCTCAACCAACTTAACTACATACAGTCCCAAGGGTCCTGAAACCTTTCCTGACCTCCTCAGGCATGAGACACAAATGTGGTACACATAAGACATGGTGGCAAGACACTCATACACAGAAAATAATAAAATTAAATTTACCAAAAAAAAAATATTTTCTTTGTGTTTCTACTCTGCAGTAAATATTACAGCAATGTGCAAAGCATATTTACACGCAGAATATGTAATTTAATTATAAATTTGTATTACCTTTTTACTTGCTTTGCATTCATGTGTGTATGTATGCTTGAGCACCCTGGCATGCCAAAGTACTTAAGTGAATGTCAGAGGATCACTAATAGCAATCAGTTCTTTTCCTCCACCATGGGAGTCATGGGGAATTGAACTCATGTTTTGAGGCTTTGTGCAAGCTGTACCCACTGTGCTATCTTACCAGCCCAGTTGCACTTACTTCTAGAACAAAAAACACGAAAGACAGCTATGTTTACCATTACCACTTTGCAATGCCGAGAACGAGGAAGTAACTCAGGAATAGAATTCATTCTTAGGCCCGAGGGTACCTGCCAGCGGATTCGCCCGACACCCACAAGGGCCCACACAGGATTCCCCACGGGATCCTAAGACCTCTGGTGAGTGGAACACAGCGTCTGCCCCAATCCAATCGCGGAACCTGAGACAGCAGGAAATAGGGAAGCAGGCTACCCGGGGCCTGACCTGGGGCACAAGCCCCTTCCGCTCCACTCGAGCCCCAGGGTACCTTGCCAGCTGATTTGCCCAACACCCGCACGGGCCCACACAGGATTCCCCACGGGATCCTAAGTCCTCTGATGAGTGGAACACAGCGTCTGCCTCAATCCAATCTCGCGGAACCTGAGACTTTGGGAAATAGGGAAGCAGACTACCCGGGCCTGACCTGGGGCACAAGCCCCTTCTGCTCCACTCGAGCCCCAGGGTACCTTGCCAGCGGAGTCGCCTGACACCCGCAAGGGCCCACACAGGATTCCACACGGGATCCTAAGACCACTAGTGAGTGGAACACAACTTCTGCCAGGAGGCAGGTTCAAACACCAGATATCTGGGTACCCTCCCTGCAAGAAGAGAGCTTGCCTGCAGAGAATACTCTGCCCACTGAAACTAAGGAGAGTGCTACCCTCCCAGGTCTGCTTATAGAGGCTAACAGAGTCACCTGAAGAGCAAGCTCTTAACAGTGACAACTATAACAGCTAGCTTCAGAGATTACCAGATGGCGAAAGGCAAATGTAAGAATCCTACTAACAGAAATCAAGACCACTCACCATCGTCAGAACGCAGCACTCCCACCCCACCTAGTCTTGGGCACCCCAACACAACCGAAAATCTAGACCCAGATTTAAAAACATTTCTCATGATGATGATAGAGGACATCAAGAAGGACTTTCATAAGTCACTTAAAGAATTACAGGAGAGCACTGCTAAAGAGTTACAGGCCCTTAAAGAAAAGCAGGAAAACACAACCGAACAGGTAGAAGTCCTTAAAGAAAAACAGGAAAACACATCCAAACTGGTGATGGAAATGAACAAAACTACACTAGAACTAAAAGGGGAAGTAGACACAATAAAGAAAACCCAAAGCGAGGCAACACTGGAGATAGAAACCCTAGGAAAGAGATCTGGAACCATAGATGCGAGCATCAGCAACAGAATACAAGAAATGGAAGACAGAATCTCAGGTGCAGAAGATTCCATAGAGAACATAGACACAACAGTCAAAGAAAATACAAAATGCAAAAGGATCCTAACTCAAAACATCCAGGAAATCCAGGACACAATGAGAAGACCAAACCTACGCATAATAGGAATTGATGAGAATGAAGATTTTCAACTTAAAGGGCCAGCTAATATCTTCAACAAAATAATAGAAGAAAACTTCCCAAACATAAAGAAAGAAATGCCCATGATCATACAAGAAGCCTACAGAACTCCAAATAGACTGGACCAGAAAAGAAATTCCTCCCGACACATAATAATCAGAACCACAAATGCACTAAATAAAGATAGAATACTAAAAGCAGTAAGGGAGAAAGGTCAAGTAACATATAAAGGAAGGCCTATCAGAATTACACCAGACTTTTCACCAGAGACTATGAAAGCCAGAAGAGCCTGGAGAGATGTTATACAGACACTAAGAGAAGACAAATGCCAGCCCAGGCTACTATACCCGGCCAAACTCTCAATTACCATAGATGGAGAAACCAAAGTATTCCACGACAAAACCAAATTCACACAATATCTGTCCACGAATCCAGCCCTTCAAAGGATAATAACAGAAAAGAAGCAATACAAGGACGGAAATCACACCCTAGAACAAGCAAGAAAGTAATCCCTCAACAAACCAAAAAGAAGACAGCCACAAGAACAGAATGCCAACCCTAACAACAAAAATAAAAAGAAGCAACAATTACTTTTCCTTAATATCTCTTAATATCAATGGACTCAATTCCCCAATAAAAAGACATAGACTAACAGACTGGCTACACAAATAGGACCCAACATTCTGCTGCTTACAGGAAACTCATCTCGAGGAAAAAGACAGACACTACCTCAGAGTGAAAGGCTGGAAAACAATTTTCCAAGCAAATGGTCTGAAGAAACAAGCTGGAGTAGCCATTCTAATATCGGATAAAATCGACTTCCAACCCAAAGTTATCAAAAAAGACAAGGAGGGACACTTCATACTCATCAAAGGTAAAAGCCTCCAAGAGGAACTCTCAATTCTGAATATCTACACTCCAAATGCAAGGGCAGCCACATTCATTAAAGACACTTTAGTAAAGCTCAAAGCACACATTGTACCTCACACAATAATAGTGGGAGACTTCAACACACCACTTTCATCAATGGACAGATCGTGGAAACAGAAACTAAACAGGGACACAGTGAAACTAACAGAAGTTATGAAACAAATGGACCTGACAGATATCTACAGAACATTTTATCCTAAAACAAAAGGATATACCTTCTTCTCAGCACCTCACGGGACCTTCTCCAAAATTGACCATATAATTGGTCACAAAACAGGCCTCAACAGATACAAAAATATTGAAATTGTCCCATGTATCCTATCAGACCACCATGGCCTAAGACTGATCTTCAATAACAACATAAATAATGGAAAGCCAACATTCACGTGGAAACTGAACAACACTCTTCTCAATGATACCTTGGTCAAGGAAGGAATAAAGAAAGAAATTAAAGACTTTTTAGAGTTTAATGAAAATGAAGCCACAACGTACCCAAACCTATGGGACACAATGAAAGCATTTCTAAGAGGGAAACTCATAGCTCTGAGTGCCTCCAAGAAGAAACGGGAGAGAGCACATACTAGCACTTGACAACACATCTAAAAGCTCTAGAAAAAAAGGAAGCAAATTCACCCAAGAGGAGTAGATGGCAGGAAATAATCAAACTCAGGGGTGAAATCAACCAAGTGGAAACAAGAAGAACTATTCAAAGAATTAACCAAACGAGGAGTTGGTTCTTTGAGAAAATCAACAAAATAGATAAACCCTTAGCTAGACTCACTAGAGGGCACAGGGACAAAATCCTAATTAACAAAATCAGAAATGAAAAGGGAGACATAACAACAGATCCTGAAGAAATCCAAAACACCATCAGATCCTTCTACAAAAGGCTATACTCAACAAAACTGGAAAACCTGAACGAAATGGACAAATTTCTGGACAGATACCAGGTACCAAAGTTGAATCAGGATCAAGTTGACCATCTAAACAGTCCCATATCCCCTAAAGAAATAGAAGCATTTATTAATAGTCTCCCAGCCAAAAAAAGCCCAGGACCAGACGGGTTTAGTGCAGAGTTCTATCAGACCTTCAAAGAAGATCTAATTCCAGTTCTGCACAAACTTTTTCACAAGATAGAAGTAGGAAGTATTCTACCCAACTCATTTTATGAAGCCACTATTACTTGATACCTAAACCACAGAAAGATCCAACAAAGATAGAGAACTTCAGACCAATTTCCTTATGAATATCGATGCAAAAATCCTCAATAAAATTCTCGCTAACCGAACCCAAGAACACATTAAAGCAATCATCTATCCTGACCAAGTAGGTTTTATTCCAAGGATGCAGGGATGGTTTAATATACGAAAATCCATCAATGTAATCCATTATATAAACAAACTCAAAGACAAAAACCACATGATCATCTTGTTAGATGCAGAAAAAGCATTTGACAAAATCCAACACCCATTCATGATAAAAGTCTTGGAAAGATCAGGAATTCAAGGCCCATACCTAAACATGATAAAAGCAATATACAGCAAACCAGTAGCCAACATCAAAGTAAATGGTGAGAAGCTGGAAGCAATCCCACTAAAATCAGGGACTAGACAAGGCTGCCCACTTTCTCCCTACCTTTTCAACATTGTACTTGAAGTATTATCCAGAGCAATTCGACAACAAAAGGAGATCAAGGGGATACAAATTGGAAAAGAGGAAGTCAAAATATCACTTTTTGCAGATGATATGATAGTATATATAAGTGACCCTAAAAATTCCACCAGAGAACTCCTAAACCTGACAAACAGCTTCAGTGAAGTAGCTGGATATAAAATTAACTCAAACAAGTCAATGGCCTTTCTCTACACAAAGAATAAACAGGCTGAGAAAGAAATTAGGGAAACAACACCCTTCTCAATAGTCACAAATAATATAAAATATCTCGGCATGACTCTAACTAAGGAAGTGAAAGATCTGTATGATAAAAATTTCAAGTCTCTGAAGAAAGAAATTAAAGAAGATCTCAGAAGATGGAAAGATCTCCCATGCTCATGGATTGGCAGGATCAACATTGTAAAAATGGCTATCTTGCCAAAAGCAATCTACAGATTCAATGCAATCCCCATCAAAATTCCAACTCAATTCTTCAACGAATTAGAAGGAGAAATTTGCAAATTCATCTGGAATAACAAAAAACCTAGGAGAGCAAAAACTCTTCTCAAGGATAAAAGAACCTCTGGTGGAATCACCATGTCTGACCTAAAGCTTTACTACAGAGCAATTGTGATAAAAACTGCATGGTACTGGTATAGAGACAGACAAGTAGACCAATGGAACAGAATTGAAGACCCAGAAATGAACCCACACACCTGTGGTCACTTGATTTTCGACAAGGGAGCTAAAACCATCCAGTGGAAGAAAGACAGCATTTTCAACAATTGGTGCTGGCACAACTGGTTGTTATCATGTAGAAGAATGCGAATAGATCCATACTTATCTCCTTGTACTAAGGTCAAATCTAAGTGGATCAAGGAACTTCACATAAAACCAGAGACACTGAAACTTATAGAGGAGAAAGTGGGGAAAAGCCTTGAAGATATGGGCACAGGGGAAAAATTCCTGAACAGAACAGCAATGGCTTGTGCTGTAAGATCGAGAATTGACAAATGGGACCTAATGAAACTCCAAAGTTTCTGCAAGGCAAAAGACACCGTCAATAAGACAAAAAGACCACCAACAGATTGGGAAAGGATCTTTACCTATCCTAAATCAGATAGGGGACTAATATCCAACATATATAAAGAACTCAAGAAGGTGGACTTCAGAAAACCAAATAACCCCATTAAAAATGGGGCTCAGAACTGAACAAAGAATTCTCACCTGAGGAATACCGAATGGCAGAGAAGCACCTGAAAAAATGTTCAACATCCTTAATCATCAGGGAAATGCAAATCAAAACAACCCTGAGATTCCACCTCACACCAGTCAGAATGTCTAAGATCAAAAATTCAGGTGACAGCAGATGCTGGCAAGGACGTGGAGAAAGAGGAACACTCCTCCATTGTTGGTGGGATTGCAGGCTTGTACAACCACTCTGGAAATCCGTCTGGCGGTTCCTCAGAAAATTGGACATAGTACTACCGGAGGATCCAGCAATACCTCTCCTGGGCATATATCCAGAAGATGCCCCAACTGGTAAGAAGGACACATGCTCCACTATGTTCATAGCAGCCTTATTTATAATAGCCAGAAGCTGGAAAGAACCCAGATGCCCCTCAACAGAGGAATGGATACAGAAAATGTGGTACATCTACACAATGGAGTACTACTCAGCTATTAAAAAGAATGAATTTATGAAATTCCTAGCCAAATGGATGGACCTGGAGGGCATCATCCTGAGTGAGGTAACACATTCACAAAGGAACTCACACAATATGTACTCACTGATAAGTGGACATTAGCCCAAAACCTAGGATACCCAAGATATAAGATACAATTTCTTAAACACATGAAACTCAAGAAAAATGAAGACTGAAGTGTGGACACTATGCCCCTCCTTAGAAGTGGGAACAAAACACCCTTGGAAGGAGTTACAGAGACAAAGTTTGGAGCTGAGATGAAAGGATGGACCATGTAGAGACTGCCATATCCAAGGATCCACCCCATAATCAGCATCCAAACGCTGACACCATTGCATACACTAGCAAGATTTTATAGAAAGGACCCAGATGTAGCTGTCTCTTGTGACACTATGCCAGGGCCTAGCAAACACAGAAGTGAATGCTCACAGTCAGCTAATGGATGGATCACAGGGCTCCCAATGGAGGAGCTAGAGAAAGTACCCAAGGAGCTAAAGGGATCTGCAACCCTATAGGTGGAACAACATTATGAACTAACCAGTACCCCGGAGCTCTTGACTCTAGCTGCATATGTATCAAAAGATGGCCTAGTCGGCCATCACTGGAAAGAGAGGCCCATTGGACACGCAAACTTTATATGCCCCAGTACAGGGGAATGCCAGGGCCAAAAAGGGGAAGTGGGTGGGTAGGGGAGTGGGGGTGGGTGGGTATGGGGGACTTTTGGTATAGCATTAGAAATGTAAATGAGCTAAATACCTAATAAAAATGGAAAAAAAAAGAAAAATAAAAAAAAAAAGAATTCATTCTTAGCTTTTCTTTTCTTCTGTTTTACACTAGAAAGGAGAGAATGCGGGGTCCACAGGTGCTCAAGCACTCAAAATGTTCTTCAGAGAAATGTGGCTACTTTTGAAAAACAATAAATGGACATTCCTTTCAGAAAGGATCTGTTATAACATCTGATATCAGTTCATCTGATCTTGAATTCTGAAGTCCTAATTGGGGTCCCAATTTATTCCTTTTTGTTACCAATCTCCAATTCTTCCCATCTCTGGTGTCCTGAACACTTTATGTAGCTTACCAAAACACAATTGTATGCCACTTACCAGTGAGCATATATGTTCTGAGCAGTGTGTTATTGGATGAGTTCCTATGACCAGCACAGAGAACACTGACTCAAGCCTCTAAGGCCTAGGTCTGCCACTGAATATGGTCGCTTGATGTAATCACAGGGTTGTGGAGAAGAGAACAACAGCATCAGCTGTCACCTGATACTGCCTTAGAGTGAACCTTTTTATGAGTACAAATATGCTCCGACAAAACATTCAATAAAACTAATAGATAATAAATTTAGAAGCTAGTGTCCTAGCCATTCATTACCAAGTGTTATGTATGTAATTGTGAGTCTCTGCTTTCATGATTGGCTACACATTAGTTCTTTTAGCATGAGGATCACCAGAAAAAAAAAATTGTAATTAGCAATGCCGCTTCACTGAGACACTGCTATGTCCCTAGGCAAAGGAGTTTTCAGATTCGTCACTGTGTCATGGGATGACTGTTACAGAATGAAGCATCAAGTAGTAACACGTGGCTGTGCCTTTAGCAGTGTGAAACACAGCACGTGTCCAGGAATCTGGACTTTGCAGAGTGCTGTGGCATGTAGCCTTACACATGGTCATGAAAAAATGTTCAGGCAACAGGCTAGCTGCATCTTTCCCTTCACATACAACCTTTAGTGCCTTGGGTACCTTCCACCTTTGAGAGTACTGGAGAGCCTTTCCCATGGTCCCATCTAAGTGCAAGCTTCTCCTTGAAATGAGCTTTGCATCCATCCAGTAAAAAATCTGGTAACTGAGTTGAAGCTCTGACCTAAGGTAAAGATGACCTGTTTCTCTTCTGACTCCTAAGCTGCTAAATGTGGTTCTATAGCAAGAATCAGGGAGCAATAAGGAAAATCACATTGCAGTCTGATAGTCAGGCACACACCATTCCTTCCCTTACTACCCAGAAACATATCCTTTTTCCAGCAGCAGTGCTATTGGTTATGAACACAGTACTAGCGTTGACCTTGACAGGAGATTTCATCAAACTGTAAGTCCCTGCAGACCACACATGTGCACAAAGCCAAGTGAGGTTATTAAGAACATGGGTACTGGGCTAGAAAGATGGGGGACTCAAGGTTAAGTTTACTGACTGCACTTCCAGAGGACCCAGGTTCAATTCCCAGCACCCACACAAAGGGTTACAAACATCTGTAACTCCAGTTCCAGGGATCCACTGTCTTCTTCTGGCCTCATCTGGTACACATCAGTGTATGCAGGCAAAGAACTCAAACACATAAAATAAAACGATAAAAGTTATTTTTAAAGAAAAAACACGATTAATGAATCAGAAAGCTCTGATAGCTGCCTGTGGTCTGTCGTTACTTTCTGTCTGTTTTGAGGGACATGACCTTACAAACATCACAGCTTTCTCTCCTTTCTAGGATAGGAGTATGAATACTTTTTCCACAGACTGAAGAAGAAAGAAGACAATGCATTTCACAGGTACATTAGAAATGTGTGTTGTTTCTGTTTCTTTTGTTAGTGTGTCTGTGTACATTTAAATACAATAGTCGGACATCTGAGTTCTTTTTCCCTCACTGAGTCAGACTGAGCAAATGTGTTGGCCTCATCTGGACACAGGCTTTAACTTCCTTTTAAACAACTGTTAAGTGTCTCTAATTTATGCTAAAAAAAAAAGGAGAGATCAAGTTTGAATGTGCTTTAATAATTTATAATCTCAGATGTAGTAGTTACTTTGGTCTTTGATAATTTCTTACAGATTCAGGAGAAAAAACTAGCAGTCATACTGGATAGCATTCAATTTTCTTTTCTTTTTTCTTTTTTTACAAAAACAAATATTCAAATTTTGAATAGTCCCATCAGCTTCCAAAAAGTCTGCAGAAAAGATTTGTCTTTTTAAAATTGATAAGGCTCCAGAGGTTACTTTTAGCTTTTCAGAAATAGTACTGCATGAATAAAAGATGTCAGTCTACATTTTTTTCCTCCTGGAGGGTGAGAACACACCGCCTGCACCCTCCTGCGGGTCCATGTGCCAGCAGAGAGATGGCCAGCCACTAGAAGATGGTCAGCGCATGCTGCCCCCGATGGGAATCTTCGTCTCCTATATCCCAATCCTAGACCCAGCTCCAAAGGCATTCTCTAATAAGCCTTTCCCACTGCTTTTACAGTCATATGCTTCACCTTCCACAATGGTTCTCTGAGTGCAGCTTTCTCTTCCAGTGCTGGTTATTATTTCCCCCATTCACAAAGACCAGTCTGCTTTTACTTGGCAGCAATAGATTGGAATAAAGCCTGGAGCTCAGTGACCGTCCCCACCTTCTGGTGCTTTCAGACTGTCTGTTTTGTTGATGGACAGGCCTGAACTCAGAAACCAGATGCGTTTTCCAATGAAGTTTCTATTCTTATGGAGGACAGAATGGCTGACATATGACAAAAGACAGGAGTCTGCTTGTTTATATTAGTCATTCAATGTGGAACAAATAACAATATGTCTCTTTTTCAAAACACTTTGGAGGGATGAAGCTTTCTCTACTTAAAAATCCCTGGCTAAGGCAACTACAAGATTGCTTTCCTTAACTCTTCCTCTGGAGGTAGAAAGCCTGAAACTGCCATGGCAAAGCCAGAATTGTATATTCTCCAGTGAAACTTTTCACAAACACAGATAGAAGAGCAAACAAATGCAGCTTGTCATTTTTTGCATTCAAAACACAGGACTTGGGGACAAAAAGACTGACTGATGCTATGAGTGAATATTAGTCATGGTTTTGTTTTTGTTTTTATTTTTGTTTTTTCCTTTTTTTAATTATAATGGGACATTAACTAGGCCCTCATATAAAATGCATGAACACTCTGCCAATAAGCTACCCCCCTCTTCAGCTAACCTCCTTTTAAATTTTTATTATTAGAAATTAAGGTCTTGGTTGATCATCAAGATGGCTTTGAATTCTCTCTAGTCCAGTGTCTTCAATTTATAATCCTCTTGCCTCATCCTTCCAAAGAGCTGAGATTGCAGGTCTGTGATACCAGGCCTAGCTCACACAAACATTTTGAAGTGTCAGTATTGAAGGAATGATAAGCAGGTTCTATCACTACATATATTAACTAAATTTTTATTTAATCTTTACCACAAGTCAAAAAATATGCCAAGCTACCATTTTCCACATCTTGAAAAGTTAGAGTAATAGAATATATTCTGCAGGTAGACAAGGTGGGAATGGAAGAGGGAGGAATCAGGAGCAGGGAAGGATGAAAAGAGAGGGTGGAGAGGGACAGATGGAATTGGGGGCAGTATTTGGGGGGGGGGATTAGAAACCTATTGAAGAGGAATTTCTGGAATCTATGAAGGTAACCTTAGAGAGGACTCCTAGTAATAAGAGAATGTGGAATCTGAACTGGCCAACTTTTACAGCCAAGAAAGGCTTCTAGTGGTTGGACTGGTTTACATTTGGTCAAGTTGTTGACCAAGCAAGTTTCGTGGATATTCCCAAACAACCCAAGCTGATCCTAGGACATTAAGTCACTCTCTGAAAGCTGACAGCAGGGCCCCATTCCTGAGGACAACTTCCACACAGTTCATTGAACACAGAGAGGTCCAGTGAATAGACTTGGATCCTTTACCCCTATATTTTAGTCTCATTGGAATGTGAAAGTACTCTGTGGACTATGGGAAGAAAAACATGGACACCAACCCAGCCACAAAGCCCTCCATATGTCCTGCCTGCAAGATGTATTTGCACTTGGGCCATGTTGGCAAAGAACTTGTTGGAAAGACCAACCAATGTTTGGTTTAACTTGAGTACTACACCATGAATGAAAGCTTATACCCTACACTGCTTGGGTGGCCAGGACTACAGACTCAAAAGCCCAGAGACACAGGGGAGGACCAAACAAACCTGGCCAAAAAAATCAATAATATGATTCCTAATGATATTCTGCTATACTCCTTGATCAGTCCCTTGTCCATGGGTCAGCACTGGATCCTCTGAATTTTCAAGCCCATTTCTTGCCACTTCCCAGCTTGCTGCTATGAGCCCCCCTTAGCTGATTTGGTGAGTCATGTTCTCCTGGTGTCCACCATCTCATCTAACTCCTACAGTTTGTATTCCCTACCTTCTGCAGGATTTACTGATCTCAGAAAGGAAGGTCCTGATAGAGACTTCTAATTTAGATCCTGTCTGGAAAATATCTGGCTGTAGGACTCCGCATGTGCTCCTATCTGCTGCTGGAGGAAGCCTCCTTGATGATGACTGGACACCGGACAGATCTATGAGAATAGCATAATATAGGAATCATTTCACTAATTTTTTGCCAGTTGTGTTTGGTTCTACCCTATGTCTCTGGGCTACTGTGTCTGTAGTTCCTGGCCATCCAGGCAGTGTAGGGCATGAACCTTCTTTCAAGGCCTGGTACTCAAGTTAAATGAAACATTGGTTGGTCTTTCCAACAAGTTCTGCTGTTAGCTTGGTATTTTATGTGGGAGTTGTAACTGTAGAAGCAAGTGTTTCTCTGAGTCTTTTGAATATTCTTGAGACTATTTTCCTCTGTTGGGTTGTCTTGTGCATTCCCTATAGGAGAGTTTTGCCTTGTCTTATTGTATCTTGTTTTCTCTGGTTTAACCATCATGTCTTGGAAGCCTGTACTTGTCTGAAGAGGAAACACAGGGTAGTGGCTCTGAGGGAAAGAGAAGTAAGGGTAAGCTAGAGGGAATGGAAGGAGGGGAAACTGTGATTAGGATCTATTTTGTGAGAAAGGAATCTATTTTCAATTTTTTAAAAAAAACCTTAAAAATAAGAAAACAAAAAATATATACATCCATGACTCAAAACAACAACAAAAAGCACAGAACTATACCATATAACAAACCTCAAGACAAAGGTGAGAAAAGTTTTCATCAGTGAACTTTTCTTGTTTGGCGATTTCAATTGCTTTGTTTACATTTAGTTTATAAAAACCTTCATTGATTTAACTCTGGCTCCTTATAGTACAAAATACAATGTACTAAAACAGGACTGTCTTTGCCAAAGTCTGCAGTAGACACTTGCTGCCTAAGGACTTGATGGTATCCGGCATGTCCTACTCTTCCAGATAGATAGACTTTAACAAGGATGTTAAAGTCATCTTTAGGAGCTGGGGTGTAAAGCAGAATATTTGCCAGACATGCCAAGACCAAGGTTTCAATCTCTAGTACTTGAAATAGTCAGGAGGGCAGAATGTGTGTATACATTAGTTCTGTTGCCCTGAGGTCACTCCAGTGAGCACTCCAACGAGATCAACAGCAACTCACTTATCCATACTGGACTTCATTTGAATAAGACCCCAGTGGGCTAAGATGAAATCTTTAGTGTGTAAAAATGTGCCTTCTTAGCCAGAGAGCAGAGTCTCAAACTCCAAAATACATTCAGTAGATCTAGGCAAACTCATGCTTTTTAGATTCTTAGAAATTCTTTTAAGAGCTCTCTCTTTGTGTGTGTGTGTGTGTGTGTGTGTGTGTGTGTGTGCGCACAGGAAGAGAGAAAGTATATTATTATTCTACATACAATTGTAATGCATGTATAAGGATATATATGTAGAAAGGGTATATAATTATATTATATACAATTATAATACAGTTTTATATAATGTATAATATCAATCCTTTTTGTTTATAACTAGAAAAAGCTGCGAATTTCTATGCAATGTCCCCTTAAAATTGGTTGCTGTCAGGCTAATCTATAAATATCCTGCTCTCTCTGAATTAAGTAGAGTCATGTGTTGGGTAATAAAACTTGAGCCAGAGACAGAAGCAGGACCATGGACCTATACTATTAACATGGAACAGAAAAATTTGTATGGCCTCATGTGTTATAGCTACCATAAGGTCTAAGTGCAGCATATTGTCCCCAAGTAGTGGTGCTAGTATGAAGAAACCCCCTGCACAGCCAGTGTTACAATCACCTGGCACAGGTACAGTTATGTACAATATGGACTGCCATTATTGGTTCCTGTATTTACTGTACTATTTCCCTGTAGCTTCCCTGTACTTCTTCTACTTGTATAAAAAGTGAATGTGAAACATCCTCAGGTAGGTCTTTAGGATGCATTACAGAGGCTACTGTTATCAAAGGGAACAGAAAGTCTCTGCATGTTCCTGTCTGCAAGACCTTCCAGAAGGATTATGTGTGGTGGAGTATAGGATGCAGTGTTAAGGCACAGAATATGAAGACAGATTACTAACACTAAGGGCCTTTAAAAAAATCCATATGAAAACCTTCTAATATAGAAGTAGTTGCATGAAAATATACATATACATCATGTGCTAACAAATTAAAAATCCCAGTCTCATGAATGTGTTACCTCTTCTTGAGTTGTTGGCCAGTAGGGTCCAATAGTCCCCAGACCATTACAATTTCCATTCCTGTTTCTTATCCTCTATATCTTGACAGTAAGACACTGTCCCTGAAGATACCACATACTTGAATCAAAGGGCATGGAGAAATCCAGGTGGCCCTGACCTACAGGATTCATACTTACTGGCTAGTTTTCATAGAACTGGAAGTTGCTACACATGCTACTACATGAGAAAAATAATCAGTTCTTGAGATCTAGGCCATGTGCTAGTCAAGCTTTGGACAACTATTTTTAATCTCAGCAGTTGCTATGACACAGTTTGTGGCCTAGAAGCATGAGGCCAAATACCCTAGACTCTGGCCTCTAAGTTTGTGCAAGAATGTTCTGATGACTATTCAACTCAATACACATGTTTCTCAAGATGTTCCCCACAAGTCTGCGAATTTGGTGTGTAATCTGGCCAGTTGTTCTTTGCCTTATATTAAAACCATTCCTCTGGGGATATCCTTTTAAAATACTAAGTTTCTTTCCTGGCCAAAAAAAAAAAAAACATAGAAAACTAACTCACAGGAGTTCGGATTCTAGACCTAATTTTTTTTTAGGAACCAACTGATAGACCCTCTTTTCTCTCTCTCTTTCTGCCAATCTTTCCTGAAAATCCTACAAATTTAGGAGCTGCGTTCTGGTGTTTTGTTTCTACTACTATCTTCTGGAGAGTTCTAAAAGATAAGTCACCATTGAGCCTGATTGTATAATTATTTTCTTATTCCTTTTTCTACTCATTCATTAAACATTTTGGAGAAAAGATATTCATAGCAGCTACAATAACTCCTTTGTGGAGTTCAGAGAAACTTAAGAATAGAAGTTCCATATCTTTGACCTTGCTATTGAACATGGCAACAGAGACATATGAATAAGAGGTCACACATAGCAGCTAGTTCTAATAATTTCACTAAAAATCACTGGGTGGACATATTCTCGCCATATCATGTGCAAGCTCTAACATGAAGTTTATGTGATTTCTGCAGAAGACAGCTATGCTGGCCTTTTTTTCCATCCCATACACAAAAGTCACTGGCACATATGAATGCCCTAGGAGACAAAGCTCTCTATATCCAGAAATTCCTGATTTGTTCACTGCAAACAACCCTGAACATACAGTTTTAAAACACTTAGCTCTCTGCTAGTATTACCCTTCAGATGTTCACTAGAAGACTACAAGGGGCAGGAGAGGAAGAAAATGGTTTGCAAACCCACTGCTTTCTTCAGTAACTTCCCATGTGACAATGTAAGAATGGCTCTATAAAGGAATTAGGATACTGAAGAGCTTTAGGGTGGACCACATGATTTTTATCCACCACTGTCCTTGGCAATCTAAATGGAACCTGTGGTGTATTGGCACAGATGTTAAGGGAGAAACAGCATGCTCTCATTCTTCATGACTATTTTACTAAGCATTTTCCAAACACAAACTGTCTAGGTACCAGTGTCCTGCCACACACTAAGAATGGACTTTGATGTCGCTGATCTTGCTGCTGTTATCTCCTGTCATTATTTACTGAGAATTTACTTTGCGCCAGGTGGTGTGTTAAATATCTGTACATAAAATCTCACTGAATTCTCAACCTTGTGTGGTGTATTCTAAGGTTCTTGTTCCGTTGATGAGAGTCAGGGAAGTTACAATTCGACAAGGAACTACAGTTTTACCTAGCCATTCAAAGTGGAGAAACACCAATTACACCTTCTCGGCATTGGGGCACAAGACTACCAAAGTACATGGCTCAGAAGTTCTGCAGGCCTCTGCTGAGAACCCAGAAGCTGCAGGACAGAGTAGGTAGGTCCGCACTGAGCTTCCTTTCTAGACCCTTCTCTCATGGGAGTCTTATCACAAATAATGTCTACAAAGGCCCAAAGGTGGTAAGTGGAGAAATCAGAGATTTTCCATGATAACAGAAACTTTTTATTAATGTCCAAAAACTTCCCAGAAACCTTTCATGACTCCTTTTGTTTGTGTGTCTCCCGCATCACAAATTCTTATGGTCATCACAGTTCCCACAAAGTTTGAGGGAGCACCCGCAAGGGGCAAAGCACCACCTGCCCATGGTATGCATCCTTTAATAAATGTTCAGTGTCTGGGTTTGTTCTCTAGTGGATAGAGAAGTTTGTGGGATCTTTGCAGTACAATGAACAAAAGAACTCTTCTGCATGTTTTCCAAACTGAGAGGAATCAGTTGTTACTTCTTCAATTCAGAGGCCCAGAGCTGAACCAACTCACCCAGGGCTGCAAAAGACCTTTCTTGAGCCCTTTATAAGTTTGAAGGAGCCATATAACTAAGAACTTTGTTGTTCAATGAATGAAAATATGTTCCTAGGGTTAATAAGAAAAAACTTAATTGTATAAATTTTATAATTGAATTTGTGCATACTTTCTTCTGTGGTAATAGACTAATTTTTACAATCATCCTCAGAAAGAAATTGGATGTATACAACCAAGACAAAGACCATTTTGATACAACACACATCTGTGGCTACTGAATGCCTGTTTTGAATTACATTTAAATTGCCTGGAGAACATTTGGCAAATGGAAAAATTTAACTTGGTTTAAGCTTTTCCATGGACAATTTAGGTTTTGTATTGTTATTGTTATATCTGTGCTTCTGCATTCAAATCTTTTCAACCAGCATGGAAAGAGGAAAAACATTGTGCTAAAGGCTTTTTAATGACATAGTAACTCCTCTTGACAAGTTGTGGATCTGTTCCACTATCTCATCTGCCAAAAAAGAAATATCTTCCAGGAGGATAATATGTGCTTAATCATGAAAGCCTTCAGCTTTGAAAGCTTCAAATGATGAAATCAGCAAGAGAAACAAGGACTCTGTACCAGAGTCAGATGTGCCCTGATTATCTTGCAGTAACATCTGTGGTAATAATACTTTCTGGAAACCACTGTTGGTGTTCTCAAAGACCTTTCCCAAGTTTGCCTGGTTTATCATGTAAGATAAAAAAAATCTGGGATTGAACTAATTATGGTATGGCATTTTCATACCATGCCTCTTGCCCTTTATCTGTACTGCCCACTGGAAACTCAGGGTCAGCTCTCAGAGTTATGAAGCTAGAATACAACAGTTCTCTATTGTACAGTTTTCCTTCCACATCTGTGGGCTGTGTACATGTCTTTTTTCCAACTGTTGATTGAAAATATTCATTAAAACACATTTGTAAGGAAAATTCATTAAACTACTTCTTGTCATTGCTTCCTAAGCCAGACAGTACAGCTATTATATGATATTTGTATTATTGCAGATATTATAAGTCATAGAGATACTTTAAAATAAACAGATGGGTGTGAGTGTTTCATATACACAGGCTGTACCCTTTTATATCAGGGATCTGAGCACTTGAATGTTCTGGTATACTTAGACCACAGCCCTAAAGATACCAAGGACCAACTACTCTCCTTAGGAGTGTACTTCCTTTCAACTTCAGAGGGCTGCCAGACCAGTAATGTCATCATTGTATAATTACAATCAACAGACAATGTAAGGACTTAGAAAATGCATCCAATTAGAATAAATGTACTATCCTGCCTTGAGAGAAGGCTTTGCCACAGTCTTTCCATTCCCTGTGTTAAGAAGTTTTGCAAGTGAGAACTGTAGCCTCCCTCAGCCTTGAAGCAGGCTGATTCAGACTTTGCTGCTACTGAATATGAGATCACCTGGGGTGTAGCCTTCTGACTTAGATGGCTATATTGTTATGTCAACTACCTCTGCAATTCTCCAAGCTCTGCTACCTGCTGAGAGTCCCCTTGAGACGTTCTGGAGACACATCCTATCCTGCCTACAGGCTGGCTCCAGGCACCAAGAATGGATTGGCGGGATGAAGCACATCCTCTCCCACTGAGGTACAACTAGACAGTCCAATTAGGGGAAAAAAAATCCAATGGTAAGAAACAGAGTCAGAGACAGCCCGCACTCCAATTGTTAGAGAACCCATGTGAAGACCAAGCTGCACATCTACTACAAAAGTGTAGGGGGCCTAGATCCAGCCCCTGCATGTTCTTTGGTTAGTGGTTCTATCTGTGTGAGCCCACAATGGTACCAGGTTAGTAGACTCTGTAGGTCTTCTCTGGTGTACTTGACCCCTGTGGCTCACTTAATTCTATATCCAAATCTTTTGCAATACTCCCAGAGCATCATTAATAGTGTTAGAGGTTGGTGCTCTCATGTAGAATGGGCCTCAAGTTGGGCCAGTTGTTGATTGGCTGTTTCTTCAATCTCTGCTCCATTTTTATTTTGGCACATTTTGTAGGGAGAACAAATTTTGGGTTGGAGGATTTGTGGGCAAGTTGATGCCCCCCTCCCTCCCCTGGGAGTCCCACCTGGCTACAGGAGTTGGCCACTTCAGTCTCCATATTCCCCATGATAGAACTATCAGCTAGCATCACCTTCATAGACTCTCTGGAGACTCCCCAGTCCCAGTCTCCAGCTAATTCCAGAGATGCCCAAAACCACTTTCCATTCTCACTCCCACACCTCTTCCCCAACACATACACACACACACACACACACACACACACACACACACACACACACACAATCAACATCCCTGTTCCCCTCTTCTGAGAAAAAACCAAATTGATTTCCAAAGTGGTTGTACAGGTGTGCACTCCCACCACCAATGGAGGAGTGTTCCCCATGCTCCACATCCTCACCCACATGTGAGCATGGGTGTAAGATGAAATCTCAGAGACATTTTGATTTGCATTTCCCTGATGACTAAGAAAGCTGAATATTTTAAAGGTGCTTCTTGAACATTAGAGATTCCTCTGTTACAAATTCTCTATTTGGACTGGAGAGATGGCTCAGCAGTTAAGAGTTAAGAGCGGTTAAGACTGCTCTTCCAGAGGTCCTGAGTTCAATTCCCAGCAACTACATGGTGGCTCACAGCCATCTGTAATGGAATCTGATGCCCTCTTCTGGTGTGTCTGAGACAGCAACAGTATACTCAGATACATAAAGTAATTTTTTTTTTTTAAAGAATTCTCTATTTGGCTTTCTGTATCCCAATTTTAATTGGGGTGTTTGGATTGTTGGTGTCTAATTTCTTGAGTTCTTTAAATATTTTAGATTAGTCCTCTGCATGATGTAGGGTTGGTAAAGATACTTTCCCACTTTCTCAACCTCCATTTTGCCTGTGCTATTGGTTTTATGTTTAGGAAATGTGTCTCCTGTGCCCATGTGTTCAAGAAAGTTCCCCACTCTCTCTTCTATTATATTTAGAATATCTAGTTTTATGTTGAGGTCTTTGATCCACTTTGACTTGAAATTTTGCAGGATAGACATGGGTCTACTTGTATTCTCCTGTGCAGACATCAGTGAGGCCAGCAGCATTTGTTGAAGATGCTTTCTTTTTTTCTGTTTACTTTCTTTGTCAAACATAAAGTGACCATAGGTATGTGGGTTTATTTCTGAGTCTTCAATTCTATTCCATTGATCAATCTGTATGTTCCTATACCAATACCACACAGTTTTTCTCACTATTGCTCTGTACTATAGCTTGAAATCTTGAGATGATACCTCCAGAGGTTCTGTTATTGTACAGGATTGTTTTGGCTATCCTGGATTTTTTTGTTTATTTGCTTGATTGGTTTTACATATGAGGCTGAGAATTGCTCTTTCAAGGTCTATAAATAATTGTGTTGGAATTTTGATGGGAATTGCATTAAATCTGTAGATTGCTCTTGGAAAGATGGAAATATTTACTATGTTAATCCTACTTATGTTGCAGTAATTCTGCAACCCAAATATGCCCCAGCAATGAAAACACAACTCAATTAATATGAATAAAAGCTTTGCACCTAGATTGGGCAGCTCTACCACTATACTACCATCTGTCCCATCTATGAGACCCCTTATACCTTGCAGTTTCTCCAGTCCACTTCTGCTCTGCTTTCCTTCCACTTCCTCCTCCATCGACCTCTCTCTCTCCCACACTCCATCTTCTCTCTCTCTAAACTTTCAGCATCACCTTTCCTTTTTCTGCCCAATCACTGGCTCTAGCTTTTATTTTACAAATTAAGGTGGGAATAAGGTTTAAAGGAAATCACCTGAGTGTTGACTCATTCCTTGTTTGCAACCCCTCCCAGGGAGAACGGGATTAGTATCAAATTACAAATAGCCCAGAGCTATCCACAACATACCTATCCATCAGCAAGATCAGCAAGGGAGATCTTTCCATATTCTTTTTTTTGGGGGGGGGGTATTTTCTTTATTTACATTTCAAATGTTATCCCTTTTCCTGATCCCCACCCCCAAGACACCCTATTCCATCCCCCTGTCCCTGCTTTTATGATTGGTTTCCCCTACCCATCCGCCCACTCCAGCCTCCCTGCCCACACATCCCCCTACACTGTGACTGAAAG
The DNA here is from genome assembly GCF_000001635.26 of Mus musculus. NCBI lineage: Eukaryota > Metazoa > Chordata > Mammalia > Rodentia > Muridae > Mus > Mus musculus. The sequence goes on along the minus strand of NC_000070.6, from coordinate 6,590,461 downwards.
CGTTTCCTCCCCTTGATGTTCGTCAAGGCCATTCTCTGCTACATATGTGTCTGGAGACATGGCTGTCTCCATGTGTACTCCTTGGTTCTTTGTTTAGTCCCTGGGAGCTCTGGGAGGTCCAGTTGATTGATGTTGTTGTTCATCCTATGGGGTTGCAAACCCCTTTAGCTCCTTCATTCCTTCCCCTAACTCCTCCACTGGGGACCATGTACTCAGTCTAATGGTTGACTGGAAGCATTGCCTCTGTATTTGTCAGGCTCTGGCAGAGCTATATCAGGCTCCTGTCAGAAAGCACTTGTTGCCATCCACAATAGTGTCTGGGTTTGGTAACTGTATATGGAATGGATCTCCAGGTGGGGCAATCTCTGGATGGCCTTTCTTTCAGTCTCTGCTCCACTCTTTGTCCCCATATCTTCTTGCATGGGTATTTTGTTCCCCCTTCTAAGAAGGTCGGAAGAATCCACACTTTGGTCTTCCTTCTTCTTGAGCTTCCTGTGGTCTGTGAATTGTATCTTGGGTATTCTAAGTTTCTGGGCTAATATCCACTTATCAGTGACTGTACACCATGTGTGTTCCTTTGTGATTGGGTTACCTCACTCAGGATGATATTTTCTAGTTCCATCTGCTTGCCTACAAGTTTCTTGAATTCATTGTTTTAATAGCTGAATAGTGCTCCATTGTGTAAATGTACCACATTTTCTGTATCCATTCCTTTGACCAAGAACATTTTGGTTCTTTCCAGCTTCCGGCTATTATAAATAAGGCTGCTATGAACTTAGCGGAGCATGTGTCCTTGTTCTATGTTGGAGCATCATTTGGGTATATGCCCAGAAGTAGTATAGCTGGGACCTCAGTTAATACTATGTCCAATTTTCTGAGGAACCACCAGACTGATTTGCAGAGGAGTTGTACCAGCCTGTAATCCCACCAGCAATGGAGGAGTGTTGTTCTTTCTTGTATCTGATGAGACTTGCTTTGTGACAAACTATATGGTCAATTTTGGAGAAGGTTCCATGAGGGGCTGAGAAGAAAGTATAACCTTTTATATTTGGGTGAAATGTTCTGTAGATATCTTTTAGGTCCATTTAAGTCATAGAGTCTTTTAGTTTTATTATTTCTCTGTTTAGTTCTGTTTCAATGACCTGTCAGTTGGTGAGAGTAGGGTGTTGAATTTTCCCACTATTAATATGTGGGGTACAATGTGTGATTTAAGTTCTAGTAATATTTCTTTTTTTTTTCCATTTTTTATTAGGTATTTAACTCATTTACATTTCCAATGCTATACCAAAAGTCCCCCATATCCACCCACCCCCACTCCCCTGCCCACCCACTCCCCCTTTTTGGCCCTGGAATTCCCCTGTACTGGGGCATATAAAGTTTGCAAGTCCAATGGGCCTGTCTTTCCAGTGATGGCCGACTAGGCCATCTTTTGATATATATGCAGCTAGAGTCAAGAGCTCCGGGGTACTGGTTAGCTCATAATGTTGTTCCACCTATAGGGTTGCAGATCCCTTTAGCTCCTTGGCTACTTTCTCTAGCTCCTCCATTGGGAGCCCTATGATCCATCCATTAGCTGACTGTGAGCATCCACTTCTGTGTTTGCTGGGCCCCGGCATAGTCTCACAAGAGACAGCTACATCTGCGTCCTTTCAATAAAATCTTGCTAGTGTATGCAATGGTGTCAGCGTTTGGATGCTGATTATGGGGTGGATCCCTGGCTATGGCAGTCTCTACATGGTCCATCCTTTCCTCTCAGCTCCAAACTCCGTCTCTGTAACTCCTTCCATGGGTGTTTTGTTCCCAAATCTAAGGAGGGGCATAGTGTCCACACTTCAGTCTTCATTTTTCTTGAGTTTCATGTGTTTAGCAAATTATATCTTATATCTTGGGTATCCTAGGTTTGGGGCTAATATCCACTTATCAGTGAATACATATTGTGTGAGTTTCTTTGTGAATGTGTTACCTCACTCAGGATGATGCCCTCCAGGTCCATCCATTTGGCTAGGAACTTCATAAATTCATTCTTTTTAATAGCTGAGTAGTACTCCATTGTGTAGATGTACCACATTTTCTGTATCCATTCCTCTGTTGAGGGGCATCTAGGTTCTTTCCAGCTTCTGGCTATTATAAATAAGGCTGCTATGAACATAGTGGAGCATGTGTCCTTCTTACCTGTTGGGGCATCTTCTGGATATATGCCCAGGAGAGGTATTGCTGGATCCTCCGGTAGTACTATGTCCAGTTTTCTGAGGAACCGCCAGACTGATTTCCAGAGTGGTTGTACAAGCCTGCACTCCCACCAACAATGGAGGAGTGTTCCTCTTTCTCCACATCCTCGCCAGCATCTGCTGTCATCTGAATTTTTGATCTTAGCCATTCTGACTGGTGTGAGGTGGAATCTCAGGGTTGTTTTGATTTGCATTTCCCTGATGATTAAGGATGTTGAACATTTTTTCAAGTGCTTCTCTGCCATTCGGTATTCCTCAGGTGAGAATTCTTTGTTCAGTTCTGAGCCCCATTTTTTAATGGGGTTATTTGATTTTCTGAAGTCCACCTTCTTGAGTTCTTTATATATGTTGGATATTAGTCCCCTATCTGATTTAGGATAGGTAAAGATCCTTTCCCAATCTGTTGGTGGTCTTTTTGTCTTATTGACGGTGTCTTTTGCCTTGCAGAAACTTTGGAGTTTCATTAGGTCCCATTTGTCGATTCTCGATCTTACAGCACAAGCCATTGCTGTTCTGTTCAGGAATTTTTCCCCTGTGCCCATATCTTCAAGGCTTTTCCCCACTTTCTCCTCTATAAGTTTCAGTGTCTCTGGTTTTATGTGAAGTTCCTTGATCCACTTAGATTTGACCTTAGTACAAGGAGATAAGTATGGATCGATTCGCATTCTTCTACACGATAACAACCAGTTGTGCCAGCACCAATTGTTGAAAATGCTGTCTTTCTTCCACTGGATAGTTTTAGCTCCCTTGTCGAAGATCAAGTGACCATAGGTGTGTGGGTTCATTTCTGGATCTTCAATTCTATTCCATTGGTCTACTTGTCTGTCTCTATACCAGTACCATGCAGTTTTTATTACAATTGCTCTGTAGTAAAGCTTTAGGTCTGGCATGGTGATTCCGCCAGAAGTTCTTTTATCCTTGAGAAGACTTTTTGCTATCCTAGGTTTTTTGTTATTCCAGACAAATTTGCAAATTGCTCCTTCCAATTCGTTGAAGAATTGAGTTGGAATTTTGATGGGGATTGCATTGAATCTGTAGATTGCTTTTGGCAAGATAGCCATTTTTACAATGTTGATCCTGCCAATCCATGAGCATGGGAGATCTTTCCATCTTCTGAGATCTTCTTTAATTTCTTTCTTCAGAGATTTGAAGTTTTTATCATACAGATCTTTCACCTCCTTAGTTAGAGTCACGCCAAGATATTTTATATTATTTGTGACTATTGAGAAGGGTGTTGTTTCCCTAATTTCTTTCTCAGCCTGTTTATTCTTTGTATAGAGAAAGGCCATTGACTTGTTTGAGTTTATTTTATATCCAGCTACTTCACCGAAGCTGTTTATCAGGTTTAGGAGTTCTCTGGTAGAATTTTTAGGGTCACTTATATATACTATCACTAGTAATATTTCTTTTATAAATGTGGGTAACCTTGCACTTGGGGCTTAGATGTTCAGAACTGAGATGTCATGTTGGTTGAGTTTTTTTCCTTTGGTAAGTGTGAAGTGTCTTTCCCCATCTTTTTTCATTATCGTTGATTGAAAGTCTATTGCTCAGGGCCTAGCAAACACATAAGTGGATGCTCACAGTCAGCTATTGGATGGATCACAGGGCTCCCAATGGAGGAGCTAGAGAAAATACCCAAGGAGCTAAAGGGACCTACAACCCTATAGGTGGAACAACATTATGAACTAACCAGTACCCGAGAGCTCTTGACTCTAGCTGCATATGTATCAAAAGATGGCCTAGTCGGCCATCACTGGAAAGAGAGGCCCATTGGACTTGCAAACTTTATATGCCCCAGTACAGGGGAATGCCAGGGCCAAAAAGTGGGAGTGGGTGGGTAGGGGAGTGGGGGGAGGGTATAGGGGACTTTTGGGATAACATTGGAAATGTAAATGAGGAAAAATACCTAATAAAAAAATAAGTCTATTGATTAGATATTAGAATGGTTCCTCCAACTTGCTTCTTGGATCCGTTTGCTTGGAAAACTTTTTTCCAGCCCTTTACTCTGAGGTAATATTTATCTTTGTTGCTAAAATGCACCTCTTATATATAGCAGAATGGTGGATCCTGTTTTTCCATCCATTTTGTTAGCCTTTGTCTTTTTATTTGGGAATTGAGTCCATTGATGTTTTTAAGTACCAACAATTTCTAATTCTAATTCTGTTATTTTGATGTTAGTGGTGTTTCTGTGTGTGTGTGTCCCTAATTTTGTGTTTGCTTTTGTACAATTATTTATTTCCTGATTTTCTTGTGTTTAGTTAACCTCCTTGCATTGGAGTTTTCCTTCTAGTATTTTCTATAGGGCTGAATGTTTTAATAGATATTGTTTAACATTGTTTTGTCTTGGGATAGCCTGTTTATTTGGGAGATTTGCTGAATATAACAGCTTATGTTGGCAACTGTGGTTTCTTAGAAGCTGCAAGACATCTGCCTAGGCTATTCTTGCTTTTCCAGTCTTTGTTGAGAAGTCAGGTGTAATTCTGACAGGCCTGTCTTTGTATGTTATTTACAGCTTTTAATAGTCTTTTTTGTTCCTTTGATTTTATGTGGAGGATTTTCTTTTCTGGTCCAATCTATTGTTGTTTTATAAGCTTCTTGGATGTTTATAGACATCTCATTCTTTAGGTTTGGAATTTTTTCTTCTATGATTTTGTTGAAAATACTTTCTGGCCATTCAACCTGAGACTCTTTATCTTCTTTTTTTCTATTATTCTTATGTTCCATCTTTTTATAGTATCCTGATTTCCTGGATGATTTTTTCCAGGATTTTTTTATATTTTACATTTTCTTTGACTGAAGTATCAATTTCTTCTATTGTATCTTCTATGCCTGAGATTCTCTCTTCCATCTCTTGTATTATGTTGATGATGCTTGTCTTTGTTGTTTTTGTTCTCTCGCCTATGTTTTCCATTTCCAGGATTCTCTTAGTTTATATCTTCTTTATTGTGTCTATTTTCATTTTCAGGTCTTGAACAGTTTTACTCATTTCCTTCATCTTTTTAATTGTATTTTATTGTATTTCTTTAAGGGATTTATTTGTTTCTTCTTTAAAGGCCTCTGTCATCTTTACAAGAATTAATTTAGCATCATTGTCTTGTACTTCAGTTCTGGTAGGATATCCAGGGCTTGCTGTGGTAGGGTAGCTGTGCTCTAAAGATGCCATATTATCCTGGTTTTTGTTGATTGTATTCTTATGCTGGCCTTTAATCATCTGTTTGTCCCTGAATGTTTCTGGTAGATCAGGCCTCCAGTGCACAGCTTTGAGTTAGACAATGGAACTCAGGGAGCACTGCAAGGCTCAGAGCAACTGTGGGTACCCCACAGGATTCATCAACCAGGGGAATGGCAGATCTAACCTGTATGTTTCTGGTGCTGCAGGCCTGGTGAAAGTGGGCAGAGAGGTAGGTATGTTTCATATGTAAAGTGAAGAAACAGAAATCAGAACCTTTCAGAAAAGACACTGAGTAAAAATGTGCTGGAAACATGCATACACACACACATTCATCTGTTGATGGGTAGATCATTTGCTACATACCTTCACTGATATGAAAAGTGCACATAAGAATGACACAGTGGATTTCTTTGATACACTGAAGTCATATCCTTCACATATATAATCAGTGATATGCTCAAGGTCTAAAAAGAACTAATATCTACTATTACACATGAGAAAACTGCAGTATACCTGTGCCTGTTCACTGGTGAGATGAGCTGTGGCAGTCTGCTTGCTGGTGAGATATAAAGCTGTGATTGTAACAGGTTCTCACACTGGCCCCATAGCACATGTTTTAAGTGATATTAAAATTTAGTCTTAGCTAGGTGGTGGTGGTGCACACCTTTAATCCCAGCACTTGGGAGGCAGAGACAGGTGGATTTCTGAGTTCAAAGCCAGCCTGGTCTACAAAGTGAGTTCCAGGATAGCCAGGGCTATATAGAGAAACCCTGTCTAGAAAAAAAAAATTTTTTTTTAGTCTTAGAAAACTTGTACTACTCATACATGTCAAAAACTCATTCTCTCCTGGGAAGTTTCCACTTGACTCGTGCACTATAAACATTGTGGTGAAAGGGAGAGTGACCATGAGGAATGAACAACTGTGACAGTGCATCTACTGGTTCTATGTGACCATCCATATGTAGGAAGGACCCCTCATTTTTTGGGGGGCGGGGTAGGGTGGATATATGGTCATTCAAAATAAATCAAAGACACATGATACAAGATTAGTGATAAAAATACCTCTTGTATCTGAATTTGGAAAAGCAGAATAAAATGAAATTCACTAGATAATATGTTGAGGCAACTGTACAGGTTGAAACAAATAATTCACTAAAAGATAAAGCACAGAGATGACTTTAGTCATGGTTTACTTATAAGAAAATAACAGCAGTCTGGGGAATTTGGAATGAAACTCCAATTTTTAACCCCCCTGCATGTGAATATTGAGCACCTACCAACATTAGCCTCTTTGTAAAAAATAGGCATTTTAGATACAAGTTCCTGTTTGCTTTCTGCCACCATGACAAAATGTGAGAGATAATCAGCTTACCTAAAGGAAAGTTGATTTTATAGTTCATGTTCTCATGGACTGAAGCTTGTCAAAATCAGTGCTTTGTCCAAGACACTTATCTACTGCATTGGGTTTTTGATTGTCAATAGTAAAATCAATTAAACACATTTCCTACGTAAAGCTTCTGATGAAAATGGCTCTTCTCAATGAGCATTCTGCCAGCAGTGAACTGCCATCGAATATGTGCTTAGGGCGATTTTAATGCTTTTCCATCTTTGCAATGTTCCCCAGAACCAAACAATTGTATTTCTTTACAATTATACCACATCCCACACACATTTTCTACCATCACTGGATATGTGGCAGAGACTATGAGAACTCACTGTGTATGGCAACATGTTCATAGGTGAAGTCAGAGTCATCTCGAGAAGATCCTGAAGAAAAGGGTAAGGAAATGTAAACACTAGCAGTTCCTTTTTCTGCCTAAAAGGATTTTAGGAAAGCTAACTCTTCAAGAAATAAAGGTGTTTCAAAATGAGCACAAACTGTAACAATTCATGACTACCAAGCTATAATTACAGAAGGTATTTTTTTTAATTCTGCATATAGAGGAGGAATGAAGACAGTATCCATCATGAAGACATGGAAAGGATGAATTTCCATGACCAGAATAGATAAAGCATAAAGACAAGAGCATCAATCATACCTAGTTCAGTAAGCCAATAAACATAAATAGGAAGAAAGAATGAAGTATAGTGGGACCTAGGAGAAAGCAAACATCAAAATTACAGGAATAGGCAAATTCTTCTCTATAATAACCTTAAATGTAAAGGTATAATCTAAAAGACAGACTAGATAATTAGAGTATAAAAAGCAAGATCTAACTATTTGTTATCTACAAAATTATCTCACCAGCAAAAACACACAGAGAAGGATAAGCAGGGTATGGAAGTCAAGTTATTAAGTAGATGGGAACCAAAGCCAATCAAGAGCCACTATATTAGATCTGACAAAGCAGATTTCAAACCAAAATTAGTTAGAAGAAATGTTGCAGAGGGGAACAAGGTATCATGAAAACACAATTGTAAATACACACACTGAAAATTGGTTCACTTAATTTCTTAAAACAAGTGCTCCTTGACATAAAGTGACATCAAGTGCAAGAGTAATAGGTGACCTCACTACCAACTTCAATCAGTGGATACATCATACAAACAGTAAAATTCAATGAAAAGACGAGATTTAAAATGCACTATAGGTCAAACAGACTTAGCAGACATCTGTAGAATGCTACCTTGCAAAACTGCAGGGGACAGGTTCTTCTTGGCAGCCTAAGGAGCTTGTCCTAAGTGGATCACATTTTAGGACATAAAGTAAGTCTTAACAGAAGAATTGGATAATTCCTTTAATTTAGCATATCCTAGTAAAATAAAACTAGAAATAAATAGAAAGAGAAACAACTCTCCATGCATCTGTAAAGGACACTCTTGAATGATCTGAGAGTCTCTGAAGATACATAACAATTTTTAAAATTTCTGTAATAAGTGAAAATGAAGACACAAGCTACCATAGTCTCTGAGATTCAGCGGAGGCAGCTCTACAAGAAAGGTTTTAGCCATAGCTACTTCAAAACAAAGTTCAAATAAATAACTTCATGGTGTACCTCAAGGTCTAAAAAGAGCAAGCCAACCACAAATTAAGGTATGTGAGGATATCAGAGCAATCAGAGAAGAAATCAGTGAAATGGAATCTAAAGAGCAGTACAGCAAAACAATGAAACAAACAATTGTTTCTGCAAAAACTTAAAGAATACAAAGAAACTGCTATTCAAACTAACCAAAAGGAAGGAGAAAATGTATCCAAGTTGTAAATTAGAAGTGGAAAATCACATTACAACAGATTCCAATTAAATCCAGAGGATCATTGCAGAATTCTTTGAAAACCTGGATTACAAATAGAAAAGCCTAAAAAATGCATAAATTCCTATATACATATGACTTGCCAAAATTAAATCAAGACATAAACAAAAACAAATAACAATGCAAAAAAGAAAACAATATTGCAGCAGTACTATACATCAAAGAAATATACAGGACCAGGTGGATTGACCCATAGATTCTGTAAGATTGGAAAGAACTAACACATTGAACTATTCCAGCAAAAGGAAGAGAACACCGCCAAACTTGTTCTGCGATGTCAACACATTGCCAACATAAGGATATAATAAAAAAGAAAACTATAGGTTAATTCTCTGACAAATATAGATACAAATACTCACACAATGTTAGTTTGGTTTTTGGCAACTTGATGCAAGCCACAGTCATCTAGGACTAGAGAATGTCTGTGGGGGAACTGAACCTGTCCAACTGGACTGTAAGAAAGACTGTGGAGCAGTTTCTTGATTACTGATTGATCTGCAAGGGCCCATCTATGGGCAAGTGTTTCTGGCACATATAAGAAAGCAAACTGAGTGTCCTAGGGGAAGCAAGTCTGTGGGCAGTATTCTCCCATGCCTTCTCTTTCAGTGCCTGCCTCTAGGATTTTGCCTAGAGTTTCTGCCTTGACTTCTTATAAGTCAGGATATGTAAGCCACGTAAACCTGTTCCTCCTCGAGTGGCTTTTGGTCACGGCAATGGACCTAACCAACAAACACACCATGATCAATTGTGGCTTTTGGTCATGGCAATGGACCTAACCAACATACGCACCATGATCAATTTGCTTTTGATGTAAGCATGCAAATGTGGCTCAGTATATGTAAGCAAAAAATGTATAATACACCACATTAATAAAATAAGAATAGGAATTACATGAAGGAATTTAACAACATTTAATTTTAAGGAATGAGTAGCAATTTACCAGCATATAACACTCTACCTGCAAGATGATAGAGTAGATATTCAGTAAATGCTTTTTCTTTGTTTGGTTTGTTTTGTCTTTTCCTAAATCAGATAAAAATCTGAAAACTTTGGAAATAGAAAGACATAATAAAAAACACAATTAAATATGTATATAAAAACCTCTAGCCAATATTAAAATAAATTAGGAAAACCTGAAACTATTTCTTTTATAATCAGAAATGAGTCGGGTGTGTTCATTCTCTCCATACTCATCTAACATGGTACTTAACTACATTACAACAAGGAAATCCAAGAAGAAAGAAAGGGATTACAAATAGCAATTGAAATAAAATAGTCTTACTTGCAGATAAGATAAGGCTACACTTAAAATAATATAAAGACTCTACCCAGAGTACTCTTGGATCAGATAAACACTTTCAATAAAGTAGCAGGATGCAAAATAAACATAAAAAATTGTGGACACCAATAGTGAACTAGCTGAAACAGAAATCAGGAAAAAAAAAAAAAAACGGCACCCATTCATAAAAGCATCCAAAACAAAACACATATAAATAGTCTTTAAAGGTAAACAGAAGTTCCCTACTATGAAAACTTTAAAATGTCGAACAAAGAAACTTTAAATTTAAAGATGAAAAAAATTATATATGCTTGTGGATCAATATAATTTAAACTGTAAAAATAGCTTTATTGCCATATGATGTAAAGGTTGAACAAGTCCCCCAATGAAATTCCAATGACATCCTTCACAAAGGTGTAAAACTTTTCCTAAAATTCACATGAAAACACAGAATATTCTGAAGAGACAAAATTGTTCTAACAGAAGTAACAATGGTGAAGCAGCACAGCATCGGTCTCGGTTTCAGAGCAGTGATGGTAACAAAAAGAGCATGGTGCCTAGTCAAAGAAAATGGCACTACTGAAGGGACAGCTGCTTCAGCAAATGTCTCCTGTAAAACTAATTACCACATGTACAAGAATGAAACCAAATCCATTCCTGACCCTGTACAAAAATCAAGTCAAAATAGAAAAAAAAAAAATAACCTTAGTAGAAGATTTGAAACTTCTAGAAGAAACATGAGAAACACTTTATAGTGTAGGCATACCTAGTGGCTTTCTCACATATATTCATTCCAATATCTCAAGAAACAACAGCAAAACTGACAAATGACATTGTAAGAAATTTACAAAACATCTGCACAACAAAAGGATAAATCAGAAAACAGAATGAGAGCGTTTTTCTCAATCTGACAGGGGATTAATATCTAGAATATATAAATAACTCAAAATTAAATAGCATAAAAATCACTTAACCCATAAATGAGCAAAAGAATTGAAAAGACAGTTTTCAAAAGAAGAAACAGAACCATCCAATAAATATGTGGAAATGTGTCCCATATCATTAGACATTAAAGTAAATGCAAATTAAATCTTCCTTGAGATTCTAGTTAATTTGGTCAAAATGGTTGTCATAAAGAAAAGTAACTAAACAAAGAAAGGACACAGAGCAGGGCATGTAGAGAAAGGACTGTGTATCTTGGAGGACTGGAGGGAGGTAAATATGATAAAAAAAGATTGTATACATTTAAAAAATATAGCAGCAAATGAGGATGAAGATGTAATGAAAAGGAGCCTTATACACAGCTGGTAGGAATGTATATTAGCACAGCACTTGGAAATTGGTATGGACATGACTCAAAGAACTAAAATAGAACTGTATTATGAACCAACTGTACTACTCCTGAGTAAATACAGTAATTTAAGTCAACATACCTTAGACATGCTTACATGCCCATGTTTGTTGTTGACTATTCATGATAACCAAAGCAGGTAATTAGTCTATCAACATATCAGCAGAATTTTTTTAAACATGCACTTGTCATTAAATACAACAGAGTCCTACTCAACCGTAAAGAGGATTGAAATAACATCATCTGCAAGACAATAATAGAACTGGTAGATCACATACCATGTGACATCAGAAACACCCAGGAAGACAGGTGTCATGAGTTCTCTCTCATATGAAGAATATAAATTGTAAAAGTATATACACATAGGACATGAAAATGGAAGAAAGACTATATGTGAGGAAAGTGGTCAAAGGAATGAGGAAAGGGAGGAATAAAACAGGAATGGGCAAGTGGAGAGAAAAAGAAAATATCCCACGTAGAATCTACATTTAGCTATTATATTAGCATATATGTGCATATGTATCATATATATGAATGGGGATGGGTAAATTACATACATAGATACATATAAAATATCATAAAATCTACTGTTTTGTAAATCTACTAAAATATGTATATTATGAATAATTTCCTTCCATTCCAGTTGTCAGTAGATCTCAGTGCTCCAAGTATAACTTTGTGGAAAACAGCATAGATTGAGACTCCTGTTAGACCTCACCCAAGTTACTCAACCTCCTGGAACCCAACGTCCTCATGGGGAAATAACATTAACAGAGACCATCTGGGTCGTGCCTGTGAAGTCTGCCCAGCACCTTGTGCATCAGGACTCTCAGTGCTTGTTATCTGCTCATGCATTCATTACCCTTCACCACGGCTAAAACATTCCTGCTGCAGCGACCTCAATACAAGGAGGACAACGGCCATGCAGTTCCAATAGGAACCCCAGTGTCTATTCCTTCAATTCCTCAGTTTTCAAATACAGACTAAATGTCACTGGTCTGAAGTGCTTGGGACCAAAAGTGCCTTTATTTTTTAATCTTACTTTTTGGACTTTAGGAATGTGTGTGTGTGTCTGTGTGTGTGTGTGTCTCCAAAAACACAAAAAATGTGCTTATCTTCTATGTATGCATAATGTATGTATACTTGTGTTTAAAAAATGAAAAAAACATCATTCTGAAGAAAAACAACACACATCTACACCCCAGAATAGGGATCCCACAACAGAGCAAAGCATGAATACCACCAAAGTCCAACATGTTGAACAAACGAGTTTTATTGAGGTAACTTACAGGAATATGGCTGAGAGATTTCTTACAGAAGCAGAAATAACTCAAAGACAGCTCCATCAACAAAACCCACCGCAGCAAATGTGAGTGCTCCCAAGGCTGGAAACATAGAACATACTGCACAGCCTACAGGCAGTCCAACAAGTTAGGACATGTCCTTTCCAGGTTCTCTTCCAGGCTACTTAGCTGGTTTCTGCTTCCTCCTGGCAGCTGATCCACTTCTTTGCAGCTCAGCTTTACCTGCTCTTTCTGAGTCTTTCTGACTCTCAATGTCTGTTGCTTACTTTGGCAGGGAGGGGCCTGGTAGATCTGGTCACTTTTGAAGCTATTCTAAGTTAAGCTTCTGCTTAAGGAGTTTTCCTGTAGGGTGGAATGTCTTGATTTCGAAGGAAACAGTTACACAACAATACTAAAGTTGTATGCAATAACTTTTAACATTTTCTACATAATACAAATTTTAAAGGCCAGGAATTTTCCTCTTCAGCTGCCATGTTAATGGTCAAAAAATTTCAAGTTTTGGGTCATTTGCAACTTCAGATTTTCCCATAGGAACTGAACCTATATCTGCCAGAATGCCAACAATATTATTTTTTATTCTCTTTAAATTTTCATATATGTATAGTGTATTTACATCATCTCCTTCCTCTATCTTTTCCCTTTAACTCAGCCTATATTCTCCAATGCCTTCTCAAATTCATATACTATTTTCATTAGTTATTATTGTGTTATACATGCATATATATAATACATATTATATATGCATTAATATATAAATACAAGTCTGCTGAGTCTGTTTAGTGTTGCTCATATGCAAATGCTTTATATTCATAAACTTCCCTGAGCAAGGATCCTCAGTCATCTGTCATGTGTCTGCTACATAAAGCGGGGAGAAGAGGAGGAGAGAAGTCAGTAGAAAAGCAAACACCATAAAAGAGAAAAGGAAAAACCAGTTGCCAGTTCCCTAATCCACCTTTTAACTAGGAAAGGCTGAGTCAAGTGCACAGCAGGTTTGCTTGGCAGCTTATAGGCGGCCCTATAAATCCTGCGGTCAGAATGGAATGCATGAACAAGGTTAATTTGTGGAGAACCAGGTTGGCCCACTGCATCCTGATCACATACTCCCGTGTTCTCCTTTCATGCACCTCGTGTCATTTTTCGATTGTCAACATTTGTTATAGGTGTGATCAGAACCTCTAATAATTATGGGGAAAGTAGTCAATCTCTTTCCATGGAAGAACCAAGTCTGTATACAAAGGGAAAACTTGTTTTCTAAAAATGTGTATTAAGATGGTGTGTGTCTATAAGCCTTGCTTCCACACAGTTGTGTGTGGGGAGCCGTGAGCAATTGCCATCATGAGCCTCCGCTGTGCCTAACTGGTAAACAAGTAATGTGCGCAGGTGCAAGAGTAAATTCGTGCAAGTCACTGCCCATCCCAGGGCGTAGTAGTGGGGTGATGAGTGAGCAGCTAATCAGGAGCTGACATGTCACACAGAGGGGTATATAGGCGGCACCATTTTCCTTGTTCGTTGTTCTTCTTTCGCCTATGCAATCAATGCTCTCCTAATAAACACGTGCAGAAGGATCCTGTTGCAGCATCGTTCTTCCTGGCCAGTTGAGCACGTGCAAGAGTTGTGTGCATATCCTTATTCAGACATGCACTGTGAATGGGTTTGGATACTTCTAGCAGCTTTCAGTTTTTCTTATGTGTTTTTTCCAACTGAAGGAGACACATGATGGTGGTCTTAGCTGTGGGCAACAGAGGGGATGTTGAGAAGGTGCCAGTAATGGTTGAAATGCTTTTTGGCTTATGGATATCTGTTAAGTGGTTACAATAAGAGAGGGGAGTGGTGGACTCCATTTCATGCCTCCATTGAGTGCCCTTGCTCCACCCTTCACTCAGAAGGAATGCCCAGACGACTGCTTCTTAGAAATGCAAAACAAAAAAAATACCACAAAGCTTCCCCGAGGGTGTCTTTATTTAGCCCTCACTGCCCAGGAACTTGCTGTGTAGATCACAATGGCCTCAAACTCAGAGACCTGCCTGCCTCTGCCTCCCAAGTGTGCCACCACCACCCTGCATAGTGATCACTAACTTTTTATCTACTTTACTTCTTGGGGCCCCAGTCTCCTCATCTATTAAAACAAAACACAATAAAAATGTATATTTTGACTGTCTAGATATTTGTGCACATGTACATTTCTGTAATACTCATTTTGCTATGCTAAAATATTTCCTTTGACATCATCACATACACTGCAGTCTTACACACATCATGAATGCAAGGTATTTTGAAAGGACTAATAGCAGGAAAAAAATTGGAGTCCTATGATTTCAAAAGAAAATAATACTGTTCTGCTCTGTCAGCCTTTAATGTCTCTGCAGGCCTTAGCTGGGTCTCCTGGGTTGTATTGACAAGGTTTCCAACAGCACACATTTTAGCTAGATCATGCAAAGCAGATTGACAAAGCTTGTGTGGCTCAAAAATTATAGAATTGAAATGAAAGAATTGACCTGAGGCTGAGCATGCAGAAAAAACCTCAACATAATGTTGCCTGCCTGAGCCATCTCCATGCCTGCTGCCTCTCTCCAGGGCAGCCAGATCTGGTCACCTATCACTTTGGAGATATTCACACCCTAAACACAAATACTTCACATGCCACATCTCACTAGGACTTGATTCTTTCTCTCTTCCTTCCTTCCTTCCTTCCTTCCTTCCTTCCTTCCTCTCTCTCTCTCTCTCTCTCTCTCTCTTTTTTTTTTATTCTGGCCTGACAAGTATTTGTTCGATCTCTTTATGGGTACAATATTGTAATTTATGTGTATGAATGAATAATTAAATCTCTTTAACATGTCTGTCATTGCATAGTCACACATTTTTGGTGGGAATATTTTGAACTCTATTGATATTTTTGTTGTATACAAACAATGCTTTATTAGCAACTGCCTTGTCTTGAAGTATTACAATCATTTTCCTGGTAATTCATTTATTCATTTTACATCCCTGTCACAGCCTCCTTCTGACTCTCACCATCACAAATCCCTCCTCAGAGAAGGGGAAGTCTCCCGTGGGTATCATTCTGCTCTGGGACATCACGTCACAGCAAGACTAGGTATATCCTCTTCCACTGAGGCCAACAAGGCAGTCCATCTAGGGGAAGGGAATCCAATGGCAAGCAACAGAGTCAGAAACAGCCCCCATTTCAACTGTTAGGGGGATCACTGCAGACCAAGCTGCACATCTACTACAAATGTGTAGGAGGCATAGGCCCAGCCTTTGCATATTCTTTGAGTGGAGGTTCAGTCTCTATGAGCCCCCATGAGCCCAGGTCACTTGATTCTGCAGGTCTTCTTGTGTTGTCCTTGAGCAGCCCCCCAGCTCACTCAATTCTATGCCCCATTCTTCCACAATGCTCCCTGTTCTCTACTTGATGTTTAGCTGTGGGTCTCTGCATCTGTTTCCATCAGCTGCTGGGTTCTAGGATCCTGTCTGGAAGCATAGCAGAGCATCACTAATAGAGTTGGGTGTTGGTTCTCTCCCATGGGGTGGGTCTCAAGATGGGCCAGCAGTTGGTTTGTCATTCCCTCAGTCTCTGCCCCAAATCAATCCCTACCTAATGACCAAATAGCATTCTGTTGTTTACAAATATAAAATCTTCTTGATGCATTCATCTGTTGCCTGTGTAACTTCCTTTTGTGATTAATACTGCAATGAATATAAGAAAGTAGACTTCTTTTTCCTGTGGTGATTTCCTTTTTAAAACTATATCCAAGCAGGGCAGTGGTGGTACATGCTTTTAATCCCAGCACTTGGGAGGTAGAGGCAGGTGGATTTCTGAGTTTGAGGCCAACAGGGTCAACAGAGTGACTTCCAAGACAGTGAGGGCTATACAGAGAAACCCTGTCAAAAAAAAAAAAGGAAGGAAGGAAGGAAGGAAGAGAGAGAGAGAGAGAGAGAGAGAGAGAGAGAGAGAGAGAGAGGAAGGAAGGAAGGAAGGAAGGAAGGAAGGAAGGAAGGAAGAAAGAAAGAAAGAAAGAAAGAAAGAAAGAAAGAAAGAAAGAAAGAAAGAAAGAATCCAGAAATAAAATTATTATATCGTAATCTATGTTTGGTTTTTGAGGAACCTTTACTATGTCACAAGTGGATCTACTGCCTTACATTTAACCAATAGGACACACAAATTCCATCACCTCCAATTCCCCTCCTCCTATTCCCACCAACACTTGCTGACTTTCTCTGAGACCCTCTCAAGCATGATTCTTTGTTATTTGTTTGATTATATTACTATTTTGTTATTGTACTAGACAAAGCTCAGTGCTTGCCACATTGAATATAACCAGCAAAAGTCTCTACATCTTTATAAATATAAACATAAGTGCAGTAACATAACTAAATTGGGAAAAACTGAATTAAGTTCAGAAACATGTAAATAGTCACACTGAATTTGTGTGCTAATATGAGATGTGACAGAAAGGATACAATTGTTCCATTATCATTTAATCAGAGTATTTTGGGCTTGGTACCAAAAGAAAACAGGGACAGAATTTACCCTTCACTTGAAATAGCCAAAATGGAACAAGAAAATGAAACAAGAAAAATGAAAGGCACAGGAGTCAGGCAACAAAGAAAACTTAGCTATGAGAAACAGGAAACAAATGATATCATCCCACAATTGCTCTATTAGGAGACTTGATAGAGTGTCAGAAAGTAGGAAAAGTAAAAGGAAAAGTGAGGGACCTAGGGGACTTGCTGGTCTTGAGATGGGTCTTGAAGGACAAAGACAAGCAGCGTTGACAGCTTCCTAGAAAAGAGAGATCTGAGGTGATTCTCTAGAGCATTCAGAAGACTATAGATTCAATGTGCAAATAAAAGGAGTATCTCACAAAGCACCAGAAATAATTGTGTCCAGCACTTTCATGGGGGCCAGGAATAACACTCATCTCTACCAGCCCAACTGGAACCATAACCATGAGACACTGAGTAGAGCACCCAAGGCATCTATGTTGACTTTATGAAAATTATCACTCAGTGGGCACAGCATTTGCCCACTCATATATAGTTCTATAATACATGTGAAAAGTCAACACCTTAGAGGATCATGCCTCTAACTTCAATGTGAAAAAAAAGTTCAAGAATATTTACAGGAGTAGAAAAAAAAAAAAAGAGTTGGCCATTTTGGCATGCTAAAGCGTCCCAGGTGTGACCAAGTTTAGGAAGATCTTTGAATCCTGGGGTTTCTGGTTCAAGTCTATGGTAGGATCCCATTCGCTGGCTCCCACTTCTGCCACCTCCATGGAAAGATTCCTGAGCCCCTTTGTTATGTGATAACTACAATATCTATAGCATAAGGTCCTGCTAGAAAATTCTATATAGCTTGTGCCACAGTGAGATTCGGTCTCAAAAAGAAACTGCTAGGGATGTAGAATGTTTGCCAGCATGTACAACCTGGGGGGGTCCATCCTTACTATGTCACAGCCTGCCCTGGTGGCTCACCTGTAATCCCAGCACTTGGCAGGCATAAGCAGTAGAATCTGGGGACAACCTCAAGTACATGTGAAATTCAAATCCCAACGTGGGCTACACATCTCTGAGAAGAGCTGGATATACAACTCAATTGGTAGAGTGCTTCCCAAGCAGATACAAATCCCTAGGTTTGAGCCTCGATATTGTATGAAACAGATGTGATATATACCAGGCAGTACATACCTGGAATCCCAGCTCTGGACTGGAGGTAGCAGAAGCATCTAAAGTTTGTCCTCTGGCTATGTAGAGTCCAAGGTTAACCTGAACTACCATGAGAGTTTCTCAATGGGGGTAGGGACACTAAATAAAACAAAACTATAAGGAAGAAAAAAACATACAGAAAAAAAGGGAAAAAAAAGTTGTCAATAATACAGAGCTTGCAGTGTTATGAATCTAAAACAATTACCAGGGATACAAAGTACAGAAACATATAACTCATAATACAGAGCAGGGTCAATCAGTTCCACTCCAGAATTGCTGGAAATACCAGTATCAGCAAACAAGACTTTACAGAACCATTAGAGCTGCATTCTGTGTGCTCAGGAATTTAATGGAGACATGTATTTTTGAAAAGTCAAAATCTAACACTTATGCATTAAAATAAAAATTACCCAGGGTGAAGTTACCTGGATGTGGTTATAAGCAGAGCATGCAACCATACACAAGTGGATTGTTGGAAATTTGAATCCAGTATTTGAAATTACCCAACATGGACCACAGAAAGAGATCATTTTTAAACCATAAAGAACTCTAGTGAGCTACAAGACAACCTGTGAAATAGAAGAAAGTAAGAAAGAAAATATCTAAGAAGAGATGATGACCTACTCAAAACCCAGCTCAATTACCTAGAGACATGGCTTCTTGGTGTATAGCTGAGATCTCCCTAGTTTGTGATGATAGCCCATTTCAGACTTTTCTTTTATCCCAATTCCAGTTGCCCTGCAGAAGCACTCTCTACCAGAGACCCCACAGCTAGGATTCAGGCACCCCACAATCATAACACATGGCTAGGACCCAGATTAAGCAACAGCAACAAAGAACAGAAACCCCTCAAACATCTTAAGTCCAGGTGCCCAAATCCTAGCTCAGAAATACAAATACAAACAACCAAGACAACATACCTACTCCAGAAGCCAAACATGTCTACTGTGTTAGGCCTTGAGAAAATCAATGTAGTCGAAGCAAAAGACAAGGACTTCAAAACAGCAACTGTTAATATGTTCAAGGACCTTAAAGAAGACATGAATAAATGTCTTAATGAGATTTTGAAAACATAAACTAATCGTGGAAGAATGAAGTAAAGAAAACAATTCACTACATGAAAGTGGAGTTTAAACAAGAATAACATTACAAATAACAACAACAGCAGCAGCAGCAACAACAACAACAACAAACTAACTAACTAAAATAAAGCTGAAAATGAAAAACTCAAGATACCAAACATCAGAGGTAAGCCTTGCCTACAGAATAAACCACCTGGCAGAGAGAATTTCAGTCTTAAAGATAACGTTTAAGAAATGAATATCTCAGTCAAAGAAAATGTTCTTTTTAAAAATCTAAGCATAAATATACAGAAAAATCTGAGACAATATTAAAAGATAAACTATAATAGGTATAATATAAAGGAAAGAAAAGAAACCCAAGTTAAAAGCATAGGAACTATTTTTAAGAAAATTATAGAAGAAAATTTCCCCATCCTAAGAAAGGGATGCCTAAGGTGGTATGAAAGGCATACAGAACACTATGCAGGCCCATAAAAGAAATTCTCAACATGCAAAAAAGTAAATGTACAGGACCATTAAAAAAAAAGATAGCAAAATCTACAGGGCAAAAGACTTAATAACAAATAAAGATAGACCCTTTAGACTAATACCTGAGTTTTCAATGAAAGCCAGAAGGACCTGGACAGCTGTTACACAAGCTCTAAGAAACCACAGAGGCCAGACCAGACTAATACGTCCAGCAAAGCTAGCAATCACCACTGAAAAAGAAAGAATAACATTTCACAATAAAAACAAGTTTAAAACACTTTCTGTTCACCAATTCAGTTATACAGAGGGCACTAGGTTAATTATACAAAAGAGGACACAAGGAGTAAATAATCCGAGAACACTGAAGCCAAGGAAAAGGAAAAATACCCAACACTGCAACAATAAAATAATTGAAATTAATTGATGCTGCTTATTAATAACTCAACTCAGTTCTTTAATAAAAGCAAAGACCAACAAATTGTGTTTAAAAATACTACCCATTGTCCTGCTGCATCCATAAATACACCCCATCACAAAGGATGGCCATCACTTCAGGGTAAAATGATGGGAAAAGGCATTCCAAGCAAAGAAGAAGCAAGTTGTGGAGTATTCTGCTAGCAGACTTCCGATGAAGATGTAGAACTCTCAGCTCTGCCTGCACCGTGCCTGCCTAGATGTTGCCATACTCCCACCATGATGATAATGGACTGAACCTCTGAGCCTTCCTGAACCCCATGCAGCTTGAAGAAAAACAGCACTTGCTGGCACATCTGTTGGAATCTACTTCTTCAGGACTTCAGCTTATGTGGAAGGCCAACTGAAATACCTAACCTTGTGGCACTGAGAAACTATTAGGTTCTTGGACTTCCCATTATTGGTAACCTTTGAAGTCTCCAAGAAGATGATGGGGCCCCACAGTGAATCCACCTGGATTGTGGTAATGCTAACCACTGGGAAAAACTGTCCCATACTCCTTCTGCCACTAGGTTCTGCACAAAAGTGGACACCTTTGGGTTGATTATTGTTCTACCTATCCAGGATTGCCACTAAGATGACAAACACCACCCAAATATAAACTCCAGACTACATACAGCTCAGGGCATTCAAATTGCTGAGTTCATATGAGAGTGACATGAACATTTTACAGAACTTTGAACTCAGAGATATTTAATTGTAAAACTGCCAAATACAAACAAGATGAATGTTGTGGAAAGCTCAACAGAAATAGATTCATTATTGTAAATAGTTTTACTGTGTTGGGAGTTAAAATATTTCCTTTTATTTAGACAAAAAGGGGGAAATGTTGCAGGTTATTTGATCACAGATAAATGAGATCATGTTATTTACTGGAAATGTCTGTTACTAGTCGAGGTGTGCTCAGCCCTAGCACATACTGTTAATACAAGAGCATACTGCTTGGATATTGTAAACAGGATTAAATAAAGTCAATCACAAGTCAAGAGGCAAAGCTAGCAACCAGTTGACATGGAATGAACATAGAAAGAAATAACAGAATAAGACAAAATCAGGAGGATGGATAGATACAAATGTGTTGTGGATAAGCCTGGTGCTTTTTGTATTTTGATACTAATTCTGCTCTCCTGGGAGAGACTACATACCCACGTGACTTCTTGTGAACCAATCCCCTAATGAATAAAAGAGCCAATCATTGGGCAAGTAGGAGGAACTTCCAGGTTGGACAGAGGAAGAAAGGAAGCAGGGGAGAGTTAGGTCCTTTTAGTCAAGAATATCGAGAGGACAAGATGTAGGTGTAAGTGTCTCCTTGTTTCTATGGTGGATCTGTCAGGATTTGCCAATGGAGGATTTAGATTTAAAAAGCCTTACAAGATTAGGATTTTAGTTGTTGCACCCACAAATTGAGTTACCGTCATTTCTGAACTAAGTTTGTGATGTGTTTCCCTTCACTCACCCAAGTTCAAGAGAGAAAGGTTAAAAAAAAAAAAAAAAAAGCAGTGAAACGTGGGTTTGCCTGAGGTGTACCACAAAAGGCCGAGGGGGATTTGAAGCATGAGGTTGGTATGGTAGCGACCCACCAGTTGAGGATGTAGAGAAAGAGAAAAATTCCTACATTGCTGGTGGGATTGCAAGCTTGTCCAACCACTCTGAAAACCAGTTTAACGGTTTCTCAAAAAAATTGGACATAGTATAACCAGAAGACCCAGCAATGCCACTCCTGGGCACATACCCAGAAGATATTCCAACTGGTAATAAGAACACATGCTCCACTATGTTCATAGCAGCCTTATTTATAATAGCCAGAAGCTGGAAAGAACCCAGATGCCCCTCAACAGAGGAATGGATACAGAAAATGTGGTACATTTACACAATGGAGTACTACTCAGCTATTAAAAACAATGAATTCATGAAATTCTTAGACATTTCATGGATGTATCTGGAGAATATCATCCTGAGTGAGGTAACCCAATCACAAAAGAACACACATGATATACATACACTCACTGATAAGTGGATATTAGCCCAGAAGCTCAGAATACCCAAGATATAATTTGCAAAACACATGAAACTCAATAAGAAGGAAGACCAAGTGTGGATACTTAGATCCTTCTTAAAAGTGGAAACAAAATAACCATGGAAGGAGCTACAGAGACAAAGTTTGGAACAGAGACATAAGGAATGACCATCCAGAAACTGCCCCACGCAGGGATCCATCCCATAAACAACCACCACCCCAGACACTATTGAATATGCCAGAAAGATTTTGCTGACAGGAGCCTGATATAGCTGTCTCTTGAGAGGCTCTGCCAGTGCCTGACTAATACAGAAGTAGATGCTCACAGTCATCCATTGGACAGAGCACAGAGTCCCCAATGAAGGAGCTAGAGAAAGTACCCAAGGAGCTAAAGGGGTTTGCAGCCCCATAGGAGGAACAACAATATGAACTAACCAGTACCCCTAGAGCTCCCTGGGACTAAACCACCAATAAAAAACCAAACAAACAAACAAAACAAAACAAAACAAAAAAAAAAAAACACATGGAGAGACTCGTGGCTCTAGCTGCATATGTAGCAGAGGATGGCCTACTCGGTTATCAATGGGAGGAAAGGCCCTTGGTCTTATGGAGGTTCTATGCCCTAGTATAGGGGAATACCAGGGCCAAAAAGTGGGAGTGGGTGAATTGGGGATCAGGGGGAGGGGGGAGAGGACAGGGGATTTTTGGAGGGGAAACTAGGAAAGGGGATAACATTTGAAATGTAAATAAAGAAAATCTCTAATAAAAAATAAAAATAAAATAAGAAAAAGGACTTATCGAGCTGGATGGATTTTGGAGCCCTGAGTTACAGTCTCCAAGAGATAAAAACAGGTCGGCCATTGCCCTCCAGTGCATGACCAGCCAGGCTCCACAGTGCAGAGAGTTGCCAACACAAGCTCAGGAATGCACGGGCTTTCTTTTTAATATTTCCTGCATTAGGTGACACCCAATAATTCCTCTCTCCTGGGAGGGACTTCTTGCGCGCGCTCAACTGGCCAGGAAGAACGACGCTGCTACAGGATCCTTCTGCACACATTTATTCAGTCCTGTTTCTTCTTGTTTATATCTCCCTTGTTTATATCTCCCCTGTTTATATCTCCCCTGTTTATATCTCCCTTGTTTTTATATCTCCCTTGTTTTTATATCTCCCTTGTTTTTATATCTCCCTTGAACCCTGGGCCTCTCACTCTCTTATACTCTCAGTTCCCATCCACGCACCGCAGGCCATGCCGCCTCACCAGGCACGCAGCTTCAGCTAATCAGGGCAGCAGGGGCAAATCTCCACCAAATTGCATTCACCTGTATCCTGGTACACCTGCGCAGCACTCAAGATGTTTGTGTCTTATATGAGGAAGTCAGGTGCAAGTCATATGACTTAGCTGCAGTCTCTGCCGCCTTTGGGACTGCCGCCACACCCGCTCCCCACAGGGACTGCAGACAAGAGAGTTGCCTGTGCCTGGTACAAGTGTCAGGAATGTGTTGGCTACTTCTTTTTTTAATATTTCCCTCAACACAGATGCACAGGAAGTAGAAGGGAGAGAGATTTAGTTTGAAGGGGTTTTGAGACAGCATGGAGGAGAGTCTCTTTTTGGTACATTGGCTGAGGAGGAAAGTCATGTGGGTGCTTTCTCTGCCTCTCTGAGCTAGCAGGCTTTCATAATAGCACCTAGCTTTCCAGGTCTTCATTGGTAAAACTAAACTGAGATTTTGTTAAAAATACCAAGAATCAGGGCTGGAGAGATGGCTCAGTGGTTAAGAGCACTGTCTGCTCTTCTAGAGGTCCTGTGTTCAATTCCCAGAAAACATGCGGTGGCTCACAACCATTTGTAATGAGATCTGATGCGCTCTTTGTGGGGCTGGAGCAGGCAGGGCTAAAGCAAGAAGATAAATAAATAAATAAATAAATAAATAAATAAATAAATAACAAGAATCCCTTGGAAGAGGAGGCAAAATGAGACAAGGAGCCTTCCTACCTGTCCCCAACCCACATAACCCTTCTATGCCACTGTATGTGTGTCACTGTGGATATGGGCTTATCCTTAGACCCTTATCCTAGATGCCTGGAAGCTAGTATTCTACTAGAAACCTTCAGATGAAGATGTAGAACTCTCAGCTCCTCCTGTGCCATGCCTGCCTGGATGCTGCCACGCTCCTGCCTTGATAATAGTGGACTGAACTTTTGAACCTATAAGCCAGCCCCAATTAAATGTTGTTCTTATAAGAAAGAAAGAAAAAAAAAAAAGAAGCAAGCTGTGTATCCATTTTAACATCTAATAAAACAGACTTCAAATCAAAACCAATCATAGGGAAGAACACTACATACTCATTAAAAGAAAAAAATCTACCAAGAGGATATTGCAATTCAAAGTATTCATGCACCAAACAAAAGGGAATGCAAGTTCCTAAAAGAAACACTAATACAGCTTTAATCACATATTGATGCCCACACACTGATAGTGGGTGACTTCAATACCTGACTCTTACCAATAGACAGGTCATTCAAACAAAAACTAAACAGATAAAGACAAGTTAAATAAAATCATAAATAAAATGGGCTTTCCACCAAAACACTTAAAAATATATATTTTAACACCTCATGGCACTGTCTTCAAAGTTGATTGTGTATTAGTACACAAAGGAAGTTTCACAGATACTTTAAAAATTGAAGTAGTACCTCTATCCTATCTGCCCCTCATGGATGAAAGCTGAACATCAACAATAGAAATGGAAGAAACGACACAAATTCATGAAAGCTCAACTCACTACCAAATAAAAACTGTATGACGACAGAAATTAAAAGATTTCAACGGGGAAATATATTATTTGCTGGACTAAAGACATTCGTGTGATATTTTGGCAAAGAATCTGACTGCTTTGCTCTTGTCATAATAATTTGCCTGAGACTGAATTGATAGATTTTCAGTTAACCTCATCAGTGAAAGAGATTTCAAGACAGGCTAGTATTGACTGTATTGTGTTGCTATTTATATATATTTATATAAATATAAATATATTTTTATATATTGAACATATATATTTATATATATTTACATATATTTAAATATATATAAATGTTCATTCAAGTAATATAAAGAGAAATACGAATGTACAGTTTGTGGAGAAAAATAAGCTCCAGGAAATATAACGTAGCCAAGTCCTGTGCTCAAGGAAATAAAAAAAATTTAGAGAAAGGTCTG
The DNA here is from genome assembly GCF_000001635.26 of Mus musculus. NCBI lineage: Eukaryota > Metazoa > Chordata > Mammalia > Rodentia > Muridae > Mus > Mus musculus. The sequence continues at coordinate 6,564,910 of NC_000070.6, read as the reverse complement.
ATTCAACATTGAATATGGTACCCCCAGGGCAAGACCTCACCCAGCTATACTTCCAAGTAATTAAAGAAAAAGTTAATTCACAAAAGAAATCATCAACAACAGAGAAGCCGTTGCATGAAACTATAAAGGTGAAACCTGGATTCCATTGGAGAGCCCCATATTTTGGAGATGCCAGTAAGATACCTTGCCAAGGAAAGCTACATACAGGGTATTGAGCCAGCCCAAGAGAAAGAAGTGTGCTACAGACAGTAAAGCTGACAGGGAAGGCTCATCGAAGCCCATGGACATCAGACATAGATAGAACTGCAGAGTTTGGAGGTGCTCTGCTGGGTTTCATTCTGGCTATGGTCCAGGATTTCTTCACTATGCTTGCTTCCTTCCTCTTTGGACTGTTAATATATATCCTCTACTGATGTATTTTGTAAATGTATTTTGTATTATGATATGGCTACAACCCTATAGGGGTCAATGAGAGGAATGTGGTGGTTTAAATGAGAATAGCACTATCAACTTGTATATTTGAATATTTGGTCCCCAATTGATGAGTGATAATGGAGACCAGTACTAAGAAAGCTACCTCAGGAAGGAGGTAGGTGTGGGACTCCAGAGAAAGCAGTGTCTGGTGGCCAGCTCATCCCTCGGAGCTTCACAGTGTACCTACCATTGTCCAAGCCCTGGGATAGGCATGAGCAACCAAATCAAGAGAATACTTTGTGCACTAAACTCACTCTGAGCAATTTATTCAATCTTTCAATTTTGACACAGAAATTCAAATTTCAGTTATAGACTCAGTGCCTGACTTTTCTCCTCTGTGCATTATTAAAATACAAAACAAAACAAAACAAAAGATGTGGAGAGAAAATATCTTTAGAGTCAAACATGAAAATATTTTCCTCTTTAGACTTGGTCAAAAAGAAATACAAGGTCTTAGCAACTCTTCTATGTTCTAGCCTAATAAAATTGGTTTTTATTTTAGATGTGTAGAAGACGTATATTACAAAGGCAATGTTTCATTTTGTCTGCAAGGATGTTTCTGCATCACGAGAGTACCATTAAAGATGGAAACTCTTCGATTCATAGCTTTTCAATTGCATTTTGTTGAATTTTAAGAAATACACACTGTGATGATTTCTTATTACTCTATTTTATAAAATTTACATGAAATACAAATGTAGCTCACAGACCACTTCCTGGATGAGTTAAGGTTAGATTTCATATTGATTTCAGCATTCACTGATGTCTGTTCAAGAAACACCAGGATAAGCCTAGAAAAAGAACCACGTTTTATGTGAGAGAGTTTTTGTCTATATCTAATTATTTTTTAAATTCTCATAAGCACAATATTTCTTTTTGTTTCTTATGGGTAGGATTTAAAAACGGACAGACAACTGAAATTGCTTAAGATGGTTCAGCACAGCTTAAAGACTTTTATTTTTCCCCCATTCTTGAGGAAAGTAACTACCATCTGAAATAGGTGGGCAGAGTCCGGGAACCTTCACAAGGGAGGAAGGCAGTACGAAGCACAGTGGAGCACTGGCATAAAAGTTACAGCAGTGGAATTTAAAATCACATATATTGCCGATTTTATTTTTACATCATATTTTATTTTATTTTGCTTCATTTTATTTTTCCAGACAAGGTGGCTTAGTTAGGGTTTTATTTCCGCGAAAAATCAGCATGACCACAGCCACACTTATAAAGGAAAACATCTCATCAGGGCTGGCTTACGTTTCAGGGGTTTAATTCATTGTTCTCACAGAGAAGATGGCATGGGGGCAGACACGGGGCTGGAGCAGGAGCAGGGGCTGAGAATTCTACACTAAGACAAAGTGACAATGGGCCTGGCTTAAGCTTCTGAACCCCCCAAGTCCACACCCTAGTGACACACTTCCTCCAATAAGGGCACACCTACTCCAACAAGACCACACCTCCAGTAATGCTTCCCTCTATGATTCTAGGGGGGCTGTGATCCTGGCTGTCCTGGAACTTGCTATGTAAATGAAGCTGGCCTTAAACTCACAGAGATCCTCCTTCTACGTTCTGGGATTAGAGATGTGTGCCCCCATGTCCTGCTATGATGTCTGATTTAAGATGTTATGTTCTTGGGGCTGGAAAGACAGATCAGTGATAAAAAACAAAAAACAAAAACAAACAAAAAAAGAAAAAACACAAGTGCTTTCTAAAGACCTAAGTCTAGTTTCTAGCACCTATATCTTGAGGCTCCCTACAATCAAGTTCAGGGCATCTGACACCTTCTTATGGCATGTAAAGGAACTACAGAGAAGTGCTAATACTTACACAGACATGCACATACACATATAACTGTAGACTAAACTTTTTAAAGAAAAGAACGAGATAATCTTGATTCATTTATGGGTGTACAATATACCATCATCTTCATAAACAGAATAACCAGGCCGTGTATTGTGGAAACAGAAGACTTTGATGCCTCCCATTGTCAGCAAAGAGATCCTAGAGACTCTTCTGCATTCCCACACTCCACCCCTCCTAGTCTAGACTCTCTTGCCTTTGCTCACTCCTGAAAAGCCCTAGAAAAGGGCCTCATTCTGTTCAGAGAGGTGAGCAAAGGCCACCCCAGCCATGAGAGCCTGGAGCAGAAATATCTTGAGTTCAAGACCAGCCCTGATACAGCAAGCAACGGGGCTTCCTCCAAGAAGGAAAGCAGCATCTATGCTACTGTCACCCCTAGTCCTGGGCTGCAGAACTGCATCCGGGCCAGATGCCTGGATCAAAGGTCCTGACCCTTTCCGTTTCTGTTCGGAAGGACTGTGCTGCAAAACGCGCCTTGTCCCATCCCTCACACACTATAATTCCATTGAAAATTTTGGGTTTGTGTTTCCATCAAGTCCCCAATACCTTATAGACAAAATTATTTCTCTCCCTAGGGCTCATAAAAGTCATCAAAGAAACACAAGGCAAGAAGACATGAAAGCTTGGCTGGTCCTAGAGTTAGAAGACATTCTTTGTAATTTTCACAAATAACCATAATTCTTTAAGAGTTTTGAACCCTTTTCCCTACCGAATATGTCTAAAGTCCTAAACCTTAACAAACCTTTACAATTCCCTAGGACTGTATAAAGTGAAAGCTTATTAACGTATCAGAGAAGACCTGCATTCTACGTTAGCTTAGCGCCACCAAGTGGGCATCAGGGGAAAAGTCACTGTTGGGAGTGATTTTTTTGTTTTCGTTTTTTTAAAAAAAATCTTTACCTTGGCCCCCTATTAACTGCCTGGAAGCATATACTGAAAATGGAGTAAATTCAGAAAAATCTTGACTTTTAGTTTCACATTCCATATGGTAATAATAAAAGAAATTGGCTTACATTTTCTGCAAAATCTGATGAAGCAGATTGTCATTGTCAACAAATTCCATTAAAAATTGTTCTGTCTCCAACACTTGTCATAAAAACATGACTAGAAGTTTAGCAGGACCCAGGTTTCTGCTATCATGAATACTATGTATTTAAGTGCACCTTCGTTGGATATTTCTTGAGGTTATAAAATTATTATTTGTCCCAAAAGACTGACTGTCATGTTCCCTTTATGGATACACAAATGTATAATTATAAAGTACTGATAATGCCTGTGTTCTGAAATACAACATTCTCAGGACACGAAAAGTGACCCTCTTCTCTTTGCTCACAATGTAATGACATTAGGTTCTGGGAATCCTAAGTAAATAAGATGTTTTAGGTTATAGAAATGGGATCACAGAGCATGTCCCCTCTTGGTGCACCTTGAAAGACCGTGTGTGGTCTAAGCCTGTTTTTTCCTGGGCAACTAGAGAATCTTGAGGCTCATCTACATTGGATAATGTAGTTTTATGATATATTTATATCATATACATTTATCCCTGAAAAGGTATATAATATATGTATATATATTATAAATAGATAGATAGATAGATGATAGATAGATGGTAGATAGATAGATAGATAGATAGATAGATAGATGATTGATAGATAGATAGATAGATGATAGATAGATAGATAGATAGATGATTGATAGATAGATAGATAGATAGATAGATAGATAGATAGATAGATAGATACTCCCTATAAGGATCACTTATTTATTCTGTTACAGGTTGGTGTGTGGGTACTTCCAATGTGAGCAACTTTTGATAATGCTCTAAGAACCTCTTCTGACATGTGACATTATACTACTTAGCACAAACTTTTAAGTAGGTATAAAATGTAGAAAGCTGTCAAAGGACACATATTTTTAATTTTTCCAGCCTAGTGTTAGTAGTGTATAAATTCACATTTCCTAACAGAAATTTAAGAGCACCTGGGAGGCCATTTTCTGCCCAACATTTGTATTGCTTGGTTTCTTCTTCATTTCTTTTTGGTGGTATGCCATATTTATTTTGAAGTCTTTTTTTAAAATAAAATATGGAAATATTTTATTTAAAATTATTATATTAATTATTAATATGAATATTTATATTTTATAGATATAAAACGATTATATTTATTTGAGTAAAGTACTTTTGTGGCCTCTTATTTATTCTCTCTACTTTTTCCATTTTTTATTAGGTATTTAGCTCATTTACATTTCCAATGCTATACCAAAAGTCCCCCATACCCACCACCCCCCACTCCCCTACCCACCCACTCCCCCTTTTTGGCCCTGGCGTTCCCCTGTACTGGGGCATATAAAGTTTGCAAGTCCAATGGGCCTCTCTTTGCAGTGATGGCCGACTAGGCCATCTTTTGATACATATGCAGCTAGAGACAAGAGCTCCGGGGTACTGCTTAGTTCATATTGTTGTTCCACCTATAGGGTTGCAGTTCCCTTTAGTTCCTTGGGTGCTTTCTCTAGTTCCTCCATTGCGGGCCCTAGAAAAATTATTGCTATACTTTCTAGATAAAATAATATTTTAAAATGAAAGGTTCAATTAAAAATACATTCATTATACTTAATGATACTTACATATCATATGATTGATTTAAAATGACCAACATCTCAGTAATAGACAACTTTCTTTCCAAAAATGCTGGCTGTATGCAAGCATCTTTCCTTCATTTACTTTAAACACTCCACTAGTAGTATTGATTAATTTTTACTTTCATTTGCATTTCAAATTACCAATTATGTTGGTTTGAATAGGAATGTCCCCCATAGACCCAAATATTTAAATGCTTGGCCATTAGGAAGTGATCACTATTTGAAAGAGATTGCAAGGTATGACTTTGTTGGAGGGTGTGTGGCCTTGTTGGAGAAAGTGTGTCACTGGAGGTGGCTTTTGCAGTTTCAGAAGCCCAAGACAGACCCAGTGACTGCTGGTCTTTACCTGTTTGCCCTTGCCTAACTAGCCCATCCATTTCTTCACTGGTAGAAGAGCCTACTTCTTCAGGATTCTAGCATACACTGAAGACCAGCTGAGACACCTAGCCTCATGGACTGAGAAACTACTGGATTCCTCGACTTTCCATTCACAGTAATCCAGTGTTGGGTTAGCTGGACTGTAGTCTCTAAGTCATTCTAATAAACACCCTTTCTGTCTATATAATGAGATTCATTCCATAAGCTGTCACTGTAGACAATCCTGACCAATGAAGTAAGCATGTTTTCATATGTTTGAAGACCTAATTTTTGTTTTTAAAAGAAAGTAGTTTCAGATGGGCTGTGTACTTCATATAAGTATCAGGAGATATCCTTTTGGTCTGGACATGAGCTTCGTCATCTGCAGTTGCCACAGGTATCTCCCATGTCCTGCCTTACCTTTCTACTTGCTTTCTAGATGTTTTTGATGATTGCAACTTCCTAATTTCACTGAAGTCAAATCTGTAACTCTGCTTTCGAGTTGGTGACTCATATTTCATTTTAAGAATTCCCATCAATATGAAGATATCTTCTTGTACTACAGTCTAAGCTTCATAATCTTATAATTACTGATTTGGTCTTTCATCTATATAACTACAATCTACCTGGAATTCATGTTACTGAAGGTACAAGAGTCACTGCCAAGTCTCTTGTCAGTGATCAGTTTGAAAGCAAGCATCCACATTCCCTGTAACTCAGTGTCTTTGCTCTTATACAGAACCTTAAATATAAATGGGATTTGTTTCCAAAATCTCTGTCTTGTTCCACTAGTCTGTGCCTATGCACTGTCCTTTTCGTGGGGTCTTAAGAGTGAGTCTTGATATCATGACTATCTGTATTGATTTTTACTAAAGATCACAGCTAAGTTAGTGTTTTACACTTTCAAACTAAGATTATAATCAGTATATATAGTTTCCATTAAAAGAAAAATATTACATTGACTTGGACTACACTGAACCTGTAGATCAACTTGGACATTTCCCATCCCTGCTCAAGATGTATCTCCACTTAATTTGGGATAATGTTCCTTGCTACAATTTTATGGCTTTCTCTGTTATGATTCAACAAGCTTTTACATCCGATCTTTAAGATCTCAGGTTTTACCCAATGAGCTGAATGAGGTCTGCAACCCTACAGGTGGAACAAAAATATGAACTAACCAGTATCCCTAGAGCTCATATCTCTAGCTACATATGTAGCAGAAGATGACCTAGTCAGCCATCACTGGGAAGAGAGACCCCTTGGTATTGCAAACTTTATTGCCCCAGTACAGGTGAATGCCAGGGCCAAGAAGTGGGAGTGGGTGGGTAGGGGAGCAGGGCAGAGGGAGGGTATAGGGAACTTTCGGGATAGCATTTGAAATGTATATAAAGAAAATATCTAGCCAGGCGTGGTGGCGCACGCCTTTAATCCCAGCACTTTGGAGGCAGAGGCAGGCAGATTTCCGAGTTCGAGGCCAGCCTGGTCTACAAAGTGAGTTCCAGGACAGCCAGGGCTATACAGAGAAACCCTGTCTCGAAACACCAAACAAACAAACAAACAAACAACTCCCCCAAAAAATCTAATAATAAATAAATAAATAAGAAATAAAATGTGAAGAATTTCTATAGTTGGCTTAGTTTGCAAAGTTATATATAGAAAATCAAATTAATAAAGATTATAAAAGAATAAAAAAAGATCTCAGCTTTTTAAAAAACCTTATGATAAATGTCAACTTCTATGTTTTCACTTTCTAACTAATTGTAGAGGATATATAAAAGTATGTCTGATTTCTGTGCATTGATAATATAGCTAAATGTTATGTTTATTAATTAATTCTAATAATTTCCCTAGGAATGATTAATTCAGTAATTTCTATTTGTTTTAAAGTATGCTGTCATATTATTGCCAGATGATGACTGACTGGTTCATCCTTTCCTGCCCATCATATTTTTTAAACATTTTTGTCCAATGTAATGCTATATCTTTTATCTAGAATTTTCCACAAAGGCCCACATGTTGAAAGCTGGTTCCCCATCTCATCACATAAAATTTAAATCAGGTCATCTGGGGCTTGTCCTACTAAGGCGGTAAAATCTTGCCCTCAGGAGAGCTGACCCTGCCTATTGCCCATGGTGGTGTTGGGTAGCATAGTCAGAGCAGTGCTGGAGAGCACATCCTGGTGGTTCAGATAAGGGAGAGCCTGTAGGCTGACCAGCTCAGCTACCACTGAGACTCAGGTCCAGGTCTCTGAGGTGCCTCAACATCTATATTATCTGCAAATGGTTGGGATGCCTGAAAAGGTCAGTCCTGCTGATCTAAAGCTGCAGGATCTCCATGGCACAGAGGAGCAACAGGATAACTGGGAAGAGTCCTGGTGAGCATCCAACACTGATGGTGTCACAGAAGCATAAGACCATGAACCAGATCAATTCAATGCTCACTGAAATGAACATTTGCAAGTGAAAATGTGTGGACAGAGAAGTATACTGTGAGGCACACTGTGATACACTACAGCTTCCACAATAAGATTTTTTTTATACTTTTGAGGGGTGTGTGTGTTTGTGTGCGTGTGTGTGTGTGTGTTTTATTTTAGGCAAGGAGGTTGCAAGAACAAAGGGCAGAATACGGAGGGGGGAAGACAGTGAGGTGAGCAGGACTGGAGTGCATGTTGTCAGTGAAGATCACAAAGAAATAATAAAAATATTTTTAAAAAGAAAGGTAATGAAAAGAAATAAGAAAAGAAAAGAGAGAAGAAAAGAGAGGAGAGAAGAGAAGGGAAGAGGAAGGGAGGGAAGAGGAGAGAAGAGAAGAGAGGAGAGGAGAGGAGAGGAGAGGAGAGGAGAGGAGAGGAGAGGAGAGGAGAGGAGAGGAGAGGAGAGGAGAGGAGAGGAGAAGAGAAGAGAAGAGAAGAGAAGAGAAGAGAAGAGAAGAGAAGAGAAGAGAAGAGAAGAGAAGAGAAGAGAAGAGAAGAGAAGACCTACTCTCTACCTGCCCTTCTTAAGGGTTTGTTCTGATATGCAGCCTCACTAACTGCTCCAAAGTAATAGGCCAACTAGTCACTGACTGAAATTTACAAAACTCTGAGGCAGAGAAAAACTTTGAAGGGACTTTCTTGGGTATCTGTACCAACCAGTAACAGAAAGCTGATGAACATGAACATGTGAAATGAAGCAGCTAGACCCTCTGCTGTACAGTCCTCTGTGTGCTACCAACCATCAGCCACCTGCTGATGAGGGAAGCCCTAGCCACCTCATTCCCTAAGAACCAATCAGTTTAAAAGTCATACTGTTCTGCCAATCACATTGTGCGTAGTGGTTGTTGCTCTATTCTACCCCTGCAAACTGTATAAAAACTTGCTGAACGGGTGCTCAGGGTTGCCACCTCTCCTTTGGGTGCAGGATGACCCAACACATTGGAATAATAAAGTCCTCTTGCTTTTGCATCGATTCCTAGCTCTGTGTTGTTCACTCCGGGGAAGGGGGTCCCCGCTAGCCAAGGCTCACCAGAGATTACAGTATGTCTTCAGGACTGACCTGGACAGCCACTTGATGTGCTTTCCCTGAGGAAGAGCACCCCAACCATCTTCTTTGGTTGCCTATAATTCTGTAGAAGGCTGAGGCCCATGGGTTTCCCCCCATTCACTTTGGTATGCCTATTTCTGTGAGCAAAACACTCACGGGTAAACAACTGACCGAAGGAAGGATGTGTTTTGGCTCATAGGTATCACCCTGTGGTCACATAGTCGCTTGGTTACATGCATTTAAGCAGGACATGCTTGAGGGCATTATTGGCAGAAAAGAACCTTTAATTCATGATATACTGGACAGAGTGAGAAGGAAACAGTCGGGTGACAAGGACAAGATATCCTCCAGATATCTACCTTGTGACCTACTTCCTCTGACCAAGCCTTACCTCTTAAAGTGCATAGAACCTCCAAATAAAGCAACAGCATCAACAGCTAAAGCGTGTGGCGCCTACACCCATGTGTAAGAAGAAACATTTCAACCAGGATAGTGACAAAGACTTGTTGACTGAATGAAAGAATGAGCAGGATAAATTAAAGCTTGGGGATTCAGTCCAGATGTATCTGTACATTCTAAACAAAGTTTGTGTTGAAAACCAAAGGTAAATCAGCAATTGTGATAAAAACTGCATGGAATACAATTGAAGACCCATAAATAAACCCACACACCTATGGTCACTTGATCTTTGACAAAGGAGCTAAAACCATCTAGTGGAAAAAAGACAGCATTTTCAACAAATGGTGCTGGCACAACTGGCAGTTATTATATAGAAGAATGTGAATTGATCCATTCTTATCTCATTGTACAAAGATCAAGTCTAAGTGGATCAAGGAACTCCACATAAAACCAGAGACACTGAAACTTATAGAGGAGAAAAGTGAGGAAGAGCCTCGAAGATATGGGCACAGGGGAAAAAATTCCTGAATAGAACAGCAATGGCTTGTGCTGTAAGATCGAGAATTGACAAATGGGACCTCATAAAATTACAAAGCTTCTGTAAGGCAAAAGACACTGTCAATAAGACAAAGAGGCCACCAACAGATTGGGAAAGGATCTTTACCTATCCTAAATCCGATAGTGGACTAATATCCAATATATGTAAAGAACTCACGAAGCTAGTTTCCAGAAAATCAAAAAACCCTATTAAAAATGGGGTACAGAGCTAAACAAAGAATTCTCACCTGAGGAATACTGAATGGCTGAGAAGCACCTGAAAAAAATATTCAACATCCTTAATCATCAGGGAAATGCAAACAAAACAACCCTGAGATTCCACCACACACCAATCAGAATGGCTAAGATCAAAAAATTCAGGTGACAACAGATGCTGGTGAGGATGTGGAGGAAGAGGAACACTCCTCCATTGTTGGTGGGATTACAAGCTGGTACGACCACTCTAGAAATCAGTCTGGTGGTTCCTCAGAAAATTGGACATAGTACTACCGGAAGATTCAGCAATACCTTTCCTGGGCATATACCCAAAAGACGTTCCAACTTGTAATAAGGACACATGCTCCCCTATGTTCACAGCAGCCTTATTTATAATAGCCAGAAGCTGGAAAGAACCCAGATGTCCCTCAATAGAGGAATGGATACAGAAAATGTGGTACATTTACACAATGGAGTACTACTCAGCTATTAAAAAGAATGAATTTATGAAATTCTTAGGCATATGAATGGATCTGGAGATATAATCCTGAGTGAGGTAACCCAGTTACAAAAGAACACACATGATATGCACTCACTGATTAGTGGATATTAGCCCATAAACTTAGAACATCCAAGATACAATTTGCAAAACACATGAAACTCAAGAAGAAGGAAGACCAAAGTGTGGATACTTCACTCCTTTTTAGAATGGGGAACAAAATACCTATGAAAGGAGTTACAGAGACAAATTTCAGAGCTGAGGCAGAAGGAAGGACCATCCAGAGATTGCCCCACCCAGGAATTCATCACATAAACAACCACCAAACCCAGACACTATTGCATATGCCAGCAAGATTTTGCTGACAGGACCCTGATATAGCTGTCTCTTGTGAGGCTATACCAGTGCCTGGCAAATACAGAAGTGAATGCTCACAGTCATCTATTGGATGGAATGGAGGAGCTACATAAAGTGCCCAAGGAGCTAAAGGGATCTGCAATCCTATAGGAGGAACAACAATATGAACTAACCAGTACCTCCCAGAGCTTGTGTCTCTAGTTGCATAAGTAGTAGAAGATGGCCTAGTTGGCCATCGATGGGAGGAGAGGCCCTTGGTCTTGCAAAGATAATATGCCCCCGTACAGGGGAATGCCAGGTTCAGAAAGCATGAGTGTGTGGGTTCTGGGGCAGGGCAGAAGGAGTGTATAGGGGGCTTTTGATAGCATTTGAAATGTAAATGAAGAAAATATCTAATAAAATAAAAGTATCATTTACATTCTGTAAAACACTCAATACTGCTGTCAATTCTGCTAGATTGGCAGAAAGCCCAGGAGTCTCTATGATTACTTGTTGATTATTTATAAGATATCATACTTGTCCTTTAGAGGAGACATCAGTAACAATTAAAAGAGCATTATGTAGAGGCTATAACGATGTCATATTAGGAAATATAACCTTATGTACATTTAAAATTTTTATCAACCTATCTTGAGAGTAATGATTATCTGTAGTGCCTTTAAATCCTAATTGAGCAAGCAACCAGTCTGTACTATTCTGCTTTAACCAAGTATTTTGGTCTACATGAAAAGGCTGAATAATGATGTCTGGTTCTTTGCCAAAATAAATCAGTTCCTGTTTCCTCCCAAGTATAATCATATGGGCTACTGCAACATAATATGACAGGATATTACATTTAGGAGATATCCTTGAATGTAACCACATAAGAGGAGCTTTTTCCACAATAATCCTGTAGGTGTATGAGGCATATTAAAAATCAGCAAATGTAAAGGCAAAGAGTAATCTGTATAAGTAAAAATTGTTTTTCAATAGCTCTTTCTACTTGTTGTAAGGCCAACAATCCTTCCAAGGTTAAAGATCAAGGGGAGGTAGTATCAGCACTCCCTTTAAGAATATCAAATAAGGGTTTCAATTCTACTGTAGTAAGCTTTAAATAGGGGTAAATCCAATTGATATCACCTACAGTTTTTGAAAATCATTTAAAGTTTTTAAACTGTCTGCCTTAGTAAGGGTTTCTATTCCTGCACAAACATCATGCATGACCAAGAAGCAAGTTGGGGAGGAAAGGGTTTATTTGGCTTACACTTCCATACTGCTGTTCATCACCAAAGGAAGTCAGGACTGGAACTCAAGCAGGTCAGGAAGCAGGAGCTATTGCAGAGGCCATGGAGGGATGTTCTTTACTGGCTTGCCTCACCTGGCTTGCTCAGCCTACTCTCTTATAGAACCCAAGACTACCAGCCCAGAGATGGTCCCACCCACAAGGGGCCTTTCCCCCTTGATCACTCATTGAGAACATGCCTTACAGTTGTATCTCATGGAGGCATTTCCTCAACTGAAGCTCCTTTCTCTGTGATAACTCCAGCTGTGTCAAGTTGACACAAAACTAGCCAGTACAATCGACCCCTTGTCAACTTGACATACAAAAACATCACTAGTAAGCCTCAACCCTTACAATCTTATTCATCCCCAAGATCTAAATAACTTTAAAAGTCCCACAGTCTTTACATATTCTTAAAATTTCAATCTCTTTAAAATATCCACCTCTTTTAAAATCCAAAGTCTTTTTACAATTAAAAGTCTCTTAACTGTGGGCTCCACTAAAACAGTTTCTTCCTTCAAGAGGGAAAATATCAGGGCACAGTCACAATCAAAAGCAAAAGTCAATCTCCAACTGTTCAATGTCTGGGATCCAATTCAAGATCTTCTGGGCTCCTCCAAGGGTTTGGGTCACTTCTCCAGCCATGCCCTTGTAGAACACTCGTCATCCTCTAGGCTCCAGATGCCTGTACTCCACTGCTGCTGCTGTTCTTGGTGGTCATCTCATGGTACTGGCATCTCCAAAACACTGCATGACCCCTTCAGTCCTGGGCCTTCAATTGCAACTGAGGCTACACCTTCACCAATGGCCTTCCATGGCCTCTCACAGTGCTGAGCCTCAGCTGCTTTGCGTGACCCCTTCATGCCTTCAAAACCAGTACCACCTGGGTGACCCTTACATATTACCAAGTCCCGCTGCAGCAGGAGTACAACCTTGGCCATCTCTGGAACACAGCCTCTTTGTGCTTTCAGAAAACACTTCCCAGAAGATGTCACCTCAATGATGCTGGTCTCTTCTTAATTACCGCTAATTTCTTAGCTCCAGCTAACCAGCATCAATAGTCCCAGTAATGCAAAGTTTTTGCTTTAGTAGTTCTGGTATCTTGTTAATCACAGCTGATTCTTCAGCCCCAGCTAACAAGAACTACAGAATCTTCACAATCAAAACAGCAATGGCCCTGAAAAGAGTCTTTAATTTTCTCTCTGAAATTTCACAAACCAGACCTCCATCTTCTGCAGTGTTCTCAACATTATCTTCCAAGCTCCTACACAACATCCGACAGAGCTCTTAACAACGGATGGATCTTCAAGCCCAAAGTTCCAAAGTCCTTCCACAGTCCTCCCCAAAACATGGTCAGGTTGTCACAGGAATACCCCACTCCTGGTACCAATTTGCCTTAGTCAGGGTTTCTATTCCTGCACAAACATCATGCATGACCAAGAAGCAAGTTGGGGAGGAAAGGGTTTATTTGGCTTACACTTCCATACTGCTGTTCATCACCAAAGGAAGTCAGGACTGGAACTCAAGCAGGTCAGGAAGCAGGAACTATTGCAGAAGCCATGGAGGGATGTTCTTTACTGGCTTGCCTCACCTGGCTTGCTCAGCCTACTCTCTTATAGAACCCAAGACTACCAGCCCAGAGATGGTCCCACCCACAAGGGGCCTTTCCCCCTTGATCACTAATTGAGAAAATGCCTTACAGTTGGATCTCATGGAGGCATTTCCTCAACTGAAGTGCCTTTCTCTGTGATAACTCCAGCTCTGTCAAGTTGACACAAAACTAGCCAGTGCACTGTCTCTATGGATAATTATTTTCTGGTAATTAAATGACTTGATTTGTAAGTCTAAAGCCTAAATCATTGCAAGGATCCTGAGTTTGTACTTTTTTGGGAGCCATTTGTAGTCCTTTATCAGCTGACACCTGTTGTAAATCTCTATAATATAAAAACAAGTATTGATGATCTTTTCCTGCTAACAGGGAATCATCCATGTAATGTATGATATATATCATTGGTCATTGCTGTCTTATAAGCTGAATGGCTTGTGTCACAAATTTTTGACATAATGTAGGACTATTGGCCATGCCCTGAGGAAGAGATATCAAGTGGTATCTTTTCATAGTTTCTTTAAAATTAATAGAAGGAACACTGAAAGCAAATCTTTCACAATCCTGGGGGTGCAAATGAATAGAAAAAAAAACAATCTTTCAAATCTACTACTATTTTATAATATCCTTTAAGAATGGCTATGGGAGATGGAAGCCCAGGATGTAAAGCTCCCATAGGTACCATGGTTTCATTAACCTTTCTTAGATCTTGTAGCAATCTCCATTTACCAGATTTTTTCTTGATAACAAATATTGGAGTATTCCATGGTTACTAAGATTCTACTTTATGCCCTGTCTCTATTTGCTCCTGCACAATTGAGGAGGTGGCTCCTATTTTTTTCTTTGGATAAAGGCCACTGATCAACCCACACTGGAACATTATTAAGCCATTGAATTTTATCAGCATGGGATGCAGGCAAGATAGTGGCCATTACAGAAAATACCCCAAGCCTCTACTGTTAGAGTGAAGCTTAGGCCTTTCAAATGTCTTAATGCCTTGTTCTTCCTTTCCTAGCCCTTGACCAGGCAAAAATCATTGTCTTAGCATTTTTTTAGTCATTGCTTCATTAGGATTGCATGTCATAAGACCCATCTGTGACAAAATATCTCTTCCTCAGAGGGTAATAGGCAAATGAGGCAGGACATAGAGTTGAATTTGTCCTAAATTGCCCTCCTTATCTCTCCAGGTTAGAAGTTTAGAACTTTGTTTTGGCTTATTGGTGTAACCAATCCATTGAGTGAGAGTATCAGATAAAGGCCAAATTGAAGGCCAATCTTGTCCTCTAAAAATTGTTACATCAGCCCCAGTATCTATTAATCCTTCAAAACTTTTTCCTTCAATTATTAATTTAAGATTAGGTCTCTTTCTAGTAATAGATTGAACCCAGTACACATGAGAGGAACCAAAGCCAACTTGTCCTCTCTTATTCTTAACAAATTAGGAAGGTAGTAGATGCAAGGGAACTAAAACAAGTTGAGCAACTCTTTTGTTAGCGGTTACAGTTATAATGCCATGGGGGAAAGCATCCATAATTCTAATTTCTCCTGCATCATCATTATCTATAACACCTGGATAGATCTGTAGTCCTTTTATAATGCTGCTTTAGCCTAGAAGTAACCCCCACGTCCCTGGAGGCAAGGGCCCCAAAACTCCTGTAGGCAGCATCTGAATCCCCATTTCTGGGGCTAGTCATTCATAGGTGGTAGAACTAAGATCCAATTCTGCACTTCCTGAGGATACTTGGATAAGTTCAGAAATGGATTTCCCTGGCTTGGCAACAGCTTCATGACCTGATAAGCTGCTTGCTGTGAATGTCTGGGGGCCTAAGGGTAACTCCTCTGCTCATTCCCTGACTAGGGATGGCCTTGATTATCTGTTTTAGATCTACATTCCCTGGTCCAATGATTACCCTTTCTGCACCAAGGACAAATTCCTGGGACATGACCTGATTGTCTGATCCTGTCTCTGTTCCTGGGACCATCATTTCTAAAGTGACTCAAACCTCCACATTCAAAACATCCTTTATTCCCTCATCTCTGTGAAAGCATTGCTTGTGCAGTGGTCCCTTGTAAGGCAGCAGCCATAGCCAGACCACGATTTTGTGAGGGTCCAATTTCTGCACAAAGATGAATGTATCCAGATAAGTAAGTCTTTGCTTTGTATGGCCAGATGGCAGCGTGACAGGCTACATTAAAATTCTCATAAGCTAGTTCTGTAACAAAAGGAACTCCTGCCTGAAGATCTCCAAAAATTCTACCAGTTGCTTTTAGCACTCTAGCCACAATTCCTGAAATGGTTCACTGGGACCTTGTTTGATAAATTCCCATTTAGTTGGTAATTGATTCCAAGCACGGCGAGCAGCCATTGTAATCTGTGCATACACACCTACAGGTAGTCTAATATGATTAGTATTACCTTCATATTGACTCTCTCCTAGAAGTATGTTAATATCTCAATCTGTTATCTGCCTGAGCATTCATTCATCATGGGAGCTCTCGCACTTGCATCACACCATTCAGAATTCCAAGGTAAGTAATCTCCTCCTGACAAAGTAGCCTTACACAGAGTTTTCCAATCTTGGGGGGATTAAATTTGTTTCCATCACAGTATCCAACAAAGCTTGTGTAAAAGGGAGCTGTAGGTCCATACTGTGCCACAGCTGTTTTTAATTCTTTTATCACTTTGAACTCCAACATCTGATGTTGTCTGACTCTATTGCCCTGCTGGTCATTACCTCAGATACAGGGAAAGCTAACACATCAGATGTATCCTGCCCTTCCCTTTGAGCTTGATTCACAGCTCTTTCTAGCAGCAATTGGCATATCTCAGAATCATTGCTCTTTCCTGCACTTGATACACTCTTTAACTCCTGTAGCTCATTAGTTAATTTCTGCAGCTTAATTTCCAACTCTAACTTATATACTTGCATGTCTATCTAGGCAGCATCTCCTGCAGGAAAGGCCATAGGCAGAGCAGAAGGTACATAAGGAAGCCAATCCACATTATACTATTTGGCAACCCCTTCTTCTAAATCAGCTTCCTCCTATGGATCTAATTCATCGTCAATATCTCCAGTTTCTTTTATCTGAGATCTAAAAGGTGTACAAGATCAACTGCTCTGATTTAGAGTTGAGAGAGCATTTTTCTGTGGAAGCCCTCCCTGAAGGGCATTCTTCCTGAAGTTCTTCAAGCTGTTCCTGGGCAGTAGCTAATACCCTCGAGGTCTCTTTATCTTTTTTTTATTATTATTATCAATAGCATATTTAAAAGTGTCCAGAGGCAGAAGGTGATAGAATCTGCCTGGGCGGTTCTCAGAACTTCTCCAAATTTTCCCCAGGTTTCCTTATCCAAAGTTCTTTCTTCTGGAAACCATGCACAGCATGAATCTATCTAAACTAAAAAGTTTTCTAACATCTGATTGGAAAACCCTGCTCCTCTTACCTGAAGCAGCTCTTTGAGGCTGCAAACAAATGCCTGTTTAGAATTCCCCTGTCCCATTGTGCTGTCATCCCTAGGTGAAGTCAGCATCAGATCACCAGCTCTTCAACCTAGCCTGTATCCCCTTAATTCACCTCCTGCAACAACAGCCCCCAAAAGATAAACTTTATAACTAGTGCTAGCATTAATGCTGTTCATTGCTTACTGAGCAAGATAATGTTACTTTTCTTCTGTTTCCTGTGCAGCTCCATCTAAGACAGTGTTTCTCAGTGGGTCTCCTCTTTTCATGTCCCTCATTTGGGTGGCACCTGTAGCTTTCCAGTGGCTATGGACAAACTGGGTTTACCTGAAAGAGGGCCTGGAAATTAAAAAGAGACTGGGAGGGCGGGGTTGGGGAGTGAAGAGAAGAATGAAGCCAAGATAAGGTTCTGATTGAGACTCCAAGTTTAAAATTCAGCACTGCATTTATATAGGGCAAGCCTAGAGACCCCATCCTTTG
Organism: Mus musculus; assembly: GCF_000001635.26. Classification (NCBI taxonomy): domain Eukaryota; kingdom Metazoa; phylum Chordata; class Mammalia; order Rodentia; family Muridae; genus Mus; species Mus musculus. The sequence goes on along the minus strand of NC_000070.6, from coordinate 6,547,245 downwards.
TTTCAGCTGGATTATGTTGCAAAGCAAGGTCATCAGGCAGTCTATTCCTCTAAGTTCCCATGGGAATTTGCATGTGCAACCAAGGCAGGTGAATCCACCAAGTTCAATAAGACTCCGATGTGGCAAGCACTCAAGGTCAGTTCAGCCTGCTCAAAGCTGAGAAGGTCACACAGGCCAATGGTGGACTGTGAGCATCTGCATCTCTCTTAGCCAGATGCTAGCAGAGAATAGCCACTCAGAGAACAGCCACACCAGGCTCCTGTGTGGAAGCAGATCTTGGCATCAGCAATAGTGTTGGGGTTTGGTGTCTGAAGATAGAATGGATTACAAGGTGGGGCAGTCTCTGTATGTTCTTTTCTTCAACCTCTGCTCCATTTTTGTCCCTGCATTTCCTCTAGACAAGGACAATTCTGGGTTAAATATTGTTAGATGGGTGGGTGGCCAGATCCCTCCCTTTAGGACCATGTTTATCTACTGGAGGTAGTCTCTTCAGGTTCTTTCTCCCTACTGTTGGTTCTTTCTGCTCATGTCATCCCCATTGTGTCCTGGGAGCCTCTCATATCCCTGGTGTCTGGGACTTTCTAGTGGTTCCCCAAGGTCCCCACCCCACCCCTACTGCTACTTATTTCTATTCATTCTCCTGGCCCTCTGGACTTCTCTCCTGTCTCTTCCCATACCTGGTCCTGCTGCCCCCTTTCCCTCCCTCCCATCTCCAACCCATTTTTCTCCCTCTTTTTGCCTCCCTTGATTTTTGTTTTGTTTTGTTTTGTTTTGTTTCCCCTTCTAAGAGATTTTAAAGCATCCACTGTAGGGGTTGGTTCTGGCACTAAGGTCCTATTCCCCCAAATGTTTCTTGATTGATCAATAAAGATTCCAGGGGCCAATTTCTGAAAGAGGCAGGATTTCTGCATCCCCGAAGGCAGGCTAAGAGATGCAAGAACAGGAAGGTGGACTTGACCATGATACAGAGGAAGAAAAGGTGACTAGCCATGTGAGATCTTGGACAGAGCAAACATAGGCTGCTTCCCCGGGCAGAACATTAGAAACACAACTAAGCTGAAGGCAGTTTTGGGTTGATGAACAAGGAGTTAATAAACAGGACAGTAAGCTAAGGATAGATTAAGAGGTACTGAACTAGGAATATTGGGAAGAGCATGCTAGCTGTGGGAAAATAGAAGTACCCAGCAATTGAGCCAATAGGGTATGTTAAAATTGAACTAAATGTGTGTCTGTGTTTTTCATCCACAGATCCTTATTCTCAGGGTGGGGACTGGTAGCCCAGTCCTCACAGAGTTAAAAGCAGGGGAGTAGGAACTACATGTTAAAATCCACACTTTGGTCTTCCTTCTTGTTAAGCTTCATATGGTCTCTGATTTGTATCATGGGTATTCTGAGATTTGGGGCTAATATCCACTTATCACTGAGTATATACTATATATGTCATTTTGGGTCTGGGTTATCTCAATCACGGTGATATTTTCTAGTTCCATCCTTTTGCCTATAAAGTTTGTGAAGTTATCAATTTCAATGACTGAGTGGTATTTCATTGTTTCAATGTCCCTCAATTTTGACAGAAAATGGATATTTTCTTTATCCAGTCTTCCATTGAGGAACATCTGGATTGTTCCCAGGTTCTGATTATTGTAAATAAAACTGCTATGAACAGAGTGGAGTACATGTCCTTGTTATATGCTGAAGCATCTTTTGGGTATATGCCCAGGAATGTAGCTGAGTCTCCAGGTAGAACTATTTTCAACTTTTTGAGGAATTGCCAGATTGATTTCCAAACTGGTTGTACCAGCTTGCAATTAGATCAGCAGTTAAGCAGTGTTCCTCTTTCTCCACATCCTCGACAGCATCTGCTGTCACCTGAGTTTTTGATCTTAGCCACTCTGGTTTGTATGAGGTGGACTCTCAGGGTCATTTGGATTTACATTTTCCTGATGACTAAGAATGTTGAACATTTCTTTAAGTGCTTCTCAGCTATTCCTCAGTTGAGAATTCATTGTTTAGCTCATTACCCCAGTATTAACTGCATTATTTGGTCTTCTGGAGTCTAATTTCTTGAGTTCTTTGTATATTTTGGATATTAGCTCTCTATCAAATGAAGGGTTGGTAAAGAACTTTTCCCAATATGTAGGTTGCCGGTGTGTCCTATTGACTTCCTTTGCCTTCCAACGTTTTTCAGTTTCATGAGGTCCCATTTGTCAATTGTTGATCTTAGAGCCTGAGTCATTGGTGTTCTGTTCAGGAAATTTTCCCTATGCTGATATGTTCAAGGCTCTGTCCCACTCTTTCTTCTATTAGATTCAGTGTATCTCGTTTTATGTGGAAGTCCTTGATCCACTAGGACTTGAGCTTTGTACAAGAAGATAAAAATGGATCAATTTGCATTCTTCTACAGGCAGACCTCCAGTTAAACCAGCACTATTAGTTGAAAATGCCATCCTTTTTTCCACTGTATGGTTTTGGATTCTTTGCCAATGATCAAGTGATCATAGATGTGTGGGTTTATTTCTGGGCCATCAATTATATTCCCTTAATCTACCTTTCTGTCTCTGTACAAATATCATGCCTATTTTAATCACTATTGCTCTACAGGACAGCTTGAAGTCAGGGATGGTGATTCCCCCAAAAGTTCTTTCATTGTTGAGAATTGTTTTTGCTATCCAAATCTTCTGTTATTCCAGACGGAATTGAGTATTGCTCTATCTCTGTAAAGAATTGAGTTGGAATTTAGATGGGGATTGCATTGATTGTAGATTGCTTTTGGTAAGATGATCATTTTTACTATGTTAATTGGACTGATCCATGAGCAGGGGAGATCTCTCCACCTTGTGAGGTCTTCTTTGATTTCTTTATTCAGAGACTTGAATTTCTTGTCATACAGATCTTTAACTTTCTTGGTTAGAGTTATGCCAAGATACTTTACATTATTTGTAACTATTGTGAAAGGTGTTGTTTCCTTGATTTCTTTCTCAGCTTGTTTATCCTTTGTGTAGAGAAAAGCTACTGATTTGTTTCATTTAATTTTCTATCCAGCCACTTTGATGAAATTATCAGGTGTAGAAGTTCTCTGGTAGAATTTTGGGGGTTGCTTGTGTATACTATCATATCCTCTGCAAATAGTGATACCTTGACTTCTTCTTTTCCAATTTTTATTCCTTTGATCTCCTTTTGTTGTCCAATTGCTCTAGGTAGAACTCTGTGTAATAAACTGAATAAATAGGGAGAGAGTTGGCAGCCTTGTCTTGTCCTTGATTTTAATGGGATTGTTTCAAGTTTCTCTCCATTTAGTTGGATGTTAGCTGTTAGTTTGCTATGTTTTGCTTTTATTATTATGTTTAGGTATGTGTCTTGAATTCCTGATCTTTCCAAGACTTTTAACATGAAGGGGTGTTATATTTTGTTGAAGGCTTTTTTAGCATCTAATGAAATGATCATGTGATTTTTTCCCCTTTGGGTTTGTTTATATATTGAGTTATGTTGATGAATTTCCTTATATTGAACCATCCCTGCATCCCTGGGATGAAGCCTACTTGATTATGGTAAATGATCATTTTGATGTGTTCTTGGATTTGGCTTGGGAGAATTTTATTTAGTATTTTTGGATCAATATTCATAAGCAAAATTGGTCTGAATTTCTCTTTCTTTGTAGGGTCTGTAGAGTCTTTGTGGCTTAATTGTCAGCATACCGTGGCTTCATATAAGGAATTAGGTACTATTCTTTCTATTTCTACTTTGTGCAATAGTTTTAGAAGTATTGTTATTAGGTCTTCTTTGAAAGTCTGACAGAACTCTGCACTGTAACCGTCTGGTCCTGGCCTTTTTTTTTTTTTTTTTTTTAACTTATAATGACTGCTTCTATTTCCTTAGGGGTTATGGGACTATTCAGACATTTTATCTAGTCCTGATTCAACTTTGAATTTGGTATCTGTGTAGAAAATCATCCATTTCATTTAGATTTTTCACTTTTGTTGAGTATAGGATTTTGTAATAAGATCTGATTTTTTTTTAATTTCCTCAGTTTCTGTTGTTATGTCTCCCTTTTTATTTCTGATTTTGTTAATTTGGATACCATCTCTGCACCTTGTAGTTAGTTTCTCTAAGGGTTTATCTACCTTCTTGATTTCTCAAAGAACCAGCTCTTAGTTTTGTTTATTCTTTGTATAGTTCTCTTTGTTTCTACCTGGTTGATTTCAGCTCTGAGTTTGATTATTTCTTGCTGTCTACTCCATGTGGGTGTTTGTTTCCTTTTGTTTTAGAGCTTTCAGATGTGCTGTTAAGTTGCTAATGAAGGATATCTCCAATTTCTTTATGAATTTTCCTCTTTTTAAAGGTTTACTTATTTATTTTATGTATATAAGTACACTGTAGCTGTCTTCAAACACACCAGAAGAGGGCACTGGATCCCATTAGAAATGGTTGTGAGCCACCATGTGGTTACTGGAAATTGAAATCAGGAACTTTGGAAGAACAGCCAGTGTTCTTGACTGCTGAGCTATCTCTGCAGCCCTGAATTTTCCTCTTAACACTGCTTTCATTGTGTCCCATGAGTTTGGGTATGCTAGGCCTTTATTTTTGTTAAACTCTAGAAAGTCTTGAACCTTTTCTTCCTTTCTTTCTTTCTTTCTTTCTTTTTTTTTTTTTTTTTACTCCTTCCCTGACCAAGTTATCATTGAGGAGAGGGTTATTCGAGTTCCATGAGTTAGTGGACTTTCTGTTGTTTTTGTTGTTCAAAGAACAACCTTAGTCTATAGTGATATCTGATATCACCTGGGATTATTTCAATCTTCTTGTATCTGTTGCATCTTTATTGTGTCTGGTTATATGGTCAGTTTTGGAAAAGAAACCACGAGGTGTTGAAAAGAAGGTTTTGTTTTAGGGTGAGATGTCCTGTAGATATCCGTTAAGTCCATTTGCTTCATAACTTCTGTTAGTGTCACTGTGTCTACGTCTTGTTTCTGATTCCATGATATGTTCATTTGTGAGAGTGGGTGTTAAAGTCCCCCAGTATTATTGTGTAAGGATCAATGTGTGTTTTGAGTTTTAGTAATGTTTCCTTTACAAATGTGGGTGCCCTTGCATTTGGGGCATAGATGTTCAGAATTAAATTTTTATCTTGTTGGATATTTCCTTTGATGAGTATGAAGTGTCCTTCCCCATCTCTTTTGGTAATTTTTGGTTGATACTTTATTGGATATTAGGTTGGCTACTCCTTGTTTCTTGGGATCATTTGCTTGGAATATTTTTTTTCCTGCCTTTTACTCTGAGGTAGTATCTGCCATTGTCACTAATGTATGTTTCCTGTATGCAATAAAATGCTGGGCAGTTTACATATGCAGTCAGTTAGCCTATGTCTTTTTATTGGGGAATTGAGTCCATTGAGCTATTAAAGATCAATGATTGTTGGTTCCTGTTACTCCCCCCCACCCCCCGCCAGGGCAATGAACCAGGCATTTAATAGAAACTCATGAAGGCAGAAGTTCAGAGCTGCCCACCTCGCCCCTCCACTAAATCCAGATCTGCATTGGCCAGGGGCTATCTATTCAGCCAGGGAGACCAGATCCAGCTGGAAGGTGCTTCAAAAGGGAAGGGCATGGTTAAAAGAAAATGGGTACAGGGTCCCCAAAGCAAAATCTTTACAAAAGGGGGTTCTCCTCTCCCCCAAACCAAAGTATCACATAATTTCAAAATAAAATATAAAGTAAAAATACTGCATTAGAAAAGTTTGCTATAACAAACAAACAAAAAAAAAAAAAAAAGAAATTTCCCCCTTCTGCACACAGCAACCAGCACTCGTTGAAAATCATCTTTGTAGAGAAGGATTTCACTCATGGGGGTCTGGCTTTGATTGCCCTGTGGACTAATGACCATTTCTGCCATTGTGGGAAGAGAAGAGCTCTCCAAAATTATGCTCTCAGACCATGATTATTTCACAGAAGCAGCGGCAGCGTTTATTTTCTCTCTTCACTTCATAGTTTCCTCTCAGCTGTTATGTAAAGAGTAATAAAATATGCTAAACTGCAAAAAAAAAAAAAGATGGGTTTTGTTTCAGAAATAATTTATTCTTTTACTGGTCTGTAACTTCTATGTTTACATAATGAACAAGTACTGTGACTTCCATCTAGTAGGCAATATTTCATAACCATGCATTGAATAAATGCTACTTCTAAACGGAAAAAAAAAAAAAAAAGAAAAGAAAAGAAAAGTTTGCTATGAGCCGGACGTGGTGGTGCATGCCTTTAATCCCAGCACTTGGGAGGCAGAGGCAGGTGAATTTCTGAGTTCGAGGCCAGCCTGGTCTACAGAGTGAGTTCCAGGACAGCCAGGGCTACACAGAGAAACCCTGTCTCAGAAAAACAAAACAAAACAAAACAAAACAAAAATCAAAAAAAAACAAAACAAAAACAAACAAGCAAACAACAACAACAACAAAAACCAAAAAAAAAAAAAAAGAAAGAAAAGTTGCTATGTTAAGCCTTTACAATAGGGAGACCGGCCCTAAAGTGTCAAACATCTAGTAAAAGGCCATGGAAGTGCAGCCTATACCTAAGATAATATGTAAGTGTTGCATTGAAAAAGTAAAACATTCAATATATCCTGTATGTAGTGCGTTGGGGCCCATGTGGAGGCAGAGGGGTGGGGACCCTGATGTGGCCACACATCTTAGCACGGCCTTAAGCTCCAACTCAAGGGGATTAATTCCAGGGCCATAAGCACCCTAGATTCACAACCAGTAGCCACCTGTTGCTCACTTTCCATATGGACGAGGTGGCTATCAACATGCACACTTCTCTTTGGGGCCACTCAGCTTGGCATTAAGTGCTATAGGGTGAGAATGTGGGGGAGGTGCTCTCTGTAACCTGGGTTACAGGCAATTCATTTTCCCACCTTCAATCCTGGGGTATAAGTGTCCTTTTGAAGTCAGTCCAGGACTTAGTCATGAAGCACTGGCTGCTCTTCCCCACAGGCCTCGTCGGAGTAAGGGGGTGGTGAGGGCTGCTCCTCATCCAGCCCATAGTTGGGGTGGCCACGACTGCACTTGGCTTCTTTGATGTAGAGTTCTAGGAGTACCTTGGTGCGCTGTCTGTCTACTTGCTCCTGGGGTACACCATGGCTGAGCAGCCAGCCTAGGAGGTCCTTACGAGTTGGATTGGGCCCCAACATGAGCTTGGTGCGGCCTAGATGGCTCTGGCACCAGAGCAGGCCCACATCAGCAATAGTCTGAAACTCCTTCACAGCCTCCAATACTGTTATGCCACTTACCAGCAGGCTGACCAGCGAAAGCCGCAACTCAGAGGGTGCTGCTGTGAGCAGGCGTAGCTGCAGGCATTGAGGGAAGGACAGATCCTCTGGGGCCAGATCCACAGGCCCTTCTGGGTCAAGGTAGATCCACTCAATCATGCCCAGCTCACGCACCAGCTGGATGCCTTTGTCCATGGTCATCCAGGGCCTGAAGGGTAACTAACTCAGTGGCCTCAAAATGCAGGGATTCCCAGTACCAGGCCTGCAGCAGCCAGTTCAGTAGAGTTTGACAGCCAGCCGCCACCCCCTACCCCCAGGGCCTTGCACTGTTAATTAAAGATGGCAACATGGGTGAGGTCACCCAGCAGCCCCAGCTCCCCGGAGTTCAGGGACAGGGCAGAGTCTCTTTGTGATTTCTTCATTGTTTACATTTCCATTTTTAAATCCTGGATGATTTTGTTCAATCCATTCACCTGTTTAATGTGCTTTCCTCTATTTGCTTGAGGGATTTGTATGTGTCCTCTTTAAGGGCTTCTGCATGTTGACCTGTGTTCTCCTGTATTTCTTTAAGGGAGTTATTTATGTCATCCTTAAGGTCCTCTATCATCTTTATGAGATGAGATTTTAGGTCAGAATCTTGCTTTTCAGATGCATTAGGGTGTCCAGGGCGGGCTGTGGTGGGGTATCTAGGTTCTGATGGTGCCAAGTGTCATTCATTTCTGCTGTTTATGTTCTTGTGCCTGCCCCTTGACATCTTGTTATCTCAGATGTTAACTGGCCTTGCTGTCTCTGACTGGATCTTGTCCCTCCTGTGGGCCTATAAGCCTGGTTATGACAGACCTTCTGGGAGTTAAGCTGTCTCTGGCTTTGGGAAGGGATCTGGAGCTCTGGCTGTGCCCCAGGCTGAGTTGTTAGCTGGAAGGAAGTTGTGTCTCCAGCAAGGCAAGACAGAGAGGACCTGCCTCAGCTTGGCCCTGTGAGGGTCTCAGTTAGGCCAGATATTGGGGCAGAGTGTATCTCACCTGTGAGCCTGGTTGTGACTGACCTCCTAGGAGTCAAGCTGTCTCTCAAAGAAAGAACTTTATAAGCAGATTTCTTCAGAACTGAAATAATCTATGAATCATCTGGATGAATTTAACATTAGGAAATGAACATAATGCTTTAGGACAGGGGTGGGATATTATGATTTATAGTGGTATATTTGAGTGTACATCTGTGGTGGATAATGTAAATTGTTGGTTTGATCAGACTAAGAAACACAAAGGGAATTAAAGACACTCCCCTTTATATATGTCTGTGAGGGTTTCTCCAGAAAGAATTAAATGAGGTGCAAGACAGGCCCTTACTGAGTTTATACCATCCCCTGTGCTGGGGCTTTAGGCTGAATTTAAAAAAAAAAAAAAAAAAGTAAGAGATAATAACTTAACCCCAGCACTCACCCTCTCCATTTCCTGCAAAGGACACTGTGTGACCAGCTGCCTCACCCTTATGAACTTTTCTGTTGTTACTCATATCAGTGTTTTATCACAGCAACAAAAAAGTAGCTAGCTGCTGCAGGATGCAAACCAGAGCCACAAGGTCTTAATAGTTGGGTTTGGCTGCCAATGGTCCACAGAACAGAGTAACCAGACTTCCAGAGAATAAGAGAAAGTAACATTTGAGATGGAACATCTGTGTGTGTGTGTGTGTGTGTGTGTGTGTGTGTGTGTGTGTGTGTGTTTGTGTGTGTGTTTCTCTCTCTCTCTCTCTGTGTATGTCTGTTTGTCTGCCTGACTGTCTCTGTCTATCTCTGTATATCTGTCTGTTTCCCTTTCTCTCTGGGAGTATGTCTGTCTGTCTTTATGTGTTGAGTTTCATATGTGTGTGTGTCCTCATTTCTCTCTCTCTCTCTCTCTCTCTCTCTCTCTCTCTCTCTCTCTCTCTCTCTCTCTCTTCTTTGTGTTTGATATCAAATACATGGCCTCATATATGCTTGTCAAGTGCTCTATCATAGAGCCCCAGATACATGTCACCTACTCTCAGGATAACATTCTGTCATTGTTATTAGTCTGAAAAACCACCTATAGCTTTATAAGTTTGGGACTAAGCAGGGTTGGATTCCTCCAAGATACCAGATCCTCGTTTCTTTAACCTTCAAATATTTCCATATTTAAACATATGATTGAGTGAAGGCACATTTGGGCTGATGATGTTCCTAAGTGCATCACAAATGTCACTGCACCAGCACTCCAGATGCATACTTCAGACACAGAGTATAAGGTGATGTAACTATAGAGAACAATGCACTTGAGAACAGAACTACAAACCAATAGACTCTAGCAAGCATCAGAAGTGGGAAATAACAATACACAGATACTCCCCTTGAACATACAAATAGATTTATCACTGCTAGCTGACTCATTTTTGCCTAGTAATTCTGATTTCATTCAGAGTTCTGGCCTCCAGAACCATGAGTGAATGTGTTTCAGGTATTTAAGTCATTGATTTTGTAGTGTTTTATTAAAACAGCTGCAGGCAACTAAAATCACCATCCTAAAGGCTGACTATATCCTCTCCTTGGAGAAGCTTTAAGCAGCTACTGTGAAATTTCATTTTATTCTCCCGAGTTATGCTCTGACTATGTCATTAGTCCTAGGCTATAGCTTACATATGTTTTTTTCAGCTATTAGAGATTAAAAACTGCTTGTCAAACATGAAATGAATACTCTAGATACCAAGCAATAAATATATCAGCCAGCTGAATATATTTAATTTAGCTAAACCCTCACTAATGTAGAGAAAAACATAATAGACTAAGTTCATGAGTGACAGGACACAATCCATTCTGTGCCTAGCTTTTCTAACAGTGGTGTGTCATAGGCCATGGCTGTTTGATGTATACCAAATAGCTGGCTGGGAGGAAACCCAAGATGAGCAGATAAACAGTGCTCCTATCCTCTCTGACCAGGTAGCATCATTTGGGGGTCATTTTCTCTAAGCTAGCTGTAGTTTTTATCTGAAGCACTTTTGTACACTAGCATTTCCTCTGGTAGCTACTTGTTATCTTTTTCAGTTTTCTATTATGCTTACCTTTTTAATTTTTTAAAACTCTGTAAGAATTGTCTATTGAACCCATGTATTTAGAATGTATTGCTTATATATTTGCCTTAACCTTTTATTTACCCTGTAAGATAGTTTACATCAGTTTCATTCCTGTATATAATTTTTACCTGTTACATATCTACAGTCTTTCATATCAGTCATTTTCTCCATTGTGAATTCAGTCTGGACTATAATCTTGAAAAATATCTTTGCATTATTAGCTCACTTATACACTTCTTAAGAAATGTCTATAAGGTCTTCTACCTGTACCAGTACCCCCAGAGCTTGTGTCTCTAGCTGCATATGTAGCAGAAGATGGCCTAGTCAGCCATCATTGGGAGGAGAGGCCCTTGGTCTTGTGAAGACTATATGCCCCAGTACAAGGGAATGCAAGGGACAGGAAGCAGAAGTGGGTGGGTTGGGGAGCAGGGCAGGGGGGTTATAGAGGACTTTCGGGATAGCATTTAAAATGTAAATGAAGAAAATACCTAATAAACAAACAAATAAATAAATAAATAAATAAATAAAGTAAGTAAGTAAGTAAGTAAGTAAGTAAGTCTAATGTCTGAATCCAGGAAGGAATTGCCAACTCTACCTCCAGGTACTATGGTGGACTTCTTCTGTAGACCATACTTATTGTCTTAGGGTTTCTCTTGCTGTGAAAAGACATGATGACCACAACTCTATTATAGAGAAAAGCATTAAATGGGGGCTGGCTTACAGTTTCAGAGGTTTAGTCCATTATCATTATGCTGGGAAGCATGGTAGCAGGCAGGCAGACATGGTGTGCCGCAGACTCTCTCGGTCCCTGTGTCTGCGTGGAATGGGGTGGGCAAAGCGTGGATGATTGACAGACAGACACACATGCAGGAGAGTTTGTGTGGAATCTGAATGTAATTTTTCAAATCGAACATCAGACTTTTTATGCAGAAGACAACAAGGTAGTTGGGTGACATACCCACAAGGTACAAATGAGGTAACCGGATGTTTAATGACTCTTACACAGAACAGAGGAAATGAAAACGCAAAGACTGGCAGGAACTGGGCAATAAAATAACTGAGACAGAGTCAGCCCTATCTAAGGTCAGCTATAGTCTTAGAAGCCAGGTGTGAGAACTTTTCACTCCTAGGGCAAGGGCTTTCACACCCAAGTCATGGTTCTAACTAGGGAGTTCCGTTCTAGCTAACCATCTCATGAATAATTTAATACTCTAAAACCACAGCCGGATCTACTTCCTAAACCATTGTAAATTCCTTTATATAGGTGTAACTCAGCTATAATTCTAAATATCTATTCTGGTTTCTCCTACGGTCAGAAACTTCTTTCTTCCTTAGTGATGGTAAATTCCTGTGAAGGGCAGTGACCTAACTTTTACTCAAAGAGATAGTGTAATACCAGGGGCAGTACTGAATTCCAAGCCCAAGGTCTTGCTAAGGACGAACTAGGACTGTTGGAACACTGGCGGACGGCTTTAGCTATGTCAGAATTCAGTCTTAAAAGGCACTTATGATAGGAAAATATTGAAAGAGAGCACGTGGATCCATACACTAGACTAACGCGGGAATGGAAAGCGGGAATGAAAAATCACTGTATGGGTAGGGAACGTTAGACTCCAGGAGGAGAGCTTCCTTGAAACTCTTTTGCCTCGTGAGTGACTTTTAAGCCTCTCGGCTTGTCCAGTTGACTCGACCAGAGAGCATAGCAATGGTGGTGGAGAAATAGCCAAGAGTTCTGCATCTGATTACCAGGTAGCAGGAAAATAATGTGAGCCCCTCGACTTGGCTTTAGCTTCTGAAACCTCAAAGCCCACCCACAGTGGACACACTTCCTCCAACAGGGTCACACCTACTACAAGGCCACACCACTTCTTAGTGCCACTAAAGTAAAATAGACAACCTATAGTATGAAAACTTATAATAAAGCAGATCACTTCACTTTTTACATAAGAAAATGAAATATAATAAGGTAAAATAAAACCATCATATCTAAGTTGGACAAGATAATCCAACAGAAAGATAAAAGAGCCCCATGAGAAGGCACAAGAATCAGAGAACCACTTGTTCACATATTCAGGAGTGTCATAAAAGTACTAACTGAAAGCTATAATATATTCACAGAGGACCTGGTGCAGATCCATGTAGGCCTGCCTCAAAATTACTGCTTCAGTCTCTGTGAGTTTATATGAGATTTGCTGGCTTGTTTTAGTGGGCCTTGTTCTCCTGGTATCTTCTGCACCCTCTGTCTCCCCAACTCCTTTGCCTCCTCTTCTGGGCGATTCCCTGAGCTCTGAAGGGATGAAGATTTCCCATTTAGAGCTGCGTATTCCAACTTCTCTCTCTCTCTCTCTCTCTCTCTCTCTCTCTCTCGCTCTCGCTCTCGCTCTCGCTCTCTCTCTCTCTCTCTTCACATAAACATGTCTGAATGTGGATTTCTGTATTTGTTCCCATCTGCTGCAGGAGAAAGCCTCTCTGATGATGGCTAAATAAGGTGCTAATTTATGGATATAACAGAATAAAATTAGGAGTCATTTTATTAGTCTTTTTATTTTAGACTACCACTAAAATAGTTAGTTTTGCACTAAGCTTTAGGCTATCTAGACTGATTCTTGGTCACCCAAGCAGTGTCAAATATGGGTTCCATCTCATGGAGTGGGCCTTTAGTCAAATTAGATGTTGGATGGTTATGCCCACAAGCAGTTTATCAGTTTGTAGAGAGCTACCTATAATCTGGATTATTTGGGAAGATTTCCATGGGACACTTTTGGTCAATAACTTAATTGGATGAAAACCAGTCCTGACACTGGAAACTTCATTTAATGACAAGAGACAGCCAGTTCTGTTTCTGATTCCCACAATATTTGAAGACCTCGTTAGAATTGGCTTCATGTATTTTAGGAAGATTCCACTGTACTAGGATTCCATAGTGTCCCTGAAATGCTCTGTCACATCCCCTTATTACCTTCTTCAGTCCATCTCCACTCCCCCTTTCATGTGATACTACCTCTCTTACTCTCCCATTAAATTCTATTTTTTTCAAAAATGAGTTCTTGCTGCCATAAATACCACAGACCAGGAAACCTTGAAAAGAAGAAATTAATTTTCCTTTCTGTAGTCTGGCACTGCAAGATTAAGATGCTGTGTATTGGCTGATTTTGTGTCAACTTAATTCAAGCTAGAGCCATCAGAGAGGAAGGGACCTCAATTCAGAATATGCCCCCCTTTAGATCTAGTTGTAAGGCATTTTCTCAATCAGAAATCAATGGAGGAGCCAGGCAGTGGTGGCACAAGCCTTTAATCCCAGCACTTGGGAGGCAGAGGCAGTTGGATTTCTGAGTTCGAGGCCAGCCTGGTCTACAAAGTGCGTTCCAGGACAGCTGGAACTATACAGAGAAACCCTGTCTCGAAAAAGAAAAAAAAAAAAAAAAAAAAAAGAAAAGAAAAAAGAAATCAATGGAGGAAGGGCTCAGTCCATTGTAGGTAGTGCCATTCCTGGGCTGGTAGTCCTGGATTCTATAAGAAAACAAGCTGAGCAAGCCAGGAAAGCAACCCCTTCATGGCTTCTGCATAATCTCCTGCCTCCAGGATCCTGCCCTGTTTGAGTCCCTGTACTGATTTCCTTCCATAATAAACACTAGTATGGGAGTATAAGCTAAATAATCTCTTTTCTCCTCAACTTGCTTTTTGGTGGTGTGTAGCCGAATTTTACACTGATTAATTTAAATATTAATACAACAAGAAGCCTGGGATTGGACAGGGAAAGGGGAGGCAGAGTGATGAGTTTCAGGGACAGAGACAGAGGACAGGTGGGGAGAAGGAAGGGAGATGGAGGAAGAAGATGATCAAGATTCCATGTGGCATTAAATAGCCACATGTAGCTACGAGTATCATAAAAAGATAGAATAATTAGGATAACTTGTCTAATCTATGTGGGCAGCTTATAAATTTAGTATTATTGATATATAAATCTGACTGATTAATTATAAGCTTGTAGAGTTTTGATTTACTGGTTTAAGGGGATTTGTGACAACTAACCACAGGAGATAGATTGCTTAGAAGAAACATGCAGCTCTGAGGCAGACGAACAGGAGCTGGGGAAGACAGCCACCTAGGGATGGCCAAGAGGCAGTGAGACTGCTGGGGGCAGAGAGTAACTGGGTATAGCACAGAGTGGTGCCAATTTTTTAATATTTCCTGTAACAGGTGGCACCCAACATGGGGCAAGAACCCACTAGAAATTTGAGATTATTAGCCTGAGAGTTACAGTGTTGTTTTCTAAGTGAGAGAAGGGTGCCACTAGGATGAGTCACATGGACTCAACCACAGGAACCTTGAAGCAAAGAAAGAGGGCTCTGAGGTCCCCTACTGTGGAAAAAGACAAATGGCTCTGAGTCAGAGAGCTGGAGAAAGAAAACTGCCTATATCTTGGAGCAGGTATTGATTTAATGATGAATTTATAATGTTGGGATTATTTGCTTTTAGGACAGATTTATATACAGATTTTGTCCAAATCACATGGGAAGTCTCACCTGTAGTTCAGATCTAGGCTAGGGAAAATTAGTCACTGACTCCAAGTAGAGAGGGTAGTGATAATTACTTGTCATGAAAGGGTATTAATTAATAATTGTCTGTGGCTCCAAGTAGAGAGTTTAACAGAAAGATGGTCTAACAGGATGGGTCCTCTAGGCAGAGAGCTTAACAAGTAAAAACTAAGCGTTTCCTATAGGCCAATATTAGTTCAAGTTTGAATTAGTTGCTTTAAAGATGGTATAAAGATATATTGCTCTAATACAAGATACTCAAATTCTGTCTAACATGGGCTCCACTGGAATTTTCTATCTAAATTCTGGTCTGACTAGCTGCCTACTTATAAGCAGGTATAGGTAGAAGTGTGAATCAATTGTTTTAAAGATGTTATACCCTTCTGGTTTCAGTCTGCAACTGGAGCTAATCATGTACAACAACACTCCATATGCAAGTACCTTCAAGAGAGAGCTGGTCTGCCAGGAGTGCTGACACTCCTGTGAACACAGGTAAAACCACCACCTCTGTTCAAATTTCCGGGCCAAGAGGGACCCATCCAGAGCCATCAGGACACAGGAAACAAGGAACATCCAGGGAAAGAATACTTCTGGTACCCCAGAGCTGAACCAGTGCCACAGCTCCCATAACCAAATTCTTCCTGGAGATAACTGGTCTCCCAGGAGTGCTGACACACAGACTTGCAAGAGGGAAAAGCCACAGTTAGAAACAGCATGACCAGCAAACACCAGAGATAACCAGATGCAAAGAGGCAAGGGGAAGAACATAAACAACAGAAACCAAGGCAATTTAGCATCACCAGAAACCAGTTCTCCCACCACAATGAACCCTAGTTACCCCAACACACCAGAAAAGCAAGACTCTGATTTAAAATCACATCTCATGATGATGACACAGGACTTTAAGAAGGACATAAATAACTCCCTTAAAGAAATATAGGAGGGCTGGAGAGATGGCTCAGTAGTTAAGAACACCGACTGCTCTTCCGAAGGTCCTGAGTTCAAATCCCAGCAACCACATGGTGGCTCACAACCATCCGTAATGAGATCTGATGCTCTCTTCTGGTGCATCTGAAGACATCTACAGTGTACTTAGATATAATAATAAATCAATCTTTAAAAAAAATAGAAATACAAGAGAACACAGGTAAGCAGGTAGAAAACCGTTAAGAGGAAACACAAAAATCTCTTAAAGAATTACAGGAAAACACAACCAAACAGGTGAAAAAAAAAACTGAACAAAACAATCCAGAATCTAGACATGGAACTAGAATCAATAAAGAAATCACAAAAGAAGACAACCCTGGAGATAGAAAACCTAGGAAAGATGTTAAGACTCATAGATGCAAGCATCACCAACAGAATACAAAAGATAGAAGAGAGAATCTCAGGTGCAGAAGAGACCATAGAAAACGTTGATATAACAGTCAAAGAAAATGCAAAATGCAAAAAGTTCCTGATCAAAACATCCAGGAAATCCAGAACAAAATGACAAGTCCAAACCTAAGGATAATAGGTTTAGAAGAGAGTGAAGATTCCCAACTTAAAGGGCCAGTAAATATCTTCTTGCTGAAGAAAATTTCCCTAATCTAAAGAAAGAGATGCCCATAGACATACCAGAGACCTACAGAACTCCAAATAGATCCGTCCAGAAAAAAAAATTTCTCCTGTCACATAATAGTCAAAACACCAAATGCACAAAATAAAGATTATTAAAAGCAGTAAGAGAAAAAGTTTAAGTAACATATAAAGGCAGACCAATCAGAATTACATCAGATTTCTCAACAGAGACTATGAAAGCTAGAAGAACCTCAGCAGATGTTATACAGACACCAAGAGAACACAAATGCCATCACTTAAAGAAGTACAGGAGAAACTGCTAAAGAGTTACAAGACCTTAAAGAAAAACAGGAAAACACATCCAAACAGGTGATGGAAATGAACAAAACCATACAAGACCTAAAAAGCGAAGTAGACACAATAAAGAAAAGCCAAAATGAGGCAATGCTAGAGATAGAAATCGTAGGAAAGAAATCTGGAACCATAGATGCATGCATTAGCAACAGAATACAAGCGATGGAAGAGAGAATCTCAGGTGCAGAAGATTCCATAGAGAACATCAGCACAACAATCAAAGAAAATGCAAAATGCAAAAAGATCCTAACTCAAAACATCCAGGAAAGCCACAACACAATGAGAAGACCAAACCTACAGATAATAGGGGTAGATGAGGATGAAGATTTTCAACTTAAAGGGCCAGCAAATATCTTCAACAAAATTATAGAAGAAAACTTCCCAAACCTAAAGAAATAGATGCCCATGAACATACAAGAAGCCTACAGAACTCCAAATAGACTGAACCAGAAAAGAAATTCCTTCCAACACATAATAATCAGAACAAAAATGTACTAAATAAAGATAGAATATTAAAAGCAGTAAGGGAAAAGGGTCAAGTAACATATAAAGGCAGGCCTATCAGAATCACACCAGACTTTTCACCAGAGACTATGAAAGACAGAAGATCCTGGAAAGACATTATACGGACACTAAGAGAACACAAATGCCAGCACAGGCTACTATACCCAGCCAAATTTTCAATTATTATAGATGGAGAAAACAAAGTATTCCATGGCAAAACCAAATTCACACATTATCTTTCCACAAATCCAGCCCTTCAAAGGATAATAACAGAATGGAAACCACACCCTAGAAAAAGTAAGAAAGTAATCCTTCAACAAACCTAACAGAAGACAGCCGCAAGAACAGAATCCCAACTCTTACAAATAATAATAATAATAATAATAATAGGAAGCAACAATTACTTTTCCTTAATATCTCTTAATATCAATCGGCTCAATTTCTCAATAAAAAATAGACTAATAGACTGGCTACACAAACAGGACCCAACATTTTGCTCCTTACAGGAAACCTGTCTCAGGGAAAAAGACAGACACTACCTCAGAATGAAAGGCTGGAAAACAATTTTCCAAGCAAATGGCCTGAAGAAACAAGCTGCGGTAGCCATTCTAATATCAAATAAAATTGACTTCCAACCCAAAAATTTTCAAAAAAGACAAGGAGGGACACTTCATACTGATCAAAGGTAAAATCTTCCAAGATGAACTCTCAATTCTGAATATCTATGATCCAAATGCAAGGGCAGCCACATTCATTAAAGAAACTTTAGTAAAGCTCAAAGCACACATTGCAGCTCACACAATAATAGTGGAAGACTTCAATACCCCCTCTCATCAATGGACAGATCATGGAAACACAAACTAAACATAGACACATTGAAACCAACAGAAGTTATGAAACAAATGGATTTAACAGATATCTACAGAACATTTTATCCTAAAACAAAAGGATATACCTTCTTTTCAGCACCTCATGGTACCTTCTCCAAAATTGACCATATAATTGGTCACAAAAAAGGCCTCAACAGACACAAAAATATTGAAATTGTCCCATGCATCCTATAAAATCACCATGGACTAAGGCTGATCTTCAATAACAACATAAATAATGGAAAGCCAACATTCACGTGGAAACTGAACAACACTCTTCTCAATGATACCTTGGTCAAGGAAGGAATAAAGAAAGAAATTAAAGACTTTTTAGAGTTTAATGGAAATGAAGCCACAACATACCCAAACTTATGGGAGACAATCAAGGCAGTCCTAAGAGGAAAACTCATAGCTCTGAGTGCCTCCAAATGAAAGTAGAGAGAGCACACACTAGCAGCTTAACAACACACCTAAAAGCTCTAGAACAAAAAGAAGCAAATTCACCCAAGAGGAGTAGATGTCAGGAAATAATCAAACTAAGGGGCGAAATCAACCAAGTGGAAACAAGAAGAACTATTCAAAGAATCAACCAAACAAGGAGCTGGTTCTTTGAGGAAATCAACAAGATAGATAAACCCTTAGCCAAACTCACTAGAGGGAACAGGGACAGCATCCTAATTAACAAAATCAGAAATGAAACGGGAGACATAACAACAGATCCTGAAGAAATCCAAAACACCATCAGATACTTCTACAAAAGGCTATACTCAATAGAACTGGAAAACCTGGACGAAATGGACAAATTTCTAGACAGATACCAGGTATCAAAGATAAATCAGGATCAAGTTAATGATCTAAACAGTCCTAGATCCCCTAAAGAAATAGAAGCAGTCATTAATAGTCTCCCAACCAAAAAAAAAAAAAAAAAGCCCAGGACCAGATGGGTTTAGTGCAGAGTTCTAACAGACCTTCAAAGAAGATCTAATTCTAGTTCTTCACAAACTATTCCACAAAATAGAAGTAGAAGGTACTCTACCCAATTCATTCTAGAAGCCACAATAACTCTGATACCTAAACCACAGAAAGACCCAACAAAGATAGAGACCTTCAGACCAATTTCCCTTATGAATATCGATGCAAAAATACTCAATAAAAATCTTACTAACCAAATCCCAGAACACATCAAAACAATCATCCATCCTAACCAAGTAGGTTTCATTCCAGAGATGCAGGGATGGTTTAATATACGAAAATCCATCAATGTAATCCACTATATAAACAAACTCAAAGACAAAAACCACATGATCATCTCATTAGATGCGGAAAAAGCATTTGACAAAATCCAACACCCATTCATGATAAAAGTCTTGGAAAGATCAGGAATTCAAGGCTCATACCTAAACATGATAAAAGCAATCTACAGCAATCCAGTAGCCAACATCAACTTAAATGGTGAGAAGCTGGAAGCAATCCCACTAAAATCAGGGACTAGACAAGGCTGTCCACTCTCTCCCTACCTATTCAACATTGTACTTGAAGTCCTAGCCAGAGCAATTCGACAACAAAAGGAGATCAAGGGGATACAAATTGGAAAGGAAGAAGTCAAAATATCACTTTTTACAGATGATATGATAGCATATATAAGTGACCCTAAAAATTCCACCAGAGAATTCCTAAACCTGATAAACAGCTTCAGTGCAGTAGCTGGATATAAAATTAAATCAAATAAAACAATGGCCTTTCTCTACACAAAGGATAAATGAAATGAGAAAGAAATTAAGGAAACAACACCCTTCTCAATAGTCACAAATAATATAAAATACCTTGGCGTGATTCTAACTAAGGAAATGAAAGATCTGTATAATAAGAACTTCAAGTCTCTGAAGAACGAAATTAAAGAAGATCTCAGAAGATGGAAAGATCTCCCATGCTCATGGATTGGCAGGATCAATATTGTAAAAATGGCTATCTTGCCAAAAGCAATCTACAGATTCAATGCAATCCCCATCAAAATTCCAACTCAATTCCTCAACGAATTAGAACGGGCAATCTGCAAATTCATCTGGAATAACAAAAAACCTAGGATAGCAAAAACTCTTCTCAATGATAAAAGAACCTCTGGTGGAATCACCATGCCTGACCTAAAGCTGTACTACAGAACAATTGTGATCAAAACTGCATGGTACTGGTATAGTGACAGACAAGTAGACCAATGGAATAGAATTGAAGACCCAGAAATGAACCCACACACCTATGGTCACTTGATCTTTGACAAGGGAGCTAAAACCATCCAGTGGAAAAAAGACAGCATTTTCAACAAATGGTGCTGGCACAACTGGTGGTTATCATGTAGAAGAATGTGAATTGATCCATTCCTATCTCTTTGTATTAAGGTCAAATCTAAGTGGATCAAGGAACTCCACATAAAACCAGAGACACTGAAACTTATAGAGGAGAAAGTGGGGAAAAGCCTCGAAGATATGGGCCCAGGGGGAAAATTCCTGAATAGAACAGCAATGGCTTGTGCTGTAAGATCGAGAATAGACAAATGGGACCTCATAAAATTACAAAGCTTCTGTAAGGCAAAGAACACCGTCACTAAGACAAAAAGGCCACCAACAGATTGGGAAAGGATCTTTACCAATCCTAAATCAGATAGGGGACTAATATCCAATATATACAAAGAGCTCAAGAAGCTGGACTTCAGAAAATCAAATAACCCCATTAAAAAATGGGGCTCAGAGCTAAACAAAGAATTCCCACCTGAGAAATATTGAATGGCTGAGAAGCACCTTAAAATATGTTCAGCATCCTTAATCACCAGGGAAATGCAAATCAAAGCAACCCTGAGATTCCACCTCACACCAGTCAGAATGGCTAAGATCAAAAACTCAGGTGACAGCAGATGCTGGCAAGGATGTGGAGAAAGAGGAACACTTCTCCATTGCTGGTGGGATTGCAAGCTTGTACAAGCACTCTGGAAATCAGTCTGGAGGTTCCTCAGAATATTGGACATAATACTATCAGAAGATCCAGCAATACCTCTCCTGGGCATATATCCAGAAGATGTCCCAACCGGTATGTTCATAGCAGCCTTATTTATAATAGCCAGAAGCTGGAAAGAATCCAGATGGATACAGAAAATGTGGTACATTTACACAATGGAGTACTACTCAACCATTAAAAAGAATGAATTTATGAAATTCCTAGGCAAATAGATGGACCTGGAGGGCATCATCCTGAGTGAGGTAACCCAATCACAAAAGAACTCACATGATATGTACACACTGATAAGTGGATATTAGCCCAGAAACTTAGAATACCCAAGATACAAGATGCAATCTGCAAAACATATGAAACTCAAGAAGAACAAAAACCAAAATGTGGACACTTTGCCCCTTCTTAGAATTGGGAACAAAACACCCATGGAAGGAGTTACAGAGACAAAGTTTGCAGCTGAGACGAAAGGATGGACCGTCTAGAGACTGCCATACCCAGGGATCCATTCCATAATCAGCCTCCAAACACTGACACCATTGCATACACTAGCAAGGTTTTGCTGAAAGGACCCTGATATAGCTGTCTCTTGTGAGACTATGCCGGGGCCTAGCAAACACAGAATTGGATGCTCACAGTCAGCTATTGAATGGACCACAGGGCCCCCAATGGAGGAGCTAGAGGAAGTACCCAAGGAGCTAAAGGGGTCTGCAACCCTATAGGTGGAACAACAACATGAACTAACCAGTACCTTCCCAGAGCTCGTGTTTCTAGCTCCATATCTATCAGAAGATGGCCTAGTCGGCCATCAGTGGAAAGAGAGGTCCATCGGTCTTGCAAACTTTATATGCCTCAGTACAGGGGAACGACAGGGCCAAGAAGTGGGAGTTGGTGGGGTGAAGGGGAGTGGGGGAGGAGGGTATGGGGGGACTTTTGGGATAGCATTGGAAATGTAAATGAAGAAAATACCTAATTAAAAAAAAAAAAAAAAGAAGCCGGGCATGGTGGCGCACGCCTTTAATCCCAGCATTCAGGAGGCAGAGGCAGGCGGATTTCTGAGTTCAAGGCCAGCCTGGTCTACAAAGTGAGTTCCAGGACTGCCAGAGCTACACAGAGAAACCCTGTCTCAAAAAATCAAAAAAAAAAAAAAAAAAAAAAAAAAAAAAAAAAAAAAAGAGCCAAATATCAAATTCTTGGCTCTGAGTTTATTGTTACGGTGTTTTCAGATATTTTAGTTAGAAATAGCTGACAACCGTCTAGATTACTTTACATAGATAGTTGTTTTTCAAAAACATCAGGAATCCACAGAATGTGATATTTAATGTTATTTATTCACTTGTTGAGACAAATCTGCTAGTAGCAACTTCCCATTCATGGATTCATAGAAGCAACTGAGCATCTGTACCTTCAGGTGCAGCTGTACGTTTGGGCTAGGTGGCCACTGGGCAGAAATTGCCTATCTCTCCTGCAGACCTGTACTGTTCCTGAAAGGACACAAATTACAGTTTAGGACAGCTTAGTTCTGCTGAGACAGAATAAGCTAGTCCTTAATAATTCCTTTTATTTAAGGTCTGTCAGAATATCCTGGGCCAGAAGGCTGAAGACTGATGCTCCAACTTCCTGACTTACTGGGGCTGTATAGGTAGGCAGCTGTCTCTACAATTTCTCTCAGTTCTGGAAGCTGTTAGGCTTCTTATATTTTCAGATAATGTTGGTCATTTTCAGATTTCTGATGGGGTTGACAGACTACTTATAGTCTCATAGCCAACCCAGGCTGTTTGACATTGAGAGAACAGACTGGAGAAGATGTTTTTAAGATGACATACAATCTAAAGCCAGGACATAAAGTCAGGTATAGAATTATAAGTCTTTTAACTTAGGACAGATGACAGACTGTTGGACAAAAATGATGGACTGGGTGTTAGGTCTATCTTGAAATTTATAAATTACAAAATCATAACACTTGTGCTCAATTTATATTTGAGAGAAAAGATTTGTTATTTGAACAGAAAGGGTGAAATGTAGCAGAATTTTCCCCCCAATTAATTTAAATATTAATACAAGAAAACTGTGATTTGACAAGGAATAGGGAGGCAGAGTGAAGAGTTTCAGGGACAGAGACAGGAGACAGGTATGGAGAAGGAAGGAAGATGGAGGAAGAAGATGATTCAGATTTCGTGTGGCTTTAAATAGCTACAGGTAGCTATGTGGGGGGCCATTGGTGTGGGGAAAAGAGGGGAGTAGGAGAGGATCCGCATCCCGCCCGAGTTCTCATGCTGTGGGCGGGTGGACTACTTTCCACACTGCCCTGGGTGGGCGTCTGGCTGTGTGAAGCCACTGACCCCACACTGAGGGTGGTGGACAAGGGGCAGCCCCAGGTACCAGGTTCTTAGCCTCCAGCATCCCAGTCTGGATACAGTGGAGGGGCTGAGAACAGACTAGGAGCCCCAGAAAGACACTCAGCCCCGGGGATGAAGGGAGGAGAGGGCAGAGAGGGGTGGGGGAGCAAGAGTGCTTGGTCCAGTCCATGGTTGCAGTGCAGGTAGGCCTCCTGGCAGGAGGTTAGACAGGGCTCATTAAGAGAAAGCCTATCCCATCATTCAAGCACAGCTGGCCTTGATGAGCAGAGACAGTCTATGGTTTCGAGCTTTATTGTAGAAAGGTAGGGAGAAGAGAGAAGGTGGAAAGAGTGGGGGGGGGGGCATGGCCACGTGGAGAGGGGGGAAAGGGAAAGAGAGGAGGGCTAGAGAGTAAGAAGGGTAAAAACTTAAAGAGAGCAGGGAGGGGCCAAGCAGCCCTTCTTATAGTGAGCTGGGCTATCTTATTGTTGTCAAGTAACTGTGGGGAGGAACATACCTGGCTATTGTCAGGTAACTGTGGAGGTGGAGTCTAGCCAGAATGCCAAAGCTTGGGACATTTTCTGCATGACTAAGTCACAGAATTATGGGCAGGCACCTGATTCTGGGAACGTGGCTTGCCTTTCTGTCCCTTGTAGATTTCTCTATTGGGTCACCAGAGCAAGACCCATTCAACCAAAATAGGCGGCCTATCACAGTCCCACAGCTATGAATATCATAAAAGGATAGAATAATTGGGATAACTTGTCTAATCTAGGTGGGCAGCGGGAGTGGGTGGGTTGGGAGCAGGGCGGGGGGAGGGTATAGGGCACTTTCAGGATAGTATTTGAAATGTAAATGAAGAAAAATCTTTTTTAAAAAAGCTTGTATCATTATCAATTGGCTCTGAAATTATTGTGTGGGCATCTTATGAATTGAGAATTTATTGATATATAAATCTGATGATTAATTACAAAATTCTAGAGTTTTGATTTACTAGGTTAAGGGGATTTGTGACAACAAGCCACAGTGAGTAGGAACAAGCAGCTCTGAGGCAGGCAAGCAGGAGCTAGGAAGACCTCTGCCTGGGGCTGGCCTAGAGGTGGCGAGACTGCCAAGGGCAGAGAGTAGCTGGGTACAATGCGGGATGATGTCAATTTTTAATATTTCCCACAACAGTGATGGTGTTTCATTTCAGCAATATAAATCCCGACTAAGACACACTGTCAAGGCTGATTTATCATCAGTGCTTTCTGCTTGGTCTCAACTGTGCCTGGTTATGTTTCTGTGTGCACAGTCCCACCCTCTTCTTATAAGAATATCAGTCTTGTTGGATGAGAATCTCATACTGTCTCTTCACTTCTTTTTAGAGCTGTAACATATATTTGTTTAGAGTTATTTAAGGTTTATCCATAACATAGCATAGTCTGGTGCAGTGATGTAGTATTCTGAAAAGTATCTCTTTACCACTCTATCGGAAGTGGGACCTGGGGAAAATGGAGCCTGTAAATGAGCAATACTGTATTGGCAATGTAAAATGCCAACTTTATTCAGAAGCATCAGACAATGAATACTCTGAAGGTTAAGAAAAATCACATGAATAAGACATTCAGTCATATGGATAAGCCATACATGGAAAACACATTTGCACATACGCGTGCACATTTCTCCATAGAGACACATGAATAACAATAGCTAAAGTAAACTCATTCCTACCTGATACACCTGGGAAAAGTAGGAAAACATGTCATAAGAACAATCCTGTGTCCTGATGAAACTGAGGTCACAAGACTCTTGTTTTCTTCTCACAAGCACTCAGAAATCTCTTCACACAACTCATTTCTTGGACCACAGTCTGACCATAATCTAAGAAATGAAACCTTTTGCTGGACCTCACAACTGGAGTTAATAATACACTTTCAAGTCACTTTAACCTTAAAACTGCTCTCCTACTGTGTGTTCAACCTGTTTATTTAACCAGCTATCGTTTGACTAAGAATGACTCCCATAGGCTCATGTATTTGAATGTTTGGTCCCCAGTTGCTGGAACTGGTCTAGGAAGGATTAGGAGGTGTGGCATTATTGGAGGAGGTGCTCCGTTGTGGAGTGGCCTTTGAGGTTTCAAAAGCCCTCTTCAGGCTGAGTCTCTAGCTCTGTCTCAGGTTTATGGATCAGATATCAGCTTTTAGCTATGCTCCTGCACTGTGACTGCTTGCCTAATGCCATGCTCCCCATTATGGTGATCATGAACTCTTTAAATTGTACCCAATGTTCCAATCAAATACTTTCTTTTATAAACTTCCTCGGCTATGGTGTCTCATCTTAACAATAGAACAGGAATTCAGACATCTGACTTTAAGAGAACAATGTAAAAATCAAACTGACTTGCACTGGATTTGCCACCCTATCAACTTTTATAACCTAAGCTAATAGACAGCTGCAATCTTAATTCATGCATTCTTTTATGCCTCTTACCCAACATAATGCATGTGGTTTATGATAATTATTTGCTTAAAACAGCAAACATAGGTCTTACAAAGAGGTCTTACAAATGAAAATCTACCATAAATATGAATGCAACATGGTTGTTAGTTGATAAAAAAAAATGTTTATGATACTATTTGTTATCTGGGTCAGTTGCAGTGACCTAATCCCTTGTAGAACGATGTGAAAGAGTTCTGTAAAATATCCCTGTACCTTCCTCATTCAATGCTTTCTTTACTGTTCAATAAAAGTCAGGGAAAAGCCTTTTATTAGAATCAGACACATGAGGGTAGACACAAGAACAGGCAGACACACAGGGGCAACCTTTAGTAACATTTATGATGTAAAAATGAAAGTGTAATTTACAAAAGGAGGAAAAAGACCCCTGTGGTTTGATTATGTCCTCCAAATAGAAGCCCACACTGAAAACCTAATCCTGGGGTGGGGGTGGGGTTACTAAAGAGGGGCTGCTAGCCCTAAGGATGTTGATTAATGCTACTCTTCAGAGAGCAGAATAAAATGGATAGAGAATAAAATGTATCTCTCTCTCTCTCTCTCTCCCTCTCCCTCCCTCCCTTATCTCTCACTCTCCCTTCTTCCCCCTTCCTCTATTTCTCCTTCCCTCTCTTGTCCTGAATTCACTTCCACTTTGCCATTCTACCAAGACTTGAACCATGTATGAAAGAATCTCACCATGCATGACCCCTCAAACTGTTGGATGGCTAAGCCTCTAAAAACAACAAACCAAGGAATTTCTGTTCTTTACAAGTTTCCAAGTCCAAGGTATTCTGTTAAAGCAGCATAAATTGAGCTCAGTCAGAGTAGTAATATCATGATGCTAATGTATTCACTTGAAGGAAAATTCATACGGATGCAATAAGAAACTAGAATAGTTATTAATTGGAAATTTTTACAGCTAAAATCTATCAGCTGTAAAAATGAGCATCACTGTTACTTCTAAAATTAAATTTTAAATCCACTTAAAATTTAGAAATCAATAAATAGGATTTTACTTAATGTTACAAAGTAACTACCAGGAAGAATTAAGTATAGCACAAACACGTTCTTTCCTAAGTAAGGCTAGAAGTGTAAGACCCCAACTCAATGTGTTTCTTAGACCCCTAGAAATGAAGCCCAGCATGGAGTTCTTTGTTCTTTCGCATTCAGCCTGAGAGACAGATGAGCTGTAATTCACCATCCCCATTTTTACGATGTTTACTCAGCATCCCCATTCTTTCTGGTCTTATCCTCACTTTGCAGTTTATTCTTTAAAAACCCTCAACTGCAACTGCTGGGGGTCGATCTCCTCTGCCCCTGTGTGGGTTATGAGCTCAGCCTCAGCATGCTGATACCTGAATAAACCTCATGCGATATTGCATCAAGAACGGTTTCTCTCAAGTTATTAGGGTGTCAGCTCATCACAGGACTTGAGCAAGAGTCTCTCCAGAATTGGGGGTCTTTCAGAAGCTGGGGTTGGGGGAGAAAGGAAACAACACTTGCCATAACAAAGCCATTATCTACCATATTCAACTGCTATGCTGATGGATAATTGCTTCCTACATCATTGAGAGGATGATGTTCTTAGAAGATGGCCTACGAAGTCAAGACAAAGCAATTCTTCTACACATACATTATTTTAAAAAAATGTTTCAATAAATTTTTTCATCAGTTTTTCTAAGACAGGGTCTCACTTTGCCACTTGAACTTACATAAATCTGCATGCCTCTGCCTCCCAATGTCATGACAATTACTCCGACACAGGTTTAAGAAATAGAAAGTCTTTGTTAGCCCAACAGCAGCTACACTGAGTGTTCAGGACCCTATTGTAGCTAGAATCTTTCTCAGAATGAGCTTTTAAACACCAAAGCATGCATCCTGGGTTGGCCCTCTTTAGTTAGCAAGAGCAAATAGCAAGAAGCAAAACTACAGAAGCCAAAAAGCAAGCTTAGTGTATTCAGAGATTCTCCAGAACTATGGACTTTGATGGACTAGATCTTTGGGTGTTTTTTGTTTTTTCTTTTGTTGTTTTTTTTGTTTGTTTGTTTGTTTGTTTGTTTGGTGGGCAAACTATATTACCTACCTGCTGAGTTTTATGGTCTAGATGATACATCCATCCTGGAATCAGTTGTGCTAAGGTATGGGGGCCTATTAAGGTCTAGGGCCTGTTACACCAAGTTCTGGAATTCCAAAACTGTGTCAGGACATCAGGGCTCTGCTCATTATTTTGGGCTAAAGATATACTAGTTATATGCATCATATTTTAAACAATCTCTTGTTTGTGCTGAACAATGATGTCAATCCCTGTCCTGTTTCTATAACAAAATGTCTGAGGATAGGCATTGCAGGGGTTGGTCTGATGCTGCTCTGTGTTCAAATGCTAAATACTGTATCCCAACACCTGGTTGCCTCAAGGTGAGTGAGTTTTCAGGTCCACCAGCTTGTGTTGTGTTAAACTTGCCCCAAAGTTATCCCTGATTAGTTTAATAAAGATGACTACAGCCTGGGCTAAGCAGAAAAGGGTAGACAGAGCACGGATTCCCATCCTTGGGTTCTCAGGCAGGGGATCACAAGAAGAGCAAGGAGGAGGAAGAAGGAAGTTGACATAGGGTACGTGAATCTTAAGCACAAGGCCACGGGGGTTGGCCTGATGGAGTGGGAGTGGCACAGAAGGAACACAGCAAGTGATATATCAGGGATCCCCACAGTGAAGTAGACAAATTAGCATACAGGGTTGATATCTGCCAAGCTCCAGTGCCCTAAAGCTTATTATAAATCTAAAGGTTCCTGTGTCTTTTATTCAGGAACAAAATGATCTGAAGTGGGGTAGAAATCCAAAATAAACATTTAAAAGCAACAAGGGGCTGTAACAACCCCCCAAATAATAATAAGCACAGCAAGGCATGATATTCAAAAGAAAAAGAGGATATTTATTTAGTTCACAGTTCAAAATTGGTCAGCAATACTAACTGGACAATGGTAGGAGTATTCTGGTGGATGTCATGGCTGAAGCACAAATAAGAAAGACAGGGAGTCCAACACAGTAGGGGGCAACTTGCTCTTCCTATTAGCAGTTTACTCTGTAGAGAGCTAACACTCTACAAGACCAACATTAACAATTGCTTCTTAGAACAGTACCCCTAAAACCTATTTACTTTCCACTAAACCCCATCTCTGACAGGTGCCATCACTTTGTACATCACCAAGCTGGGACCAAGATTCCAAAAAGAGGTCTATGTCTAAAGCACACTCTGAGGTGAGACATCACTGTATGTATTCCACCAGTGTCTTCACTGCTCCTGCCTCCTACGGAAAACCTGCAGAAGGTATGCTCTCAGGATGCCCACTGTGCTCCTAGCTCTTGAGGCCACCAGTTTGGATCTTAGATGAGAGACTGCTTGTCACTTCCTCTCCTTAGTCCCTTTTCCCTGTTGCTTCATGATCTGGGCTTTTGCCTGGTTTTATCTTAATGGCCTTCTGCAAACTGCTTCTAACTTTCACTTTCTGTAAGCTGCCTCTAAACTTTCAATTTCATTGTAAAGAGTCAGTAGTGGAGAGAGGAAAACCCTGCATAAGCTGAACATGGCTTTCTGCAGTTTTTAGCTGAGTCAGGAAGTTATTTGTTTCATAGTTGGAAAAATAAAGTCTAAGAGGGAAAACAGAAATTAGTACTGTATGATCTATATGGCACCCAGAAGCTGAAAAATGTCAGAAGAGAGAGAGAGACAAAGACACAGAAAGAGAGAGGCAGAGAGAGACAGAGACAAAGAGAGAGAGACAGAGAGAGGTTTTTCTGAAAAGAGAATTCACCATTTTTCCCAAAAATTCAAAAGTGTTATAAAATATGTCAATGGTGTATTAAAAAGTTTAAGTCTACCTTTATGTTGCTATTCAGTTTAAAACTTGGTAATTTCTTCATTCACTACCAAGAACTTATCCATAGCCAAAATCTAAGACTTGCAGCTCAAGTCAAAGGTTAATTCTAACCATCTAAAGTTACTTTAATTATATTCAAGTTGTAGACGTTGAATTTATTTATTTTAGAACTTCTCTCATGGATACATATTTCCCATCATCAACAAATATACTTATTTATATAAAAATAAAGTCATATTAACATTTGATCCAACATTCCTTTGGTCTTTCTTCCTATCAGTTAACTGTTTAACATCATGTGATTTTACACTTATGATAAGAATCAACTTACGGGCTGGTGAGATGGCTCAGTGGGTAAGAGCACCCGACTGC
Organism: Mus musculus; assembly: GCF_000001635.26. Lineage (NCBI taxonomy): Eukaryota > Metazoa > Chordata > Mammalia > Rodentia > Muridae > Mus > Mus musculus. The sequence goes on along the minus strand of NC_000070.6, from coordinate 6,517,029 downwards.
TCTTCCGAAGGTCCAGAGTTCAAATCCCAGCAACCACATGGTGGCTCACAACCATCCGTAACAAGATCTGATTCCCTCTTCTGGTGTGTCTGAAGACAGTGTATTTACATATAATAAATAAATAAATCTTTAAAAAAAAAAAAAAGAATCAACTTACTTTTTAATTTTAAAAAGATTCATGAATGTTATCTTAAGGATTGTTTTCTATACAGCTCTTCCCTGATGGTTGAAACGGATCAAAAAAGACACAACATCTAGTATCCTGTGTCCAGAGTTACTGTTCCCCAGTGTAATCATTCCTAGTCGCTTCCTTCCCAAGTGTCTACTTTCTCATACAGGTGCAGTCTAATAATAGTGAGTATCCATCTCAACTATCCTCTTGCTTTGAGGGTAAATCCTCTCCAATGAGAAATTACAAACTAAAGTAGCTTGGAACCTCTAAATAACCTACAGGTCTCCCTCCCCCACCCCTTATTACAAAAATGCTAGCATTTCCTAAAATAATTTTAAACTTCTTTTTTCGAAAAGATGTAAAAAAATCTATTTATACATTACTTAAAAACAGTAATTAATCATGATGCTTTATTTTTTCACCTAAGTATGCATTACTTAATCTGTTTTATTAACCACACTGCCTCTATCTCTGGAAAAGTGATTTCCATCCTGAAGATGGAGGACTTTGTCATCCCACCAGTACAAACAGGCTCTGGACTCGGAGACGGAAGCACCACAGCTTTAGATCCAATCATTAAACAGGTGTTTAATTTTCCAAAGTAATAACTCTGGATGAGGAAACTCCTATTTGGATGTGTATCTAGTTTGCACTTTATTTTTACATTTATTCTATGCTGTCTGTGTTAATTTATCAGTTATCTAATATATTTTATAATATTGTTATTGGGGGTTTTTTGTTTCAACATGGTCATAGAATGCCTCCTATAATGAAGTGTCATAGAGTGGGAGTTTATTAACATCTAAATTCATTTCTCACCATTCTGTGGAATGAGGGGAAGAGGGCACTCAAAATCAAAGTATCAGGGGATTGTGGTGACTCCTCACCTCCTCATTGTCACTGTGAGGGCTAAAGGTCAAACAACTGAATTTGGAGAGACCATAAATTTTCAAACTACAGTGAAGTATTTAAATTCTACTTTACAATTTGAATACATTAACAAAATGAAGGCCGTGACAGAATATTTATATACAAAGATGCAGTGTAAATGGCACAGACACCAAACTGTATACTTCAAAATGGTTAAGATGGTAATTTTTTGGTATGGGCTTTGCTATCATTAGATAGATAGATAGATAGATAGATAGATAGATAGATAGATAGATAGACAGACAGACAGATGTTAAGTATGATAGATGGATAGAAGGAAGATAAATAATAGGTAGGCAGAGGATAGATACATAGGTATATGATAAATAGGTGATAGATTATAGACAGATGATAGATACATAGAATATAGATGATAAATAATAGATAGATAGATAGATAGATAGATAGATAGATAGATAGACAGACAGACAGACAGACAGACAGATAGATAGATAGATAGATAGATAGATAGATAGATCGTGTTCTGCATCCATACACAAATGCATAGAAGAACTGTGAGCGAGTGACATCTCAGTCTGAGGTCATTGAGCCCTTTCTTCTAACCTTGTGTCAGTTAGTACCCCAAAGTCTAGAAAGGAACTACTGATGTCCCTGAAAGTCACAATGTCCCTGTTTTCGAGAATGACTTAATATGAGCACACTATAACACCAAACCTACATCTTTCATTCTCATCATTTTAGATTAAAACTAGCCGAACATATCCACAATACAAATACAAAATTCATCTCTCAGGCTCTCCTTAGCAGAGGCATGAGGTCCTTCTCCAACAGGCAGCATTTGAGTAATGGCCTTGACTGTGAAGCTGAACTTGTCTGCGGCCATTGTATTGCTTTGCTTTGATGTCCAGGTCTCAGACATCACTAGAGATGAAACGGATGCAGATGCTGCCGATGAATGCGTCATTATAGTTTTTACCACCAGAGGGAGCTCATAACCACACTACAGGGAATGATTGGCCCTGCTGCCAGACTGGAGAGAGGATAAATTGCCTACAGATGGAGAGTTTAAACCACATTAAAACTTAATAAAGAATTGCGGATTGACTGAGGGAATTCTAACACTAAAAAAAAAAAAATCTTCCAAAGGCAAAACACAACAGAAATGCCTAAGGCATTCTGTTTGTGCTGTGTTTTTGCTTTTTCTAAAGAGAAAGAGAGCACAAGAAATATTGATTCAATTAGTGAAGCTAAACAAACCAGGAGATTTTAAATAGAATGAGTGTACACAGAGTTTCTCAGCCCTTCCATCTGCCAGAACTCTTCCAGTGGCGTGGTCCTTCTTGTGTGAGCATTGGAGTCTCCCATCTGATCAAGCTTTGATGCCTCAAACTCTTAAAACTTGCATTTCGCATTAAAAACTTCTCCTAAGATTCTCAATGCTTGCAATTAATGTTCCATTTCTACTCCAGTGCGCAATGCCTATTATCAGCAAGATTTAGCTTAAAATGGCATAATCCTTTAATATACATCAGGATCTAATAGGAAGGCTATGCAATGAGGATTAAAATGATAATAGTTTCCAAGCATGGGCAGGAGGCCAGGTGTAGGAAGCAGTTTATAGCCAACTGAATATTGTACTGAAGGACCCTGCCAGCACTGTGGGCACGTATGACAGGGTGATACAAATAACAAAATAACAGCCAAGACCATAAAAATAATAGTAAGCACGGATCTTGGACTGCTCCTGCCACCACAACAAAGTAGCGCAAACTCAAACAACAGAAACAGATTTTCACTGAATTCCAGAGCTAGAATCTGAGATCCCGCCTTGAGCAGTCTATTTCTTCTGAGAGCTGACCTTGGATTGTAAGTGGCTGTCTTCTTCCTGTGTCTTTCCCCTGTGCATGTGTTCTTATCACCCCGTCTTAGAAGAACACAGGTTGCATGGGCTTAAGCTGTAACTAAATGACCCCAGTTTATTAATCAATTCCCTATAGGCCTGTGATCAAATACGGTCCCTTTTTGTGATGCTGTGAGTTGCAGCTTCAAAATATGAATTCTCAGGGAACACATTTCAGCCTCTTACACTCCCCTCCTTCCCAGAACTACTCTGCAGTGCCAGGAAATGTCTAGGAGGCAGCTGGTATAGCCTGAGAAGAAATCACTACAGTGAGCGGCTGCCCACTGAGTAGGGAAGAAGGTTAAAAAAGAAGGAAGAAAAAAGAGCATGTGAAGATAGAAACTACAATTAAGAACAAAACAAGAGACGTTTTCTGGTAATGAAAGAGACTAAAAATAAAATCAAATAAATGTAAGAGGTGAAATAAAAATACGTGTACTTAGAACAACAACATGCTAACGAGTCGAATACTGTTACATGTAGAAAAAGGAAAGGAGACACAAGGGAAATGAAAGAAAGAACGGGGGGGGGAAGAAATAAATAAATTATGGTAAAGCAAAAATATTGCCCAGTAATTTAATAATGTATACGTTAAGTCAGATAACTGCATGAAGAACAACGACTATTTAAATGTAAGAGGTAAAATTACTGCTGAAAGCGTAGAAAGGGGACGAGATGCCAACGGAAAAGAAAATGAGGCGTTGGACGGTTTATTTCTGGTCCTTGAAAACTGGAAACTGACAGTTACATGCCCAGAACTTGGGGAAAGGGAGTGGACCGCTGTGTGGACTTTGTCTTTCCCATTGTTTATGCTGTTGTTGGGTCTATGTGGGACAAGTGAAATCGGCCAGAGCTGCTTTCACCTCTGTAGGTAAAGAGGGACATCTGCTGGTCACGCTTATCATTGCAGTCTGTGGGCGGGGTAGGCTCTCTCACTCCTCCCAGATGTCTGGTCTGCTCCTGGGAGAGTGTTTTCTGGAGTGCTTTGTGGTTGTGAGGAGCAGCTACAGCGCTGAGATCCATACTTTCAAAACCTCGGGAGTGCTAATCATCCTGCTAGATGAACGCTGCCCTGGAAGTTCCGGAGTTGTCGTATGACGGTGGGTAATGCACATGGCCGCAGCAGTTGAGCATCACATCTGCTGACTTCAACCTCAGAGTTGTTGGGAACACAGAGGCCCTTGCACTCACAGAAAAGCATTAAGGACAATCAAGAATACTAAACAAACAGAGGCCCTTTCTTAATGGAGAGATAAAATACCTGTTTTCCTGCCCAGAAAGCTCTGAGTGGATTTTATTAATGTCCTTTCCTATGTCAACACAAGCAAACCCCACCCAAATTCCCTCAAAATGATCGTCCCACTCACTTCCCTCCAGAGGCCATTACTCATCTTTTGGGTGGATGTCACAAGTCTATGCTATGGGTCAGAGACTGCACTAGATTCTAGGCCTTTTGACTATAGAGCCCATCCATCCTCATAGTCGCGTGTGCTTTGTAAAGGAGTTTCTATGTAGTCACACCTTAAGCTTTCTTGTGCACCTGATCATTGCTTGAAAAATCTCTCCCCAAATTGTACTGTTTTAACTATGCTGACATTGAACTCCCTCTCATTAACCTCTCAGGAGTCTGATCCAGGTTGATGAAGTCAGTCTGCACCAGATTTTTTTTTTTTTGGTTTTTTTCGAGACAGGGTTTCTGTGTGGCCATGGCTGTCTTAGAACTCATCCTGTAGACCAGGGTGCAAGGTGGCCTCAGAAATCTGCCTGCTCTGCCTCCCAAGCGCTGGGATTAAAGGCATGTGTTACCACTGCCCCACCATATTTTTATTCTTATCTCTTCCTGGGGTTCACTTCCCTGACTGTATCCATGCAAGGACCCCTTCAAGCTGCCACACTGCATCTCTGCGAGTGAGAAGAGCAGGACTAACCTGACCTTTCTAACCTGAGCCAGCTTTTGCCACCTCCACCTTTCACCTTCTCAGTGCCTATCCTCCCCCTCCAAAACTGCCTGACTGGAACTTCCCCCTCACATGGGGGCTCCAGCTGACCACATTGGGGCTCCCCATCCCTAGCGTGTTCCCTGACCTAGGTCCTCTGGAGTAGCTCATCTTTTAGCAAGAGTCACTCTAAAGATTGTATTCTTCATTGCCCAGCGTCTTGGAATAACGTTACAGGAATGTTATTCTCTCAGGGCTGATTGTCTGACTGCGGCTATCTGGCCTGCCTATGAAAGTTGTCCAGAGGGTAGGAATAGACAACTTTCACTCTGCCTACCTTCCCAGAGTGCTCTCTGCCCTCCTGGGTGCCTCTAGCTCTGCTTCCTCCTACGTTTGGTCTTGAGAGACCAAATCTTTTGGGTTCAGACTCCATCTTAAAGAACCTGACCTAAGGTTGACTAACAAGCCAGTACCTAGCCCCAGGCTACGCCCCCAACAAGACTGTGTGTCTAGCACCAGTTTCCATGTTATTCACCAACAAATCTGTGTACCCAGGTTACAAGCCCGCTCCTGACACTTCACTTCCTAACAACCACCAATCAGGAGAAAAGCAAAAATTAAATTTATGTTTTGGATCCCAGCACCAACCATAACGGCCCCATACATAATCAGATGTGTACCCGTCTAGAAACCTCCTTCTTGCCTCTATATAAATGCTTGCCTAAAACTAGGTTCGGAGCTCCACCTTCCTGCTGTGTCAGGATTGGCAGGGAGCCCAAGCTGGAGCTTGAATAAAGAGACCCAAATGCAATTGCATCGGAACCAGTTTCTTGGTGGTCTCTTTAGAGTCCATGAATGCTTCCGGGCACAACAGTCTCTACTTTGCTCATCATCCTCTCACTTTAGACCCACATCTAAAGTGCTCATTCCCCTTTTCAGTGTGGAATACAGCGTTTTCTTTTTTTGTCTTTCCACCTCATAAAGGCAGCCTTGACTACACCATCTTTTTTAAAAGGAGTACAATTTATTCAGGAAATGATACATTTTAGAATTATAACATCCATTTAAAAAAGCACATTTCTTGGTGCTTTCAAAAACTCCTGACATGTTACTCTTTGAACTATATCCTATAGGAATATTCAGTGAAATACATGACAGAAAATTCAGGCCTCAGAAAGAGTATCTTGTGGAATCACATATGGACTACCCACTTAAGGAGTTGCTTTGCATTGAAAATATGTAATACTTGGAGACAGCATCCAAAATACATACTTGATGCATACTATGTATGCGGATTCACTAGTATGTATTTGGTTTATTTTTTTTTTAATTATACTTTTTGTTATCTTTTTGAGTGTTACACCACGTACACATTTGTTCACCAGTGGACAGGTAGAGAATAAAGACCAGGATCTGCATTTGATAGAGAACATGCAGGCCATCCCCCCACCTTTGTGTGATAGAGAACATGCAGGCCACCCCCCCTTTGTGTGATAGAGAACATGCAGGCTACCCCCTCTTGTGTGATAGAGAACATGCAGGCCATCCCCCCCCCTTTGTGTGATAGAGAACATGCAGGCCATCCCCCCCTTTTGTGTGATAGAGAACATGCAGGCTATATCCCCCCCCTTTGTGTGATAGAGAACATGCAGGCCATCCCCCCCTTGTGTGACCCCATTTGTACATTCTAAGTCCATTATTTTTCTACAAATTTTGTGATGTCATTTTTCCTTAGAGCTAAATAATATTCCACTTCAAATAGGTACAGCTTTTCATTACCTATCCATCTGTTAATAGAAAGGTACATGGATTCTATTTCCTTGCTGTAGTGAACAAAGCAGCAGTATCCATGAGAATGCAAAGATCTCTGTAGTGCAATGTGGAATTATATTAGTCAAAGCTCCCTAAAAACCAGAACTGAGAATAGATACTAAAAGGGGATCTGTTAGACTGGCTTACAGGATGCAGTCTGCGTAGTCCAACAATGGCTAGTTCACAGAGACAGGCTGAAAATTCTGTAGTCGTTCAGTCTACAAGGCTGGGTGGCCAGCAGGCCTGGAGCACTCTTGGAGAGCTTCTAGTCTTCCATCTAACTTAGAATCCTGAAGAAGTTATCTCTAACACTAACCTCAGAAACAGAGAAGATGAACTTAACAGGCAGAGTAAAGGCAAGCAGCAAAAAGCTAAAGCCTTCTTTTGTGTCCTTTCATCAGGGATGCCACTAGTTAATTCCAAATGTTGTTAAGTGGATAACCAAGACTAACCATCACAGAAGTTATCTGAGTACACCAAGTCCAACAATAAAACAGCCACCATCTTCACCAAAACAATATCAACATTCACATATATCATGACTTCAGAGAAATCTCTCCTTATCTGTGGTTTCATTTTTTTTTAATAGTGTTACTGAAAATATAGAATAGTTCAATTAACTCTATTAAGAAGACACTGTGGGGGTTCCTTCCGGTGCCAGCCCAGGGCAACCCTGGGCACAAAGTCGGCAGACGGTCCCACGGTCCCCAGAGGACTCTCCCCTCACAGGTGCCCTAGTATGCCCAGGATCCTAGGATCACTGGTGAGTGGAACACAATATCTGCTCCAAAACAACTGGAGGGGCCTGTGCCAGCAGGAGCAGGGACACAGGAAACCCAACCGACCAGCAGCTGGGGTTCGTCCGGTCAGCATCAGCCCCGGGCCCCCTGGGGCACAAACTCAGTGGACGGTCCCACAGTCCCCAGAGGACTCTCCACGCCCCAAGTGCCCTAGCACACCCAGGAACCAGGATCACTGGTATGGGTTAAAGACGAAGCTTCTTAGAAAACCAAGAAGATGGAATTTTAAGAATTGTTGCCTGGCATTTGAATGATGGCATTTTAGTTAGAGTTGTAATTTCTTTTTTAAAACTGTTTTTGACCCTACACACCTTCCCTGCCAGAGGAGAGTCGGCCTCCAGATAGGGCTCTGACCCCGGGACTCAGGTCAGAGCATCATCTTATATTCCGGGTCTCTCAAACCAGTGTGCATAGGAGAGTGCACAGGCCACAGAAACAACCGAGCTTCTTGGACAGGGTCCATTTGGACCTTTATCCTTAGCCAGGAGTCAGAGCTGAGACCCAGACCTCTGGGCACCTTCCTCACCAAAGGAGAGCTTGCCTGCAGAGAGTACTCTGACCACTGGGACTCAGGGGAGAGTTGAACTCCCAGGAGTGCTGACAGAAGTTAACAGAATCACAGGAGGAACAAGTCCCAGCCAGAGACAGCTAGAACATCTAACCCAGAGAATACCAGATGGCAAAAGGCAAACCTAACAATCCTACTAATAGAAACCAAGACCACTTGGCATCATCAGAACCCAGTACTCCCACCACAGCAAGTCCTGGATACCCCAACACACCCAAAAAGCAAGATTTGGATTTAAAATCATATCTCATGATGCTGGTAGAGGATTTTAAGAAGGAAGGGCATTAATAACTCACTTAAAGAAATACAGGAGAACACTGCTAAACAGGTAGAATTCCTTAAAGAGGAAACACAAAATCCCTTAAAGAACTACAGGCAAACACAGCTAAACAGGTAGAAGTCCTTAAAGAAGAAACACAAAAATCTCTTAAAGAATTACAGGAAAACACAACCAAATAGGTGATGGAATTGAACAAAACCATCCAAGATCTAAAAATGGAAGTAGAAACTATAAAGAAAGCATAAGGTTTGTCTTCACTGAACGGTGAGACTCCAAGCAGTTAGGATGCCACAAAGAAGCCGAAACCGCACTTCCAGGGTGACTCCTCCAGCTAGCTAGCCAAGCCCCTCAAGTGAGGGCTGTTCCCTGAAGAGCACCTGCAGCTCAGCCTCCAGCAGCAGCTGCACCATCTGCAGTTGGCTCACCTGCCACTGCACCCCAGCAGCCAGGCCTCATGGCCCAGTTGGCTACCAGTGTGGCCATGGGCTCTGTAGTGGGGCATACCCTGGGTCACGCCATCACTGGGGGCTTCAGCGCAGGTGGTAGTGCTGAGCCTGCAAAGCCTGACATCACTTACCAGGAGCCCAGCTGCAGAACCAGCGTTCTTTTGGACCTTGCTCTCTAGAGATCAAGCAGTTTCTGGAGTGTTCTCAGAACCAGAGTGATGTCAAGCTCTGTGAGGACTTCAATGAGGTACTGTGGCAATACAGGATTGCAAATAATCTAATCAAGAAAAATCAAGCTGAAGAGATGTAAAATTGGTTCTGTATAGCTGATAGTACAAGTGTGGACCCTTGTATTTCTAATAGCTCCATTGCTTTGGAATGGCCATGAAAGAGATATAACTATGGATGTTTACTGAGGCTTGCATTTAGTGTTGGTTACTGGGCAAGTGTTTGGTCTCATTGAACTAACTATTGTGATTGTGAGTTAAAATAAAAATGGTTTATTCTGAAAAAGAAAGAGAGAAAGAGAGAGAGGGGGGGAGGGAGAGAGAGAGAGAGAGAAAGAGAGAGAGAGAGAGAGAGAGAGAGAGAGAAGGAAAGAAAGAAAGAAAGAAAGAAAGAAAGAAAGAAAGAAAGAAAGAAAGAAAGAAAGAAAGGAAAAGAAAATCCAAAGGGAGACAACTATGGAGATAGAAATCCTAGGAAAGAAATCAGGAACCATAGATGTGAGCATCAGCAACAGGATGCAAGAGATGGAAGAAAGAATCTCAGGTGCAGAAGATTCCATAGACAACATGGACTCAACAATCAAAGAAAATGCAAAATGAAAAAAAGATTCTAACTCAAAACATCCAGGACTCAAGGAATTCCACATAAAACCAGAGACACTGAAAATTATAGAGGAGAAAGTGGGGGAAAGCCTCGAAGATATGGGCACAGAGGGAAAATTCCTGAATAGAACAGCAATGGCTTGTGCTGTAACATTCAGAATCAACAAATGGGACCTCATAAAATTGCAAAGCCTCTGTAAGGCAAAAGACACTGTCAATAAGACAAAAAAAAAAAAAAAAAAAAAAAAGCCACCAATAGATTGGGAAAGGATCTTTATCAATCCAAAATCAGATAGGGGACTAATATTCAATATATATAAAGAACTCAAGAAGCTGGACTCCAGAAAATCAAATAACCCCATTAAAAAATGGGGCTCAGAGCTAAACAAAGAATTCTCACCTGAGGAATACTGAATGGCTGAGAAGCACCTGAAAAAATGTTCAGCATCCTTAATCATCAGGGAAATGCAAATCAAAACAATCCTGAGATTCCACCTCACACCAGTCAGAATGGCTAAGATCAAAAATTCAGGTGACAGCAGACGCTGGAGAGGATGTGGAGAAAGAGGAACACTTCTCCATTGCTGGTGGGATTGCAAGCTTGTACAAGTACTCTGGAAATCAGTCTGGAGTTTCCTCAGAAAATTGGACATAGTACTACCGGAGGATCTAGCAATACCTCTCCTGGGCATATATCCAGAAGATGTTCCAACTGGTAAAAAGGACACATGCTCCACTATGTTCATAGCAGCCTTATTTATAATAGCCAGAAGCTGGAAAGAACCCAGATGCCCCTCAACAGAGGAATGGATACAGAAAATGTGGTACATTTACACAATGGAGTACTACTCAGCTATTAAAAAGAATGAATTTATGAAATTCTTAGGCAAATGGATGGACCTGGAGGGTATCACCATGAGTGAGGTAACCCAATCACAAAAGAACTCGCATGATATGTACTCACTGATAAGTGGATATTAGCCCAGAAACTTAGGATACCCAAGATACAAGATACAATTTGCAAAACACATGAAACTCAAGAAGAATGAAGACCAAAGTGTGGGCACTTTGCCCCTTCTTAGAATTGGTAACAAAACACCCATGGAAGGAGTTACAGAGACAAAGTTTGGAGCTGAGATGAAAGGATGGACCATCTAGAGACTGCCACACCCAGGGATCCATTCCATAATCAGCCTCCAAACGCTGACACCATTACATATACCAGCAAGATTTTGCTGAAAGGACCCTGATATAGCTGTCTCTTGTGAGGCTATGCCAGTGCCCGGCAAACACAGAATTGGATGCTCACAGTCAGCTATTGGATGGAACACAGGGCCCCCATTGGAGGAGCTAGAGAAAGTGCCCAAGGAGCTAAAGAGGTCTGCAACCCTATCGGTGGAACAACAATATGAACTAACCAGTACCACCCTAGAGCTCTTGTCTCTAGCTGCATAAGTAGCAGAAGATGGCCTAGTCGGCCATTACTAGGAAGAGAGGCCCCTTGGTCTTACAAACTTTATATGCCTCAGTACAGGGGAACACCAGGGCCAGAAGTGGGAGTGGGGGGGGGGGGAGTGGGGGGGAGTTGGGGGGGGGCTGTGGGGGACTTTTGGGATAGCATTTGAAATATAAATGAAGAAAATACCTAAAAGAAAGGAAGAAAGGAGGAAAGGAAGGAAGGAAGGAAGGAAGGAAGGAAGGAAGGAAGGAAGGAAGAAAGAAAGAAAGAAAGAAAGAAAGAAAGAAAGAAAGAAAGAAAGAAAGAAAGAAATCTTATAAATAAAATAAAATGAAAAACTTAAAAAAAAAAAACTTAAAAAAAAAATTCCAGGACATCCAAGCGACAATGAGAAGTCCAAACCTAACCTAAGGATAATAGGTATAGATAAGAATGAAGATTTTTCAACTTAAAGGGCCAGTAAATATCTTCAACAAAATTATAGAAGAAAATGTCCCTAACCTAAAGAAAGAGATGCCCATGAACATACAAGAAGCCTACAGAACTATAAATAGACTGGACCAGGAAAGAAATTCCACCCAACATGTAATAATCAGAACAACAAATGGACTAAATAAGGACAGAATATTAAGAGCTGTAAGGGAAAAAGGTCAAGTAACATATAAAGGTAGGCCTATTAGAATTACACCAGACTTCTCACCAAAGACTATGAAAGCCAGAAGATCCTGAACAGGTGTTAGACAGACACTAAGAGAACACAAATGCCAGCCCAGGCTTCTATACCCAGCAAAACACTCAATTATCACAGATGGAGAAACCAAAGTATTCCATGACAAAACCAAATTCACATAATGTCTTTCCATGAATCCAACCTTTCAAAGGATAATAAAGGGAAAATTCTAACACAAGAACAGAAACTACACCATAGAAAAAGCAAGAAAGTAATCCATCAATAAAGCTAAAAGAAGACAGCCACAAGAATAGAATCCCAACTTTAACAACAAAAATAACAGGAAGCAACAATTACTTTTCTTTAATTTCTCTTAATATCAATGGACTCAATTACCCAATAAAGAGACATAGACTAACAGACTGGTTACATAAACGAGACCCAACATTTTGCTGCATACAGGAAACCCACCTCAGGGACAAAGACACACAGTACCTCAGAGTAAAAGGTTGGAAAACAATTTTCCAAGCAAACAGTCCAAAGAAACAAGCTGAAGTAGCCATTCTAATATCAAATAAAACCCACTTCCAACCAAAAGTTATCAAAAAAGACAAGGAGGGGCACTTCATACTCATCAAAGGTAAAATCTTCCAAGATGAACTCTCAATTCTGAATATCTATGTTCCAAACACAAGGGCAGCCACATTCATTAGTGAAAAGTATAGTAAAGCTGAAAGAACACATTGCACTTCACACAATAATAATGGGAGACTTCAACTTCCACTCCCATAAATGGACAGATCCTGAAAACAGAAACTAAACAGAGACACACATTGAAACTAACAGAAGTTATAAAACAAATGGATTTAACAAATATCTACAGAACATTTTACCCTAAAACAAAAGGATATACCTTCTTCTCAGCACCTCATGGTACCTTCTCCAAAACTCACCATATAATTGGTCACAAAACAGGCCTCATCAGATACAAATATATTGAAATTATTCCATGCATTCTATCAGATCATCACGGACTAAGGACGATCTTCAACAATATAAATAACAGAAAGCCAACATTCACATAGAAAATGAACAACACTCTACTCAATGATAACTTGGTCAATGAAGAAATGAAGAAAGAAATTAAAGACTTTTTAGAGTTTAATGAAAATGAAGCCACAACATACCCAAACTTATGAGACACAATGAAGGCAGTCCTAACAGGAAAACTCATAGCCCTGAGTGCCTTCAAAAAGAAACTAGAGAGAGCATACACTAGCAGCCTGACAGCACACCTAGAAGCTCTAGAAGAAAAGGAAACAAATTCACCCAAGAGGAGTAGACTGAAGGAAATAATCAAACTCAAGGCTAAGATCAACCAAGTGGAAACAAAAGGAACTATTCAAAGATTCAAAAAAAAAAAACAAAAACAAAAAAACAAAAAACAAAAAACAGGAGCTGGTTCTTTGAGAAAATCAACAAGATAGATAAAGCCTTAGCCAGACTAACTAGAGGGCACAGGGACAGTATCCTAATTTTAAAAATCAGAAATGAAAAGGGAGACATAACAACAGAACCTGAGGAAGTCTAAAACATCATCAGATCCTACTACAAAAGGCTATACTCAACAAAAGTGGAAAACGTGGATGGAATGGGCAATTTTCTAGACAGATACCAGGTACCAAAGTTAAATCAGGATCAGATTAATGACCTATACTGTCCCATATCCCCTAAAGAAATAGAAGCAGTCATTAATAGTCTCCCAACTAAAAACAAAAACAAAACAAAAAAAAAAAAAAAGCCCAGGACCAGATAGGTTTAGTGCAGAGTTCTAGCAGACCTTCAAAGAAGACCTAATTCCAATTTTCTTCAAACTATTGCACAAAATAGAAACAGAAGGTACTCTACCCCAATTCATTCTATGAAGCCACAATTACTCTGATACCTAAAACAAATAAAGACCCAACAAAGAAAGAGAACTTCAGACCAATTTCCCTTGACTATTGATGCAAAAATACTCAATAATATTCTCATAAAACAAATCCAAGAACACATCAAATTGATTGTCCATCATGATCAAGTAGGCTTCATCCCAGGGATGCAGAGATGGTCTAATATATGGAAATCCATCAACATAATCCACTATATAACAAACTCAATGACAAAACCACATGATCATCTCATTACATGCTGAGAAAGCATTTGACAAAATCCAACACCCCTTCATAATAAAAGTCTTGGAAAGATTAGGAATTAAGGGCCCATTCCTAAACATAATAAAAGCAATATACAGCAAACCAATAGCCAACATCAAACTAAAAGGAGAGAAACTGGAAGCAATCCCACTAAAATCAGGGACTAAACAAGGCTGCCCACTTTCTCCCTACCTATTCAATATAGTACTTAAAGTCCTAGCCAGAGCAATTAGACAACAAAAGGAGCTCAAGGGAAGACAAATTGGAAAGGAAGAAGTCAAATATCACTATTTGCAGATGATATGATAGTATATATAAGTGAACATAAATTTTCACCAGAGAACTCCTAAACCTGATAAACAGCTTCAGTGCAGTAGCTGGATATAAAATTAACTCAAACAAATCAGTGGCCTTTCTCTACACAAAGAATAAACAGGCAGAAAAAGAAATTAGGGAAACAACACCCTTCACAATAGACACAAATAATATAAAATACCTTGGTGTGATTCTAACTAGAAATGAACCCACACACCTATGGTCACTTGATGTTTGACAAAGGAGCTAAAACCATCCAGTGGAAAAAAAGATAGCATTTTCAACAAATGGTGCTGCCCAACTGGAGGTTAGCATGTAGAAGAATGTGAATTGATCCATTCTTATCTCCTTGTACAAAGATCAAGTCTAAGTGGATCAAGGAACTCCACATAAAACCAGTGACACTGAAACTTATAGAGGAGAACTTAGAATCTTAGCCTTGAAGATATGGGCACAGGGGGAAAATTCCTGAACAAAACAGCAATGGCTTGTGCTGTAAAACTGAGAATAGAAAAATGGGACCTCATAAAATTGCAAAGCCTCTGTAAGGCAAAAGACACTGTCATTAAGACAAAAAGGCCACCAACAGATTGGGAAAGGATCTTTACCAATCCTAAATCTGATAGGGGTCTAATATCCAATATATACAAAGAACTCAAGAAGCTGGACTCCAGAAAATCAAATAACCCCATTAAAAAATGGGGCTCAGAGCTAAACAAAGAATTCTCACCTGAGGAATACTGAATGGCTGAGAAGCACCTGAAAAAAATGTTCAACATCCTTAATCATCAGGGAAATGCAAATCAAAACAATCCTGAGATTCCACCTCACACCAGTCAGAATGGCTAAGATCAAAAATTCAGGTGACAGCAGACGCTGGGGAGGATGTGGAGAAAGAAGAACACTTCTCCATTGCTGGTGGGATTGCAAGCTTGTACAAGCACTCTGGAAATCAGTCTGGAGGTTCCTCAGAATATTGGACATAATACTATCAGAAGATCCAGCAATACCTCTCCTGGGCATATATCCAGAAGATGTTCCAACTTGTAGTAGGAAACATGCTCCACTATGTTCATAGCAGCCTTGTTAATAATAGCCAGAAGCTGGAAAGAACCCAGTTGTCCCTCAACAGAGGAATGAATACAGAAATTGTGGTACATTTACACAATGGAGTACTACTCAGCTATTAAAAACAATGGATTTATGAAATTCTTGAGCAAATGGATGTATCTGGAGGATATCATCCTGAGTGAGGTAACCCAATCACAAAAGAAGTCACTTGATTGCACTCACTGATAAGTGGATATTAGCCCAGAAACCTAGAATACCCAAGATACAACTTCCAAAACACAAGAAAATCAAGAAGGAAGACCAACTCGTGGATCCTTCATTCCTCCCTAGAATAGGGAATAAAATATCCATGAAAGGAGTTGCAGAGACAAAGTTCAGAGCTGAAACAGAAGGAAGGACCATCCAGAGACTGCCCTACCCAGGGATCCATCCCATAATCAACCACCAAACCCAAACACTATTGCATATGCCAGCAAGATTTTGCTGACAGGACCCTGATATAACTGTCTCTTGTGAGGCTCTGACAGTGCCTGGCAAATGCAGATGTGGATGCTCACAGTCATCTATTGGATGGAATACAGGGCTCCCAATGGAGGAGCTACATAAAGTACCCAAGGAGCTAAAGGAATCTGCAACCCTATAGGAAGAACAACAATATGAACTAACCAGTACCCCACAGAGCTTGTGTCTCTAGTTGCATATGTAGCAGAGGACGGCCTAGTAGGCCATCAATGGGAGGAGTGGCCCTTGGTCTTGTGAAGATTATATGCCCCATTACTGGGGAATGCCAGGGTCAAGAAGCAGAAGTGGGTGGGTTGGGGAGCAAGGCGGGGGGAGGGTATAGGGAACTTTCAGGATAGCACTTGAAATGTAAATGAAGAAAATATCTAATAAAAAATTGTTTTTGGAAAAAAAAACTTGTCTTAGAGTTTTAGGGCTGTGAGCAGACACCATGACGAGGGCAACTTTTATAAAAGAAAACATTTAATTGAGGCTGACATACAGTTTCAGAGGTTCAGTCCATCATCTTCATGGCAAGAAACATGGCATCCAGCAGGCAGCAGACGGTGCTGGAGGAGCCAGGAATTCTACATCTTGATGTGAAGGCAGCCACTAGCAGACTCTTCTGTACTGGGCGGAGCTTAAGCATAGGACCTCAAAGCCAACCTTCACAGTGATGCTTTTGTTCCAACAAGGCCACACCTAGTCCAACAAGGCCATACCTCCAAATAGTAGCACTTCCCATGGAATAAGTATATTCAAGCCACCATGCATAGTCATGGAACATTTACTAAACTGCTGTAATTGCTCTAATATTATGTATAGCTGTTAACTGCTATGTATACCTGTTATTAATTAAGCTTTGTCATAGCTAGAGTTGTGTAGGAAAAATTACATCATTTATTATAGTGTTCAGTACTAACCATGTTATTACCCAGTGTCCATAGTCTGAAAGGAGCCTTGGAGTCAGCACAGAACTCACCCAGACACCACGTTCTCAGCCCAAAGGAAATGTATTATCCTGGAGGGACAAGCAGGGAAGAACGTCTTTGTATAAGACAAAGACAGACAATAGGTGTTTTTACAGGCGTGGATTCTTTAGAAGAGTAAAGGAGAAATTTGTGCTAGAGTTAGGTAAGTCCTAAATGGACAGGCTAATCAGGGTACCCAAATAATGAATTTGATTGCACAATTTTGGTGTTTTGATAGCAGGACCTTAGAGTTTTAGTCAGGCATAAGGGAGTGGCCAAATAAGGGAATAGTCACTGGTGATTAGCTTTAGGAATGCAATCTAACTGTTCATCAAGACAGAAGGAAGAGGGATAGATGAGACCTGCCATCCCCATGCTTACCTTGCTTGTGTCTGTTAGAGAGCCCTTCATAATCCACAGACTCTCAGAAGGTACAGCTTAGTGGAGGGGACTTAGCCCAGCTTCTTCATTGTTTCTGTTTCCTAGCTGTAGCAAGGTCAGGAGCTTCATTCTATTACTCACTCACATAGCAAGGCACTGTGCTGCCAAAGGCCTGAAGCTATGAGAAGCAAGAGAGTGTGGGCCAAAGTTTCTGAAACTTCTCATACACACAATTTCCTCTCCCTTAAGTTGCTCGCTTTTGGTTTCTTGGGGTTTTGGGGTTTTTTTTTTTTTGGTTTTGTTTTTTTATTTGGTTGTTGTTGTTTTTGGGGGGTGGGCTTTGGGGGCTCCCCCTCCCCCGGAGCAATGGAAACTAACACATATCTGTCAGCTGATGTTAAAAAAGAAAAAAAAAAAAAACATTTTCCTGGTACTGCACTCATACAGTTTAACTTCCACAGTGGTAAGCTTGAACAAGAAGGATACAAAGTCATTTGTCTCCTTTCATGAGGAAAAACCAATCTCTTTACAAAGAGAATAACAGAGTCAAATTGATGATGACAGTTGCCACAAGACAGTTTTGCTCCATTCCGGTTTTAGCACGCACCATATAAGTACCATACAAGCTATGGACAGGACATGAATTCCATGTGACCATGACTTTCATAAGCTTAAAATCCCACCCAGACGAACTAGGAAGTCAGCAGGATCAAAGTTACTATTCACCCCTATTCTGCATCAGCCATTGAGTGATTATTAAAAGCCATCTTAGAAGCAAAATGAAGTCAATTACACAATTATCAATGACTCAAGCTTAGCACTACATAAATGTAAAATTACTAACCTTAAAAAAAAAAAAAGAGGGGAAAAAGGAAGAAAAGAGAAAAGAAAAGAAAAATGCCTACTGGTGGTAGTTCATGCCTTTAATCACAATATTTGGGAGGCAGAGGCAGGCGAGTCTCTGAGTTCAAGTCAGCCTGGTCTATGTAGTGAGTCCTACACAGAAAAGTCTTGACTCAACAAAGCAAGTAAACAAAGAGCCTGAGATGCTACCATCATAGAAAGAAAGAAAGAAAGAAAGAAAGAAAGAAAGAAAGAAAGAAAGAAAGAAAGAGAGAAAGAGAAAGAAAAAGAAAAAGAAAAAGAAAGAAAGAAAGAAAGAAAAAGAAAAGAAAAAAGCTAACCCCACCCCCACCCCCGGGCTTTTAAGGCTCTATGAGCTACATACAGTTCTCTGCAGCTAGCCTTAAGGAAAGACCAAAAAAAAAAAAAAAAAAAAAAAAAAAAAAGGTTTAAGACCTGGGCAATATATTCATTCAATATCAATGCTATATGCCTATTCTATACTCTGTTCTATACCCCTTAGGTTCAACAATATCCTCTACTGCTGTAAGCCTTCAGCACATTGGGGGTGGATCAGCAGATCCTAAGCTTCCCACAAGATCAGAGCTCTGTCTCTCTCCTAGCTGCCTCTCTCCTTCCTCTCCCCTGCTTTCACTCAGGTAACGCAATGGTTTCTGTAGCTAGTACTACTTGCCTTTTGTAAATAGAATCTTCCCGATCTACACATCATCCAACCTGATCTACACATCACAGCTTTTTCTGGGTTTCCAGCACCCTTTGGTAGTTTCTATTGCAGCATCTGTGTTGGCTGTATTTGTGTGGGTGTACACACCACTTTCTCTATAAATTCTTTGAAGACACCAGCCATTTTATTTTTCCATCCCTCCAGTGTCTGGCAGGGATCTAGCTTGGTTTGTTGTACAGAATTATAGTTTGCACAGCATATGGCAAACAACAACTCACATAGTCTTAGAGTTGCCTAGCTTGACTCCTGTGCCCAGCCATCAACCTGCTTGGCCAGCAAACAGTCTGACTGGGTTAGTATAATGAGAGATAAGCACTCTTCAAAAGCATAATAGCGTTACCTGAGAAAGACATAAGTCAGAAAGCACCAGCATCCTTGACACTCCTGGCCTAACATGGAGTTTAACCCAAGACTATGGTTCAGTGGTGCAGTGCAATCTTTACTGAATGGTGTTCAATCTGTAGTCTCTCCCCCAGAGAAGTAGATCCTCCAAACACGAAAATGCCCTTTTTCCAACCTTAGTTACTAACGTATAAACTAGGCATGCTACAGGACTGGGATCAAGCCAGTGGCCAAGGGCCAGCAGCAGCTCTAGTTTCAAGCTATTAACTTCAAACCATCACTGTGGCAGGCCAGCTGCAGCAGTGAAGAACTGTAACAGCCCTTTGTGTTCAGTCTGGGTTCAGTTACAAGACCCACAGTGTGGAGGGAGGAAATGGTCCAATTGACCGGTACTTACATCTATACCTCAGAACATCAGCACAGAACATGATCATTTACTGTAGAAGTGTAAGAGATATTTCCTATACTCTGTAGACAGGGGAGAATAAATAACATTTCGGGAAATAATAAAAAAGTGCATCTATCCCACACTATACCCAGCTACTCTTTGCCCCAGTGGTCTTGGTCTCTCCACCTCCATCATTAGCCCCATACAGTGACTGATAACAGTTCTCCTGCTGCGGATTCTGCTAACATTCCCAGCCATTCACCCACTGTGGTCAGCAGTCCCAAATCCCAGGGACCTAGTAAAATCAAAACTCTAGAGGCTTGTAATTTGTAAGCCAGATTTATTTCAGTAAAGTCTTATCCACAAAACATCCACACAATATACTCAGAGTCAATTGATATTGATACAAACTGCCCACCAAGATAAGACAAATAGCCCTATAATTATCCATCCTTTATATGATATTTATAGCTACCTGTGGCTATTTAAAGCCACACAAAATCTGGATCATCTTCTTTTTCCTCCATCTTCCTTCTCCTCCTCCTCCCTTCTCTCCTCTCTCCTTCCACCCACCCCAAACGTTTCCCCTCCACCTTCCCTTCCACTGCCTAATCACTGGCTCTACCCTTTATTTTACAAGTTAAGGTAGGGAGAAGGTTCACAAGAAGTCACCTGTGTATGTGATTCACTCCTTGTCCTCAGTCTCTCCTGGGAAAGCAGAATTAGCATCAATATACAAGCAACACCAGGGCTATCCACAACATTTCCCCCTTTCTGTCCAATTAAAAGACTCTTTCATCTCAGATATAAATTGAGCATAACTATTACCATTTTGTAATTTATAAAGTACAAGATAGAACTAACACCTAGCCCATCACTTTTGTCAAATAGAATAGAACACTCTGTCATCTATCCTAACTTAAAAGACTTATAATTCTACACCTGACTTATGTCCTGGCTTTTGATTGTATGCCATCTGAAAACTATCCTCTCCAATCTGTTCTCTCAATGTCAAACAGCCTGGGTTGGCTATGAGACTATAAGAAGTCTTACAACCCCATCAGAAATCTGAAAATGACCAACATTATCTGAAAATATAAGAAGCCTAACAGCTTCCAGAACTGAGACAAATTGTAGAGACAGCTGCCTACCTATACAGCCCCAGTAAGTCAGGAAGTTGGAGCATCAGTCTTCAGCCTTCTGGCCCAGGATATTCTGACAGACCTTTATAATGAAGAATTTTGAAGGGTTGATTATTGTGTCTTGGCGGAGATTAACAGTCGACTATTCCGCATAGTGTGTCCTTTATCTGGACAGTAATTTTGTCTGTAGATAAATTGAGGCAATTCTTGGCCACTAAGCCACTAGGTCATCTTACCACAACTGGAGCAACTCCATTGATCTTCAATTTCTTCTTTGAATCCAAGAAAGGAGTGCTGTCAGGAGCAGACAGGTCTCTAGTCAAATGATCTTTAATAAAGAAATGTCCATAAACATCATATTCTGTGGACTTCTGATGCCTTTGAGGACTATCTATACAAAGCATTTCTGTTCTGTTAAGCCTTGATTACTCTTGATTTCTAATTGAAATATCACAGAAACAACCTTTTATTTAACTCAGAACCATGAGTTTGCTGAGTTGGCCCTTAACTCATATTGCTTAATCATCTAAAAACAGTTTATAATAGCAGTTATAGAAGAACTAGGTCTAAGCCTTGTCTTCTTAAATGTGTTATATAAGTGCAATGCCTATATGGGAGTAACAACATTAATCCCAATTTTTTTTTCAAGACAGGGTTTCTCTGTATAGCTCTGGCTGTCCTGGAACTCACTTTGTAGACCAGGCTGGCCTCGAACTCAGAAATCCGTCTGCCTCTGCCTACCCAGTGCTGGGATTAAAGGCATGCACCACCACGCCAGGCTTAATCCCAATTTTATATCAATAAGTAATTCATACCAATGAAAACTTTAAATTTGTAACAAATACATTCTGTAGCAATATAAAAGATTATAACTTCAACTTCATATCAATTATAAAGATTTTTACAAAATGAGATTATGGCTACACAATCAATTCTAGCTACTTTCTACCTTTTCCAATTATGACCATTTCGCAATTCCCTAGAAAGGTGACCTTAAAATAACCACCTCCAGCCCCAAAGCCCAGCGAACTGGGACGACGGCTCTTCATAAATTTTTCAAGCTTAATGTGGATATTGAGATATTTTTGAAGGGGGTGGGGAAAGCGTAGGGAAAATAGGGGAGTTGGTTGGCCTTAAGACAGCCACACCAATGATTGTATTAGTCTCTGATGTCTGTGTCCTGATTAGATACATCTGAAAGTCCAAGAGATCAGTAGTTCAAGCAGGTCAGCTCAGCATGTCTGATGATGCGACACACCAAGGCTGTATATTTTGTAATATACAAATCTCAAAACAAAATTTTAGTATCAAGATAACGTTTTTTGTCTGATTCTTTGGAATCTAGTTCTTCAGGGGGTCTCCCTTCATCATATCTGATCCATACCACTCTAGAAGGTATATAGACACTAGTCATCTTTATGTAATTAGACAGAAAGGGGGAAGTGTTGTGGATAGTGCTGGTGCTGTTTGTGTTTTGATGCTAATTCCACTTTCCCAGGAGGGGTTGCACACTAGGAGTGAATCACATACACAGGTAACTTCTTATGAACCTTCTCCCCACCTTAATTTATAAAATAAAGGCTAGAGCCAGTGATTGGGCAGTGGAAGGGATGATGGAGCTGTAAAAGCTTGGGGGAGAAGGAGGAGAGGGGAGAGAGAGGATGACAGGGAGAGAGAAGAAAGGAAGATAAAGGAAGAAGAAGTGATTCAGATTCCATGTGACTTTAAATAACCACAGATAGCTGTGAATATCTCATAAAAGGATAGAATAATTGGGATAACTTGCTGAGAAGATACAAGCAGTTCTGAAGCAGTTGGAAACAGAGCTGGGAAGATGTTGGGGCCCAAAAGGCCCTGGCATCTCAGCCTCCAT
The DNA here is from genome assembly GCF_000001635.26 of Mus musculus. NCBI lineage: Eukaryota > Metazoa > Chordata > Mammalia > Rodentia > Muridae > Mus > Mus musculus. Next base: position 6,494,497 of record NC_000070.6, on the reverse strand, counting down.
CTTGTCCCTGGGGATCATCTTTTAATTAATACTCTTTTGTTTCTTCTACTATCTTGCTTCTGTTGTCTTGGGACATTTTACGATAGGGGCTTTCCAGACATTTTAAAATGGGGGCATTCCTTTAAAGTCAATGTGTTAGCAAGTGATAACACCTGTTTGGCCTGTGCACCTGAGCAAATACTGTTTGTGGTTCTCAGCTTTATAAGCCCTCTGTTTCCCAAGAGTAAATGAGACTTGAACAGAATATTTGTCTTGTCTCTTTCCTTCCCATCTCCTGATCACAATTTGTCATTGTTGCTCCTTTCTCCGAGTCCCCTGTTGCTTAAGTCCTGCAGGTTTGGGCACCTGGTGCCCAACAGTGAGACTCAAGTACAAAGGGACCAGTGAAGATCACTGCAGTGTTTTTGGTTGGCTGACAAATTTTGTGTGGAAGAAGGCTTATGCGGAACCTGCCTCCTCGACTAAGGATCCTGGTAAGTTTGTGATGATCATGGAAAAGGCACCGAGGAGCCATGAATTACTTGTGGAATGGTTGAAAAAGGCTTTAAAGGCACGAGGGATAAAGGATAAAATATATGATTTGCTTGCATTTTTTGATTTTGTAAAAGAGATTTGTCCATGGTTCCCTCTTGTTTTGTTTTGTTTTGTTTTGTTTTTCTTAATTAGGTATTTTCTTCATCTACATTTCCAATGCTATCCCAAAAGTCCCCCATACCCCCCCACTCCCCCCCCCCACTCCCACTTCTTAGCCCTGGCATTCCCCTGTACTGAGGCATATAAAGTTTGCTAGACCGATGGGCCTCTCTTTCCGCTGATGGCCGACTAGGCCATCTTCTGATACATATGCAGCTAGAGACACGAGCTCTGGGGGTACCATGGTTCCCTCTTGAATGTACCATTGCTCTTAAAAGATGGGAGCATGTGAGTAGCGTTTTTCCAAGATTATTACAAAGATTCCGGCCAGCGGTGAATAAACCTTGAAGAAGGACAAAGTAATGGTAAAATGTGTTTTGTGTATGTCTTTAGAGCTATGCTAAAATCTAGAGAAGTGAAGGTAATTCTCATAGGTGCTTTTAGTCTTTTGGACCCAGACTAGAGATAGTTTATACCTGAGACGTGAGAGAATGGCTTTGAGAAAAGCAGTCCTCTCCGACTGTCTGGGGATGCTTTGGTGGAAGAGAAGGAAAATGAACATAAGCTGTTTCAGAGCTCACCTAGGGACAGCAGGAGGTTGGGAGACTTCCTGCCTCCTCTCTGGCTCCTACTAAAGGAATGCTTGGTTCTGGGTCTCTTAGGTAGGATATCTGAGTCCCTTTGGGGACGTCTAATTCTCTTCCCTCTCTGTCTATTATCTGTCCTTGGTGCACCAATCCATCCACATCCATCAAAACTGACTGTTTTATGTGAACTCCCTGTTTTCGTTTTGTGGTTTGATTGTTGTTCTGTGTTCATGTTCAAAAGACAAAACGGTTAAAACTTTATCTGCTGTAGCCCTTGATTTAGTTTTAACTCATTTTTTAAGACAGAGAGAGAGGGGGAGAGAGAGAGAGAGAGAGAGAGAGAGAGAGAGAGAGAGAGAGAGAGAGAGAGAGAGAACAGTCTCAATTGGCCTTTGGAGCCCTGCACCTGTAGTTAGGAGTCTAACAGCTAGAGAAGCCCTGCCAGGAGTTTCTCTGAAAAGCCTCTATTAAAGGGGCCAGCAGTTTCTCTCAAGTTCTATGGTAAGGGAACTGCTGGCTGTTTCTTCTAGAAAAATCTCTGTGCTTGTGATTATTGAATTCAGCAGGTGACAAGGTGTTCCTTTCTTGAAATTACAGCTAGAAAAATTAAGAATTTTGTCTTGTTTAAACAAGTAAATGTATGCAGCCACTTCGTTTTTGTTTCTGAAGCATAAATATGTTATGCACATCTTGGTTATAGATTATTGGCTTATAAGTTATTGGGTATGATTAGAAATTTGTAACATTAGTAACAGAAAGTTGGCTTAAAACTGGTAACTCCGGGTTGGAGTAATTCAGAACTACAGCATGTGGCATGAGCTAATCCAAGGAAACAGGTCTCTAACGATATGCTTCAATTGGGTAACATATATGTAATTCTTATCCTAAAAACCGGACTTATAAAAGATAGGATTTAGGGCAGTGTCTCTTTCAGGTATTAGAGGCTGCACTTTGTGTTTGTGTGCAGGAACGGGCAACCAAACTTTTTAACATTGAGGTGATTCATTTGGTGTTTTTGGAGAGACTGGATTTATAGATGTTGAGTTTTGCTTTACAAAGTTATTGCATGCTCTGGGCTGCTGTCTCAGAATGACCCAGGCTCGCTAACTGTAGTTCAAAAGTAGGGAGACAATTAACTTTGTAATGTAAAAGTAATGCTTTTGGTGTTGAATTTAAAGAGAATAGATTGTTTATACTGTTAAAATTGGGTTCTGCTTCCCAAAATTGTGGTTGTACTCTGGTGTTACAAGAGAAACTTAAAAATTATGGTTAAACTGTCAGTGTTCCATTGGCTGCAGCTGGCAGTTCAATCACAGGCTCAGGATTTTAACTCGCCCATATTTGTAGTTAAGATGGTTGCTAGAGTAATGAAAGTTAAAAACAACTGATGCCAGTATGGGCCTGCTGCACCCTTTTACACAAGCTTTATTGGATATAGTGGTAGAAACAAATTTAATACACACACACACATACCAAGATTGAAAAGGAGATCAAAGTGGGAATTTATTTGGTATTAAACAGGCTCCTGGTGAACTGTTTCAGGAATTTGTGGATAAACTACAAAAAGGGGGTTGGGGGTGGGGGGAAGCAGTTAGAATTTTTGGAGATCCTCAAGCAAGGGTTCCTTTTGTTACGCAATTGTCTTATGAGAATGCTAAATTAGTCTGCCATGTGGCCATCCAGCAAAGCAAAGACAGACTTCTATTCCACTTTGTGCAGAAATTGGACCCTCATACAATCAGGTTCTAGCTATGGCTTCTGCCTTGCAGAGGACCACAGTACACGCAATGTTTTCACAGCGCTGAGGTGATAAGGAATGTTTTAAGTATGGGGCATACATTATTTTAGGAAAACTGTCCAAAAAATTAAAGACATAGACAGACAGTAGAATAGCTCCCCTGCAATCTGTCCTTGCCACAGGAGAAGTAATCTTTGGGCCTGACCTTAGGTAATAGGTTCAAATTTAGAAATATTTACATTTGAGTTGATGCAAAGCTCAGAGCAGCCTCACTGAGTTTTGTATGGCACTGTCTTTGTCTTGCAAATCCCACCTGGGAAGTTTCAGGCTGGAACAGCATTTTTAACAGATCTATCCAGGTGTTGTTCAAAATATAGTTCAAACTTAAGATTTATGAAAGGTTAATGAGGCTATGGAACTTGTAGAGACATTAAAATCAGGCCAACCTACTCCATATAGAATAGTTATGGTTTTAGATTGTTTTTATTAATCCTTTGCATCCTGATAATTGTAAAGGGTTTGCTTCTAGTGAGCTAATTTTAAAGTTTTGCTTTTAGTGAGCTAATTTTAAAAGAACTGGTGAAAGAGATATGGTTGGAAAGTTTTGCCTCTAGGAATGGCTAATAGCCTTACATTATGTAAAAAAAAATTTTTTTTGTCTCTGCTTCAGTACAATAAATTAGGACTTTGAATTCCTCAGTGTATATTATTCATGGAGTTTTATTATAGGCCTTTGCTCTTATCCAATGGGCTTTAAAATATTTGAAGTAGTTGTTGATTAATAGACTTACAATTGCTTGAAATTGTTCCTCTTTTGGATGCTGCTAATTCTCAAATTTTGCAATTGTTTATGCATATAGAACTGAAATTGCCCATGTGTATCTGGGATTGCCTGTGTGTGCAAGTGTGTGTGTGCGTGCTCACAGGCATGCATGTGGTTACCTATCGAGGCCAACAGAAGGTACATGGGCTTGACGTAAAGTCTGTTGTGTGCTGCCCTGTGTGGGTACTGGGTACAAAACCGTGCCTGTAGCACTGCAGGAAGCATTCTTAACCTCTGAGCCATCTCTCCAGACTGACCCATTAGATTTTTTTTTTAATTGTTATGGAACTCTGATTTGTGAATTGCTTTAATAGATGAGACACTTTCCTTCATTTAATCCATATGAGGCATGTACATACACATTTTAAAAATCTGACCGGTTGTGTGGATAACAGAGACTCGGTTTACAACAGTAATATTTTATCTCTTCCTGAAATAAAAAATGTGTCAACCGATGGAACTTTTCTGAATCCTTTCACCGGAAGCTTCTTGGTCATAGAACTTCCTCGTGGCTTTGCTTGTGCAACATTTCTCAAATTTCTGAAACTCTCTTGATTCCATTATACTCTTTTTTTAAAATTGGGTATTTATTTCATTTACATTTCCAATGCTATCTGAAAAGTCCCCCCCACACACTCCCCCACCCACTCCCCCACCCACCCACTCCCACGTCTTGGCCCCAGCGTTCCCCTGTACTGAGGCATATAAAGTTTGCACGACCAATGGGCCTCTCTTTCCACTGATGGCTGACTAGGCCATCTTCTGCTACATATGCAGCTAGAGACACGAGCTCCGGGGTACTGGTTAGTTCATATTCTTGTTCCACCTATAGGGTTGCAGATCCTCCCCAGCTCCTTGGGTACTTTCTCTAGCTCCTCCATTGGGGGCCCTGTGATCCATCCAATAGCTAACTGTGAGCATCCACTTCTGTGTTTGCTAGGCCCCGGCATAGCCTCACAAGAGAGAGCTCTATATGGGTCCTTACAGCAAAATCTTGCTAGTGTGTGCAATGGTGTCAGCGTTTGGAAGCTGATTATGGAATGGATCCCCGGATATGGCAGTCTCTAGATGGTCCATCCTTTCGTCACAGCTCCAAACTTTGTCGCTGTAACTCCTTCCATGGGTGATTGTTCCCAATTCTAAGAAGGGGCAAAGTGTCCACACTTTGGTCTTCGTTCTTCTTGAGTTTCATGTGTTTAGCAAATTGTATCTTATATCTTGGGTATCCTAAGTTTCTGGGCAAATATCTACGTATCAGTGAGTACATATTGTGTGAGTTCCTTTGTGATTGGGTTACCTCACTCAGGATGATGCCCTCCAGGTCCATCCATTTGCCTAGGAATTTCATAAATTCATTCTTTTTAATAGCTGAGTAGTACTCCATTGTGTAAATGTATCACATTTTCTGTATCCATTCCTCTGTTGAGGGGCATCTGGGTTCTTTCCACCTTCTGGCTATTATAAATAAGGCTGCTATGAACATAGTGGAGCATGTGTCCTTCTTACCGGTTGGAACATCTTCTGGATATATGCACAGGAGAGGTATTGCAGGATCCTCCGGTAGTACTATGTCCAATTTTCTGAAGAACCGCCAGACTGATTTCCAGAGTTAAAATTGACTAAGAACTTTTTAAAATGTATGACATTTGTTAACATTTTATGAGAAACTGAGAATATTAAAAACGGTCTTTGTATATGGCATTAATTAAAATAAATAGCATTGATATTAGTGTATTTTGACGTGTGTGTGTGTGTGTGTGTGTGTGTGTGTATAACAACAATTAAAGAAAGAATCCATGAATTTGAAAGAAAGCAAGGGAGTACATGGAATATTTTGGAGGAGGGAAAAAGAAGGGATAAATGATGTAATTATATTATAATCTCAAAAAATAATTTAAAAATAAAAACACAAAATACTAACATTAAACACATGCTTCTAAAATAAAAGAAATTGGGAGATGAGAATGCATCAACTTACAATTTGGCTATTACTTAGTCTGGGTTAAGAAAGGAAAGCTGAATTTTCAGAATTTGCTTTTGACACATAAAAGTTTTGGTTGGGGAACAAGAAAAAAAATCCAATTACATTTGACACTGAAGGACTCCGAGAGGAGCCCCTCGCTCAGGCCTCAGGACAATAGCAGACACCCAAGAACTCACGATAGACCGAGCTTGTTGCAAACCACATGAGGCTTTATTCGGGGAAAGCCAGAGCTCTAGGGACGACTCATATCCCACGCAGGGGTAGAGGAGTCGACCTCGAGGGGAATGAGGTCCCAGTTTTTATAGGCTCTCAGGGGGGGAAGGAGAAGGGGGAGAGTAGAGAATTTCCAGATCTAAACAATGTCTAGTCTCAAGAAATGGGTATGAGAGGGGTACAAGGAAAGAGTCTGGTGCAGGTGTAGTAACTCAGGATTGGCCAGCCTGTGGTTGCTGGGGAGATTTTTCTGACTCTTTCTCAGCAACCAATATCCCAAACACCTGGCAATGGGCTTCATCAGTGGGCACACACATGGGTTCAAGGAACGGTCAAAACATTGGCAGACACACGGGTTCAAGGAGTGGCCAGAGCATTATGCGCCTCTATTTTTCTAAATCAGTGAAGCTAGTTCTGCTAACAGTGACATCTATCTTGCCAATTTCAGGGCTTCTGTGACCTTTTACATTCTGTCAGGATCTTTCAACATTTAGTTAGAAAAAATGAAGACTATTTTACAGTCTTCTCAGATAATTGGACATTCTTCTTTAGTCACAGTGAAACTCAACTGCTAATGAAAGAACCTAGTGGGGAAACTCCCACTCAACTCCCGATTCTGCGTGCACCCAAGAATTATAAACAAACAGACAGTCTTGATGTAAAAACACGAGGTAGTTTAATGGCAGAGATCCGGGTCGAAATGTGTCTCATGCAGGAGACAGTGGATTCAACCACGAGGCTTGGAAGCTAGGGGTTTTTATAGAAAAGGGGCTGGGGCTGAGGCTGGGGGAGGAATTGGCGCGGTTTCACATGATTGGTTCATTTAAACAACAGCAGGGAGGAATTGGCACGATTTCACATGATTGGTCCATTTAAACATCAGTACATGCAGATAACATTTAACTTAGGTCAGAAAGGCAGGAAATAGTGAGGCACCGGGCCAGTCCAGACATGTCATTCTCTTTATCTTTATGGCCAAGCAGCCTCAGGAATGTCTTAATGATGGGTCTGCCCGGGCATGTCCTGGCCTGTTCTACTATGTTCTCAGCCCCAGGTTTCAAAGCTCACAAACAACTCTTTGGGCTAATTGACATAAATTACATGAATCACAGGTCTCAAGTTCTATTTCCTTTCACTGGTAACTTCCAAAGAGTGGTTGCAGTAGGGAAATCAAAACTGTGAAGTCTCCTCTTCTTCCCATCAAAGCCCAATAGCCATACTTTAGATCCATGAGTGAGTTCATAACTTCCAAATGTTGGCAAATTTGATTAGAACCATGTTAAAAATAATTTGTTAAAATAGTTAATCATCTCATTAGTACTCTTTTAATTGAGAGAATGATAAGCTCATGGTTACATATAAAGTATTTTTAACTTTTCCTCTAAATTCATGGAAACTTAGTCTCCTGGAACCGTGGCATCCTGTATAACGAATGTTCCAATGTCCTTGCTTTAGTTGGTAAACAGATCTGTGGGCCTTCCCTTAATATTGCTTTATTATAAGTGGTTCTAAGGATTGAGTTTTTGCATATAGCTAAGTTAGATTCTAGGCAGCCAACCCTGGGCATGGATAGCTAAGTCACTGCCCTACACAGGAATTTACCATTATCTAGGAAGAAGGAAGGTTGTGCTCTAGGGAGGACCCAGAGTAGATACTTAGAACTATAGATAGCTGAGTCAAACCCATACACAGGAATTTACAATGGCCTAGGGGGAAGGTGGACTATACAATAGACTAGAATAGAAACTATGGCAAGGGCATGAAGCCCTTGCCCCTGACTTCTACGATTAAGTGGACCTTAGGTGGGGCTGCTTTTGATTCCCAGTTGTTAACATTGAATTTTATCCCAGTTGGTTCCTGCCAGTCCTTTGTGGACATTCCTCTATTTTGTATAAAAGTCACTTATAAGACTGGTGCTTGCTTTGAGACAAATTACATTCAGACCAGCACACTCTCTCATGTCTGCATCTGTCTGTCAATTTCTGCTGACTCTATGCCCATCTTCTGGAACCCCTGATTCCCACAGATTGGGGGGGGGGCAACTAGGCCCGGTCCATGGCACATATATGTGTATGTGTGTATGTATGTATGTATGTATGTATATGCATGTGTATGTGTTTAGAGTTTGCTACATCTGAGTGCTTAAGAAAGAATTTTCTACTGATTATTCCACATATTTGTTCCTACTGTGATTAACCATCGAACAAATTCTTTTTTTCAGATAAATCATTCTTTGTTCTATTCCTCTTTTTATGCAAAAAAGTTGGCTATTATAAAAATCATATATTTGGACTAAAGAGACAGCTCAGGGGTTAAGAGTACTGGCTGCTCATCCAGAGATCTCAGGTTCAGTTCCCTACCCACATGGAGTCTCACAATCATCTGTAACTCCAGTTACAAGAGATCCAATGACCTCTTCTGGCTCCCATAGGAACTTCAGCATGGAAACAGGGAACTCACTCATACACATAAAATAAAATAGTAAATAAATTTTAATGAACTAAAAAAAAAAAACTTGATATAGGTCCACTATATAAAAGTCAGGAAATAATGAATAAGCCATAATTCTAACAGAAGTTACCCTTTTCTGCTATTTTGTTTCAAATAGCCATCAGGCAGGCCTTCTTAGGAAGAGAATAGGCCAAGATAACTCTTGAAAATATTTTACATATTTTGTCCTAATTAAAACCCTTAGCCAAGAATTCTCTTTCTTAAAAGCAGTTCCATTACCTCTTTCATGCTAGCTTATATAATTGTTTCCTATTACTAACATACCAATTACACACATTTAAGGATTTAAAGTATTGTACTTCTGGACTGGGGATATGGCTCAGTAGTTAAGTGCCTATTGTAAAACATGAAGGCTGGAGTTTAGATCTTCAAAACCCACTGAAAAGCTGGATGTGCATGGTGGATCACTAGTAATTTCAGCCTCAGCAAGCAAAGTAAGGATTCTAGAGTGAGCTGCCTATAGAGACTAGCCGTAACTGTGAGCTCTGGGGTCAGTTGAGAATCCCTGGCTTGTTAGATACAGCCAAAGATGATTTCCAACATTAATTCCTGTTCTCCGCATGCACAAAAATGTACATGCCCATGCACACAGACAAAAGAAAATCAAAAGAGACCAAAAAAACAAAAACAAGCAAACAAAAAAACCCTTTGCATAGGGTCTTACTGAGTAGGCTTCTAGCAGGGCCACTTTCCTTTCTGCGGGTTCCCAGGTACTCTTCTTGAGTCAATACTGTGATTCAGCTACTGTTTTTGGTTTGGTTGGTTTGGTTTGGTTTGGTTTGGTTTGGTTTGGTTTGGTTTGGTTTTTCGAGACAGGGTTTCTCTGTGTAGCCCTATCCTGGAACTCACACCAGGCTGGCCTTGAACTCAGAAATCCACCTGGCTCTGCCTCCCAAGTGCTGGAATTAAAGGCGTGCACCATCACTGCCCAGCAAGCTACGGGTAATTTCTTAAAGAATGGTTGCAGTTTAAAACTGTATCAGCAGAGTTTCCTTCCTCTTTATATTAAAGAAGTTTTCTCTTCTAGTCTAGAAAGGCTGTTTAAATCTCTTGACTTAATCCTTCCTTCTCTACCATTAAAACTAGCTCAGGTGGGACACATCACAACACTACCATCTCAGGATTTTCTCTGCATAATCTTGCCCCACTCTGACCACAGCCAGAGCAGGACCCACCTGATAAGTTCATGAAGACGTGTACAATTTGTGTATCAAGTGCTCCCCACCAGCTCACAAGTTGAACACTTATTCCACAGTTTGTGCTATTTGAGATGTTTAAAAGGTGAAGTGTACCTGGAGGGTTTATGGGATTTCTCTTTCTCTCTCTCTCTCTCTCTCTCTCTCTCTCTCTCTCTCTCTCCCTCTCCCTCTCCCTCTCCCTCCCCCTCCCCCTCCCCCTCTTCCTCTTCCTCTTCCTCTTCCTCTCCATCTCTAAGTTCTCAGTAGTGCATTTTCCTTCCTGTCTGCTGTGCAGTAAACCACCTGTACCACATGATCCTGCAGCTGTGATGTCCTTCCTGACTGCAGGCAAATTAGTGTCAAATAATTATGGACAAAAATCTTCTGAAACCGTTGAGTTAAAATAATTCTTTTCCTTTTTAAGTTGTTCTCATAAGTATTTTAGTTCACAGTAACAAACTTAGAACTGTCTCAGGATAATTTCCATATATTAAATGCCTCAATTTAAACACATTTAAATTTTACCTGTTCATATAAAGCAAATATTCACAGGCTATGACAACTCGTGAGCCGCTATTATCCTGCCTTCTACAGTTACTGGCAGAAGCCTGAGACAGCTTCACCATTCTTGAAAGCAATTCAAAAAGTCATACACTATATTGAGTAGTCTTCACAGGTACTTACTCATGTATCAGTGATAATTAGATTTATATGTCCTTTTCTTCCCTAAAGATGAATTAGGACTTTGTTCTAATTTCTAAACCCTAGATGAATCAAAAAACTGGTAGTATATCATTTATCTTCATGTTGTACCTACTATTGGCCAATTGCTTTTAAATAGGTATATTTAATATGTATTTCATTTATCAAAAAATAATCTAGTTTAATTGGAACAAAAGGTCCCAAACACTAGGTAAAGTACTGTCTCTCATCCACACAGCAACAAGTAAAGTCTAAATTGATCTCAAAACCTGTGAAAAGATCAAGGAATAAAAATAGTGGTGCAGCATTTTCCCTCTAGCTTATTTAGATATGATCCAACACATAATAAACTTATCATTTAATAATTTCAAGTATACAGTTCATCAACTTAAATGCATCCCATAACATAATAGTAACGGCCATCATCCAACACTAGACATCCATTCGTCTAGAGATTTAGACGTTCCATGTCCACTAGGCAGTTACTTCCCATTGTTCCTTCCTCTGGTCTTTGTAGTTTCCAGTCCAAAATCTTTTTTTTTTTCTTTTATTCGATATTTTCTTTATTTACATTTCATTGTTATCCCTTTTCCAGGTCTCCCCTCTGGAAACCCCCTATTCCACCCTCTCCCCCGCCTCTATGCGGGTGCTCCCACACCCACCCACACCCACCTTCCTTCCCTGGCATTCCCTACACTGGGGCATCATACCCCCGCAGGACCAAGGGCTGTTCTTCACACCCTCTTGTGGAGCACATCAGGCAAACCCAGGCTTTGCTGACATACCTTTTACTCTGGAACCCTGGTGAACCACCATGTGAAGTAAAACACCACAAAAACTTAGTTCAGAAACAATGGTAACTCAATAGCTGAGTGTAAAAACTAGAATCCTAATCTAGTAAGCCATATTAAGTCTAAATCCTCCTAATATCCACTTATCAGTAAGTGCATATCATGTGAGTTCTTTTGTGATTGGGTTACCTCACTCAGGACGATATCCTCCAGATCCATACATTTGTCTGTCAATTTCATGAAGTCATTGTTTTTAATAGCTGAAATAGCAGAAATGTACTACATTTTCTGTATCCATGTCAGCACAGTGATTGAGTAGGTGAACAGTCATCAGTCTCAGGCAGTAGGGTAGCGGGATTGAGGACAGCAGGGGGAACAAAGGTCACTCATTCAGTCAACAAAAAGCACTGATAATATGTCATACGAGTATTGGTCATCCATTGGTCAGGGTGTCAGATAATGCTTTCAAGAGCGTGGGGTGCCACTAGAGTTATTTGCTGTCCCAGAGTGAGCTTATCAGCATCCTTGACATGCAGAGCTACGGCAGCAATAGCTTTCAGGCTAGAAAATCACCTGCTGGCAACAGGGTCTAACTTCTTGGCTAGGTAAGCCACTGGCCTTTTTCAAGGTCCCAAAGTCTGAATAAGGAGTCCTCTGGCTACCCCTGCTCTCTCTTCCACATAAAGAGTGAGAGGCTTGGTTAGGGCAGGCAAGGCCAAGGCTGGCTGTCAGTAGGGCCTTTTAAATTTCTTCCAAGGCTTTCTGGTGATCTGGGGTCCACACAAGCACTTCCCCTTCCTTGGTTAGTGGTACAATGGGGCAGCTAACAAGGTCACAAACCCCGGTATCCAGAGCCTGCAGAAGCCAGCAGTGTCCAAGAATTCTCTTACTTGCCTTGGTGTAGTTGGGGTGGAGATCTGGGTTAGTCTTTTTTCTGGCTTCCTTTAGCCACTGCTTCCCATCTCTAAGGGTGTTGTCCAAATAAGTAACTTCAGTCTGACACAACTGAGCCTTTTTAGCTGAGGCTCGGCACTCCAACTCACTTAATTCTGTTAAACACATTGGTCTTCTGTTGCCCAGGTTCCTTATCTGTCTAGGTCCTATCTGTTTTTCTCTCTCTTACCACTGCAGCCAAGATTCTGGTCAAATTTCTCTCTTGTCTATGATCCCTCCTGTTCTCTTTCTTCTGCATCCCACCTCTCTCTCTCTCTCTCTCTCTCTCTCTCTCTCTCTCTCTCTCTCTCTCTCTCTCTCTCTCCCTCCCTCCCTCCCTCCCTCCCTCCCTCTCTCTCTCTCTCTCTCTCTCTCTCTTGTAATATACCTTCTCTTACCTTAGCCAAATTAGTGGGCTGTTTTGAGGCACCTCAGAGAACGGAGCCTGGCGATAGATTTCAAGCTCTCTCTTTAGCCATGTTGTAGTCCCAACCGGGTTGAGTCAAAGGGAATCCCATGTCCACCTCATTTTGTATCTGTGTGTTTGTATCCCGGCTCCCTGGATATTTTTTCTAGCCTCTAACAGAATTTTCTCTCACACTTCGGTCGTGAAGAACATCTGCAGCATCTGTTGACAATCATCCCAAGTAAGCTGATGAGAGAACATAAGGGACTCATCCAACCCTGTGAGGCGCTGGGGATCCTCTGAGAAAGGGCTGGTTAGTTTTCCAGTTATAAATATCAGCAGAGGGAAACGACCAGTACTGAAGGGGTTGAGGGGAGGGTTGGGCGGGTCCACCTGAGTCCATCCGGACTCTGCGCTCTCCGGCTCCATGTACCCACAGAGGGTCCGCCTCCCACCGCTTGGAGGGGTTCAGGGTTCCCCAGCGGCGGGGGTTGAGGCTGTGGATAAGGGGAATATGGTAGACAAGGCCACTCAGGAGGCTTCTCAATCTTGGGGTAGATTTTGGAGGAGCCTAGCTGGTGGCTCGGTTTCAGGAGAAGCCTTAACTTTCAATTTTTCTTGTAACACCAGAGCACAACCACAATTTTGGGAAGCAAAACCCAATTTTAACAGTGTAAACAATCCATTTTCTTTAAAAATCAACACCAAAAACATTACTTGCTACAAAGTTTGGCTGCCTGTTCCTGCACACAAACGCAAGAAGGTGCAGCCCCCAGTTCCTCAAAGAGACACTGCCCTAAATCCTATCTTTTATAAGTCTGGTTTCTAGGATAAGAATTACATAGAATATTACACAATTCAGGTATATCTTTAGAGACCTGTCTCCATGGGTTGGCTCATGCGACATGTTGTAGTTCTAAATTACTCCAACCCAGAGTTACCAGTTTTAAGCCAACTTTCTGTTACCAATGTTACAAATTTTTAATCATAACTAATAACTTATGAGCCAATAATCTATAACCAAGACATAGAAAACATATTTATACCTTTAAAACTATTCAGAAACAAAAATGAAATGGCTGCATACTTGCTTATTTAAACCAAACAAAATTCTCAATTTTTCTAGCTGTAATTTCAAGAGAGGAACTCCTTGTTACCTGATGAATTCAATAATCATACACACAGAGATTTTTGTAGGAAAAACAGCCATCAGTTCCCTTACCATAGAACTTGAGAAGCTGCTGGTCCCTTTAAAAGCAGCATTTATAATCAGCTCCTAGCAGGGCTTCTTCAGCCACACTAGACTCCTAACTATATGTGCAGGGCTCCAAAGACCAACTGATACTGGGTTTTATTTTTTTTTTCCACCAAATTATCCCCAGATAGTCAGAGAGTACTGCTTTTCTCAAAACCCATTCTCTCATGTCTCAGGTGTAAATGATCTCTAGTCAGGGTACAAAGCACCTATAAGAATTACCTTCACTTCTCTAGATTTTCACATAGTTCTAAACACATACACAAAAACACACAAATCAGAAACCAACAGATCCAGACACACACGACCCTTTCTCGTCTTCCTCAAGCAGGGAAAAGAATTAGACGTTTTCAGAGGGGGAAGCTTCTGATATATCAACAGAACTTGGTCCCTTTGACCGATCTCCAGAGACTACCAGACGTCTCTGGCTCTCCCTACTTCCCAGAGCATCCCCCAGAGTGGCAGCCTGTGGTCCTCCTAGCACATCTGCTGTCCACAGTCCTCTGGTCCTTATGGCCTGAGAGGACTGCTGCAAATACAAAGCACGTGCATTTCAGAAAACCCCATCTTCTACAAACACTGTCTGCTTCCACCAGGACGACCAAAACCAGAGAAACCAAACTCAGGCTGATCAGTATAAACTCAGACAGATCAGAATCCAAAACTCAGGCTGATCAGTATCTAAACTCAGGCAGATCCAAACTCAGACTGCACTGTGCTTCAGAAACAAAGGGCAAGACACAGACAAACAAACCAACAGCAAGTGCATGTTCGTTTCAGAAAACAGACACTCAGACCAGAGACACTGGCCGGCACACACACATTCCAGAGGGGATCCCCATACCTCCAAGTTGGTTCTCAGATGTGAGGGGTGGTTGCGTTTCCCGGCCAACGCACCAAATGAAAGACCTACAATATGAAGACTCCCCCACGTTCTGACTCAGGAGAGGTGACACCCCAAATCACTCACAAGAAACGGTCTTGCTGCAAACTGCAAGAGGAGTTTCTTTATTTCAAGAGTGCCCACAGTCATACACCACACAAGGGTAGAGGACCGTGGCGCCCCAAGTAGCTGGGTAAGGGGATATTTAAAGGAAGAAACCACAACTCAAGGAGGTGGGGAGGGCGTTGTTGGAAAATACCAAAAATACCAGTTAAGAGTCATGAGGAAGTGGAAAGTCAAAACAGTTTTCTAGGGTTCCAGCAATGGTCAGGGTGGGTCAGGGTTACTTTCTTTGAATGAACACTCCTTGAACCCAGGAAGCAGGTGGGTGGAGGAATGTTGCTATCTGTTTTATGATTAGCATGCCTTGGAGCATTGAGTCACAAAGGTCACATTCTCAAGCCTGGGCCTAAAGGCCTAGGATTTTGTTTTTACATTATACTTTTTCAGGTTAGGGAAGTTTTCTTTTATAATTTTGTTGTAGATATTTATTGGCCCTTTAACTTGGGAATCTTCACTCTCTTTTATACCTATTACACTTATGTTTGGTCTTCTCCTTGTGTCCTGGATTTTCTAGATGATTTGGCATGGGACCTTTTTGAATTTTGCATTTTCTTTGACTGTTGTGTCAATGTTATCTATGATCTCTTCTGAACCTGAGATTCTCTCTTCTATCTCTTGTATTCTGTTGGTGAATCTATGACTCCTGATCTCTTTTCTAGGTTTTCTAACTTCAGGGTTGTCCCCTTTGTGATTTCTTTATTGATTCTATTTTCATTTTTAGATCCTTGATGGTTCTGTTCAATTCCTTCACCTGTTTGGTCTTGTTTTCCTGTAATTCTTTAAGGGATTTTTGTGTTTCCTCTTTAAGGGCTTCTACCTATTTACCTGTGTTTTCCTGTATTTCTTTAAGGTGTTATTTATGCCCTATTTTACAGTCCTCTATCATTATCATGAGATGTGATTTTAAATCAGAGTCTTGCTTTTTTTTTTTTTTTTTTTTTTTTTTTTGGTGTGTTGGGGTATCCAGGGCTTGCTATGGTGGGAGAACTGAATTCTGATTATGCCAAGAAGCCTTCGTTTCTGTTGCTTATGTTCTTACTCTTGTCTCTTACCATCTGATTATCTCTGGTATTTGCTGGTCTTGTTGCCTATGGCTGTAGCTTGTTCCTCCTGCAAACCTGTGTGTCAGCCCTCTTGGGAGACCAGTTCGATCTGGGAGAAACTTGGGTATGGAGAGCTGTGGTACAGGGTCAGCTCAAGGGCGCAGATAGAAACAAAAAGGACTACATCCCAGGCTGTTCCTTAGTTCCTGTGTCCTGTGAGCTCAGGCGGGTCCCTTGGAACAGAAGTGGTGGTCTTACCTGTGCTCACAGGTTGTGTCAGCACTCCTGGAAGACTAGCCCTCTCCTGGCGGTATTTGGGTACGGAGTGCTGTGGCATATAGTGTGCTCTGAGTGCAGACTCCAGTCCACTTTCTGACCTTATTCTTTTTCCATAGTTTTCCATAGTAAAGATGCTGCTACCCGCTGAGAGGCTGAACATTCTGAGACATTCGTGAATAAGCAACACCCCTGGAGACCAAGTGCTGACAGCCTGGTGACAAAGCATCAAGAACCTGGCGTGGTGGGGGATGGGCCTTCAGACTTCTCTCATTTTGTATAATGTCTATCACACTTCAAAACATTATGGAATTCCATGTAATGGGACTGCAATGCATGAATTATAACCACACAATTACACAGTTGTTACCATATAACTCTAGTATAAGTAACAGTATACCAGAAACCAATAATCTCCTGGAGGTGACATGAAAGAAAAGACAACAAAAGACACATACATAGGACTTTGTGGAAATTAAAAATATTTTGCATCAAAAAGGCAACAGAAGGAAAAGAAGTCCTACAGACTCTAAGAGAATACCTTGTATCGAAAAGAGTAACTAGAGTGACTAGACAGAGGGAGGGAGAGACAGCATTGATAGAATGAAGCAAAAATGTGGACAATTCAATAATTCAGGCTACATACAGACTGAAAAGATATACTACATGTGGTATGTCTGTGGAGGACCAGCTATAGTTTTGTGTCCTCCATTTTCACCTTTAGGATTTCCAGATTCTGCTGCACACCGGTCTAGAAGGATGAAGTCTGGAATAGGTTGGGTCTGCAGGATCCAGTCCAGCAGGGAGTGAGTGCTGGGGACTCCAATGATCTTCAGTGAAACAGCTCTCTTAGAGGATCTTAGCTTGTGTGCATATCTTTTTCAGGATGGGCTTATACAGATAAACTTTATTCAAGGTGAACCAGAGCTAGATATGAACCTTGGACAGTAGAATGGAGTTGTCAGGGTAAATGAAAATAATTGGCTAGAGTTTAAAGTACTGTGAATGCTTCATTTGTATGGAGAGGCATTCCAGGCATCCCAGGTCCTTTCTGGGCAGGTTCTTATCAGGAAAGAGGAAGTTGAACTTGTAGGTCCGACAAAGACTACTCAACATTCTTCAGGTTGAAGGTATGGCTCTCCAAACAAGATCTCAGAGAAGGGGAAGCCCTGCTGGTAAAGGGAGTCCTTCATTTTGTGCTGAGCTCAGTGGAGCAATCCAATCATGGTGGATTTTGACCTTAATTAGTAAGGTTTTTCCACAACATATTCACATATACACCTAAGTCATTGTATCTGGTTAAGTGGATTTATTAGCGAACATAAAAAAAAAGTTTATAGCGTACTCTGAAACTTGAACAAAATAAGTAAAGTAAATAAAAGTAGTAGACTAATGGAATTAGAAGTCTATTTTAAGTCACATTCACTAAGGAGATAAATGTGGAGTAGATACACAATAGCTTGAAAGCAAAGGCAAGATATTTTTTACCCTTAAATATCTCCTCTTAGAATAAGATGACCATGAAAATAAGCAAATAATTGTGCTATACTATGTTCCATAATCAGGATGACAATAGGAAACTTGACTATTGGAGGTTCAGTATCTACTCTGGTCAACTTAGGGTATGATTGTATAGAATGGTGGTTAGTGATACCTAAATTAGAAGATGAATTTTGACTTGAATCAAGAATGACAAATTGGAGGAATCACTTAATTCACAACAGCTTTGCAAAGTCCTGAGCATATAAATGACCTCAGATCATTTGGTACAGTTCACACCTCCAGCAAGACTTCCCTTTCAGCCTTGTGAATATCATGAAGTAAGCAGTAACCAGAAACCACAGAGTCATACTGCAGTCTTCTCCAGCCTTGAGCAGGCTGGTTCAGACCGGTTCTGCCACTGTGAAGGAGACCACCTAGGGTGGAGCCTTCTGACCTAGATAGGTCTATTATTCTGCCACCTCTGCACTTTTCTCCAAGATGCTGCTACCTGCTGAGAGGCTGAACCTGTCTTCCAGAATAAGCAACACCCCTGGAGACCAAGTGCTGACAGCCTGGTGACAAAGCATCAAGAACCTGGTGTGGTGGGGAATGGGCCTTCAAGACTCTTAAACTTTGGGCCTTGATCAGTATCTTGTCTTGATCTCATTATTTCTTTCAGCCATTTCTTCCCATGCAGCCCCAGCCTCCCCTTTCAGAACCCAGTTCGTGTAGCTGTGAGTGGCTATACCATACAATCAATCCCATATACTATTCTCTTCTGCTACCAGCTCTTCACATCCCATCTATTTATTTCTGCCGTCATTAGAGTCTAAGCTTCTGGGGTCATCATCCACAGCTGGATCCCACCCTCAATAGCTTCTTTCCGTTCCAAATCTCTAACTCTATGTTCCTCATAAACCTGAGTTCTAATGCCCCGAGCATATGATGAACAAGGGACAGCTGTCTTCCTGACTTCACTTGGCTGCACCTAAACCATTGCTCTTGCTTCTCCTGCTCCAAGACCTCCAAATTACTTAAAAGTCAATGGCATCAGGCATATAGTATAAGAATTGTCATCATTTACTGACAGCTTAGGAATTCCAACCAGTACATAGAAAGAAAACCATTGACTCTGGCCCACTGAGCTTCTCTTTTCTTTATCTGGTCCCCACTCTTCATAGTATCTGTACCTCTGTATCTGGCCCATCCATCATCCTATCCTGATCAGAGTTCTCTCATATCTGAGCCAAATGATAGTGAACCAACTAGTCCAGGGGCACTGGACAGGTGTTAAGGACTATTAAGACATATGAAAAGCTGTTAAAAATCACAAATCATAGTAATGATAAGATTTTTTTTTAACCTTTGACCTGGCTTAAATGATAAGTTTGAAATAGGATCTCATGTATGTTGGCATCAAATGCTATATAGTCAAGGGTGACTACCCTGTCTGGGTTTTATGTCACGTTGACACAAACTAGAGTCATCTAAGAGTAGGAAACTTCAATTAAGAGAATGCCTCCATAATATCAGACTGTAGGTCAACCTGTAGGGTATTAATAAATTAGTGACTAATGTGAGAGGTCCCAGGCCATTGAGGGTGGTGCCATTCCTGACCTGGTGATCTGGGGTGCTATAAGAAAGCAAGCTCACAATCTATGATGAGCAAGCCAGTAAGCAGTAACCTTCCATGGCCTCTGCATCAGCTTCTATCTCGACATTCCTGCCCTAACTGCTCCTGATGATGAACTGTTATATTGAAGTGTGAGTGAAATAAATGATTTCCTTTCCAGATTGCTTTTGGTAATGTTGTTTCACCACAACAAAAGGAACTTGAAATCCTCATGGTCCAGCCTCCCACTCTTGAGTGCTGCAATTACAGATGTGCACTATTTGGTTTGGACAGTGTAGGGTACTGGGCACAGATCTTAGAGTAAGCTATTCAAGGATGCTTGACCAGTGAGCTACATCCCAAGCCCTGGTGCTTTAGACTTTCACAGAAAACACTCCGTTAGATCTTTATTGTCTTATAAATAAGCAAAAATGGCGTCCCCTTGAAGCCAGCATGACTAAGGCCAGGACCATATTCCTCTTCCAATCTCTTCTGAAGGTGAGAAAATTATCTTTATGATCCCACTGATGAGTGTTGTATAAAGTTCTCCCTGTTCTTGAAAGCACTCCTTTCTAGAGCAGTGCTGTTGTTTGTAGCAAGAAAATGTAAAGTTCCTATAGCAACACGTGTAATTATCACTTTTCTCTGAGGAAATAAAGCTTGATTCACTGGCCCTGGCAGCCCCTGTGGCCAGTGAGAAATTCTCTGAACTCTTTAAACTCTTTGTGGGTTAGGCAAGAAGGAAAAGAGAAAAAGGGGAAATCACACACACATACACACAGGTGGGGGAAGGGAATAAAGCAAGACAAGCTCCAACAACTTCACACATGCACATACATACAGATATACATACAGGCAGACAGACAGGCATATTGGGTGGATAGAGCAAAACTCTAACAACTTTATGTTTTCCCTTAGCCCTTTTATACCACATAAAACCAAAGTTTCTAAGTAGGAAAAAGATAACTTCATAGCCATAAGTTATACATTCTCTGATTACAATCACCACAAAAACATATTCTTCAAAATAAGATTGAAATAATTATACAAAAGGAAATTATGACAGGATTATTGATATTCTATTTTTCTTTTGAAACTCATACCTAACTAAACATTGCCCATCTATTTTTCTCTCCACAAATTCCATGTTACCCCAAAGTAATAATTCTTTTGTCACTGACTAACAAAGTATAAGTAAGCTAAGTCTATACTAGCAAGATATTTTCTATGCTTAGCTGATGACAATTTGTATTTACAAAGAAATAGATCATCTAGGTATTAATTTTGATGTCCTATTCAGCTAAACTGGCTAATCATCTATTCTCTATTCTTATATTCACAATAGATTTATTCTTTATTCATAACCCTGTCTGTTTATGGTACACACCAAAACCTATGGCCACATCCCTAGATCACAAGATACCAAAACTCAGACCCAACCCAGAATGAATGTTTTCTTTGGTCATTAACTTGTCTCAAGCCTATTTTTCTCTTCAAAGTGCAGTTATGTGCTTATCATGCATAAAAACTTACTGTACTTTTTTAACCTATGTCACCCTCATTAATCTACAAGTGAGGGGGCACATTCTACATTCTACTCGATTCTAACTTTATTATTATCTTTCTGGTAAAACAACTTAAACTATTTCCCTAAGTTATCAACTTCCTAAACTATTTCCTAAATTCCTTTTTTTTTTTTGGTTTTTGTTTTTTTCAAGACAGGGTTTCTCTGTATAGCCCTGGCTGTCCTGGAACTCACTCTGTAGACTAGGCTGGTCTCGAACTCAGAAATCTGCCTGCCTCTGCCTCCTGAGTGCTGGGATTAAAGGCGTGCGCCACCACCGCCCGGGTTTTTTTAAAAAAATTTTATTACTTATTTATTTATTAGTTTTCCTAAATTCCTAAAACTAATTTTATTTAAGTCAAATCAGGAATTCTGTGAATTCATTAGTTTATCTAAACAATACTATTTTATGAAAATTCATCTTCATATTGATCTGCAGGAAAATTTCCCAATAGAGCAGGCTATTACCCAGGATATAATCACACCAGGCTATAGAGGCAGTGAGGGTCTCCCCGTGGACAACCATGCTAGATGTATGAGAAGCACAGCAATGACAAACATGAGAAGGCACAGCAGCAGCAATAAGCAATCCTGGGATAAAGCCTCTTATGCCTTGCCTATCCATGATACACCATTGCAGCTATGCAAAATGGTGGCCCATCTCCAGGAAGCTCACTTGCCCAGTACAGCTCCTCCTGCATGGTGTCTGCCAAGGTCCTTCCTAGGGACTGGTTGAAAATTAATATCTGTTGGTCAGAACATATATTTACCCTTTCAGAATAAATACTGCTGTGGTTTGAATATGCTTGGTACTCTTAGGTGTGGCCTTGTTGGATGAAGTGAGTCATTGTGGGGGTGAGCTCTGAAGCTCCACCCAGTTCACAACAGTCAGTTTTCTCCTGGCTGCAAACAGATCTAGATGCAGAACTCTCAGCTCCTCTTGCCTGTATGGAAGCTGCCATTTCCCCACCTTGATGATAATGGACTGAACCTCTGAACCTGTAAGTCCTTTATAAGAGTTGCCTGGGTCATGGGGTCTCTTCACCGAATGGAAACCCCAACTAAGACAAGTAGTGATTGTTGTTGCTGTAAGCTTGAAATCAGGTATTTATAATACAGTCCATCAAACAAAGAATCAATTAAACAAGGATAGCTGACACTTGTCCGTTCTTGTTCATTCTTGTCATGTGAAGAGGGAATGCTTTTGAGAGTAGGGTACCACACCTGAGTCACAAAGTGGAGAGCAACTGTGTTGCTAGAGGGAGAGGGCTTATCTGTAGCAGATGAATTGTGCTAAAAACAACAACAGTAGCAACAAAACAAAAAATTAGAGAGTGTGTCTGTTAGTTCTTTCTAAGAACATTTGGGAAATTAAAGTTCCTGAATTCAGATGTATTTCCGGGGTTTAAAAGGATCAGAGAAGCAGTTGGCTTGAAGCATCTGACCTGTGAGCCCAGAGTCAGATTTTAAATTATACTTTGTGATGAAATTAATAGGCATTTCAGTGAATACTTAGATTTTACACAAAACTAGAAATTGAATTATAGGATCTAACAATTATGAGTATATATTGATATTTTAGACCAAATAGCTTTGGGAGTAGTGACCTTGGTGGGAATTGACAACACACAGCCTCAGCTGAGTTAAACATTGCTTTAAATATGTCTTATTTCAGCTTCTAACACAGAAATCCTAAAGAAATCGTTTTGTAAGTATAGTTTTTTGAGTAGCATCAGAAAGCATTGTTGCAGAGATCTGAAACATGGAACAAAGCTCAAAGAAACACTGTAGAAAAAAAGAAAATATGAGGCTGATGTCATGTCCTTAATGAAAATGGAACCCCAGAAAAGTGTTAACAGTAGTCATAGTGCATAAGAAGCCAGGAGAGCCCCACCTCTCTGGCTACAGCTCTTTGGAGTATTGACCCTGTATGCACCCTGACAGCTACAGCACTCAGGTGAGTGAGACCATTCTACCCACCTTGGCAGCATAATAGAGCTGGCCCTGGTAGTATGGGCACAGGAGAGCTATCAGGCTGGTCAACTCAGACTCCACCTATGCCCAGATGCAGGACTCTTGTTGAGGGCAGCATACCATGACATAGATGGCATCTGGGACCCTGAGAAGAAGGAGACACATCCCTCCAGACCTGCCATCAGAAATAAGGAACTACAGCAGGCCTTGGTGGGGACATCTCAAAAGCCCATGGAAGCTCATTTGTAAAAAAGTTCTTCCCATTTCTCCTAACCTTAGCCCTGGACAATGACTGTATAGATTTCGGCCTTGGTGTGCATAATTATTCTATTATATCTTACTTTCCTATTTCCTTCTCCTTCTGCTTTGGTGAATTCTGTGATGTTCCTTGATGTAATGATTTTTTTTGTTTGTTTTTTTGTTTTTTTTTTTTTTTTTTTTTTTTTTTTGGTTTTTTGAGACAGGGTTTCTCTGTATAGCCCTGCTGGCTGTCCTGGAACTCACTTTGTAGACCAGGCTGGCTTCGAACTCAGAAATCCACCTGCCTCTGCCTCCCAAGTGTTGGGGATGTAATGATTCTTAAACAATCAAAAATTGGGGCATAGGGGCACAGCGCAGCATAGTCCTAATGGTCCAGGTACATGCTATGAGTTCTCATCTCAGAAACAATGCAATAACTGTACAATGGTAGTTCCAAATTAATGCTTGACTAACAAAGAAAAGTTTGAAGAAATTATGTTTAGAAATAAATTAAGAAAATGAAGCAGAGCCAATATTATGACCCCGAGAAATAAAAGCTATTGAATTTATGAAATAAGTTTTACACATTTGACAGTGGTTCCTGCTCTCCTTTGGAAATGTATAGATAATAAAATATAGAATGCAGAAAATTATATACTAGTAAAACTAAGTCAAAACACTGGGACTCTTAGGAGAGTCATTGTGTGCAATGTGCAGAAGCAGAAAGCTAGCGGAACTGCTGAGTTAAGGGTTAACTTGGTTCTTTCTGGCCACTGCCAGGCAGCTTTGCCCATGTGATTTATCATTAGAGCTTCACAGAAAAATGCATGTAGTTGGCCTCAGAGCTCTTGAGTTCTGAAGTATAATAAGCCAAAAGTTTAAATAAGTTTACAATTATTATTTTGGCCATGGGCCTGGGATTAGTGGAAGCTTGAAACTTTGGAGAACAATTGTGATTCTTACTTCTTTGTGAGATGTAATCATTCTTTTGAATTTGATCTGGCAATGATTATACAATAACTTTTTTCCTACCTGCTTTTGGAGTAATAATAAAAGACTGGGGCAAGTTAAAGACAAGGAGAGAGTGTGAGGAGAGAGGTGGAGAGAGAGAAAGAGAGAGAGAGAGAGAGAGAGAGAACACATGGGATGTGTGCATGTGATGTGTATGTGTTTCTTACACACCTTTCCAGATATCCCTGCTTCCAAATGAGATGTGTATGTATTTCTTACACACCTTTCCAGATATCCCTGCTTCCAAATGAGAACCTAGATCCTGTGTCGAGGCTAGACCCTGACAGGCTCTGAGTTGACAAGCTCCAGCATCTACCCCATCCAGGAGAAATTGCTACTGTTCACAGATTACCTAAATTCCTGTGGGGTTCTGCATTCTGGAGAAAGGATGCAGTTCATGGTTGCTAGAATTTTGTTCATATAAATGTTTAATGTGCAGATATCCTATTCCTTATAAAATTAAGCCTCTGTTAACCGGAAAAGTTTAAATACATACATACATACATACATACATACATATATATATATACATATATGTATATATATATATGTGTGTGTGTGTGTATACATATATATGTATGTATTTAAATATATATATTTATATATAATTTTGTTCATTGTTCATTTAGTACAAAAAATGTATGTATTGTCCATTTAGTGTTTACATAATCCTGCAATATAAAGTGATTTACTTAACACACCTGTTCTTTAATTTGGATATATGCAGTTAGTTTTCAAAATACTTTACCTGACAACTAAACACTATCAAATAAATGTGATCTATAAGCTCTCTGTGTATAAAGTTTTAATTATTGTTCTTGATTTAAATGCTAGTAATAAATACCTTAGGAACATACTTTTGTTATACTGAAAACTATGTCTACTTATATTTTACTCGCAGACCTATTTACTAGCATACCTGTTAAGCCAATTCATTAAAAATATTATTTTTTAAAGAATGCAAAGATGATACAAAGTTGCAAGTCATGAAAAATAAACATATACTTCCAAATGTCAGTCATTATAAAGAAGGAAAGGACTTTCAGAAGGTTTCAGACCAGAGGAGTGAGCAAAGTGGACAAGAAAATTAAATCATAGATTTCTGGAAAGTGTCTTTTGGGTTCTTGCTCATTGCGTTTCGAGTGGGAAGGCAGAGTCTCTGTAGGCAGTTTCAGTGGCTTCCATGTGGACTGCTTGAGGGTTAGGCCATGTCAGCATTTCAATGGTAGAGAGCAGAAGTAGTGCTAAGGTCATAGTACACAGAACATGCTCTGGAATCTGGAACAGCCACTGCTTGATCCTGGACAAGTTGAAAAAATACAGAGATTAAAACACTTGGGACTAGAAAGCCATCTTTTTATTTCCAGTCAGTGGCCACGTCGATCCTTTATTTCTTGGGGTTCCTCATTATTTGAAAGAGAAGTCACTTGAAGAGGAACTCTGAAGCCCAGCTCCATCTGGGACGGCTCAGCAGGGGAAGGTCCTTGCTTACCAGCCTGACAGCCAGTTCCATGCTTGGCACCCACAAGGTGGAAGGAGAGAACTGACCACACTCGATCTGTGGAATAAGAATAAATCTAGAAAATAATATTTAAAGTCTGTTAGCTTACTGTGAGGGCCTAGAATAGTTTAATTGATAACTTAAACATTAATGCTAAATGATTTCCATTTAAGAGAAGAGGAGGAGGACTAATAGACCGCACTGGATATCTGAATCAGGTTTTGCCATTGAGACTCCTTATCATTCTGCTGAATTACTTTTTTATCCATTTTCTGCAAAATATTTTTAATTAAATTATTTTTAATTTTTATTTTAATATTTAAAAATATGGTTTGATCATATGTAATGCTCCTCAACTTTTCCCAGATCATGTTCTCTCTCTCTTTCCCCCTCTCTTTCTTCCCCAAAAAGTAAAAACAGGAAACACAATAAAAGAACCAAAATCATAACAGGCACACACACACACACACACACACACACACACGAGAGAGAGAGAGAGAGAGAGAGAGAGAGAGAGAGAGAGAGTAAATGAATGAGGCAAAACCCACCAAGCAAACATAACAAGACTCATTAAGAGGTGCCCAAGGAAAGCATGGGGTTTGTTTTATGTGGGCGGCTACTCCTGGGCACAGGGCCTGTCCCAGAGTGTGGTTGATATAGCCAGTGACACTCCATAGAAAAAAATTATTTTGCCTTTCTCAGAGAGCATCATTTGCAAATAGCTTCTTGGTTAGTCATGGGACTTAGTGCCCACTTTTTCTTTTCAGTGCTGGGGTTTTATCTGGCTTGAACCAGTGCAGGTCTTGTATGTGTTGTCACCATCTCTATGAGTGCATATGTCTACCAGTCCTGTGGTGTCTAATTAACACTGATTCCTAGGGTAAAAATGGAGGAGCTACAAGACCAAGAGAACAGGAATGAAAGAGGAGTAGTGTCAGCAGAGAGGAGAGGCAATGATGGCAGGAGAAATAATGACAACAGAAAATGTGGTAATGGCTGTCTTTAAGGCCAAGGGTCCTAAGGACCTAAGCTAAGAAGCTGATAAAAACAAAAACAAAAACAAAAACTTCTGTCAAGAGCTGTAGTCTCTGGGCCCTAGGTCTGGAAGCTCCACCAAGCAATATTAATTTCTTGAGCCTGTACAAAGAGCCTTAATGTTGTGTGAAATACTGAAATAATAATAATAAAAGAAAAAGCTGTTCATTCCTGCGCTTGTGCCACCAGCTCTGCCCTGGCAGCCTGGATGGCCATGCACTGGTGGGCAATGGCTGACCTGTTCTTATCTTGTGGCCTGGAGCTCCCAACAAGTCCCCACCCCATCCACTAAGTTCCCGCTGCAGGCCATTACCACCCCAGCCCCAGTGCTTTCAATCTCCCATGGCCTTTGTGGTGCACAACAGGCAAACCCATGCTTTGCCACCATACCTTTCTCTCTTGAACCCAGATGAGCTGCCACATGAAGGAAAATGCAACACAAACTTAGTTCAGAAACAATGGTAACTCAATCTCTAGACACAACAACTAAAACCTTATCTTGTAAGCCTTATTAAAATCTGATTCCTCCAGTAGCAAATCCTTGTGGATCTGCCATGATATCAGGAAACTCTAGCAGCTATGTCTTACCCTTATGCTGTCCCCATTCCAAAAGTACCTAATTCTCTCCTGCTTCCTCTCTTCCTCTGTCCAACCCAGAATCCTACCTACTTGCCTAGTGATTGGCTCCTTTATTCATTAGGGGATTGGTTCACAAGAAGCCACCTGAGTGCATGATTCATCCTCATTCCTCATTCCAGACAACCTCTCTGGAAAGCAGAATTAACATAAAAATACAAGCAGCACAGAGCCACCTGTAACACCTTAACCCTTGCAGAGCTAAGGGTCCTAGACCTGAGGAGACATAAGAGCTATGACACATTGGTTTCACCCAACCGCACCCAGCCCCCTCTGGTCCCACTCAGAGTAGCCACCCTGGTGGAGCAACAGGATCCCAGAAAACAGATTGGTTACACTCTCACCTCTAACTATGGATCTCACTTACCCTCGGATTGCCATAATCAAATACCATAGACTTGGCAGCTTTACACTATTTTCTTATAGTTCTAGGGATGAGAAAGACCAAGGTTAGGGAACCAGATCGTGTACTGTCTGGTAAAGAATCTTGGTTTTTGTTTTGTTGATGATCACTTCTGTCTTCACAGGGTGAGAAAAAGGAAGTTATTCTCTTTCTCTTCTATAAGAGCACAGATCTATCAGATTAGTGTTTTCCCAAATGGCTATATTTAGCTATAATAATGTCCTAAATAACATATCTCCAGATAAAGCTTCCCTGAGGGTTAGGGCTGGGGGTGGTGGGTATACAAGCCAACCTCAGGGAGCATGTTTTTCCCAGGCCATCTTAACCCTTAGTCTTTGGAGCTCTTGTCACAGGATGCAGCCATTTTAAATGTAAGAACTAAGACTCTGTGAGTCCTGTTCACATCTATCTCTAGTCCTTACCATCACAGAATTACTAATGAGTCTCGGGCTGTAGTTTAGATTGGCTTTAAATTCACTTTTGTAGCCTCTGGTGGCTCCAAAATAATAATAATTCTTCTGACACTGCCTCTCACAATCTGGAATTTTAGATCATGAGAAATTCTTATACCATATGCCATACTACATAATTGCAATGTGTTCTGTAAACATAGGATATCCTCCAGACAATGGTTCCGATTAGGTGGAGAAACATACATCCTGACTGAGTGTCTTAGTTAGGGTTTTCCTTCTGTGAACAGACACCATGACCAAAGCAACTTTTATAAAAAACAACATTTAATTGAGGCTGGCTTACAGGTTCAGGCCACTATCATCAAGGCAGGAGCATGGCAGCATCCAGGCAGGCATGGTGCAGGAGGAGTTGAGAATTCTATATCTTCATCTGAAGGTGGCTAGCAGAATACTCCCAGCCAGCTAGGATGAGGATCTTAAACCCACAACCACAGTGACACACCTACTCCTACAGTGTCACACCTCCTAATAGTGCCACTCACTCCCTGGGCCAAGTATATCCAAATCATTCCACTGAGATCTACATCAATGTTAGAAGTATATCCAAACCATCCCACTGAGATCTACATCAATGTTAGAAGTATATCCAAACCATCCCACTGAGATCTACATCAATGTTAGAAATATATCCAAACCATCTCACTGACATCTACATCAATGTTAGAAGTATATCCAAACCATCCCACTGAGATCTAAATCAATGTTAAAAGTATATACAAACCACCCCACTGAGATCTACATTAATGTTAGAAGCAGCTTTGTTCATAATACCTAAGAACAACAGACTCAAAGCCATCAACTGTTGAAGGGGGAAACTTGGTTTAGCTGCTCTTGTAATGGCTAAGGAAACTCTATTTTGCACCAGGTACCCTTTTAGTAGATGTTGGCCTCTGAACTAAATTCCTGATGATGAGCACCTGGCAACCTGTCTCCACTCCAAAATGGAGTCACTGTGGTGAAGTGACTAACTGCTTGCCCTGGCTTCTGTAAACTCACTTATCACTGTGTGCAGGGGGAGTGAAGCAGTTTCTCACGTAGCTGCAAATTCTGCAAAACTGAAGTAACTGTTGTCTTCACTTTTAGAAGCCCTACCCTCACCTGCTTCTGCATGATATGTCTGATTTGGCTTAGAGGTTGCAGTCCTGCTAGCAGTTTTAATAAATTTGTCTAATTACAATCTGTACTGAGTCTGGTGGTCTTTTCTTGGTAGTTTTAAACTACATCACACTCCGAGTGTCATTTCCAGCAATAAAAATGAACACACGTGTGTCCCACATATCAACTGTGTGAAAATCTGGAAAAAAGAAACCTATACTGACTGAAAGCAGATTGGGGTGGCTTCTGAAGAGAAGGGACGGCAGGGATTTCTTGTTATAGGGCACAAGAAAACATGTTTTGTATCACAATTGTGGTAGTTATAAGACTGCACACATCTGTCAAAACCCATCCAGTTCTCTCTGAAGAGAACCGGAGTCCAATTCCCAGCACCCACATGGCAACTCAGAACTTTCTGTAACCCCAATCCTAGAGGATCCAGAACCCTCTTCTGGTACTCTGGGTACCAGACACATATAGGATGCACAGAGATAAGTGCAGATAAAGCCCCCAAGCACCAATAAAATTTAAAAATGGACTTGCAAGTGCAAATTATTCTAAATGGCTACTATGAGAAGCTCAAGAAGAGGAAATGTTAAGATTGATATCACAAACTATCGCCTCTGTTGCGCCTTCAACCTTTCTTCAGGATTCCCTGTTTCCAAGAAAATATTTGAGATGACTGAGAAGGGTTAGACTTTTATCTCTTAGCTACAGGTTTTTGAGACCTCCCTCAAATGCACAGACAAAGATAGAACACCCTCCCCCAGGAGGCACTTGAGTGATTTACTCCAAGCAATATACTCTGACTACCATCACATTCTTTTTAACCTCAAAATTGCTGCTGTAAACAGTAGGAAAATAGACCTTAGATCAGACACTCATGGATCAAATAACATCACTGCCACTTACTAACTGAGTCAAACTGTGCCTGTTATTAAATTCACAAAGCCCGAGTGGGTATCTTCTGATGTCTGGAAATAACAAAATGATCTCTCAAAGTGACCTGAAGGATTTGCCAAGAAGCCAAGTCATTGCTAAGGAGCAGCAGGTGACAGGTGTTTGGTTGGTTGGCGAGACTGTGGCCTTAAATGGATTTAGACAGTATGTGGCTGCTAGCCACCAGGTACCAAGAAGAACTTTCCCAGGAAGTCAGTTTCCCTGGCCCCTTAATGTATTAGTTTCCTATGACAAAGTGCCTGAGAAAAGCAAGTTATGGAAGCAGGGACTTATTTCGTAGCGGTTCATCACACCCAGAAAGGTATTGTGCAGGAGCTGGAAGCAGCTGGTCCCATCGTTTCTTCACTGGGAAGCAAAGAGAGGACTACTGGTGCTTACCTTACTTTCCTGCCACTACTCAGTCCAGGCCCCCAGCCCATGGATGGTACTGCCCACATTTAGAGTAGGGTATGCTTCAATCACTTCAATCTAGAAACTTCTCACAGACATGCTCAGAGAGTTGTTTCCACAGTGATTCTAAATGCTATCAACTTGACAATTAAGATTAACCAGACACTCAGATATCATAGGGTAAAACAGAACCCAGGCGCATCCTATACACCTGATCTTGTCACGCCTGAGCAATGCCAAGGATAAGAAGCCTTTACCTACAGAGACGCTGCTGCCAAACTGCCCTATAACCTTAGGGAAGAAGTACTGTGAGTGTCCCTTGGGATACTAGCCAATGTTCCCTGGTAGGTGAAATTTTCATCTTCACTACCCTAAAACACAAGGAGGGCGAGAAAGAATGATGATGGGAGAGAGGGAGGGAGGGGAGGAAGGAAGGAGAGAGGATGTCAGGCATTAGGGATAGGGATGGGACCAGAGAAAGAGCAAGAGGGGTGGGGAACAAAAGCAGGAGGAAGACAGAGACTCCTGGAATTTTAATGACTCTGAGCTAACTGTTGATGTTTAGTTATGGAGAATAGTTATGGAAAATATTCTCCTACCAGGATCAAAGGAGGAAAGAATGAATGCAAACAACTGTTATCAATGTTTGCCAAAACTTAAGTCCAGAGTAAATTCTGGTAGCGCCGATGTTAGTAATTATGAAGCAGCTGCAAAGAGAAGCATAGATTTTTAAACCTTGGACCAACAATCCTTTAAAGAGGATCTTATTCTGATGCTGTTGCTATAGCAGAATGTCACTGACTAGATAAATAATAGCAGCCTCTGGGGCTCCAAGCATGGGTACAGCCAGGTCTGGATAATGACTGTTGGCATCACTAGCAGCATGGGCTCGCATTTCTAGGGGCTACTTCAGGTGACTTGTGGATTTAACTCATTTCCAGTTATAACCATTCTGTGATATGGTTACTGTTATCTCCATCTTATAACTAAAAAAAACAAACAGTGTCATATGTCTCAGGAGGGAAGAGTTACAACTAGAAACAGTTGTATCTGGATCCAGAACCCAATCACTTGCAGACTATATTATGACCCTCCTGAAGACCGCACAGAGATGAACTGAATGGGCAAGCCCTCTCTCCTTCAGTCTGGCCGAGTAGGAATTGCAACATCCTTTTGCACTCTACCTTTGATCCCATCAGTGCACTCAGGTGGACATTTTCATTCTTTATAGCTCTTGTTTGCCACATAGAGATACCAACAAACCAAGAAAACTACAATAGCTAGCTCTGGTAACTCAGACAGAAACATTTTTGTCCTTCTTTGTTGTCTTGAGACAAGGTCTCATGTAGCTCAGGCTGGCCTCAAACTTACTGTGTAGCAAAGACTGACCTTGAACTCTGAGCTCATCTTCCTTCTACTCCAAACAATAGGATTATAGATGCACAGATGCCCACTGCCCACCTGCAGTTTTACAAAGTGCCAGGAAACTCTAAAGCAAGTCTCGAGATCCCATTTACTGCCTCGGGGCTGGGACTAAAACTCTGTGGGCCAGTGTTTGCCTACCATCCATGAGGCCCTGGATTTGAACTCCAGCCCTGCACATAAAAGTAAGATTCTTCTGTGGGTCCCTGCTGCTTGCTATTGAAATGGGCAAGTTCATGACACCTGGGAAACTACTCAGCACTACTCAGGACACAAAGCTATTATGTGTTTTGGCCCGAGGGACAGTTGAACAGGGTTTGAGGAATTACCTGTGGAGAGAATGAGAGGCGAGAAACACAAGGATGGACAGCAGGTTTGATTGATTAAGCTGTTACATTTTTATGATTTTCAGGCAGGTTTTATGCCCACAGAAGCAGGGGATGGGGAGGGGAATGACACAGAATTGCTTTGTTTTGGGGAGAACACGGCTGTTTTTAAAAGCAGGATATTGGCTAGGTAAAAAGCTTAGCAGAAGAAACAGGACAGAATGGGTTGCTAGGTACCTGTTTACAAGATTTATAGCTACTTGTTTTTAATTGGGGGTAATATTTTTCCATAGAGGCCTTAACACACATGTCCCATAGGAGGAACATCAATATGAACTAACCAATACCCCTAGAGCTCCTTGGATCTATACCACCAATCAAAGAAAACACATGGTGGAACTTGTGGCTCTAGCTATATATGTAGCAGAGGACGGCCTAGTCGGTCATCAACTGGAGGAGAGGTCCTCGGTCCTGTGACGGTTCTATGCCCCAGTATAGGGAATGCCAGGACCAGGAATGGGAGTGGGTGGGTTGCAGGGGGGGGGGGGGGCAGGGAAGGGGATAGGGGATTTTCAGAGGGAAAACTAGGAAAGGGGATAGATAACATTTGAAATGTAAATAAAGAAAATATCTAATAAAAATTAAAACAAACAAACAAAACAAAACAAAACAAAAGAATGAATTGAAGTCAGTTCCTGGGTCCAAGCTGAGGTGACTTTCCAGGCTTTCCCACTCTGTGTGTGTGTCCTGCTCTAGACAACTTTTTCTTGCTATTCTAAAAACTCTCTGGTTGAGACAGCTCTCTCTGCTAGTAAAAATTCTAAAAGCTATCTGGATAACTCATGCCAGGAAAGTCAGGAAAGCTCCTATAAAAAACTATTGGATCTTCTGACCAAGTCAGATCCTGCTAGAAAAATGCTAACAGGGAGGACATTCCTCAGAAGGAATGTGACGTATGTACATTAATATACAAACAAGCCTTACATCCACAGCATTGAGCTCATACCCTGTGCCTTGTCCCAGGGGCAAGTACCATGTCACTCTGTCCCCACCAAGGCCACACACACACTGGGCCTGGCAGCTCCTGGAGGCTCACACCAGTGCTCTGTCTCTGGGGCAGGAACCAAGTTACTCTGTCCCCACCAGGGCCAAGGTCAAGTAGAGGAGATGTGCAAAGCAGGGAAGAACAAGTGTTTTCTCCAAAAGCTTTGGTTATATGTGTATTTTTTGTTTTTAATAATAATAATAATACATCTATACACACACAAGAAGGAATTGAACATAGTAGAACAATACTAGGATCCTAGCACACAGGAGGCTGAAATTGGAAGATTGTGAGTTCTGGGCCAGCCTTGCCTAAAAGTCCCTGTCAGAAAAACAGTAACAATAAAGCAAACCCACACAGTTTTGAAGAACTTCTTTTCCAAGCCTTGAAGAGAACAGCTCCTCTTCTCTTTAGTCTCGGCATCAACCCAGGAGAGCTCACATTATACTGCAAGTACAAGTGTGCTCACAGAAAGTTTGCCTCCTACTGTGATATTAGTGATCCCACCAAACCTTATGTTGGAATCTTAGTTTCCACTGCAGCCACATCAAAAGCAACAGTGAGTTAGCATGAGTGGATTATACAGGGGTGGATCAGTTTTGTGTAGGTTTGTAGCTGATAAAAGAATGGGTTTGGCCGGGCAGTGGTGACGCACGCCTTTAATCACTTTGGAGGCAGAGGCAGGCAGATTTCTGAGTTTGAGGCCAGCCTGGTCTACAAAGTGAGTTCCAGGACAGCCAGGGCTATACAGAGAAACCCTATCTCAAAAAAACAAAAACGAAAACAAACAAACAAAGAACGGGTTTGGTACACTTCTCATTATATTGCCAGATGCAGGTGTTGTGTTCTTGAACATCTCAAGTCTAAGCCCTAGAAAGAAAAAAATGTCATGCACCAATGTGTTTTGGGAAAATATGTAAAGAGAAGAACATGGCCAAGCTTGAAGAAACAAATCGTAAGGGATATGGGGTGTTCTGGAAGTCACAAGACCACACAAGCTAAACTGAACACTCAAGACCATAGAGGGAGAGGCAGAGACGCAAGCAGCTTAGCGAAATGGTCCTGAGCCAATAGTAACTCATGTGTGAAGCCTTATCTGGAATCACAGTCAGTGTCTGGTAATCAACTAAGGAGAAATAGGGAGAGCACATGGGATATAACCTACAAAATGACTATTTTTCTGAATAACAGAATGAGGGGTAAATTCCTAATTCAGAAAAATATACTGTTCTTTGAAAATATGTAGAAGTATAATGAAGAAAACACAAAATCTTAATCTTCCTATTCAAAGATAACTATTACAAAAATTTGCTGTATTTTTATTTTTAAAGTTGATTGGTAGTATTATATAAAATAAGTGATTTCATCATTTTTTTTTTTTACAAATAGATTGCAGTTATTTGCTTAGGTAATTAAATCTTCATTAGAAACAGACTTTTAAGTGGACATATAACAAATATCTTACTGAATATCATCATTGGTCTTTTGTTAATACTAGATCACTACTAATTTTTCACACACTGAAAAGAAAATGATAATGAATACTTAGTTCATAATTCTTTATGTAAGTATATATTTTAGAGAATATATTTCTAGACATTACTTTGGTGGGCATGATACTTTATGTTGATTAACACTTTGACAGGATCTAACATCATGTAAGAGACAACTCTGTGCGTATCTCTGGGAGGGAGATTCTAGACTGAATCAATTAAGTTGGGAGATTGTTCACAACTTCCACAGTGGTGTCCAAGAACCTAAGTTGGGTCTTCAGTCTACATGGCAAGGGTTGAGCCATCTAACTGAAGCTAAATGTCTGCATTTGGAAAGAAAACCATATACCTCTAAAACATACATACATTTATTTAAATATTATTTTATGGATATTTTGCCTGCACATAAATCTGTTCACCATGTGCATGCCTGGTACCAGTGGAGGCCAGAAGAGGGTATTAGATTCCTGGAACTGGAGTTACAGATAGTTATAAACTATCACATGGGTACTGGAAATCAACACAGGTCTTCTACAATAGCAGTAACTGCTTTTAACCACTGAATCATCTTTCCAGCTCTACATGTTTCATTTACAGTTTCCTTCTTGTGCTAA
Organism: Mus musculus; assembly: GCF_000001635.26. Lineage (NCBI taxonomy): Eukaryota > Metazoa > Chordata > Mammalia > Rodentia > Muridae > Mus > Mus musculus. The sequence goes on along the minus strand of NC_000070.6, from coordinate 6,459,142 downwards.
TTTTTGATGGACAACGTGCTGTTTAAAAATATTCTGGATCTATAAAGTACAAGGGTGAAGATCAGAAATGAAGTACGAATCTAGAAGATGCACTGATGTCTCTATTCCTGTGAGGAAGACAAGCTGTACAGATGACAGATAATAGGCACCTCTGACAGCCATGCAGAACTCAAGGAGTGAGAGAGCTGTGTGAGACGGGTTTAGAGCAGTGGTTCTCCACTTTCCCTTTAACATAGTTCCTCATGCTGTGGTGACCCCCAGTGAGAAAATGATTTTCATTTCCACTTCACAACTGTAGTTTTGCTACTATTGTGAATCATAACGTAAATATCTGTGTTTTCCAAAGGTCTTAGGCAACCCCTGTAAAGGGGTTGAGCCTCACAGGCTGAAAACTGCTGGTTTATAGAGTACCCACTTTTATTTCTAACAGTTGCACATTAAAAATCAGGAATGGATGTTGGCAGTTGAGAGACTGTAGGGATCATGTGAGCTCATGAGTTTGAGGTTAACCTGGGCAACATAGCAGAACATCTCCTCTCCATCTCAAGAGAGAGACTGAGGGAAAGGGAGATGGTAGGGGCCACCATCTGGTTCTGAGAATTTCAGAACCAACATTAGCTGCAAGTGCAAGTTTTTAAACATATTATAAATGAAACTTTGGAAATTAAAAATTAAAATTACATACTGAAGTTAACCAAACTGTACATCTTAATGAACTTCTATAGTTAGAAGAGCTATTATAAAACTGACAATTCAGGTTGGTTTTGATACTTTCACTATTAAATATATCCTATATACTTACCCATCCAAAAAAAAAAAAAAAGAAAAGAAAAGAAAAAGAAAGAAAAGAAAATCCATGCAGTGGCTTGAATAGGTTTGGCCCCCATGATGGACTGACTCGTGTGTTTGAATGCTTGGCCCATAGGGAATGGCACAATTAGGAGGTATGGTCTTGTTAGAGTAGATGTAGCCTTGTTGGAAAAAGATATTTAGTTTCTTAAACAACAGACATACACAAATATGCACACACATGCATGCACACACACACACACACACACACACACACACACACACACACACCCTAACTCTTAAATAGACTTACCCAAATCTTTGAGATGTTTACCCTAAGTCAGAACAAACAGCTTCAGACTAGCAGAAATTTCTGTCTTCAACACCCCTTCAATTCCTTCCTTACAAAACTGGTTAAGTTACTAGACAGTCAACATTATGAAATCCAATGTGAGGGTGGGGGCAGGCAAAGGGACCCAGGAGCAGGGTGTAAGGGAGAGAGAAGCAAGGGAACCATGGAAGCTTGGAAGCAATTGGGTAGGTAAAATACTGCAGACAGCAGCAATGTTAAATGCTGCTTTAGTATGCTGAAAGTGACCAGTGAATGTGGAGATTTGACATTGTAGAGGAGGTGTGGTAATGGAAGTGCAATTGAAATGGATGGAACTGATTGCAAAGAGGAAAAAATGGAGACAGCATGTGCAGATAAATATGTCAAGAAGTCCTGTGAGGAATGAGATGCTGGAAGCAAGTACAAGATAGGGGAAAGCTTATTTCAATCTTAAAAATATGTTAAACTCCCACCCAGAGCTCAGGGAACCCCACTTAAGAGAGTACAAGAAGAATAAGAACCAGAGGGGTTGTTCCATATGGTTAGTTTCCACTCCTTCAGTCCCAGCTTGCTCCTTCCTTCCAGTCTCCTGAGCATCTCCCACAGTGTCTCCCTCGAATCACTCCCTGCATCTCCTTTTATTCTTTTATTATTTCCAAGAATCCTCTCTTCCTGTCAGTGTCCCACTTCCTATTTCCTGCCTCAGCTCATTGGCCATAGGCTTTCTTATCGACAGGTGTTGCCTATGAGAGATTCTCTCTACACCCTCTGAATCAACTAAGCAAGGCCCATATCAGCTCCAAACACAGGGCCTACCTGGGTTTGCAATCATGTCCTCTGCGTATATATTGTAGCTATAAGCTTGGTATTTTTCTAGGCCTCTTGATTCTGAGAACAGAAGCATCTCTGACTTTTGTGCCTGTTCTTGGGACTTATTTCCTCCTGTTAGGTGGTTATGTCCAACTTTGAAATGATGATTTTTGCTTCATGTTATTATATTTTATTTGTCCTGTTTGGCTGTTATCTCTTAGTAGCTTGTTCTTTTCTAGTGAGAGACAGAAAGGGAATGGATGGGGGAACCTGGAGGAGTGGAGGGAGGGAAAACTTTAATCAGAATACACTGTATGGAAAAAATAATATATTTTAGTAAAATGAAAAAAAAAAAGTTACTATTCAGATGGGAAAAATCCAATACTGACAGAAGATAGATTGGCTAAGAGAATGACAGAAGAAAGCATAATTTCAGATTCTTGATTGCTGGGAAGAAACTTTGATAGAAACCAGAACATCTTTTATACACACACACACACACACACACACACACACACACAGAACACAGAACACAAGAGAAGAGAGGCCAGTGAGGTAGAGAGGTGTCAGGAAAGTGAGAGACTGCCAGCTCTCAGTTCTCTTAAATTCTTGTCCCTAACAAACTATTATAGCAGAAATCTCTCTCTTCAGAGCTAATGTTAAAGAAAGACCCTTTGAAAAATATTTCTCCCTTCTTTTTGTCCAAGAAACACCTAAAGTAGGAAGGACCACTTATAATCAGAAGTGCGCTGTTACAATAGGTGTGGGAGCTGAACTGAGCTCTGATGTGTGGAGGAGTAAATACTCTGAAGGGACAACTCAGGAAGGGCTCAGTGGCTCAGGAGAATTAGGAAAACAGAAAACTACAAAAGGCTGGTCAGGCAGCTTGTCTGCTAGCAGCAATTACAAAAGTTAGATTCTGTCTTCCCACACCCATTTCAAAAGAATGGCTTTCAGGACCTTGAAAGAGATACTTCTGAGCTGCAGGAGATGCATAAACATACCAAAGGAACAGAGGAGTGATTGGCAAATGTAAGCAGCTTGGGAGTGCTTTGTTGGTGGTGTGTGTGTTATAGGTGTGGAAATGAATTCATAGCTGTATGCTCCTGGGCTGTGTGCCCTTGGGAGACCAGGCATCAAAGCCAGGGCTTCTCACAGAACCCAGCACTCACTAGCCATGCTAGCCAGTTAGTTACTGCCTCAGACTCCCCAGTGTGTTGGGGTTACAGGCTGGACCTGATATGCTTCATTATTTTAATTGTTTTTTTCTCACATGGATGCCCGGATGCATATTCAGATCCCCGCCCACATGTGGCAGATACTTTGCTGGCAGCTATCTCCCCAGCCCCACACGAGTTCCAGCCTATGTAGACAGTAGTTGAGGACAGCAACAAGATCTCTTGGCAGCTTTGAACAGGTACTGAAAGGGGCTTAGGGCCATCCGGAGGAACCCTTAGAAATGATGCCAGAGCTTTAAGGCTCTTAATATGGAGAGGGAACGAGATGGAAGTCCCCCGTTTTTGTAAGCTAAGATCAAAGCTTGAGAGAACTCAGGACCTGGATAGAATTTGGCCAAGGAGAGACTCTGTCACTCTCCACCACTACCAGGACCACATCTTTCCTCAATGTTTAATGAAAAGAAAACTTAGATTCTGGTCTATTTTTTAATTACTTTATTCCAGCCAAATTAATTTCTCTCCTTTGAGTCCATAGCATCTACTATACTATTTGCCACACAGAAAATTTTCAGATGGTATCTTAGCCATTCTCATAATCTTATGTCATTGTGCACACATGCACACAAGCTCGTTCCCAAGGACCATTAGGGTAGTTACAGAGTCTGTGCAGCACTCGGATAAAAGGAAGAGATTCACTGACATAGGGTACTCAGGTCTCTTCAGTTATGACTTCCGATCTTCCCCCACATGCTGCCAGTGATGAAGGACAGCTAATTGTTGCCATTGTTGTGCTTTTTTTTCAACCCTGCAGAACTTGATTCTTAAGCCAACACTAGGAGTGTTTCAACACACACAACTTAGAGGCTTGTTATTTGAGAGTCCCTTAAAGGTAAGCAATATCCAGCGTATTCTCAGGGTATTGAGAAATCATAACCCCAATGAAATACGAGTCATAGTTGGCAGGACAGAATATAAAAGGTAAGTATTGTTGAAGGTAAGAACCTTTCTTTACTGCTAGTGGGAGTTAAATGGATACTTTGAAAGCACAGTAGCAGACTTTCAGAGTTCACAGATGGACTTATTAAAACAGTCTAGAAACTCCACCCTTTGATTTCGACTTCACTCAACAGAAATGAAAGCATTTACACACATAAACGGGTACGTGAATGCTTATAGCCAAAAGGTGGGAACACTGCTGTGCCTGGCAACTGTTGAATATATTAACAGGAATGCAGTGTGTGATACAATGGAATACACTTCCGTGATAAAAAGGAATAGAATGTTGACTTGTGCTATACCTCAGACGAACCTTGGAAGCATTGTGCTAAATGAAAGAAATCAGACACAAAGACCACATATTGTATGGATGTTTTTATTCTAGATGTCCAGGCTAGGCAAATTCACAGAGACAGAAAGTTAAGTACTGTTTTCTAGGGCAAAGGTTTGTGGAGATGCACCTAGGAGTAGTGATTGCTAAAAGGTAAAGGTTTCTTTTTGAGATAGTAAAAATATCCCATCACTGTGATAATAGTTGCAACCTAAATATGAATATTACTAAGAACCGCTACACCATACACGGGCGAAAAAAATAAAATAAAATCCCATCGATTATTTATTTCAAAGACTGAAATTTGGGACTAAACATCCAAAAACCTTGTTATTTCAAATCCCCGCCGCCAACGAACTGGGGGGCTCCCGGGCAGGTCTCAGGCTCACGTGGGAGGTATCCTCGCCGCAGCAGCGCTGCAGAGGTTAGTCGGGGCAGTGTAGGACGCGGCTCCCGCGGCCTCAGGTCACTGCGCGCCCCTCCTCCGGGCCTGAGTCACGGCGTCGCCCGAGTCCCCACGCGAGGATGCTGCGGTGAGCGCCGTCCGGACGCCGCGGGCCCTGGGGCGCAGCGTGGGGCTCCCGGCCGCCCGCCCGCCTGCCCGCCCGGTGCGGCCGCTCGGGACTGCTCGGGACAGTCGGCGGCCTGCGAGCCCTGGGCCTCCATGGCGTTCACCCGGAAGAGGCAGCGCGAGCAGCAGCTGCAGCTCTACTCCAAGGAGAGGTGCGCGGGGCGGGAGGCCGGGCCGGGCGGCAGCCGGGGACTCTCCTGCAGGCCGCGGCCGCCTCCGGGGCCGCAGAGCCGCGCGCGGGTGGGCCCGGCTGGCGGGGGCGCCTGGGGACGCGAAGGCAGGGCGGTCCCCGCGCCCGCCCGCCCGCCGTCCCACGCCGGCGTCTCCCCACCGACCCTCCGCGCCCTGCATGGGAGGCTGTTGGGGAAGCGCGTGCGGCGGGGCGGCCGCGGTCAGCCGCGGCCCAGGGAGGACGTGGGTAGAGCTCCGGCCTCCCTCAGATCCCGTCCCCGCACAGGAAAGCGCACTTCCGCCCCGTGGGTCCCTCCCAGGGCGGTTGGTTTTGTGACCCAGCTGTGGTTCCAGCGGGAACGCGGGCTACATTTTTGTTTGTTTGTTTTGAGATGCGGGTTTGTCTGTGGGAGCCGGGATCCGACGGTCACGTTGTTGCTGAGTGGATCCAGCGAAGCAGGCTATGCCAGGAAATGCAGGTGCAGCTTTTATTCTGGGTGCTCTGCGGAGGCTTCACCTGTAGCTATTGCTCAACCCGCCCTCTTCCCCAAGCCCCGCATCTCTCTCTAAGATGTAGTGGGCTGGCAGGGTGGTCCGCGCTGAAATTACCTTTCCACCTCCGGAATTTAAATGGAATTTCTTTGTCTGGCACCCGACGACTTGTTAAGACTTGTTGGTGCTCTGTGTTACATTGAAGAGCATTCAGATTAACATTTGAAATGTTTTAAACGCGTGGCCTGTCATGTTTCTAGGACTTAGTCATTTGTAACAATCCTGTGATAAACAGCGAAATCGGACAGGGGGTGTTTTGTCGTAGATTCTGACTTATTTTAATCGTCTTACGCTGCTCTGTAATGTTAGAGGAACTCGCTGCCCCGGTTATTTCCAGCAAATGCTGGTTTGTTTACATATTATGTACATATGTTCACAGTACTCCAAGGTAGGAGTGCTCCCAGCCCAAACATTTATCAGCTGCCAGCATCAACTCTTCCCTACACTCAGCACCAGCAGCTGATTTCTACTTCCTGATCACCCCAAATTTTTATTTTGAACGTAAACCAAGCAGATTCTTTATAAATCATAGAATCCATTTTTAAAAAGGGGAACTTTTAAAAGTTAACTTTGGAAAACCAACCTTACAGAGACCCAGATCTACCATTTCTGCCCACGCGTTTCTTGGCTTATCTTTTGGCAACATTGGCTTCAAATGGGCAACGTGTTTATAAAGGTGTCGGGTTTCAGCTATCTCAGGGTTTCGCTATCTCAGAGAACAGTTCTTTCCCAGAGCTTGAGGCTAGCTTCAGAGATAACCAGGGGCCTCTCTGCTGGGTGTACTCACAGAGGGTTTAGATTTCTACAGCTACCAAACACTGAACCCAGAGAAAGAGAAACTGAAGTTAGCTTGTGTCTCTGACTGCTGATTCAGCTGCAGTTAGAATACGGTACATTTTCCACATAAGTAGAAGCTCCTGCCTGGGAGATTCTGCCGCAGTGATGACAGAAGACTGGAGAAAAGTCGGTATATTCCAGATGTTTAGTGAGATAGAGATGAACAGCGCTGGTATTGTATATGGCATTTAAGAGGGCCGGAGAAAGAAACCGGCTGGAATTGTTAGGTACGATATGAGACTCGGTTAAATATTAATTCTAGATAATTTTTTAGCAAATGTCACATGTAGATTTGGGGACATATTTATACTAAAACCACAGTACAGACTAAATATATTGTTTATCTAAAATTCCACTTCCATCTGGACATCCTGTACTGTTATTTGCTAAACAATACAACCTTGCACTCTGACTTAGATTTCAAATAACCGTGCACTGGTGCTGTTTGATGACGTTTATGGGGGCGGGAAGCTTAAGTTTTAGGACTAGAAAGGAAATAGTTCAATAAAATATTCTTGTATCCCTACAATTATGTCAGGAGACATATTGACTTTACTGGTTATTTCAAAAGGCCACGATTAGATGCCAATGAAGGCAAATGAAAAGTCAAGAGACAATTCCAATATATTCTCTGAAATACTTGGGCATGGCAGAAATGCTCTGTGGGTAAGCAAATGAGGATGCTCTACAAACTACCACTGAAGATATCTCCACTTAGGAATATTTCTGTTTAAGTTTTGTTGTCCCAACTCTTCTCATCTTAGGTGATGTAGAGGTTTAGATGGCTGAGATGCCCCGAGCCTTCAGAGAGAGAGAGAGGAGAGAGGAGAGAGGAGAGAGAGAAGAGGAGAGAGAGAGAGGGGAGAGAGAGAGAGAAAAGAGGAGAGATGTATTCTGTTGGTTTGTAAGCCGTTGTTTTAGCTCAAGCATTATTGATTATGAAGTTTCTGTTATGCCTGTATGTCACAGTCATTTCACAAACTTCCACTTTGCTCTAAATAGTCCATGGATGTGCAGTTCCTTAGTTATGCTGATATTAAATTTCTTTTACTCAGCATATTTGCTTATCAATTTAGTTTGCATTTATTTATAATACGTTTTTAGAATACGAAGTGATTTGTTATTCTCCTGTGTAACTTTCCATTTCTAATATGGAACATTCTAGTTTTTTATTCTCCGTTGTAGGTTATGCTAGGCATTAGAAACAGATATAGATAGCAGAATCAGGGCTCAGTTAATCAGGAGTGCTTTTGGATCACAAAATTGTGCCTTTAAAGAAATTGGCTCATTTTTTTAAACATATAAATCTTTGAGTGAGAAAATAAATATTGCAAATATTTGACTAACTTAGAATTTACATTGGCTTCATCAAAAATGCTTAGTAGTCCATTTCCTTATTCCATTATTATCTCAAATTAACTTATTCCCAAACAAGAATCTACTCATAAATAGAATTTGAGGCTTTTTTTGCTGTATGATTTGCATTATCTCTGTCTTTTAAGTGTGGTAGAAATAGCAAAAGGCATTAAGGATTCAGTACTTAATTATAGTTTCTTCCCTCCATCCCTCCCCCACCCTCATTCTTCCTTCCTTTTTTTTTTTTTATGAGCCCATACTTCCCAAGAGCTGTGATTACGAGCATGCATCATACCTAAGACTGTATTAACCACTGTACAATATTTTCCTTTTTTGCTGTTCTTGATACACTGGGGATGGAACTCAGGGCCATGCATGGTAGATAAACACTTGAAGTCTGAGTTATATCTTTGGCCTGGTTTCTTCTAAATACCACTGCAGTCTCAATTTTTATCACCAGATTTTTAGAAATTGCCTAGCATTTTAACTCAAAAGATTTTGAAAATTAGCGTTTCATTTTGTTTCTTTTTTCCCCTAGTGCTGAGGATTGAGCACAGTGACTTTCAGATGGTAGGCAATATTCTAGCCAGCCCCGTTACTTACTATATATATAGGTTTTAAGCTGTCCTGGAACTCACTCTGTAGACCAAGTTGGCCTCGAATTCAGAAATCTACCTGTCTCTGCCTCCCAAGTGCTGGTATTAAAGGCATGCGCCACCACTGCCCAGCTTAATTTATATTTTATGAGAAGCTTTGAATTGTTATCTTTTTCCTAAGTGTATCTTTTAGGAACATATAACAACCTCACTGTTTCTAGTAATATTTTTGGTCTGATATTAATTTAGCTATACTGGGAGTTTTAGGTGATTTTTGTTATACAAAATTTTCCACTCTTAATTATTTCTGTCTTCCCTCACTTGACTTTATCATTGTTTACTAGTAAAAAGCAGCATTGCCAAATAACCCCTGATTTTCCACTATGGAAAATGCGATGTGTAAGCTTTTCAAGTTGTAGGTTAAACCTCCTGTTGTTATCTTTGCTGTTTGTGTTGTTTCCTTCTATCTGGAATGTGGTAGCCACCTCTTTAAACTTATTTTAACCCTTAATTCAGTGACTTAAGGTTTGGAGATACACACTGGGATTTTGGCTAAGAGACTGACAGTTTTGTTGTTTGCATAATTATAATCGGCATTGTACAGAGAAAGGATAAGGCTACCTTTGTTAAATCTGCACTTTTTGAATATCAAAAAACAAAAAAAAACAAAAAACAAAACAAAACAAAACAAAAAAACACCCAAAGGGAAATGGAGTATAAATCAATTTTTGTATAATGTGTTTGAAACCTGAGTTTTATTTGCTTACTATTAGGGCTTTGTCCCCTTTCTGTAAGTCTCTTGGGATCCTGTGTAGGAGCTGTTCTCATTAAACATCAACAGTTCAGTCCATTCTCTGGTACTAGCTACAAATTCGGTTTCATACTCTACTTAACAATTTAAATAAACTGAAATATTTCTAGATGGTCTACTTCTGTTCATATAAAAACAAACCTGATTTCAAAAAAAAATTATTTCTGTAACCTTGTTTTGTATATGTTTCTTGTGAATAATGAATTATCTAAATTTTAAACTTAAAGCCATTACATTTTTTTCATTCATATTGTGCATATATGCATGTGTGCATATATGCATGTGTGCATGTGTGTGTATGTGTGCATGTGTGAGTGGAGGTCAGTTGCAGGAGTCAGTTTTCTGCTTGTACCATGTGGACCCAAGAGATCAAACAGGGTATCAGGCATGGAAGCAAATACTGAGCTGTTTGCCAGCCCCTTGTTGTTGGCCTTGTTGGCAGGTCAGTTTGAGTCTTTGTGTTAGACAAAGTTTATTTATTATTATGACAGAGTTATTTCTTCTGTATTCTTTGACTGTATGCCCCCAGTCCCTTTTCCTTTGGATTAAGTGAAATCCCTATGTCTTCTTTCTATTTTCCCGCCAAGTATGGGGTTCTATATTCTAACTTTTTCTTTGCTTTGGTGCTTATTCGTTGACATTTAGTATGTAATTTACTACCTGAAGCTAGCCATTCTCCCTAGCTTCCTCTCAGTCAGTGCACAGGCCCTGGAACAGCTCCTCCTGTTGCCCCGTGATAAATTATAGTCCGCTGTAGTTGTTAAATCTGTACATTAGGATTGCCTGATTAATAATTGCATAGTTTTATGGGCATACTTGCTACAGTCTTTGATGGGTTTTCTTTCTTGCATGTCATGTCTTCCTAATGAAAATTTTCTGCCTTAGTAATAATATCCTATAAATGTTCCTCCGAGCAGGGTCTGATGATAGGAAGCGGCCATAGTTTCTGCGTGCCTACACATATCCTTATTTTGCCCTTGCTTTGAAAATAGTCTTGCTGGCATTTATCATTTAACATTTCTAGACAAAGGCAGATGGCCAGAGGATAGCTGAGGACTCGCTGGAGAAGCAATGTAGGTCATGATAATACTATTAGAGAAATGGTCAGTCACTGGTGTGCCCTGCTCTCCTCTCAACAGCACTGCGCTACTCAACTTTGCCACTTAAGATAGGGAGAAACTTGAACCCTGCAGCATGACCAGGCTTTGCCATGCCTTACCCTCACTGGCCTGAGGGGGGACTGGCTAAATCTATAAGATCTGGCAGGACTCGAGGTACCCCGTTTGTAGTTGGTAAGCATGAACATATTCCCTGGCATCACTGCGGGGCGAGTAAGGTTTACGCCTGTGGACAACCAGAACTAATGATCTTTTTTTTTTCCATTTTTTATTAGGTATTTAGCTCATTTACATTTCCAATGCTATACCAAAAGTCCCCCATAGCCACCCACCCCCACTCCCCTACCCACCCACTCCCCCTTTTTGGCCCTGGCGTTCCCCTGTACTGGGGCATATAAAGTTTGCGTGTCCAATGGGCCTCTCTTTCCAGTGATGGCCGACTAGGCCATCTTTTGATACATATGCAGCTAGAGTCAAGAGCTCCGGGGTACTGGTTAGTTCATAATGTTGTTCCACCTATAGGGTTGCAGATCCCTTTAGCTCCTTGGGTACTTTCTCTAGCTCCTCCATTGGGAGCCCTGTGATCCATCCATTAGCTGACTGTGAGCATCCACTTCTGTGTTTGCTAGGCCCCGGCATAGTCTCACAAGAGACAGCTACATCTGGGTCCTTTCAATAAAATCTTGCTAGTGTATGCAATGGTGTCAGCGTTTGGAAGCTGATTATGGGGTGGATCCCTGGATATTGCAGTCTCTACATGGTCCATCCTTTCATCTCAGCTCCAAACTTTGTCTTTGTAACTCCTTCCATGGGTGTTTTGTTCCCAATTCTAAGGAGGGGCATAGTGTCCACACTTCAGTCTTCATTCTTCTAATGATCTTAAACACAAAGACAGAGCTGGATTCTGGGCAGCTTTGCAGGCTACCACTTTTTCATGTGTAACAGAGCAGCACTGCTGCTATGGAACTATTTATAAGTAGACTGTCTTCTCTGGAAGCGTTGGAGGCCTCCTCTCTGTGGTGTTTGCTGCCATTTATCCAGCCCTGCTGATTTCCTTAGACTCAGGTTTACTTGGTCTGTTTTCTAAATAAGCTCACCTATTCAGTATCTCCACTGCGTTTTGGAGTTGAACTTAAGTAATTAAGTAAATGTTTGACAAGGTCACTGAGCTTAGCCATGTGTGATGGTTGGTTGTGTCACCTGGATGGCATTGGGAAGCACCTGTGGACATTTCCAGAGAAGGTCGACAGAGAACAAGGCAAACCCACAATGTGAATGTCCATTGTGGGTTGAAAGAGGAAGGAAGGAAATGTGCAGGGACATTGATGCTAACTGCAGCCGATGCCTCCCTACCAGGAGATAGTAAAACCTATGCACTCTGAGCTACAAAGAGAAAACTAACACACCGTGATTGAGCAGGAGCTGGCACTAGCACCGAGGTCTTGGGCCCAAGTTCAGCCTTTGTCCCACTGTGACTTACTGATTCTGTTTTAAGCACAAAGTATCTGAACTGTAGGCCAGTACTTACTGTTATGGTCTCTGAACTTCAGTCTGCAGTGATAGAAGCCTAGTTTATGTAGCAGCGGAATCGTAGCCTCTCTGTGTCCTGCAGGTAGCAGAATGAGCAAGCCTGGCGCTTGCAGGCCAGGTCCACATCAGACTCCAGCTGTACTCTGATTTCTAGATGATCGTGATTGTGAGCACCCGAGGGTGGCAGAAGCTCGTGGTTCTGTCAGTCAGGTGTCCAGGCTTTCTGTTGTTTGCTTGTTCTTTCCAACCACTTCTTTACATCTGTCAGGTCCCCAACACTCCCCGGGCTATGGTTTTGTGTGTGTACTGCAGATTGTCTGCAGGGCCCCGAAGGTGCTGGGTAAGCACTCCCCCACACAGCTTTATCACCCTGCACACTGGCCAATGGCCTGGATGAGTAAGGAAGCCCAAAGACTTTTAAGAGCATTGGCAGTGTTTCTCCCTTTATCCTCATAGCTTGTGGAGACTTGAAATTAGAAGCATCAGGCTTTATGGGTTGTGTTGGCGGAAGGGTTTTGTTAGCTGATCTGGGTCAGGATGTAATTTTCTCACTCCGTTGAGAAGACAGTGTAATTTCTTAAGAGTCGGGCTAAGTAATGGAGCAGTAGACTTGCTGTGGAGGGGAAGGACTACAAAAGTCAGCAGAAGTAGTGACATTGGTTTTGCTAGGAGCCCACAGCTTTTGTGGAGGAAGAGGAACCAGTCATTTATATGAGCCAATGAATACCAGGACTAGAAACACTCTTTAATCACTTTAATCACTCAGACATTTCTATGCAAATTTGTAGCATATGGATAACTTGACACTAATTAGAGACACCTGGGGAGAGGGAGCCTCAGTTGAGGAACTGCCTCCATCAGATTGGCCTGTGAGCTGTCTGTGGGGCACTTTCTTGATTGCTAATTGATGGGGGAGCGCCTGCCCAATATGGGCAGTGGCACCCTGAACAGGTGGTTCTGGGTTGTTCAAGAAAGGTAGGTTGGTTTTTTTTTTATTAGATATTTTCTTTATTTACATTTCAAATGTTATCCCGAAAGTTCCCTATAACCTCCCCCCACCTTGCTCCCCTACCCACCCACTCCTACTTCTTGTCCCTGGCATTCCCTTGTACAAGAAAGGTAGTTTTACATGAACCTGGAAACGGCGTTCCTCTGGGAGGTATCCTGAGTTCCTGCCTTCAGGTTTCTCCAGATCAGTGGTTCTCAACCTCCCTAATGCTGTGGCCCTTTAATACAGGTCCTCATGTTGTGGTGACAGCCAACCGAAACTTATTTTTTTGTTGCTACTTCATAGCTGCAATTTTGCTACAGTTATGAGTCATAATGTCAATGTGTGCCTTCTGATGGTCTTAGGTGACCTTTGTGAAAAGGTTGTTTGTGACCCACAGGTTGAGAACCATGTCTCTAAATGAGACCTATAACCTGTAAGCATACATAAAGTCTTTTCTCCCTAGGTTGTTTTCTGTCATGGTGTTTATCACAGCAACGAGAGGCCAAGTGGAACAAGGGGTAATGGGTGTCTTGGGGCCACTGAAGCTTGAGGCGATGGGAGGTTGAGAGTACAATCCAATGCTGAAAAGCTGCAGACTTGTGTGAAGGTATCAACCTGCCAGGGGAGGCAGTGGGTTCTCCTACTGAGAAGATGCAACATTCCCGAGTCTTGAATTCAGGACCACAGTGGGCGGGACCCCCCTTGAGGAGCTTTGGGAAAGAGAAACAGAGATAAGGTACTTGTAATCATCACTGCAGGCCCTGTCAGTGGACTGGAAACGGACAGATGTGTACCTGGGGTAGACCAGGAAACAGGATGTGAAACAGTGCCAGATGTGTACCTGGGGTAGACCAGGAAACAGGAAGTGGTAACAGTGACAAGTGTGGAGAAGCTTGGTGGCGCTAATGACAGCCCCTCACTTCCCTTCTGACACTTTACATTTACCCCAATGCAGAGAACTTGGCCAGTTTGCTGAATTCTGAACATTAAAGAGAAACCAGTGAAGCAAAGAGCAGTGGAAATCTTCAGAAGCTGCAGTTGTCCAGGGTAACCCGTTTGAGCCAAGGGACCGAGGCTGCAGCCTTACCTGAAACCTAGATTTTTTTTAAGGAAGCAGAATTGAAAGTTTCAAGTAAGGAAAAAAAAAAAAAAAAAGACAACCACAAAAACCCCCACCATACATATATATGTATGTATGTGTGTGTGTATACACACACACACATACACACACAAACATACACGTTCTGGAAAACCTTTTCATTCAAGAACTGTGTACATCATCAAAAATATAATTCAGAATTTCTAGTCCAAGTTCCCTTTCCTGAAGAGCTGCAGAAAGGAAGACAACCAAACATTATACAGAATGGCTATATACTAGTGCCACCCGCCCCTCCCCCCAGCTGTTTTCCAGATCTGAGTCTAGAAGTTATAACTGGCTTCAAGAAAGTTGGAGCCTTCCCTGAAAGGAGGCTTTGAAAAAGGCTGTAGGTTAAAAAAAAAAAGACAAAACCAATTTTTTAAAGTTGTGTTTGAAATGAGGTTGCATATAGCTCCTCGGCAGGACCACGTGGATTTAGGACAAAGAAAAGGTCTCTTCCTTTGTAGTCTTCTCATGGCAGGGACCTTGCTCTAAAAGAGAATTTCATTTTGTAAGATGCAGAGGACGCAGGTATCTGCCGACATAAAAATGCAGGGAGCTTCCAAGTAGAATTGCCGTTGTCTAGTGATGTAGGGACTTTGAGAGTCACTGCAAAAGCAAGCATGCACTAGCTGCTGGCAGTTCTAGATAGACAGATGGTTCGCAGACCATGGAGAAGGAAGGAGGAAGTTGTCACCATTTACCACTGTGAATTACCAGTGAAGTCCCACCCTGGTGCGCTAGTCTTCTGATTGGCAGGTAAGACAGGTAGTAAATACCAGTCATCTTCACTTGGGCAGAGAATAAAGATGGGGAGACGGACGTGCATACAGTTAGATGGAATCTAAGCGACTGGTTAGAGTCTGAAGAGAGTACTGCAGAGCCTGCTCTTAGCATGCTGAGTACTTTGAACTAAAGAGCTGAGAAGGCTTCGGAAAGTCTGACCTCTTGCCTCTACACCCTTCTAAAGTGAGTCATGAATCCAGAACTCGACTTCCACATACTGTGTCATAGAACTAAGGCCGTCTCCATTAAGCAGCCACAGAAACTAGAAAGGTCAATTTCTGTTCCTCTCATGAACACCTTCGCTGTGAGGGGTCCTGAGCACACCCTGGAGGTGGAGGACTCTGAACAGATCTGCTGTTGGGATCCCTGCCCACACAGCCCCTCTGTGCTTCAAGTTTCTGCACAGCTGGCTACTTTGTTTGTGTCTCAGGGACTTAAGCCTAAAAGGAAGGCAGTTCCCCTGGGTCTTTGGAAGGCCCTCCTGTCATGCAAAACTTTGATTAAATAAATTTGTTGAGCTTTTCCCTTGTGTGCCTGCCCTTGTTACAGGAGAGTTGGGAGTGGCCTACTGTAGACCTACTATCGGCATGATTGGGAATAACTGAGTCTCTGAGCATGTAGGGTTATCCTTCTGGCTGGCCCCAGTGGAGCCAGGTCAGGTGTTAAGCATATTAGAATGCTTTAAGCGTCAGGTGACGTGAAGCTAGAACAACGTGGTTAATATGATAACTTCCTAAATGAGCGAATGTATCTAGAAAATGACCATGCTCTATAAAAGTGGGTCACACAAGTCTTCTAAAGAAGTAATTCATGCTTTGCTGTAATACTAGTGCATGGGAGCACAAAATTATGAAACTGCATAACAGTGACTTTAAGATTTCTCAAGCATTAGGTTTTTTACCCCATAGAATATTGTTTGGAAATTATTGTTGAAAGTTAATTGAAATGCTTTTTACATAGAAAATATTTAAAACATACCAGTAAACACTTGAGTGAAAACAAGCTAAACAGCTGCTTACACTGTTAATGTTCCTGGCTAAGATTTGGTCAGAGCCCTTCTCTGTAGGTTTGCATTTCTTGTCAAATGTATTGATAAACAAAAGAAGGTACTATTAATTTCTGATAGATATGGTGCTAAGAAGTAGCTATACATATATCTTAATTACTATGTGGAAGAACACTTGTTTGGGAAGGTGCTCTGTATTTGCTGGCCGTAAGATGCAAGTCTTCAATGGGTGTGCCTTGTTGACGACCCTTTGTTTCCCCTTTCTGTGGAAGCTATGGGGGCAGGGCAGCAGGGGAGGAGTGCACAGCAGCCACTGGGTGCAGCTGGAACTAGGAGTGGGCAGGCGGTCAGTAGTGCCCAAAGTAGACAGCAGGTAGTGAGTAAGTTCCTGACTGGTGCCTTCCTGGACCTTACCTGACACATCAAAGGAATGCCTCCGCACTCCTCGATCTGGTGACTACTGAATTCAGATGGACTGGGGAACATTTCAGGCCATGCGCTGGCAAGTTTAGCTTATGACTAATTAAAAAAATAAATAAATAAACTGGAGACTAATTCGAATTTATGACTAATTTTTGTTTAGAAATTTTAAACTGGAGGACAGGTCAATAAAACTTAGATGGTAAAACTGGTTCCTGTATTCATTAATTTTTTTTCTTTTCCATTTTTTATTAGGTATTTAGCTCATTTACATTTCCAATGCTATACCAAAAGTCCCCCATAGCCACCCACCCCCACTCCCCTACCCACCCACTCCCCCTTTTTGGCCCTGGCGTTCCCCTGTACTGGGGCATATAAAGTTTGCGTGTCCAATGGGCCTCTCTTTCCAGTGATGGCCGACTAGGCCATCTTTTGATACATATGCAGCTAGAGTCAAGAGCTCCGGGGTACTGGTTAGTTCATAATGTTGTTTCACCTATAGGATTGCAGATCCCTTTAGCTCCTTGGGTACTTTCTCTAGCTCCTCCATTGGGAGCCCTGTGATCCATCCATTAGCTGACTGTGAGCATATTCATTAATTTTAATCTTGTGAGTCAGTCCTTTGGGGCAGGGTGTTTTTGAGTGCAGGACATTATGAGTTTGGTTATCACTCTGCCCCTTTTGTCTGTGACCTTTCCTTCTGACCCTGCATTGTCTCTGGTACTTCAGTTTGTATGTTTATGCCTGTTTGAGGCTTGTGTTTTCATATCAGAAGCCGCCTGTGTGGGAGTGACTTCTGCACAGTGACCCTGCAGGGTCCGCGTTTGGGGAAGTCCTGCTCTGTCATTGGCTTTCTGATAAGTGATTCCATCTCCGGAAACAATGATTTCTGTGCGGCTAATTCTCCCATCTGCTTTCTGCCTCCTGCAGATTGGCTCACATCTCTTCCTGGCTTAAATCTTTCTCTAGTTTGCTGATGTCTTTGGGTTTTATCATTTTAAAATATTTTATTCACGCCTTAGCATTGTTCCAGGAAGAGGCAAAGTAAACAATATTCTGTGTGGTTCACATGTAATCTAGATATCTCCCTCCGGGATAGCAGAGCGTCTAGGTCCATCTAAAGTCTGACCCTGCCTGAAAGCTTTCTGGGGACTCTAGGTGCTGCCAGTGTTCCCTGCCCATACTCTGCAGCCAGTGACACGCTTCTATTCATTTTTTGGTTTTATACTTATTTCTGTAGCAGTTCAACTAAATGATTATTTTTTTAGTTGTGTATGCATGGGTATGTGCCATGGTAGGAGTGTGGAGGTCAGTGGGCAGGTCATCAGGCTGGACCAGGAACTGCCTGCCCACTTTACGTCTCTGTCCTGTCTTCCTTTTAAAGTTCAAAGCCCTTAAAACTCAAGGAACTATTCAACTCAGTAGATTTGTCTTGCTTATTAAACATGTGTGGTATCTAAAGCATCAGGTTGGTTATAACCATCTTCACGCCTGTCTCGTAGAGCTCATTGGTTCTCAGGAGTCACAGAAACTGAAGTCTGTGTGGGACATGGTGTTGGGGTATGGCAGGGTAGCTTGGCTTGTGGCGTCAGGGGACACTGACATGAAATTTTCCTGGGAGTGGGAGAGAGAGCTTGGGGGACGCAGTTGGGGACTTGTTTAAGGAGAGCGCAGTTAACTTGAGAAGGACTCCGTCTGGGGCAAGGGCGAGAGGAGCGTGGGCTTCAGGAGGGAGTGCTGCCTGGGGATTTGGGAGCAGGCATTTTATGTGTAAAGCCTTTAACGCTTTCTGTAAACTAGATGCCACACAAGCTGTCTTCCTCTTCCATGCTTAGGTTTTCCTTACTGCTTCTCAACTTGGAGGAGTACTACTTTGAGCAGCACACAGCGTTCCATGTCCAGCACCAGGGCAGCCAGGAAGAAAGGTGAGTGAGCTCAGATAGCTCTGGTCACAGGACTCTGAGGCCTGACGTCTTTACACTAAACACAGGGCTGCATAGCGGCCGCTCTTCTCTGCTTGTAGTTAGGCAGTGAGATGGGGACACAGCTAACAATGGTTCTGGCTCCCATGAAGCTGCTGAGCAGGCCCGTGGGCTAGCACATCACTCTGTTCCTGTGTCTCCTTGTCACGCGGTGCCCCCTGCTCTCAGTCACTGGGTTACAGTCAAGTACTGCTCATAAACCATGGAGCAGTGAGAAATGTCACCCTCTTCAGAGTGAAGTAATAATAATAATAGTGTGAACTGCAGGCAAGTCTGCTTTCTCCATGACTTTGAATTGCTCCTGTAAAGACCGATCCAGCGCTTTGATTCATTTTTTGAAAGCTGTGCATCAAAGCCTGTTTTTGTCTTTGAATTCTTGTTTTCCTTGTACAAATTGTACTTCAGTGTCATTACATTGCTGATTAATATGAACGTATTCTTATCTGGAATATTCTAGCTAGTGGATATAATGGAGTGACACCCTTTAAACCCCTGATGAAGCCATGGGTCTGTCTGCGGGGCCAGCAGACCACGGAGTCTTTGGACCCATGAGTGACCTTCCAATTTTATTGGTTGTTTTGGAACAGCCACTGCCATTTGTTTCTGTATGGCCCATGTTTGATCACCTGTGTCTGTACGATCTATAAAGATACCTTTGTCTGGCTCTTCATAGAGACTGTACCATAATTTTGGTGGATCATAATCTCCAAGGGCTGCTGAAACCATTAGGGGAGAGGTTACAGAGAGCTTTTGTAGGGGGCACGTTAAGATTAATCTCATCTCAAGTCCCTTGTGTCTGCTGTAGACACTGTGTGTCCGTGCCTTGAGGCATTGCCTGAGTAGGGAACAGAATCTGACCTATCTCATAGACACTGTAAAGAAGGACACAGCAGAGGAATATCACACAGATGTAGTAAGCAACATTTATGGGGCTGGGACGTGAGGTTACTGCTACAGTGGGAGGGCCCTTGTCTAGAATTTTCCAGAGAATCTGGGTTCTGTCCTAGTATTGCAAAAAGCACAATGAAGATCATGGTGTGGGGAAATTATTTTAGACTAACAAATGTAAAAAGTAAGCTAGGAGTGGTGGTGTACACCTTTAACCCCAGGCAGAGGCAGGCAGATCTCGGTAAGTTCAGCGCCAGCCTGCTCTACAGAGTTAGTTCCAGAACACCCAGGGAGAGAAACCTAGTCTAAACAAACAAAAAACCAACCAACCAACCAACCAAACAACCAACCAACCAACCAACCAACCAAACAACCAACCAACCAACCAACCAAACAACCAACCAAACAACCAACCAACCAACCAACCAACCAACCAACCAACCAACCAAGCAACCGTAACAGTCCAGACAGAAAGCCATGGAAGAACTGAAGAGAACTCTTAAAATCGTGCTGAGGTACTGAGGTATAGCTCGCCACAGTTGATGGCTTCTAACAGTGGTACTGGCAGGCAAGGACTCAGTTTTCTCTAAGTGTCTGGCCACCAGAGTCTTGACCATTCTCCAGTAGGATATGGGCAACAGAAATTGGATTTATTTGGGTATTTTCCTCCTTTTTTGAGGGAAGAGGAGATCATTGTGTAGTGGTGGTGGGCAGCCCTGGGGGGACTGGGAAATGAGTATGCTTAGGGTTCGCGATGTGGAATTCCTAAAAAATGAATAAAAATGTTATGTTATAAAACAAAGAAGAGAAGAGAAAAGGAAAGAGAAAAGGAAAGAAAAGGAAAGAGAAAAGAAAAGAAGGAAAGAAGAAAGGAAGGAAGAGGTGCTTCTTTAAAGACTTATATGGAAGTGTCTCTGGTTATAGGCTGTATGTAGACCAGCAGGGCTAAGGAGAGGTTCATACAAGAAGCAAACATAACCACATATTGACAAATGCTAAAATCCCATGATTAGTATATGGGTGGGCTTTTTCTATTTTATTTGCATATACTTAGAAATTTTATACTATTAAAAAGTTTTACTCTTGGGTATGTTCACATATTAAAAGCAAATGGACGTAATAACATGAAAAATGTAAAATTTCAAAACTCTTTGAGAAAGCAGAGTTGTAAGCTGAACTGTGGCCCCTGTTTGTTAGCCCTGTTCATCCGTTCAGTGGTGTATTGAGTAGTGAAGGTAACCAGGAAGTTCCAGCAAACGTCCTCCACACAAGAGGAGAGAGTGTTGCGCTGGAAGTTGGGAGGATGTCCTCAGACTAAACGACCATAGTTTTAGTGGGATTTTTGTTTGTTTGGTTGTTTGTTTGTTTTGTTTTTGACACTTTAGATATGTTCTAAGTTATATACAGATAGAGACTCACAGATTTTTTTCCTTAGAGTCTCATAAATCCTTGAATGCTCAGGTCCTCATAAAGTGGTGTAGTATTAGTTTGCAACCTTCTAGTATCTTCCTGTTTACTTAACACATCTGTGGTTATGTGGAGAGCGGTTGTGAAGATTCAAAATAACAATAATGATAATGTTGATAATTGTTAGTAATCAATGGGTTCACGGGGTTGCACTTCAGCCCGTGCGTATTTCTCCAGCCTCCTGAGAGTGGCGTGCGATAAAGGGTCGTGGTGGCCGTCATGGTCACCGCTCTGCCACAGCCTTTCTCTCACTGCTGAGCTTTGACTAGCTGACACCTTAGCAATCCATGTTCTAGTTAAAGTAAATAACTTTTGAGGTTGTCTTGGTATTCATCAGATAATCTGTCTCTTCTCCTCTGGCTCCAGGAAAATCAGAGGCTCCTTAAAGATATGTTCAAAATCAGTGATTTTTGAACCAGATGCAATATCTCAGCCCATTCTTAAGGTAAAGGTGTTTTGAATGCGAGCAGAAACATTCCTAATTGTGTGTGTCTGTCTGTCTGACTGACTGTGTACTTTCATCTTTACTTTTTTTTTTAATAATAATCTCTCTCAATTTTATCCAGATTCCTTTGAGAGACTGTTTAAAAATAGGAAAACATGGAGAAAATGGAGCCAATAAACACTTTGCAAAGTAGGTCATTTTTCACTTTTAATTTTATTTCAACAAAAGATGTTATATATCTGATGATTTTTATCTTCATTTCAGGGCAAAATCATGGGGTATTTCACTCATTTTCAGTCAGGTAAGAAAGCATTTAGTAAAAATACTTATTAAAATGTTAGTATGTAATTTTTCAAACTTGTGTGAAGATTTTGATGTTAGTGTGTATAATTTTTTTGCATGATGAAATTATTCATTCATATAAATCTCAACTGAAAACACTTGCAATAGATGTTTAAATGCCTAGAGAATTTGATCATTGAGAAATAAACTTTTTAAAAACTAAGGTTTTTCTCACAGTAGCCTCTGTACTTTTTACTAAGTATAAGAATTGCAGTTGGTCCTCAGGAGCCCATTGCAGGAGGTTTGGAATGAGCGCACAGCAGTTCCTTCTGTGGCCTCCAGTGTAAAGGTGGGAAGCCAGGGCCAGGCTGCCTCAGTGACCTCAGGCTTACATGACAGCCCAGCGTGCCTCAGGAAGGGGAGTCCCTCCTCTCAGGAATGACTACAGGATTTGTTTTTGTTCATTCCGGATGCATGCCGCATTTGGCATACTTATGCATCCACAGTTGAACTCAAACCAGTATTGGCATCACGTTAGAAATTAAAATGTAGTTTTCTGTTGGCATATCATTAGTTAGTTTGTAGACTGAAAAAACTAAGTAAAGAAAGGGCAGAGGTCTTCCATTGTTCCTCTGACTTGCAACGTCACATACTTTGTCTGAGGATGTGTTAGCTGGGTTAAGTCCTGTGCATTCTAAAGTGTCCCAGTCATCACTCATCATTCTGTGCTCAGTCGGGTGCAGGACGCCTCTGGGGACATGCCTGCTCTTGAGCACTGGGTGCAGAGATTTGCACAGCACAGTGCCTGGAGCATCTCAGGAGTAGAGGGAAAGAGCGACCCCAGCTGTCTGAATCACTGACCCCTTCCTTCCTAGAACACTGTGAAACATGTGCTGACATTTATCTTATGAAATCTGTTAGATTTTGGCTTAAATAACTTTCTGTTAGTGCCTTCTGGAATTCCAGTTTTAAGGAAAGCAAAGATTCATGAACTATCTTCAACTCCATATTTAATGCTCCAGGTGCAATCAGCTCCTGCCATGTGCTTCGTGGGGGGCGCTGTTATTAACCCTGGCTCTGTGTGCACAGTGTGTATTTCTTAGTACATCCTGAGCTTATTGCAGGCCTTCCATAGCTGGGAAGGAAAGGGTACTTTTTCTAGTTCGAATTAGTGATGAATGTTACAGAGGAAGTGGAGGCAGGGCGGGAGTGGGGCAGGTTAGGGACTGCTGCGGTGCTGTTTTAGATAAACAGGCTAGGAGACACAGGAGCTGGTCAGTCAGAAGATTCAGAGCAGAGCGAGTACTACAGGAAGACTGGGGTAGGAGCAGGGCCACTGCTGTGGGGAGCTCTGACCCAGCGGAAGGCTGGAGAGTCAGAGCAGATAAGGAAACCACCGGGAGCTGGAAGAGAGCGGCTCTGACCTGGTTTGTGTGTGTTTGCAGTCTTTCTGATGATGGTCCAGAGTGGAGCCATGAGAGTCTGGGGGCACCAAAACCCTGGTGCTTTGTTTAGGTCAGGATGGTGAGAGTGAGTCTGCAGAAAAGCCTGGCAATGCACACAAAACAGGACAACCCAGAAAGACTTCTGACCAGCTGGATCGGGCTACCTTTTACTGAAATAAAAGGCCAGGGCTGGGGCACATGGGGAGGAAAAGCTTGCTGGAGATTTGATGAATGGGGTGTATGTAGACCTCCCCGAGACTTGGAGCAGACGCCAGGGTGTTCTTGTCTAGGTTTCATGAGGCTGAAGCCAGAAAGATAAAGGAAGAGTTGGGGTTTCTAAGGAACTTCAAGTCCTGGGGCAGGGTAGAACTTCCCATGGCAGCCACAGAGGCTAGACAATTGATTATGAGGTTTGGTGACCTGGAGGTCTCAGAAGGAGTGGCTTCAGTAGTTTAGTGGGATAAAGGGTGGCTAAGGGCCCAAAGAAGTTACAAATAACTCTAGCAAAGAGTCTTGCTACACAACGGTCAGACAAATGGCCAGAGGATGGTGTGATACCATCAATGTGGCTACCTGTTTGAAATGGAAGAGGGTGCCATTCTAGCTCTCCTCAGAGCAGTTAGTGAACACACAGGGACAGAGCAGTGTCTGCATTCTGAACACTGCTAGAACAACTGCCCTTGAGATTCAGGAACAGTGGAGAGGGGAGGAGTTACATATGAGGGGAAAGGCAGGAAATAACAGTCCAGGTATGATGCACTCTGGAGATGGTGGTATTGATTCTATAGTTTTAAGATGCAGGTGGAGTGGTGGCCTCATGCAGACACCATGAGGCTATGCTCCTTGAGGGAGGTGACATCACTTTTTGATGTCTTTGAATGTGTCATACCTCCATGCCTTTGCTTTTTCCATTTGTTAGAGAACTGTCTCCTGGATTGTCAACTTCCTAGCCTTATGTGATTGACTACTTGGTACAAATAATAACATTTACAAGATGTATTGTATCCACTTATTGGTGATTCACTTTTTAATATAACATTTGTGATTTCAATGTCAGTACTTTAAAACCATACTAATATAAATATGGGTACCTTTGCAAATAGAGATTGTGTAACAACAATTTAAACCTCGAGTTCATAGAATTTTTATAGGAATTCTTTTAGTGAAAGCTTTTGATTATTGTTTCAATGTTGCCTTGTCTTTCTCAGATATACTTTATTAAGGAGCACAACATTGTGGCACCGTATAAGATAGAGCGGGTAGGTAAAGCCTCTCATGTATTATTGAAGTTTATGTAGTGATTTTGATGAATAAGATTTTTATGATTTTGTTAACATCTTTAATCAAATATGGTAATGCTGAGTATTTCAAAATTCATTAACAAACAAACAAAAAAACAAAGTTCATTAACAGTTATTGCAAAAGTACCCCTGCACTCCACAGGCTTTAGTCCTAATAGCAAAAGCTTAGAGATGGTGTTAGAAGGGAAAGAAATGGAGAGAAGGCTCAGGGTTAGGCACTGGCTGCTCTTCCAGAGGACCAGGGTTTCTTACCTATCTGGCAGCTAAAAACCATTTGTAACTCCGGTGCCTGTGGCTCTCCTGCCCTCTTCTGGCCCCTGAAGGCACTGCACACACATGATACACATGTGTGCAAGCAAAGTATCCACACGCACACAATAAAAACAAACACATCTTTTTTAAACAGAAAGAAACTGAAGCTTCAATGTGTAAATTTGTAAGCATATTTACTATGTGTTGCTGAAAATTTTTTGCTTAACATTACTGAAAATTTATTTTTAAGAGTATTCAAGAAATATTTACAGTTTTCGATGTATCCTATATTTGATCCCAGTCTTTGCTTTCTAAGTCTTAACTTTGTAGACGGTCTAAGGCTTTGTTTTCAGGGACGCGTAGGCACTTGTTGGGCTCTCCTGTTGGTATCCTTTGCACTTAGTCCACTGCAGCAGGACTGTGTCCTACTAAAGGCGGTAGTACAGCACTAAGGGGCATATGCAGCTAGCTCCTTCTAAGGACACTTCTGTGAACTAGGAAAGCCACGTTGTCTGTGCAAACCCAGCCTCACATGCTGAGTCAGCTCCATTTGCAGACCAGCCTGTTGTATCTTCTCCAGTAGCATATGAAACATAAACTGCTTATGCAGTTTATAGACAAGAGAACGTGTAGTGCAGTTCATATCCACTGTGTGTAACTGTCCCTTCCTACCTGCTAAGTGTGTCTCACCTTGTGACTGTTCTCTTGTTGTGACACTGCCTCTACTCTTTGACAAAAACCCCTATGAGCAATAGACTACCCTCCTTTCAAGTCGAAAGCATACCTGGGTACCCTTCACCAGGTAGCTTCGCTGAGACTATCCAAAGTACAGAGCTGTATTTCAACTGCTAGCCACATAGCTATTGGTTCATGGGAGGGTTCTCTAAGAACACATATTATCAGGATATTATATTTATATATTATGAGCATGTGTGTGTATATGTATGCGTGTATGTTTGTGCACATGAGTCCTTGTGCATGTCTGTGTACACATAGTACATGAGGGAAATTAAGGCAGAGAGTGATATAAGGAATTTATTACAAGGAATTAACATGTGAGGTGAGGTGGACTTCCAGCCTCTGAAGAGCCAACAGTGTGAGAACTCTGTGTCTGAAGGGAAGGGAAGCCGGTGTCCAGCATGGAGACAGTCACAAAGGGGGAGATTTTGGTCTTTTCTTCTCCTTGGCCCTTGACAGACAAGACTCACATGGAAGAGGTTAATCTGTTTGACTGACTCTAGTGATTTGGGTGTGAATTCCACTCAGGTACTCTTTCACAGACATACACAAACAATACGCTTGCATTTTTGTGACTGACTTCATATGTTGACGTGATTGGGCCACAAGAAATGCGGAGGGAGATTGGCAGTTGCTGTGTAGATGCTCTTACAGCATCAGGCTGACAAGCTGCTGCTTCTGTCCTGCTAGGGAAAAATGGAGTATGTCTTTGAACTGGAAGTTTCTGGGAAGGTGGAAGATGTTGTGGAGACATTGCTACAGGTAAGCCAGCCTTCCACACTAGCACCGGCAGAACACAGAGCAGAGCCAGTCGGAAACCTTTGGTTTAGTTTTCCCTTTTGGTTTTTGAGGCAGGAGAGCTCAGGTGGCTGAGCCTGGCCCCCCTCCT
The DNA here is from genome assembly GCF_000001635.26 of Mus musculus. Lineage (NCBI taxonomy): Eukaryota > Metazoa > Chordata > Mammalia > Rodentia > Muridae > Mus > Mus musculus. Next base: position 6,433,135 of record NC_000070.6, on the reverse strand, counting down.
GCCTCCGCCTCCCTTGTACTGGGACTAAAGGCTCAAGAAACCTTGTATTTCATAGTGCACAAGTAATCGTCACTTTCCTATACATGCTGCAGATTTACTTGAATTTGTTGAATTTGAAAACTTAAGAAGGAAAAGCTAGACATATCAGAATCTTCACTGTTTCTAAGTCAGAATAGTCAGTATTTTTACAGCGCTTCTAAACAAATACTTGTCACTATCTTCAAGAAAAACTAATGGTGTGTATTTGTAACATTGTAGCTGCACAGAGCATCCTGCCTTGATAAACTTGGTGACCAAATGGCCATGGTGAGTGTCCTGAGCAATTGCTATGTTTGGTTAGGAATTAACTTTTGTTTATCTCACTTAGACTCACATCCATATTTTTAAAATGGTTTTCTCATAGATAACAGCTATCTTGCAGTCACGTCTGGCTAGGACATCATTTGACAAAAACAGGTAAGATTTTGATATATATTTTTTTTCTGATTAGAATGCAGTGAACAGGCTGGGCTGTGAGAGAGGAACAAGTGAGGCTGTGAGAGAGGAACAAGTGAGGCTGTGAGAGAGGAACAAGTGAGGCTGTGAGAGAGGAACAAGTGAGGCTGTGAGAGAGGAACAAGTGAGGCTGTGAGAGAGGAGCAAGTGAGGCTGTGAGAGAGGAGCAAGTGAGGCTGTGAGAGAGGAGCAAGTGAGGCTGTGAGAGAGGAGCAAGTGAGGCTGTGAGAGAGGAGCAAGTGAGGCTGTGAGAGAGGAGCAAGTGAGGCTGTGAGAGAGGAGCAAGTGAGGCTGTGAGAGAGGAGCAAGTGAGGCTGTGAGAGAGGAGCAAGTGAGGCTGTGAGAGAGGAGCAAGTGAGGCTGTGAGAGAGGAGCAAGTGAGGCTGTGAGAGAGGAGCAAGTGAGGCTGTGAGAGAGGAACAAGTGAGGCTGTGAGAGAGGAGCAAGTGAGGCTGTGAGAGAGGAGCAAGTGAGGCTGTGAGAGAGGAACAAGTGAGGCTGTGAGAGAGGAGCAAGTGAGGCTGTGAGAGAGGAGCAAGTGAGGCTGTGAGAGAGGAACAAGTGAGGCTGTGAGAGAGGAGCAAGTGAGGCTGTGAGAGGAACAAGTGAGGCTGTGAGAGAGGAACAAGTGAGGCTGTGAGAGAGGAACAAGTGAGGCTGTGAGAGAGGAGCAAGTGAGGCTGTGAGAGGAGCAAGTGAGGCTGTGAGAGAGGAACAAGTGAGGCTGTGAGAGAGGAACAAGTGAGGCTGTGAGAGAGGAACAAGTGAGGCTGTGAGAGAGGAGCAAGTGAGGCTGTGAGAGGAACAAGTGAGGCTGTGAGAGAGGAACAAGTGAGGCTGTGAGAGAGGAGCAAGTGAGGCTGTGAGAGAGGAACAAGTGAGGCTGTGAGAGAGGAACAAGTGAGGCTGTGAGAGAGGAACAAGTGAGGCTGTGAGAGGAGCAAGTGAGGCTGTGAGAGAGGAACAAGTGAGGCTGTGAGAGAGGAACAAGTGAGGCTGTGAGAGAGGAGCAAGTGAGGCTGTGAGAGAGGAACAAGTGAGGCTGTGAGAGAGGAACAAGTGAGGCTGTGAGAGAGGAGCAAGTGAGGCTGTGAGAGAGGAACAAGTGAGGCTGTGAGTGCTGGTCCCAGCAACACAGACAGAGCTACACTCATCTCATCTTACACCAACCTGCTCCTCTTAGGGGATGGTTCAGCCTATGAATGAGAGACCCCAGAGCTTCCTCTGCCCTTCTCCTTCCTGACCTCTGCCACTATAAAGCCCGTGCATCCCCACTGTGACCGTCTCTCTAGCCTGTCCACTTGTCTTCTCCACTATGATGGCCTCAGTCCATCTTCTCAGTGCTCGGCTTCCCTCCTCAGTTCCTCGTCATCCCTGAACCCAATGACATGCTAAGTTTTGCCCTGTGTAAAGAACACGTTTATCCCTTGACTGTTGGAACTTACAATGTACAAGATTGTACATGGTCTTGTATAATCCTGGCATGGTCTCAGCCTCTCCCGTGGTGGTGCTTGCTCGCTGCTCACAGCTCCAGACAGATGTTTGCTCTTGTGAGTTTCTGGGCTTTGGCTGCTTGGAACCGAGCAGATCCTGCTGGTCACAGACTTCTTGTTTTCTGTTCCCTCACATTCTCTTTCCTCTGCTCCCTCCTCTTAGCCCCTTGTTTCTCATGACTAGGACGTGTTCCTGCCTCTTGCTCCTGGATAACTGGGCTTTCTGATTTTAGCTTAGCTGTTAGTTCTTCAGGAGAGTCTTTCTTTGGCCCTTAGAATTGACTAGAGTACTTTCCTATCATTCCCACAGGGCCAAGAAAGTACACTTACTGTTCTAATGGTTTTCACATTGATTTTCTTAGCTTTATTAATTAAGCATGCAATACATTTTCTGAAAATAATGGTGCTTCTTTATTATTCCAGTCTGGGGATATATTTCATTTCTTGCCTTATATTAATTAGATGTGGGCTACTTGCCTATATTTTTATGCCATACTCTTCTGTATTTTATCTTTATAATAACTATTGATGCCTGGTGGCACAAACTGTCTATAACTCCACTTCTAGGGGACCCGACCTCCTAGGGTATCAGGTACACACGTGCAGTACACAGATATATATGTGGGCAAGACTCATGAACACCACAGGGGATAAATGAATCTTAAAAAAAATTAAAAAGTGGTTCACTTTGAAAGTTTTGATTTACTTGTCCTGAACCCAAAATGTTATACTGAGGGATTTAGAGAGGAATTTTTGTAGTTATAAAATGAGATATTCTAGTTATGTGCATACTAGAAATGTATAAAATTTTTAGAATGTGCATTTCTAAAAAAGGAAAGTAAACTCGCAAACATAAGCTTTCATCATATTTTTGAAGAAATGCCTCTTATTGAAGAAATAGGGCTATATTTTCCCTACTTTTTATGTTGAAAAGTTTCAAATTCTGACAACCTTAAAGGATAATGTAATGAACACAGATATCCTATGACTTATGAGTTGTATGTTTGTTAATGCATTTCCAGTCTCCTTTGGATCTTGCCATGCTCCTTGGCACATTCATGCCACTGCTCTGCTCCTCCATTTTATTTAAAGCTTATGTCTGCTTTTCTGATTTCTTTCTCCAGCTTATAGAGCACAAAGGAGGCTTCCTGTAGCTGCGAGGAGCAAGGCTGTAGGAGCAGGCATCAGACTTTTCCTTGTTATAGTAGCACTTCATCTTAGAAGGTCCCCACTTAGAAGGACTTAGAAGGACTTCAGGACCCGTCTCAGTCACCCACTTTGTAATTAATGCTGCCAGTTCTTCCTTTGCCCATAGGTGATTCAAAGTATGTTGCTTAGTTTTCACACAGCTGAGGATTTTATAGCTATCTTTCTGTTGCTGGTTATTAATAATTGATCAGTAAATATGTTTTGTATTTCACTCCTCTGGTGTGAATTTTGAATTTTGAATTTGTCTCATAGTCCAATACATGGTCGCTCTTGGTGAATATTTCCTGGTTCCTGGTAGGAAACTTATACAGTTCTTGAGTCCCTGTCTGCAGTACTGGTTCCCTTTTAGTTGGCTGAGGGTCCTTCCAAGGGTGCAGACCATTGTGGTGCTTGCTTGATTCATTTGTCATTTGCTGGAGAGACACACTAAAGCTGACAGCGACAATTGTAGAATTACTGGAGCTGTCCAAGCCTAGAGACTGTCTCACCACTGTGAAGCCACCCTCCTCCTGCCTCTGACCTGTTGGTCTGTTTCTTCCCTCTTGCAGTCAAGGTCATTTAAATAAGTTTGCATTCTTGGGTTTCTGATTGGTTCTAAGGACTCATGAGGATGATCCACTTGCCAGTTGATTTCTATCATTGGGCAAGAACTTCAGGGGTCCCTTCGCGTTTTCACATACTCAGAGGAAAGTTTGTGCCAGTGTCACGCCCTGGAAACAAGATTCTTTCCTTAGTTATCTCGGTGCCAGGACTGAGCCAGGCTCCAGCATGATCAGCGCTGCTCTAGCACCGAGCTGCACTTCTAGACCCTGAGATTTACTGTTAATCCAGTTATTTAACAAAGTAATCATCCAAGAATATTGATAATTTAGTTGTTTCCACACTACTTTTTAAATTCACAAATCAGAAATGGAGTTATTTTTTAGTTAAGCATTTTAGGAGTAGAAAAGGCATCTTTGAGTGGTTTTATATGGAGAAATGAAACTGACCTAAAAGCAATTGTAATTATGTGTTCTAACCCTGATAAAGGAAGTGTGCTAAGGGTAGGGTCTTTCTCTGTGGCCCAAGCTCCTGTCTCAGCTTCCTCCTAGTGCTGGCATAAAACGTAGCACCGCTGCTCTTTATGTAGGCTCTAAAAGTCGGTCTTAACAATATAAAAGTAGGAAGTCACATGATGGAGAAAGAGCTTCAGGACTGATCAGTTAGGAGACATTTGTTTCTGTGATATGTAAGCTCTTCAATTAATAAACAAGCCAGGCCTCCATTGTGCCATTTGAAAGCATGTCAACCTTATTTAAGCAGCCACTTGATGACTGTAGTGTTTCGGCAGGTAAGCAAGCTCACTCACACTGAGGTTAAGCCGAGGCAGTGGATTGGTTCCTAACTTTTCTTACTTTTGCTGGAAACATCTTTGCAGGTTCCAAAGTGTTTCTGAAAAGCTGCACATGGAGTGCAAAGCAGAGATGGTAACACCTCTAGTGACGAACCCTGGGCATGTGTGCATTACAGACACCAGCCTGTATTTCCAGCCTCTCAATGGGTACCCGGTACGTAGATCTCGGGGCCATGTTCAGTGCTTGCTTCTGTCTTTCAGCTAAATTTTCCAGGAACCTGATGTTATAGTTACTATGCCCTCACATCTTGGGGAAGGTCAAAGTCGTTTGACAACCCTGTGTAGCAGTGTGGCTTCCTAGTGCCCTGTGTAGTTGGAGTAGATGCACACTCCCCCGTATTTCAGCCATTCTGAAGGACCTTGTACCCAGTAGTGCGTAAAGAAAGTCCGCCCCTCCTGACTATGGATGAGACTTCTCCTCCTGCTGGGAAGCTCGGGGTAAGACACCCAGAAAAGGCTGTGGTGAATGAGAAGCTGATGGTGAGAGGGGGACTGCTTGCTTCTCCTTCACTGCAGACAGTGGGTCTCTGGCTTCCGTGAGTGCTGGTGTAAGGTTCTCACAGCTAGTGTGGCATCATGTATGATGCCACAGTCAGCAGCTGTAGGACCGTCCCCTCCCACCATCTAGGAAATCATCTTCTCTTTGAGAACACTAGACCTAAAACTATGCCAGGAAGTGAACACAAACTCAGATCTCTACACCACACTAACACTAGTAGAGACTCACTGCTTGCTTTTCCAGAGATGGGCCTTTTCTGTGTGGGCCATGCTAGCAGGACAAGTCCCGTCTCTCTGGCCACACAGCTGTGCCGTTTGCAGGGAACCTTAACCACAGGGGGCGGGCATTTTCTGTGGAAGAAGAGAATGCTCTGGAAATTGTCTAGGCTTCATTGGCTCTAAACACCTCACTCAGACATGGTGTCATAACACTTTTGTTCACTAGATGGCGGCACATACTGGGCAAAGCTTCCAATGACATGGCACATGGCTGGCTGGCTTGGTGTTCTCTGATACTGGCTGCTACTGTTACTATTTTTGGTCAGAAACTTGCAGAAAATGTATGGCACCACAGCCTCAGGGGACACAGTGCACATGTGTTTATTCCCAACTCCTGGCCAGGCTTCCTCACTGATGCATAGCCTGGCTTTCCTGTCACCTGGGAGCAGGAATGTTGGAGCTCTGCCCTTTACCTAAGCATACAATATTTTCTAATTTTGACTCTCTCTTATTACTGTTTATTATTATTATTTCAAGTTCCAGAGAATCAATTTTTTTTCCTTTAAAAAAGTAACAGCTTTAATTATGTTTTAATTTATGAGCTTTAATACTCTGTAATATTAAGGAGATGAAAAACATAATTCTTTAAAATAAAAAAGATGATAGGGAAAAGCAAGCCCTAGAGAAACTCAGGGCTGGAGCAATGGTTCAGTAGTTAAGAGCATGTGCTGCCAGCCATGAGGACCAGAGCTAGAACCCTGGCACCCACAGCACATGGCATCCCATGCATCCCAGAAACCTCAGCGCAGAGCTGGGTGGAGACAGGTTCAGGGAGAGACCCTGCCCCAACAGATAGGTGGAGAGAGAGCAAGAGCGAGAGAGAGAGAGAGAGAGAGAGAGAGAGAGAGAGAGAGAGAGCAAGGGGCACCTGATGAATCCTCCTGGCCTTCACATATGAGTGAAGATGCATGTAGCCCTACATACTTAGGTGCCTGCAGACACTCTAAGGTACATCGACAATCAGACAGACAGACAAATAATTTTCTAAAAGAACAGACTTTTTGAATAGCTATTTATGCTCATTCCTGAATGTTCCACACTATACACTAACCCTTGTGATACCTGAAAGATGAAGGTACCATTTTCATCTGAGATTACTGACAAGGGTTAGAAACGTGTCCAAGCTAAATGTGAAACCAGGTATGATTTGTCCAAGATCTCACCTAGGTGTTCACCTGCAGCGCAGTGGGAAGGCAAGGATGGGCTTCTCTTCCTCCCTACTGTAAGATACAACCAAACAGTTTCTAACTGAGCTACAGTTGTGACACTTGACACTGTCTCTGTGCTTTTTAAAGAAACCTGTGGTCCAGATAACACTGCAGGATGTCCGGCGCATTTACAAAAGGAGGCACGGCCTCATGCCTTTGGTGAGTTCGGTTGCCTGTGGGGGAGTCAAGTCTGCAGTGTAGCGGCTGAATGACTTGTAGGCCCCTGCACAGGCCTGGAAGCACACATGTGCAGTCTGTGAGCATGTGGAAGCTAGAAATTGATACAGGAATTACATTTCTGGAAATAAGAGGTTCTATTGCAGAAAATATTTTTTTGTTCAAAGAGCAAAACGCTGGAGAGTTCTCCAGCTTCTTGCTCGTGAGTTTTCAGAGCTTCTGGCCTGAGGCTAGACCAGTGTTTGCAGAGCAGTCCAGTGTGCCTCCACCTTGTACCCACTGCAGGTGGGTCTCAGAGTGAGACTGGGAGGACCCTCAAAGTCCTTTAGTACAGGGAGAGCGAACAGGCAACCAGCCACAGCGTTTAATGTAGCCTTTGAGCTCAATGAAAGAGAAATAGGGAAGACAACCATTAAGGCATTGGGCTGCCTCTTCCCACCACGTCCCTCACCGTGCACAGAGCACACTTACCTTGGTCTCTCATAGGCATCTTAGAAATGAATCACCACTCAGGAGATGAGGCCACGGTGTTTTGGACTGACGTCAATATAAATTCATTTTCTCTTGCTGACTATAAGTAGTTTGGTTTTGTATTTTTAGGTTGTAAAATTCAAGCACTTTGCTACCTATTTTCTGTCCATTTGTAATGTTGGGAGAAAACCAAGGAAAACAGATCTGACTAGAAACCTGTGCTCTTGCTATAGGCCAGCAATGCCAGCAGAGCAACGAGATTCCTATTGGTTCGGCTTCCTGGCTGCCGGCCCGCGGCCCGAGGCCCAGCTGCTGCACAGACACAGAAAGCAGCCGTGAATCCAGGCTCTCCTGGCTGGCCTTTCCCATCTTACTTTGCCAGCATGGTGTCCAGGAAGCTTACCATTTTCTTTTCTCTCAAGACTTGGCCTTACTGTACTGACCAGATGGCCCAGAACTCATGTTCTCCTGCATCAGCCTCCTGAGTGCTGAGAACACATTCTGCTCATAGGTTTTTTTAAAAAAATAACCATAATTGAATGGGCTATTTGATTATTATTTTGTTACGTTTCATGGTTATTTAATATATGCAAGAAAGCTAAACATTTATATCCAGGAAAGAAATGTGGGATAATTGGCCATCTAATTTTAAATTTCAGAATTGTAAATTCATAAAAACTACTGTCAGTAGCAGTATTTAGTACCAAAGAGAATTACATTGTTTGTCTAAGGTATATCTCTTCATCTTAAGAAGTTTTAAGACCACAAAGATGAATATAGGGACACATATCCTTGAATCAAATTATAAATGTAAACAAGGTCGAAAACTCAAGTGTATAGATGCTTACCTGACTTTTAAGATTATGTACATATGTGATTTCAGGATGAACATGGTACTATTTGTTTATTTTTTCTGAATCTTTAGGGCTTGGAAGTGTTTTGCACAGATGACGACCTGTGTTCCGACATATACCTAAAGTTCTATGAGCCTCAAGACAGAGATGATCTCTATTTTTATATCGCCACGTACCTAGGTTTGCTGGTCTCTTTGTGTCTATTTATTGAAGGTAGATAAGCACCTAAGAAGCTGGGACAGCAAGTAAGAGAACAGACACCATTTTGCCATAGTTATACTTGTTTGTTCTCTGATATAATATCTTAAAAACAAGAGAAATGTGAATTTATTCTGGTAATAGTTCATTTGTATGTTTTTAGAGCACTGGATGAATGTGTTTAAATAAGTCCCCATTTTAATGACCTCCAACTTGAGTGAGTTACAAAGAGTCTACTCAAGTGTTTTTATGTCCGATCACGTCATGATTTAATTTTGTTCTAAGGTGGGAGAGGATGTTTGTGTAGGTGAATGCCCAGGTTACCACCAAAGCCGCTCCCTCCCTCTGCTCTCCAGCCACTGCTCCTTCTGTCTGAACTCGCTTCTAAGTTTGTTCAAGCTTTGCCCAAAGGGCCAAGAGCTAGAATAAAGAAATGTTTCATGTTTTAAAGCCTTTCCTGGTAGTTAATTAGAAACTTGGTTAAAAGGAAGTAAGAATACAGAAATAGCCAAACAGCGTAGGAGCTAGTTGTTTGATACATCCCTGGAAGAGGTTAGATTCAGAAAAGCAGAGTTTTCTAAACAAAATGGCAAATCTACTCATTTGTGGGAAAGTTGAGTCATCCCAGCCTTTCTAAATCCAAAATTCTCACTAACAGGCCATTTTTCCTTCCTGTTTGTTCTGGTTTGACACTTAGTCCTGCTGCAAAATCCCCCTTTTTCTTTGGAGTTTTGTTTTTCTGGAGTTCATAGAGAACATGTAGCGGACAAACTGGCAGCGGCCCACCTCTTCAGAATCTATAGAAAGCTTGATTAAGCCTAGGTGGTTTTGTTATGGCTTCATAAAAAATGTGGGGGCAGTGTGTGCAAGTGGCCATGTTTCTTTTTTCTTTTTTCTTTTTTTGTTTTTTTGAGACAAAGTTTCTCTGTATAGCCCTGCTGTCCTGGAACTCACTTTGTAGACCAGGCTGGCCTCAAACTCAGAAATCTGTCCCGAGTGCTGGGATTAAAGGTGTGTGCCGCCACGCCTGGCTGGCCATGTTTCTTAAAACTGTCCAAACCCATCACGTTCTGTAGAACTCTGTGCTACTCACTGTGGACTTGTCATCTGTTGTCACACAATACTTGTGTATTCACGGCATATTCTCAGTAGTTGTAAAGTTATGTAACGTCTGGGAGTGGCTTGATAGAAGTTCAATATACTTGATAACTTCTTTTCCTGGATCTGTGTGAGAACAAATGAACATTTGAGAAGCTGGTAGAAGGAGCCACACTCAGTAGGCTTGTTCCGTCCGACACATTAAGTCAAAGCTAGCCAGTGCCCTGCGAAGGGCAGTGACTGCCAAGGCCTCTCTCCCCTCAGAACACCACGCTGCAGAACACACTGCGGAGAGCTACATGCTGCAGTGGCAGCGAGGGCACCTTTCCAACTACCAGTACCTGCTCCACCTCAACAACCTGGCCGACCGCAGCTGCAATGACCTGTCCCAGTACCCTGTGTTTCCATGGATAATAAGTGATTACTCCAGCCCAGAGCTAGGTGAGTGCAGCCATGCATGGGTTCCAATGCGGAGCTGCTTCCAAAGGGAAGCATGTTGTCTTAGTTAGGATCTACTGCTGCGAACAGACACCATGACCAATGCAAGTCTCATAAAGGACAACATTGAATTGGGGCTGGCTTACAGGTTCAGAGGTTCAGCCCATTATCATCAAGGCAGGAACATGGCAGTATCCAGGCAGGCATGGTGCAGGAGGAGCTGAGAGTTCTACATCTTCATCTGAAGGCTGCTAGTACAGTACTGGCTTCCAGGCAGCTAGGATGAGGGTCTTGAAGCCCATGTCCACAGTGACACACCTATTCCAACAGGGCCATACCTTCTAATAGTGACACTCCCTGGGCCAAGCATATATACACCATCATATTCCTTTTTATATCATATTTTATTATAGGACAAACTTGGGCTCATTTCAGTTTTCTCAACAAAGACTGCCAATTTCTATTTCAAAATATTAGACAAATGTTATATAGTGTTTTATGTGTATTTACACATTTGCGAAGGTCATACATAAAAAATAAGTGCATAATTTTAATTCAGTCTTCCTGTTATTATGTGTTGTAAGTGACAAGTTTAAAAATATTTAAGTTTCTCACTATAAATTTTAAGTTAGTTCATTATTTTAAATTTACATTGTAATTTTAAATACCAAAAAAGGAAATTAATAATCAGGCATCTACTATGGAGCATTTAATCACAGGGGGAAGTGGAAGTCATCCATAGTCATTATGAGGGGTGACTACACTCAGGCCTCTGTTCCTATGAAGAAATACCTGAGGAACCCACGTTACAGGAGGGAAGATTGATTTCAGCCCATGGTTTCAAAGGGTTCAGTGATCATAGCAAGGAGGCATTAAGCAGAGCCAGGAGGCATGGCAGCCAGGAGGCATGGCAGCCAGGAGGCATGGCAGCCAGGAGGCATGGAAGCCAGGAGACAGAGAAAGGGAATATGGCAGAGGGCTAGGAAAAACACAGCCTGGAAACCATGTCCCTAGCCACCTTCTCCTCCAAAGGCCCCGCCTCCTACTTTTCACTGCTTTCGAACAATGACATCTTATTAGGAATGAACTAAAGGGTCAGTCCATTCATTAGTATGCAACCTCCTTATCCCCATCTGACTGTCTCAGGAAATGCCAGTGCAGACCCATGCAGAGGCATGTTCCCAGGCCACTCACGCTGGCACTCAAGACTATCAACCACAAGTAGCACTGTCACATTTTTATGGCATTAACACTTCTTTCTTTTTCCCTTAAATAATGTTCCTAAAATTTGTTAATATTGTAATTTTATATCATAACATTTTAAAATTATGTATTATAAACAAAGAGTTCTTTTAACAATTTAGTGAGTTGAACCTTGTCATTAAAAGTGCTAACCAATTGTTTAGGAATATATTCTTGGTTCTATTTTTTGGTTAATTTTCAAATCTTTGATTTTCTAATGTTACTGATGGCACAGTGTAATTCAGACATAGAGCATAAACCTTAGCAGACAAATATGAGTTTAAAATTTGTTTTGGAGTTTTATTTGGAATTAGCCTTTCTTTGATTTTGATTAGAAAGTAATTTAAAATGACACTTTTTTCTTTCTTTTTCTTTCCCTATTCCTTCCTTCCTTCTTTCCTCCCCCCTTCCTTCCTTCCTTCCTTTTCTCTCTTTCTTTCTTTCTTTCTTTCTTTCTTTCTTTCTTTCTTTCTTTCTTTCTTTCTTTCTGTTTGGAGGTTGGGGTGTGTGGGTGCATATGCCACGGAGAACCCATGTGGAGTTCAGAGGACACTTTTGTGTGAGTCCGCCCACGCCTTCTACCATGTGGGTCCTAGGGATTGAACTCTGGTTGTCAGGCTCCATGGCAGGTGTCTTTACCCACAGATTCATCTGGCTTGTTGCAAAACATAAAAACCCAAAAACCTTATATTCTGGGTATCTCATATTTACAAATGTTACTTTTAAGAAAATGTAGTTTTGTTTCTGGATTTTTTTGTTTTTGTTTGTTTATATGTTTTATTACTTTTGTTTGTTTACTTGTTTGGGTTTGCAGCTTTATAAATGATACAGGTACTTACTACGTGTGGATTTATCTCAGGTTTTAGAACTACTTTATAGAAGTAGGTGTGAGCTTGGCTCATTTCAGGAGAGTAATGGTATAATGCTACTGTGTTTATATTCACAGATTTGTCAAATCCTGCAACCTTCCGAGATCTTAGTAAGCCAGTGGGAGCCCTAAATGCGGAGCGACTGGAGAGACTGCTGGTATGGTGTGGGGCTCTTTGCTTCTAAGCAGCACTGCAGGACATGGCCTGTGCTTACTCAGTAAATGAAGCCCAGTCCCTAGACTTAGGTGTGCTGTGTCAGGACACCCTCACCCTTTTGCTGCTGTGACCACTGCTCCTGTGTGCTCTGCTTTCATTTGGGAAGTGGGAGGATAACCTACTTGAATTATTTTCATGCAGATCTTGTTTGACAAATTGCAAAAGCAATGCACAAACGTAGCAGCGTGTATTTTCATATTCTACTTGCCTTTAGCTCTGGGAAGTGACTGCACTACCAGCCTCCTCCCACCTTCCCTTGAATCCAAAGATAAAAGATACACACAGTTTTTTCTTTACAACTTGCCTTCTTAGAGCAATTGTTGGGTGCTACTATCTCTTACCGGGAAAAGCGTGCCCTTACTAATTTCTTATCTCTGTCTCTTCCACCTGCCCTAAACTTCAGTTGCTAAACTCCCCTGGCCACCCACCAGTAGGAGTAGTCTGTCTGGCCACTCCGTTTTGAGATCTCACATGGTTGCCTGGTTCTCCTCTCTCCAAAGCAAGGTGAACTCTATCTCCTGCCTTGCGTCCCATTCCTAGCTCCAGGGACCCGGAAGTCCTGCTTGTCACTTCTGCCCAGCAATTGACCCATGACTTTCATTACTGACAGATCAAGAACCAATTGGGGAACAGGACCTTTGCATCAGACCCTCTCCCTACACGCAAAATTACATCTGTTTTGTTGGATGTCAGCACCATCAAAACCTAGAAAATCAGAGTCCGCCTTCTCATTGTCCCTCTGCTGTTACTAAGGCAGGAATGGGGAACGTAGTGTATCCGGATCTCTGCTAAGGGTTGACGCCTCGGGCAGTTCCTGTCTCAGAGTCAACATGGAGCTGTTTATTCTTTTGTTGTAGACTCGATACCAGGAAATGCCTGAGCCAAGATTCATGTATGGGAGTCACTACTCTTCTCCAGGCTATGTGCTCTTTTACCTCGTTAGGATCGGTAAGGCTCAGGCATCAGTGGTGTCTAAGCACTGAGCCATCTGTAAAGCCCTAGTGCACTGTTTAATGTTAGTTCTCAGATAACTCTACAGTCTGATTTAACCCTGACTTTTTTCCCTCTAGCACCAGAGTATATGCTGTGTCTACAAAATGGAAGATTTGATAATGCAGATAGGATGTTTAACAGGTTTGATAAAACACTTCACCATTGTTAAAACTTTCTGATTATATATGTACAGTATGCTTTTTAAAAATTGTATATATAAACAAAAGTAAGAAATACAAAACCTGAAAGATCTGGAGCCATATACCTTTAAGCCTCAAGAGACATAGTCAGTCAGATCTTTGTGAGTTCTAGGCCCACCTGGTCTACATACAGAGTTCTATGACAGCTAGGGCAACCTAGTAAGACCTCTCTTAAAAACAAATTGTTTCTTTCAAACTTTTCGTAATGTGTGTGCATATAGGAAAATACATGTTTTTAATTATTCTAATTGTATTTTATGCATATGAGTGCTTGTCTGCATTGTCTGCATGACCACCATGTATATGCTGTGCCCACAGGAGCGAGAAGATTTTTCTGGAACTGGATTTACAGACAGTTATGGGCCACCATGTAGGTGCTAGGAATCCAACCCACGTCTTCTAGAGGAGTAGCAAGTGCTCTTAGCCACTGAGCCATCTCGAAAGCCCTAGAACAGAGTTTTGTTTGTCTTGTTTTGTTTTGAGACAATTTCTCTGTGTAGCCCCGATTGTTTTGGAACTCAATCTACCTTAGGCCAGGGTGGCCTCCAATTCTGAGATCTGCCTGCCTCTGCCACCCAATTGCTGACATGTGCCACCATGTGAGGTTAAAGAACAAAGTTTTAAATGTAGATTTTCCTCCTGTCCTGCGCAGGCTGAGCAGGTTTTTTCCCATACTATCTTGAAATAATGCTTTTAAAAATCACTATGTCATGTTTTAAACTATGCCCTAATTTACTCTAACTATTATTCTCTATTGGGCAATTAGATTAGTCTCCCCAATTTTTATTATTCTTAATAATTCTGCTATGGTGAAAGTGTTAAAATTGGCTTCACATTTATATGATTAACATTTCCCTACCAGAATACAAAAAGTGAACAAAATCCTTTTGTGTCTCACCATGACTGTGGTCTGATCTTTTCTGGCATCACAAAGCAGTTGCTATGGTATCATCTAGGATGTGCACCTTCCACGGCAGTGTGCATGTGGTGGTGTGAATGGTGTCCCCTAGGGCCTAGCGAGTGTAGTTCCCATGGCAGAGTGCTTGTGGTCCTGTGGGGTGGGCTTGGTTCACTCTTCTGTGGTCTAGTGAAGTGCCACCAACCCACTGGGCCATACTTTTCTTTTTGGTCACATGGATGTTAAAAGTTGTGTCCGTGAGAAAGCTAGAGCAGCAGAGCCTGGAACTGTAGGGGTCAGTGGAAGGGTGCAGAGCGGAGCCTGCAGCTGCTGCCATCTCCATAGCTCGGGTTTATCAGCACAACACTCTTTTTCATGTCTAGTATTGCAGAAACGTGGAAAAACTGTTTGGATGGTGCAACGGATTTTAAAGAGGTAAGTAGCCTAGGAAGCTGGTGATCTATAGGGTTAGGGTTTCTGAATGCTTTAAAATACGTTTGTATAACCCCGACCTGCACCTTGCAGTTGATTCCAGAATTCTATGATGAAGACGTCAGCTTTTTGGTCAATAGTCTGAAGCTGGATCTGGGAAAGAGACAAGGCGGGCAGATGGTTGATGACGTGGACCTTCCAGCCTGGGCCTCAAGTGAGCCTCCTGAGCGTGCCAAGTGCAGTGCGGTTGTGCTGTTATCTGTTGTGGGGTGGTGCTTGGGAGTTTTAAATATTCCTACCTCATTTAACTAGAATCTGTCTATCCCAGCCAGAAGTGTGCTGAGTCTACATTGCAAGGAGATTGATATATATTTGACAGGTCCAAATGTTGTAAAAATGGTTCCTGCCACTTTTTTTAGAAAAAAAAATATGTAAGATGAAGAATAAAAGTCATTAGAAATATGTATATCTTTAAAAGGAAAAAAACATAGAAGTATGCATGTCTTTCCAAGTTTTATACACACATGGATAAGTATAAGAAATGAAAGAAAATACAACAAAGATGGCCTAAAATTCTGATGACGTCTCCTCTGACAGGTCCCCAAGACTTCCTGCAGAAGAACAAGGATGCCTTGGAAAGCGGTTACGTGTCTGAGCACCTTCATGAGTGGATTGATCTGATATTTGGCTATAAGCAAAAAGGGAGTGAGGCCATAGGGGCCCATAACGGTATGTGATATTGGCTGACATTTCACTTACTGTCATGTGAGAATGTGGGCACACAAGCTGGAGTCCCAGACCTCAGGAGGCTGAGGAAGGGAGAGCATGAGCTCAGAACCAGTCTGGGCTATGTCCAGACTCTGCAAACCAAGTAGACTCTGTGATAGAAGAGTGCCAGCGATGCCTGTGAAGACCAAAGCAGTCTGCCTCACCGGCCTCAGCACTTACTGCCTCAGTTTCTCCGTCAGGAACGAGGTACTTGACTGACTCAAGTGAGGTGCAGGCACTCCAGTACTGTGACTCACGCTTCTCTAAAGGAGAAGGTAATGCTAACTAAGGAAGGTACAAGATAACAGCCCAGCATGGCTTCCAGTACAGCTTTGCTCACAACATAACAGCACGTTAACATTTACTTAGTTTGAACATTAATCTGTTTCACAGATGAAAATAATTTCTTTGAACACAGGTTTAAGTTGCTTACATTCTGGGCAGAGTATATATAACTAAATGTACACTTTTTTCAATAGTGTTTCTATCTCTCCTTCAGTGTTTCATCCCCTGACCTATGAAGGTGGTGTAGACTTGAACAGGTATGTAAAAGTTTACAAGGGTTTTTGTTTCACTATAAAACAGTTCCATCTGAATTATTAATATATGTATTGAGAAGTTAAATTATGAAATTATTTATGTCTTGCTTTCAAGGTGCTAAAACACAGAAAGTGGGGGCCAGAGAGATAACTCAGCAGTTAACAGCACTGTTAGCTCACTGCTGTTGGAAAGGATTTGAGTTTGATTCCTAGCACCACCCATGTTTGGCAACTCAAAGCTATCAGGGACTCCAGCTCTGAGGAACCTGGTGCTCATTTCTGGCCTAGTCAGGCACCCGTACATGTGTGGCCTTCCCTCACACACATTCACAAATAAATAAAAATAATAGTAATCAATCATTTAAGAAAGAATGTATTACGGAAAGGTGTGTGAAGTTTAGTCCTTGCCTATAGTGGCTTTGTGAGGTTTTGTCTCCCAGCTGATCTGCATTGTTTGGACCTGAACCTTGTGCTTTATGTAATGTTCTGTAATTCTCCCTAAAGCATTGAGGATCCTGATGAAAAAGTAGCCATGCTGACCCAAATTTTGGAATTTGGGCAGACACCAAAACAGCTGTTTGTGACACCACATCCTCGAAGGATCACCCCCAAGTTTAAAAGTTTGTCCCAAGCCTCCAGCTACAACGCTTCTCTGACAGACTCCCCAGGTGAGCCTTGTAAAGAGTGAATGTAGAGAGGCCTTTTGTCTGTATTTATGATTAACATGATTCTGAAGAGTTTTGAAGCAGAGATTAAACATGGACTCCTGAGTTGCTCAGAGATGTCTGCCTTTGTAGGAGGTGTTGGCTGCTTCAGTGGCAGAGGCCTACCCTGTAGTACATGCCCAGCCTTGGGCTCAGCCCCAAGCACCACAAAACAAACAAACAAACACACATATTTGTTCTACTCCTGTTTCTGTTCTAGGTTGTTTGTTGAAAAGAATGAAGTCACTTCTTTTCTGGTCATGTATTATGACTGTGATTTCCCTGGCTCCTTCCTTTTCTGCGGTTTTAAAGCTACTGCCCCGTGCTTTGCAATACTGGCAGATATATACTCCCAGACGTGCATGCTTTTACAGTCACCTACACCACACTTGTCTAGAAGACCTGCCCTGGCCTTGACTCTGCCAAAGCCACATACAGGTCTTGAATTCAGCTCAAACTGCTTTGCTTTTTAACTTGGATCTCATCTCTTCTCTTCTCTTCTCTTCTCTTCTCTTCTCTTCTCTTCTCTTCTCTTCTCTTCTCCTTTTCTCTCTCCCTCTTTTAACAATTTTCTATTAACATGTGGCAAGTGTATATAGAGGATCTCCTCTCTCCAGGCCCCCGTGGCTGCTGAGATAAACTTTAAGAAAGGAGGGGTCCATGCACCTCCATCCACATAACCACGTTCTTATCTCATAGAGCCTCCCAGGAGGAGCCACGTGATGTCCCACAGCCTCTCATCAGCAATGCATTTTCTTTCCTTCCAGTTTTGTCTCATGACACCCAGGCATGCTGAGCCTTTCAGGCATGCTGCTACAAGAATAGCTAAGCCCCCTCTCCAGCCCCGCCCGTCCTGTGAGGGCTTGAGAAGGACAGCCTAACGTGCCATGTGAAGACATCCAGGGTAGTCAGGTTACTGTCCTCTTCCCTTAGTCACCAACCCTAGCCACCATCGTGTGACCACGTGAGACAGGGTAAATACTCCAGCTTCTCTTCATGCAGAAGTGAGAGTGCTACTGCTCCCCTTGAGGAACGAGAACCCATCTTTGAGTTCTCGTTTTCTTTCTCCTTCTCAAAACCAAAATAAAGCATCAGGGTTCCTAAGCAACTGTTGGGTTGTCCAAAGGAAGGGGCTGAGAAGGAAGTGGCCACTCAGACTTTTATTTCCTGTCATGCCTAAGCAACTGGTCAAGTCAGGACTTTGCAAACACTAGGAAGCCTGGAGCTCTCAAGGCAATGGTGGATGTAAAATTGTTTCCTTGGCTAGTATTGGGCTGTATGATAAGTGCCTTTGAAAGTGTATTTTCCTTAACATCGATAGAGTATCCTGTGGATCTGAAACAGTTGCCATTCTGTAGTTTCCTGATTCGCTTAGCACCTGTGTCATGTAGTTTCTCCAGGGGAGGAGTCGTTTGAAGACCTGACTGAGGAAAGCAGAACTCTGGCCTGGAGTAATATCGCCAAGCTGCAGCTACATGAGCAGTACAAGATCCACAAAGAGTAAGAGTGCCTCGCCAGCTTCTCATCCTGCAGTCCGCAGCCTGTGGGCTCGCAGCTCAGAGAGTTACATTACAGTTCATAACAATACCAAAAGTGCAGTTAAGAAATAGCAATGAAGTAATAACAATAATAAAATAATGCTGTAGTGGCGGCCACCGACACTTGGTGAACTGTGTTAAGGGGTCGCGGCCTTAAGAAAGTTGAGACCACCTAGTCTGTTTAAAAGCTGGGAGTTTGGCATGGGAGTGAACTGTAAAAGACAGTCACATGGGAAATTGTCCATCTAATGTTTCCTTCATTGGTTCTGGCCTTCAAAATGTCTATGCAGATTTGTGAAGTCAAGGTAGCAAAGGGAAATGAGTTTGGGTCGCCATGCTTGCCCGTCTTATCCCTGCTGTCATATGGTGTTCTAGGATGAGGTTAGCCGCACACAGCCTGGAGCGTTGTACCTCTAAGCTGTACATACCACCCCTCAAACCTTAAGAAGTGGGAAATTATAGAACAAGCACGTTTGTCATCAAGCTTTGAATTTACTGGTACTGTAGGAAAAGGTACATCTTAAAAACATATTAATAACAAGGCCAGCATGGCCATGCAGTTGTTGAGGTGGGAATTTAGGTTCCTAGAGGCCAAGTGAAAGCCAGGCAGGTAGGGTGGCCATCTGTAATCTCAGAACTCAAGAAACAGAGCCAGAGGGTCCCTAGGCAAGCTGGCTAGCTGGAGAGTCAAGGAGAGACCCTGCCTTAATAAAGTAAGTGGAGAGCCATCAAGGGAGACATCTGACATCAACTGTGGGACTCCACATGCACAGACTCCCAAAGATACATGCTAGCTTCTCTTAAACCCCGCCCCCCCAAGGCATCTAGGAAGTGACCATGTAGTCCAAGACAATGCGGTGAAGGTGTGAATAAACCTCTAGTGCTTATACAAGTAACAGTGATTGACCTCAGATGTTCTTTAAAGGGGCCTACTAGACCCACATAGATACACATTGGCAGACATTAGAGACAGTGTGTTCTGATGGAAAGAAGCCAGCGAAGGTAGAGAGTGAGTGTCACCACTTTGGGGATGGTCAGGTAAGGCAGGATTGTAGGAGAAACAGTTTCCACTTGCCAGACACATGTTCAGCATTGTCTGCTGCAGCTTGGAGAGCAAAAAGGGGGAATGTTTTATAGTAGCAGAGTAAAGGTGGCCATTGCTAAGGATTGGCTTGTAGTGGCAGGGACATGTGGAAAACAGTCCAAGTGAAGAAGCTACACAGACAAAATGAAGGAAGCCTAGAAAAAGTGTCCTCACACACAGCCGACGGTAATCTATGAAACTTTGCTTTTCAACAGGGCGGTTACAGGGATAGCAGTGTCTTGCAATGGCTCTTCAGTCTTTACCACCTCCCAAGGTATGTATGTCTTCCTGCCTGAAAAGCTCGTTAGCTGCGAGCACAGAATCGGAGCTAAGCTGTACTGGCATGTGCTGCTCCCATAGAAAATAGACTAGGAAATGTTTGTTGTAGTTTGCCAGAAAAGGGAAAGCTTCCTGATGCTGACATGGTTGCCTGGATGAAGTCACAGGCAAGAATTGTCTCTTGGCTATGGTCTGGCTTACTTCTGGCTACCTTACTGCAAGAGGTTCCAGGTCTGTTGTGTGGTGTATTAGTCAGGGTTTTACTGCTGTGAACAGACACCATGACCAAGGCAAGTTTTATAAAAAAAAACAACATTTAATTGGGGCTGGCTTACAGGTTCAGAGGTTCAGTCCATTATCATCAAGGTGGGAGCATGGCAGTATCCAGGCAGGCATGGTGCAGGAGGAGCTGAGAGTTCTATGTCTTCATCCAAAGGCTGCTAGTGGAAGACTGACTTCCAGGCAACTAGGGTGAGGATCTTATACCCACACCCACAGTGACACACCCATTCCAACCAGGTCACACCTATTCCAACAAGGCCACACCTTCAGATGGTGCCACTCCCTGGTCCAAGGATATACAAACCATCACATGTGGCCTACAGAACTCAGAATGGCGTGGAGTAGTAGCCAGGGTGGAGGCTGACCTGGGCTGTTGTGGTGGTGCATGTTAGCTTGTGGAGTGCAGGTTTGCTGCTAGCTTTACCTTGATATTCAGCATATAGCTCTAATTTTTTTGTAGGATATAATATGACATTGAATTCTAATATTGATAGTTTACCTGTGCCTTATTAATAAGACTTAAAACTATATCTTAATGGTACATTAGACTTTGGTTACCCTGATCTGTGAAAACATTAGCAATATTCATCTCATACAGCACGTGTGTTTTCCTGGAGGTGTGTTAACATCACTGATTGAAGTGTGTCCCAGTGGGAAGGGAATATAGTGCTGAGCCTTAGCGTCAGCACAGCCGGTTCTGACAGAGCTAGTGATTGTTTCCTTGTCTTCAGTCCTGGATTCCCACAGGAGACTGTAGTTCCCACACATGGCGTTTAGAACTGATACTGTACAGCTAAGTGCATCCAGGTAGATGAGTCCCCGCTACCACGTTCTGTTACTGTGCTGTGTTATCTACGGCATTTCATTCTCTTCACATGCCACCTGGGAGTCTGTAAAATAGGACTTTGCACAAGGTATACAGAATGAATGTATAGGATGCCACACTGAACACGTCAGGGAACCAACTGTGGAAGGAAGAGGACAGCTGGGTTTTGAAGATTTTTCAGCACTGTGTTGACCATTAAGCAGCCAGCAGACAGTTGTGTCCTTTAACAAAGGCTCTAGTGAAGTGGTTCTCAACCTTGTGACCCCTTTGGGGGTCAAATGATCTTTCCACAAGGGTCATACACCAGATATCCTGAATAGCAGATATTTATAGTACAAGTCATAACAGTAGCAAAATTATAGTTACAAAGTAGCAGCAAAATAATTTGATGGTTGGAGTCACCACAACATGAGGAACTGTATTAAAGGGTCACAGCGTCAGGAATGCTGAAAACTAGTGGTTAGCAGACTTTCTCTGACATCGTTTGTCAAGTCTTTCAGATGTTTGTATCCATGCAGCCTCGTGAACCGTGAGCTTTATATTTACGACCATCAGGCTTCAGGTCTTCACCAGCTTAGTAAACACTCCCACTGCTTTGTGGATTTGCTAAGTAAAAAGGATGAATTTTTGTACAAGTCAAAACTGTGTTTTTGTTTCGATTCCTGAAGTTTTAATTTTCAGGATTCATATTACTGGCTTATATACCTACTGATATTTGCCTCGAGGTTAGGATTTCTTCCTCAGATGCACAGTAGGCTTAGGTTCTGTGAATACTCATGGGACACCACCACCTGTGAGACTAGTACGTATGTTGTCTTTAACCTGGCAACCTCTAAGTAGGAGAACATCCTTGGTTTTGAGAAAAGTGTCGTGGCTGCTTTTGGTTTTGAAAAATGATCCAATTGTCTTCAGTAGATTTTGTGGTGAGTGCTCAGACCTGCCTAAAAGAATCAAAAGCAAATTGGAAAGGTGTCCCAAGATTAATGCCATCCCTCAAGAAAAGGTCCCATGCTGTTGTGTTTTATCTTCTGTGTTTGTTCTCAAGTTAGTGACCAGGAAAGCCTTACAGAGGTTTCAGGTTTATATATTTTCATGAATTCAGTTGCAAAGATTAGGTTGAAATATGAAGTTTTATTGTAGAGAAGAAATTTATTCAAAGTTCGTTCTGAGAGTGGACCATGTTGGCTATCTAGAAAGTAGGTTATGCATGATGGAATATCTGTATCAACATTCAAGTAAGTTGTAAGTCTTGGGTTTTATTTGTAGAACTAAAGGTTATCTCTGAGACTTTTGCCCCATGGTAGGTGACTGCTCTGTCATTGAGCCTCTCTTCTGGGTTCATAAGAGTTTGTGTTGGTGAATTTGCACAGGATCTCTTAGTCAAGGACATTAGACATTTGGGTAGCTTTTGTTATTTATTTTTTTTTTTCAAGACAGGGTTTCTCTGTGTAGCCCTGGCTGTCCTGGAACTCACTCTGTAGACCAGGCTGGCCTCGAACTCAGAAATCTGCCTGCCTCTGCCTCCCCAGTGCTGGGATTAAAGGCATGGGCCACCACGCCTGGCTCGACATTTGGGTATCTTAATTCCTGCATTATTAATTATTATTACAATTCTTTTATAAGTTAGTGGTTCTCCCAGCCAGTGTATGCACTTGATTGGCATCTGATCTGCCATAGGGCCTAAAAGCATTTGACAGGCACATTTACAGCTCTTATTGTGTCTGCACCCCGTATCCCTTCCAGGTTTATCTTCAACCTTACCTTTCTTTTCAGCTCCATCTGGTAGCTTTATAAAACAGGAGAGTGTTGGGCTAAGCTCAGGATTTTCAGTGCCTGCCTTAGGCACTGTTCCCTATACAACAAATCATTTCTCTTCCTCAGTAGAAAGGAAAAATAAATAAAAATACTTCTTTGGAACAAGAATGTCACTCTAGAATTAGGCTATTCATTTTTAAAAATTACTTCTATTGCCAAAATCTTTGTTTTCTTAAAATAAAAATCGAACCTGCAGAGATGGCTCAGTAGTTTAAAATACTTGCTACTCTTTAGAGAACATGGGTGTGGTTCCCTGCACACACATTGTAGTCTGTGTAACCATCTAGAACTCCAGTCCTAGGGAAGCCAACACTCTTTAGGCCTCACACACAGCGGGCACACATGTATTATACACATACATGCATGCAAAAACAAAACAAACACACAAACCTGTGAATCTTTCTTAAGCTTTGTTTTGATATTAAGGTTTCTGCCTCCCTCTTCTGTAGCTTTGCACTCACTTATGTGTGGGGCTTCACTGAGTCTGAAGAAGGCCTTTAGAAATGTCCTACTATACCATATCTGTGCTGCAGTTGTGGGGTTTCAGCTGATCATGAAGTTATTATACCTACTAGAATCTTACTGTTGGCAAGGTCTCAGACTATTCTAAACTAACTATATACTTAGTTCTCGGTGAAATGTCACTGATGCTGCCCTCTAACAGTTAGTAAGGGCCACTATCCTTTGGCATCTTAGGAAATCTTTCATGTCTATGTTCTGACTCCTAGATTCCACTTTGAAGATGTTTTCTAAGGAATCCAAAATGCTACAAAGAAGTATATCATTTTCCAATATGGTAAGTTCATTTATCAGTGTTATGGTAGAAGTTCATTGAGGGTTTGAGCATTTGCCTAGAATGTGCAAGGCCTTGCCTGAGTGAGTCTTGGATGTGGAGGGAGGCTTGGCATAAGGAAGGGAAGGGAGGGAGGCAGGAAGGAGGGAGGGCTTGTTTCTATGTGCTTCTTTCTAATACTAGAGTGATTTCATTTTAACCAAAAATCTTGAATACTCATAGAATTCTCCTTAATAAGTCTACCTTTTCTTTTAGCTATTCGAAAAGTAATATTTCTGTACTACTTAAATACTTTAGGTTCAGTGCTATAAAACAAGTTATTAAAGAATGTGCCTTATTTTTAAGGTCAATTCTCCAGGAGATTTTGAAATTTCATTAGGAACTGTGTATAATTTGCATAGCCACATGTCTGCAAAACAGAGAGGGGTATTTCATTCTTATGAATCTATTCCACATTAGCCACATTACTCCAGCCCTGTGGGAGCACAAGAGGCATCAAGATGGGTCAGTGTATTTCTGGCAAATTTGAGCATTTGGGAGAAAGCCCTACATCCAGACTTAGCCAGCTCTGAGCCCTGGGTAGTTTTGAGGAAAGCCATTATAGAAAGAATTTGGTATCAATCTTATCATACTAGTGAAGGATCTACGAATTATTACAAATGATTGATATCAACTCTTTTATATTTCAGGCTTTATCCTCTTGTTTACTGTTGCCGGGAGACACCACTGTCATAAGTTCTTCTTGGGATAACAACGTGTATGTATCCGCGCCTGCTTGTTTGTGATTAATTCTGCATACTTCGTGGCTGTCTCCCATGTGGATGAGAGGGATAAAAGGCCTTTCACGAGGAGACACACACTGGAGATGAGGACAGTATTACTGGATTCAAATGCCATTGTTTTAGTGTAAGAGTTTCTCCAGTTAGAATCTATTTTTCTAACTTTTAAACTCAGGTGAAATATAGCTAAGACAGTTGAGAAATAATCTAATTTCAAATTCAAATTTTGAATTTTTTTACTTAATAATACAAGAACAAGAAATTTGTAATTCCAGTAAGCTTCAGCAGTATAGAATTTAAGAAACAATATTTGTTACTTAAATGCATGTTTAAGAATCTTAAAATTAAGCTTGGATATTATTTTAATAGTTGTTGTTATCTTTTAGCTATTTTTATTCCATAGCATTTGGAAGACGCCAAGATACACTGATGGGACATGACGATGCTGTCAGTAAGATCTGTTGGCATAACGACAGGCTGTACTCTGGATCTTGGGACTCTACTGTGAAGGTTTATATACACTTAGTAACTGATAATGTTGGATCATAAACTATTGCGAGCCATTCAGCTTCCTATCAAAATAGTCAATCACTTCACTTTTTCAGAAACTATGTAAATAATATATAAAGATATATTATTATTGCCTCTTCTTAAATATTTTTTTATTTTTGATAGTTTGATACATGCAGATAATGTATCTTGATCATATCCAACACAAATCTCCTTTCCTTTTTACCCTGGACTCTCCCAGTACTTCCCCCTCCCATCTTCAGCTCCTCCTCCTCTTCTTTTAAACCCAGACTCCAATTAGTGTTTCCTGCATGGAAAATGGATGTAGGCCATCCACAAGAGCTTGAGTAACCCATCAGATGCCACACCCGGGAAGGAAAATGGCACCCCCACCCAACAAGTTGCCAATAGTTTCTTAGATAAGAACAGAACCTCATGGGGACCCCTCTTATTCATGATGGAATATTTTAGAAGTCTCATGCAGGTAACCACAGCTGTTGTGAGTTCATGAGAGCCATAGCCACGTCATATCAAGAAGACAACATTTCATAACACTCCTGCCTATCCTACAGACTGTTAGGACCTTTTTGTATGTCAGGAAACATCTTCTCTGACCCAGGTTGAGGGCAGCACCTACCAATGGGTCTAAACATATATTTAGAAGGCAGATTGGCAACTTGGATCTTCAGCAAAACAGCAATATTAGGCTTTCACCTAAGACCCTGGACTTCCCCACCTGTGGGCTTTTGACCAGGTTAATAGGACAAGACATGAATTCCTCCCTCTAGAGTAGGCTTCAGATCTAGTTGGAAAGCCATTGTTGTACAAAGGTCAGTCTAATAGCACACAGGGTCCACTGTTGGAAAAAAATCTGTTCACCTCCAGTGACTGACACTAAAAGCTAGCCAGCAAAGAAGAAATTTCTAGGTCGTTTCCAACTTGATTTCCTATATCCTTCAATACAAGTGTGTTGTGTCTTCAATAATAATAGGGTTTTACTATGCATTTATGCGCAGTGTGTTCAGCCCGGTGTTGACAGGCATGTTGTTCAGAAACAGAATCTGAAGAGAATCTTGTTTGATGACTGGAACTACTAGTTGATCAGTTAATCCTATCAGTGCAAGTGAAGTGGAAGAATCATTGAAAGATCAGTGCGTTTAGATGTGGAGCAAGCATCCGTGCAGCATTCACTGTTTCTGTGCTCCAGGATACCACAGGCCTTTTCTTCAGACTCGTCTAAGTCTTCCCATGCAAGCCACTCCAGTGCTCCTTATGTTAGGTTTCTAGTTTGAGTCTGTGGACAAGAAAAAAGAAAGAAACAAAAACTGTTATGTTCTTTGCAGAGTTTGTCAGAATTTTTTCTCCAACCTTATAGATATGTTTCCTGTATATAATTTTAGTAACTTGGAGGTTCAGGTTAGTTACTTCTTGAAACATTATTAGACACCACCACACTTCCGAATTCACATTCCCTTCATTCACACAGTGCTTCAGCTGCACGGAGCAGCACATTCAGGGGCTGGGCATGGACAGAGGCGGGTGTGTGCTAGCGGGGAAGGGCCCACGGGCGAAGCTGGACCTGGCCCAGCATCCACTGGCAGGCAGGCTGGATGGGAGGTTTTCTCAAATGTGTTGAGAATTTTGTATTAAGGTTTAAAAACCCCTTCTGCAATGTGCTTTGTCCTAGGTGTGGTCCGGTGTTCCTGCAGAAATGCCAGGAACAAAAAGACACCAGTTTGACTTACTGGCTGAGCTTGAACATGATGTCAGCGTGAGTCCAGCAGCAGAGCTCTAGGTCCAGAGCGGGGTGGGGAGGAAGTACCTGGCTTTGTGTGTGGTTTTCCCCTTCCTTTTTCATATTAGAGACTATAGGCAAACTCTTTGGAAGACCTGCTAGGTATTTGATTCTGCCTTCCATTCCCTCTCTAATTTGTTCCTTTGTACATTCCCCTGAGAATTAGCTTCTGTTCCTAATTAATTTTCAAAATGTCAGCTCTAAGGTGGGACATAGTATCTTCATGCTTTCTGACCTAGAATGTGAAGGGACCATCTGTTCAGGAGACACAATACCCAAAGCTGAAGACAGTGACAAGCTGTCTAGGATGGCCAACAGTGCACAGACTTGTAGCAGAGCCAAACTAAAGCTTGTTCCTGGTTTGTTTGTTGTCGGTGGTGGTTGTTTGTTTGTTTGTTTGTTTTGGAGTCATTCTGCTGTTTCCTGGGCTATAATGTACAGTACTGCTTTGTTCAGCAGCCATGAATTGATGCTAAGTTTTCAGTCTTCAAATACGAGGGTAAAGATACTTAGTATTCAATTCAAGAAGGTATTCAAATGGAGAGGTTCTTTGTTCCATAAAGCCTTCAATCATGGATCAGTCCCACTGCAAGCAGTTTGCCACTTCCGTATGACTTATTACTCAGAGATAACTTTTTAAAATGTTTTTAATTGAAACAGAATCACATCATTTTCTACCCCCTTTCCTCCCTTTAATCCCTCTCATCTAACCTCCCTTAAGTCCCTATCAAGTTCCCCCTTTCAAGTTGATAGCCTCTTTTTAAAAATTGTTAATACTCATATGTATATGTGTATGTACAAAAATATATAAATTCATCCTGCTGAGTGTGTTTTGTTGGTGGAGTGTAGATGGGTTCAAGGCTGACTGCTCTGCATTGAGCAACCAACCACACGAGGCTCATCTGTAGGAGAGGCTAGTTCTCCCTCTCCCAGCAGTCCTCAGTTGCTTGTAGTTCTTCGTCTAGTCATGAGACCCTGTATAATTTCCGTTTTCCACATTAGCATGTCCATTGCTAGTGCCACTGTTCCAACCTTGTTTATGTAGCCATTTCTCAGAGAGACGATTTCACAGGCAGCTTCCTGGTATCTTGGCTCTTACACTCTCTGTCCTATCTTCCCTGATGTTCCTTGAGCCATAGATTCAGGAGCTGGGATATAAATGTATCCATTGTGGCTGGGTTCCTTACAGTTTATTTTCTGTGATGGTCTCCATGTGCTGTAAAGAGAGGCTTCTTTAGTGAGGGTGGGAATTGTACTTATCTTTGGGTATTGGGATAAGTTTAGAATGTAGTAACAAGTTGCCAACAAAGTGGTAGTAGTGGATTCTTTTCTAAAGTTATGGCCTCACTAGTCCCCTACTTTAGGACTGTCCCAGCAGGGCTTTCCCCCTGTTAAGAAGGCCTTAAGTCTAATGAGATAGCTGTTGGTTGGCACTGATATGGGAGTGCCACTTACTCTGCTCGCTCATATCTTACCATGCCAGAATTGTCTTGGTTCCCAGGCGCTGCAACTGGGTAGAACTATTCAATGGCTTCCCTCCCTTGGCAGCTTGTATAGTAATTTCTGGAACTGTGGAAGCAAGGCCACAGGAAAGGAGTTTTCAGATCAGATCCAGCTCAAGTCATCTGAGTTATGTGTCTTACCTACAGTTTGGAGGTGTGGCGTCTTCAGGAATAAGAGTCCACCCTCAACCCCTGAGAGGCACCCAAGAGCTATATCAATAATCTGTATTATTTGAACAGTCACTTGGACTACCGTAACCATTCAAAAGGCAATTTCTCATGCCTGGTACTAAAGTATTTGTTAGTCTATGATTCTTGTGGGGAGTACTGTCAGTCCAGGTGGCTTAATGTGTGTGTGTGTGTGTGTGTGTGTGTGTGTGTGTGTGTGTGTGTGTGTGTATACATATGCTTTCGTATTGTATATAATATTGTATATAATTTTATGTCAATATAGTGTAATATTATTCCTTTATCAAACCACCTTGGTATTTGCCCCTTGTCTCTTCTTCCCTATTGACCTCCCTGAGCTGGAGCAACTTCTTCATATTCTATTCCGCATTCCACCTATACCTGCTATCCTTCCCACACACCTATGGTTCCTTTACATTTCCCTGGTTTCTGTGTTATAGACTCACATCTGAAGATTTCGAGATAGGAACTGCATATGAGAAAGAACACGTGCCATCTGTCTTTCTGGGTCTTGGTTTCCTCACACAATATAATCTTTTCTAGGTCCATTGATTTACCTGCAGAGTCATCTTCCTTTACAGCTGAAAGTATTCCATTATATAATATCACATACGTACCATGTTTTCATTATGATCCCATTATGTGCTAAAGGGCATTTAGGTTGTTTACATTTCCTACCTACTGTGAATAGGGCACTAAGGGCACGGCTGAGCAACTGTGTGGCACAGGATGTGGGTCTCTTTTGGGCATATGCCAAAGAGCTTGGTCATTTAGTTGATGAGTTTTCAGTTTCTGGAGGATCCTCCACACTGATTTTCAGAGTAGCTGCACCAGTCTGCATTCCACCAACAGTGAATGCAGGTTCCTTTGCCAGTTGCCTTGTTGTCTCAGCCATTGAGATCGTGGTGAGATGAAATCTCAAAGTCGTTTTAAATTTTCATTTCCCAAATTGTCAAAGATGACATATACTTTTTGAAGTCTTTTTAGCCATTTTTATTTCTTCCTTCTCTGTTTAGATCCTTAGCCAATTAAGTAATTTGTTTCCTTGACTCGGTTTTTTTAGTTCCTTTTATATTTTGAATATTAATCCAAATATTAATCTGAATATTAATTTTCCAAGTTGACTGTTTCCTTAGCTATATGGAAGCTTTTTAATTTTATGTAGTCCTGCTTTTCAGTTGCTGGCCTTAATTCCTTGGCTAATGGAGTCATGTTCAGAAAATTCTGATACCTGTATCTTCTAGGGTACTTGCCTATGTTTTCTAGAAGTTTTAGCATTTCAGATTTAAAATTGAGGTCTTTGATCTACTTGAATCTGATTTTTGTGCAGCAGGATAGATATAGTATAATTTCATGGGTAGACATCTAGTTTTGCCAGCAACACTAAAGAAGATGCTGTCTCTCTATAGGAAAACATTTCTTGCCTTTTGTCAAGTAATCAGATGACAGTACTTACGAGTACTAATATATTTATATTTGTGTCTTCTCCTTTATTCCTTTGGTCTACATGTCTGTTTTTGTGCCAGTACCAAGTTTTATTACAAGTCTGGAATAATAGTCTCTCCTTGATTCTGCTTTTTGCTCAGGATTGTTTTTAGCTATCTGGGGTCTTTTCTGGTTCCTCTTGAATTTTAGTTTTTAATTCTTTTTTTTTTTTTTTCCTTTGAAGGATGTTGTTGTGGATATGTTGATTGGGATTGAATTGAATATGTAAATTGCTTTGGCAAAATGCTCCTTTTCATAAATTGATCATGGACATGGGATGTCTTTACATTTTCTAATGTCTTTCTCAAGTTTTCTTCAGTGATTTAAAGTTTTCATTGTAGAAGTCTTTTACCTCCTTGGTTAGGTTTATTCAAAGATATTTTATTATGTTTGATGCTACTGTAAGTACACATACCCATGATCTATCTATCTATCTATCTCTCTCTCTCTCTCTCTCTCTCTCTCTCTCCCTCTCTCTCTCTCTCTCTCTTTCTCTGTGTTTGTTGATGTGTAGAAAGGTACTGATTTTTGTAACTTGATAGTGCATGCTGCCACTTTGCTGAAACTGTTGTTTCTCCAAGTTTTATGGTAGAATATTTGAGATCTTTTATGTACAGTACCAAACCATGGGCAAATAGGGATCATTTAGCATCCTTTCCTATTTATTTCCCTTGCATTTTCTTCTCTTAGCTTATTGCTTCAGCTAGTGTTGCTAGCACTGTATTTAAGAGGACTGCGGTATAGACAGCCCTGTCTTCTTCCTGACGAGGAGATTGCTTAAGTTTTCTCCATGTAGGATGCTGACTGCAAGCTGATCATATATCGCCTGTATTATGTTGAGGTGTGTTCCAGCCAGTTCCCCACCAGTTCCCATCAGCCCTACTCTGCTAGGACTTGTATCCTGAGTGCATGGTGGATTTTTGACAAAGGATTTTTCTGTGGCCATTGAGATTATGTGCTTCTTGTGTTTTCGTCCATTTGTATGACATATTCTGTTTATTTACTTAAGTGTGTTGAACTAGCTACATTTCCAGGATCCAACACCAACACCAACTTGATCTCTTGGGTATGTGCTTGTATTCAGTTTACCAATATGCTATTGAGGATTCTTTATTTTATGTTCAAAAGGGATATTGGTATGTAGTTTTGGTTTTTGTTGTGTCTTTATGTGATTTGGGTAGTAGAGTAATATTGGTTTCACAGAAAAGCGTTTAGGAGAGATCCTTTATTTTTATGAAGAAAAGAGGGTTGGTGTGGTTTTGTAAATCTGGTAGTTCTGCTGTGAATCCACTGAGCCTGGACATTTTCAGTCAGAATGATGGCTTTTTATTACCATTTCAATTTACTGCTGTTTCTATGTCTGTTTATGTTGTTGCTCTCCTCTTGCTTTAACTTTGATAGTTTAGATGAGTCAAGAAATTCATCCTTTTTTGTTTTTTAAGATTTTACAACTTAATGGAGGACGGATTTTTAAATTATTGACATAATGTTCTGTATTTTGATTGTCTATTGTAATTTTTCCTTCATATTCTTGATTCTCTTAATATGAGTCATCTCTTTTGGTTAATTGGGCCAAGGGTTTGCCAAGTTTCTCAAAGATCCAGCTCTTAGACTCATTGATTCTTTGTACTGTTTTGTTTCTATATCATTAATTTCTGTCTTGATTTTTATTATTTCTTACAAAACACTTGGTCTCCTCTTGTTTTTCTAAATTCTTGAATAGCATTAAGTTATTTATCTATGATTTCTGAATTTTTCGCTTTTGTTTTTCAAGACAGAGTTTTTCTGTGTAGCTTTGGCTGTCCTAGAAGTAGACCAGACTCATAGAGATCTACCTCCCTCTATCTCCAGAGTGCCGGGATTGAAGGCATGCACCACCACTGCCCAGCTACCTTCTGACTTTTTAATGTAGACACTTACATATAAACTCCCCACGTGGGCCTACTTTCAGTGTGCCCCACAGGCTGTGCTTTCATTCTCACTTATTCTCAAGAATACTTTCTTTTATTTCTGACCCATACATCATGGAATAATGAGTTGTTAAATCTCCATGAGTTTGTGTACTTATTAGAGTTTTGTTTGCTGTTTTGTTTTATTACTTAATGGTTTCAAAGGATACAGTGGATTAGTTCAAAGGTTTGCTTTGTGTGCCAGCATATTTTAGAGAAGCTCTTATGTGCTGCTGAGAGAATGTATATTAATTGGTATTTTTGGTAGAACATTCTATAGATATTTTAGGACCATGTGAGGCAAGATAACATCCTGAAGTTTCTCTGTTTTTTTTGTTTTTGTTTGTTTGTTTTCTCTTGTTTGTCCAGATGACTTATCTACTGGAGAAGGTGGGTTATTAAAAATTATACTGCGATTGTGACTGTGTTAATCTGTCCTTAATTACATTAGTGTATTTGTAACTAAATTGCGCACATCAGAGTTTGGTTTATACATGTCAATATTGTCATATATTTCTGACTAATTAATGTCTTGATTAAAATGAAGTACTCTTCATAGTATCTTTGATTAGTTTCCATTTGAAATCTATTTTTTTCTTATGTTAGAATGGCAAGCCTGTTTTCTTCTTTACCCTACTTACTTGGAATACTTTTTCCATTCTTTCCATGTGTGGAACCTATTTTTAAAGCTGAGGTTTTCTATAGACAATATATAATGGATTTTGATTTTTAATCCACTAATATTTAAAGTTATTATTGAAAGGTATGTGTAGACTGCAGTCAGTTTGATTTTTTCTGGTTTGTGTTTAGTTGCTTCTTGTTTTGTTTTGTTTTGTTTTTAATTAGGCTTCATTTCTTTTCTTCCTAGAAAAGAAATGCTGTACTTCGTGTCCCTCCTCTCCTCCAGTCAGAGTTTTGCTTCTAGCATTGTTTAGTGGTTTGGTTTTGTTCTTTAACTAGGGCATTTTTGTTCTTCAGGATGTTTAGACCATGGAAAGATTTTCTTTATCCTGCAATTATGGCAGACACTTTTGCTGGATACCATAAAAAGTTGGCAGTTGGTCTTTCCGAATGTGTACTGCATTGTTCGGAGCTCTTCAGGCTTTCAGAGTTTCCATTGCAAAATTAGGAATTGTTGTGATTTGTTTTCCTTCGCATGTGACCTGTTTTTTCCTTTGCAGATTTCTCTGTTCAGTACGTTCAGTGTCTTCATTGTGATGCACTGGGAGGTGTTTCTCTTTGGGTCCTGCTTAGCTGAGGTTCTCTGTGCTTCTTGTATGTAATGTCTTTCCTTAGTTTCAGGAAGTTTCCTTCCATGATCTGGTCTGTGCTACTCTCTTGGGATTCTTTCTTCAATATGCCTATAATATGAAGATTTGTTCTTTTGATGATGTCCCATATTTCCTGTAAAATCCTTTCGTGTATGTTAGAAAGTTTCGTTTTCTTTGCTTATTTAATATACATCCTCTATCTCCAAGTCCTGATATTCTGTCTTCTGCTTGGACGATTTCCCCCTGAAGTTTCTCACTGGGTTAATTTTCCAATTCATCTTGGCTTGTATTTCCATCTCTTTATTAAATTCAGTTTTGAAATCTTAAATTCTCTTTATTGAAGTTCTTGGATATTTCTCAGGTGTTTGTTATTCTCATGTTAGACTTAAGTGAAGTATTTATGTCTTCATTAAATTCCTAAATGAATTATTAGGTAAAAATTTGATTGTTCTTTTAAATTGTACCCTGGGGTTCATCTAGGGAGGTCTGAGTAGAGAGCACTTGTATGGGTTAGTGAGTGAGAAGACATAGTGCTGTGGTCTTTCGTTGTTTGTTTGATTTGACCTCAGCATGTGGACTTCTTGGGTGTGTCTGGTGTGTTCGCCTGGCCTTCCTTAGACTGGGCCAATGCAGGAGATGTATCACCTGAGCTAGACCAAGTAAAGCTGGAGCAGCTGTTTAATTGGACCAAGAAAAGAGTGCTTCCAAACCACAGCTCTAGATGTAGGCCAGGAAGAGGGGCCACAGGTGAGCTCATCGCTTCAAGTCATCGCTGTAAGTTATTGCTTCAAGTCTATAATTAGGATGATGAATTTGCAGACAGCAGGTTGGAGGGAAGAAGTTAACTTTTTAAAGATTTTGTGTGTGTGTGTGTGTGTGTGTGTGTGTGTGTGTAAGAGAGAGAGAGAGAGAGAGAGAGAGAGAGAGAGAGAGAGAGAGAGAGAGAGAGAGAGAGCGCGAGCGCACCTGAGTGCAAGCATGCCTGGAGGACAATAGGGCATTAGATCTGCTGGTGATTCGAGCTCTAGGCGTCGTGAACCGCTTGATTTGGGTGCTCAGAAGCTCCCTCTTACTAGGAGCAGTGCATGTTATTAACCACTGAGCCATCTCTACATTCCCACAGACTTAATTCTTTTTTTAGATTATTTTAGGCCATTTGAGAACAGCACTAAAACTCCCTGAATTATTTCATATACTTGTATTTTTTTTCTAGCATCCTTAGACCTTTACTTCATTTTAAAACAAATATCCATTTGATAAAATGCTACTGTTATACAATCACATTAGCTGTACCAGCACATTGCATAGTAGTTTAATTTTTATCTTTGTGGGTGGACATTTTAATGAGCCTGGGATACATAGTTAATGAGTAATCCGACTCAATTATTTATCACTATTTCTCCTTAGGTCAATACTATCAATTTAAATGCTGTGAGCACACTGTTAGTTTCTGGCACCAAAGAAGGCATGGTGAATATTTGGGACCTCACTACAGCCACTTTATTACACCAGACTTCATGCCATTCAGGGACAGTATGTGATGCTGCTTTTAGCCCAGGTACGTGTTATCCTTTTCAAGGGTCATCTCATTATAGGGGCTAAGAAACTGAAAACAAAACAAACCATTTCAAGAATACAAGCTCAAGGAAAATGAAACAGGGTGTAGATTCAGAAATAAAGGCACTTTCTGAAGCAGCTCCATGTGTGTCTTTCTGGCAGATAGTCGCCACATCCTCAGCACGGGCGTAGATGGATGTCTCAATGTGATTGATGTGCAGACGGGCATGCTCATCTCCTCCATGGCCTCAGAGGAGCCGCAGAGGTACAGTTGCCAAGTGGTGATGATAACATTTACAATATATTTGTGATCGTTTGGTCACACTTGGCCAGGGTCACATACTTTTTATGACAGACTGTCTCCTGATCATGCTCTTGCAGGTGCTTTGTCTGGGATGGAAATTCTGTCTTATCTGGAAGTCGGTCTGGTGAGCTGCTTGTTTGGGACCTCCTTGGAGCAAAAGTCAGTGAGCGGATTCAGGGCCACACTGGTGAGTGGAGTCCAGCTATCTTCATCTGCTGACTTTTGACACAGGCCCTCATTTCTAACAGGGAGGACTCTCTTAGGCAGCCACCACCCCATGTGTTCTCTGTGTTAACATTTCCCTTGCACATTCTGATTGGCCAGTGGTTATGTCCTTTGGTTTCTTTAAGGTTAATATTTGTTTTGGCCTCTGAAAAAAGTCTTTACTTTCACATAGAAAATTGCAAACTATGGCAAAGCTGAGTAACAGACTTTTTAAAATAATGCAGTCACCAAGACAATGCAAAAGTAAAGTACCATGGAAACTAAGGTCTCCTACCTACTAGTGTCAGGCTGCAACTCCTACATCCCAGGCTTGAGTGGCAGTTTGGCAGTGAGTCCCATATGGATCTTACTGAAAGCACTGTGTGCATAGAGCTACACAATATGCACAGCATCGTGTGAAGCTCGTCGGCTGCCTTTCCCTTCTCCCTTGCACACTGCTGGAGATCCAGTGTGCTGTGCTTACACTGCATGCTCCCCTCACCCTGCAGAGGTGAGACTTAACTGCCTACCTTAACTCTCTCACTCTTACACATATAATTTTCATATGCTCTATTTCTTCTTAAACCTGTATCTTAAAATTATGTAGCTATGTTCTCCCCCTCAGTTTAGTAGGTTTCTTTTTTTTTTTCCTTTTTTTTTATTAGGTATTTTCTTCATTTACATTTCCAATGCT
Source organism: Mus musculus (assembly GCF_000001635.26). Lineage (NCBI taxonomy): Eukaryota > Metazoa > Chordata > Mammalia > Rodentia > Muridae > Mus > Mus musculus. The sequence goes on along the minus strand of NC_000070.6, from coordinate 6,397,607 downwards.
ATCCCAAAAGTCCCCCATACCCTCCCCCCCACTCCCCTACTCCCTTTAGTTGGTTTCTTAACAGCTACAATTTTTATGTGAACCTTTCAATGAAAAAGACATAAAATCACATGGCTGGCTACAGGCTGCCCAATTCCCTTTCCATACATTTCTCTATGTGTCTTTTACCGTTCGCCAAGGAGTATGTTTCCATCAATCATTTTGTTTTTAGATTCATAGTGAGATAGTTCACTCCTTGTAAGTTCTTTGTAGAAGCAAGTTTTTCTCTTGTGAGGCTATTCTTGGGCTTGGCAAACACAGAAGTGGATGCTCACAGTCAGCTATTGGATGGAACATAGGGCCCCCAATGGAGGAGCTAGAGAAAGAACCCGAGGAGCTAAAGGGGTCTGCAACCCTATAGGTGGAACATTATGAACTAACCAGTACCCCGGAGCTCTTGACTCTAGCTGCGTATGTAGCAGAAGATGGCCTAGTCGGCCATCAGTGGAAAGAGAGGCCCATTGGTCTTGAAAACTTTATATGCCCCAGTACAGGCGAACGCCAGGGCCAAGAAGTGGGAGAGTGGGTAGGGGGGTGGGGAGGAGGGTATGGGGGACTTTTGGGATAGCATTGGAAATGTAAATGAAGAAAATACCTAATTAAAAAAAAGGAAAAAAAATAAAACCCTGAATTGACAAAACAACAACAAACCTTTACATAGTGTATAATAGGAGCGCGGGTATGCTGATTACCTCCTATGGCAGGCAGCACATCTGCATTTGGTTGACCTGCTAACAGAGATGTCTTTCAGGTGCTGTGACATGCATGTGGATGAACGAACAGTGTAGCAGTATTATCACCGGAGGGGAAGACAGACAAATTATGTTCTGGAAATTGCAGTATTAAGTGCCTTTTCCTCTCCATCAAGTACAATTCTACTTAATGTATTTTAAACCAGACTTTAAACTGGTGAATGTGCAATGATAGTACTTAGAAGTTTTACCACATGAAGAATGTGTGGTTTCAACTTCCTAAATCATGGTGACTTCATTCAGAGCCATTTGTTGTCATCCATTAAGCAGATATAACATGGCAGTGTTAGGGGAAAGGACAGAGAACTATCAACCATGACAACAGTTTGAAGACTACTGGGTGTTCAGGATAAACCCAGTCGGACTGAGGAACACTGGCCAGCACTGGCCAGCTCAGTCCCCAAGAGGACAGTCTGTATTCAAGCTGCCCAGGTTCTGACGGTAACACGGTTCTTTGATGTGCGGTCATGGACTGGTTCCTTTCGGCAGTGCTGCGTGCCCAGATTCTTAATAACATTAAGTCTGTTACTGTGTATAGCAATGGTTTATATTTCATTATGCTACTAAAGGTTCATCTTTTCTACATTAAAAATATTTTTCTGTAATGAAAGCACTCTTATCTTATTTAAATAACTTAAGAATCACAAGTATTATTCCTTCTACAAAACCATACTTAATGAAACAAACACAATTTCATTTCTTTTGGACCTATATTCAGAACCAAGTCCAGAAAGCAAGGTGGATAATCAAACTGAGAATTATAAATTTCCAACAAGGTAGCCTATATAGAAACTGCAATGATTTTCTTACATTCAGTCTCTGACCAGCAACTACAAGATTACAAATTTTCTGAAGCATGTTATAGAGAAAAGGAAGCATGATATAAACATGTTATAGAGAAAAGGCACCAGACTAAAGTAGTAGAACCTTGAGTTAGTTTTAAGTGTCACTAATACATGTGGATGGTCTCGGGATTCACTGGAGACGCAGCAGCCTTTCCAGGTTCCTTCACTGATGTCAGTGCGCAGGGTGAAGGTAACCACAGGCTGGCCAAGAGGGATGCCCAGCAAGTGTATTTCCAGGCAGTCTCCGCTAAAGCTTCTTAAAGAACCTAGTGTTAGCCTCACAGTAAGGACTGATGCAGGCACAGACAGACGGAAATTTCACATTTTTATACATTTAATAATATCACATAAAATAATAGGATAGGCACAAGCTAAGAAAGAAAAAATCATAAAGTGTCATTGCCATTTTTGTTTATAGGACAGAGTCAGAAAATGGAACAAATTAAGATGACTAGGGAAACATTCTAAAACGACCCCAACCTAGCTAAAGTTACATAATGTTAGGACTCAAATGCCAAATTAGATATTACCCACTAGAGTGAAAAAGAGACTCCAAAATTTATTCTATTTAGTATAACAACTTTTACATGAAATATATAGCAATTTGTTTCTCAGAAAGCAATACGGCAACTCTTAGGCGTTTCCTTTATGCAGTGACTAGAAAATCTTGATACAAGTAGGCAGCTCTGCTTTACCAGTGAGCTGCTCAGGGCTAGCACAGAACAGCTTAATAGAGAGCTAACATCTCAAGTTTCAGAAGGCAGCAATAATTCTATTTTGGCTTTTATTCTAAATGCTTACTGTAGTTAAGGCGACAATTGAAGCATATTAAGTGAAGGTAGTTAAGATTAGTGACAATCATTACAGTCTCTTGCAACCTACACACAACTGTGTAATGCTTTTGTGGAATGAAAACAGTGTTGATTAATTGGAATTTTACACACTCACACAGAGAAAACTTAAAAAAATAACTATCAAAGGCAATCATTCTAAATGTACTATGCTGACGTACTAAAGTCCAAGAATGCCACAGAATTGAAGCACATGACTAGCACTGTGCTTTGTTCTAGGAGAAAGCTGACCAGGTCTCAGACACAGCTAAGCCTATACCAGTCATCCTAATCACAATGGCTTATATAAAAACATCAGGTTCCCAGTAAAGAACCCAGTCTAGGAAAGTCAGTAAATCTTTTGGGAGTCTCACATCTGTAAAACCAGGCTAAGGCTACACCCATCTTAAAATCTGAAGCCAGTATCAGATAGAGCGGGTTCCCAGCTATGAGAGAAGAGAGAAAGGTCTCCATGCAGCATATTCTCCCTGGCTCCGGGAAAGCTTCATGTGCGAAATAGACAAGTTGCCGAAGAGGAAAACTGGAAACATTCAGCCGTGATGCATTGTACAAGGGTTTAAACTTCAGGAATGGTGTGATCCATCAGGCTTTTCATAATGCTGGGAGCCATCCTACAAGAGAGCAACTCATCATGTAACTCACATCTAGTTTCAAGAAGGCCATGGTAATTTAAGACAACCCCAATTCCAGCTTAGCCCTATCCTATTGTCATCGATGAATGATCTCGGATCTAAGGAACTGATAATCAAGTTGTCAGAAACTGTCCAGAAAGAATAGCTATTTACATCAGGGATGGCTGTTAGAGAAGGTGTGCATCCTTTACACTACGACTGGCTCTTTCATTGAAGCAGCAAGGCTGTGACGAGTCAGAAAGGGGCATAAGGAACCTACCAGTAATTTAAAAGAACAAAAGACTGTAAAATAATCAACCCCTTTCCCTACTCCGAGGGTAGCTAGCTGCATTCTACCCAAAACCCAAAAATATAGACAAAAATTGCATTACAAAGGTTATGTTTATGTCTATTCCAAATCTCACTTTCATGTGCTATATCAGGACTTTGGAAGAAGTTTCCAAGGTAGCATGGTAACAGCGATGAAGGAGCATAGGAGCTGAAAGGCTCTGGAATGAATCACCCTTGCCGGCCTTTATCAGCTCTCCTGGACTCTACACTCCTCAGTTCCAATAGATAGATAGCAAGCACCGGGTACCGCTCTACTGGCTAGGATACGGGAAAGAATAGCAACAGCCACTCTTACTACCTCACAGGCAAGCAATCCGTCAGGAACCACCATGACTAGATTTCTAATATGCACAAGACCTGCAAGCTCAAAGCACTGTTCACATTTATATCAGGTGCTGGAGATCATAAAGTTGAAGAGCTATTCACTTACCGTTTAATAATGTGTTCGAAGATAAAAGTAGGCATGATTGTGATGGTAACCACAGTCCCAGCTGTTGACAGTATATCTGCAATCTGAGCATCCTGACGAAACATAATAGAGTTACATTTCACTAGGCCTTATTTCATACACAAAAACTCTTAGGTAAGAAACACACTATATTTTGATGTTGTCTTGCTGATATCTCTGACATCCCAGTCCCTGGTATGTCTAAATTTTAATTTTAATCTTACAGATAAAATTTTCTTAAGCTAGTAACAAAGTTGAAGGTACTGACCAAAAGTCCTTACTTGGGAATGGCTTGTCCCATAGACAGTTAACTGTATTCTAGAATTTATGGACTAAATTTTAATCAAAGTCTATTAAAAACAAAGTATTACGATATGCCAAACTTATTCCTTTTCTATATTTCTGGACTGAAAAAAACTGGACACGCATCCATTCAGAATGTCTAAATATTTCCCTGCCCATATTTCTATAGAATTCTAGCTCAAGGGATTCCAGGGGGGGTCAACACAAAAGTCCTGCCACCTAAATGATGTTTTCTACCCAAAAAAAAAAAAAAAAAAGATATCGAAACCAGGGTCATGTGAGTCCCTTACCTTCAAGCCAATGACGTTCTGTCCGTTGATCTCACAGATGTGGTGATCAGTGAGGAGGCCGTTTCTGGCAGCAGAACTATCTTTTACTATGGATGTGATTTTTCCACTTTTAAAGATAAAGCCAACATGTCCACTGCTGTCCTTATGCATAGTAACTGTCCGTTCAAAGGGCCTGAAGCATAAGGGTTAGACTGAAACTTCAATTTCATGTTTCAATAGACATGACATACCTACAAACTCTGCCACATGGGATATTTTGATACAGAAAGTGGTGTTTCTAACTATTATAGCTATACTGTTCCATATTACTCTAGAAGGTGTACAGACACTAATCACTTTTCTAAAACCACAAAGACAAGACCTTTCTCCCAAATCAGCATATCCTTGAGCCAGTGACCAGAAACCCTTTATATTGACCTCTCTCCCAGAGGAGTAATATAACCACAGAGCTCCAACTCACACCCATGTGAAATTAAAACAATCCACAACAAATGAAGTAAACTAAAATGCTGTATGTGCCTATTCTTAGGCTTTTTCTATTTTGCCATGTAGGATAATAACCCAAAATTCCCGTGGAGCCCACATTAGAGAATATGAGTTAGTTATCCTGCAGACTTTATTATACCATCTTTAAAACAATTGATTCACACTTCTATCAACACCTGCTTATAAGCAGGCAGCTAGTCCCTAAAGCCAGGAAATAAACCCAAAATTCCCATGGAGCCTACGTTAGACAGAATTTGAATCTCCTGTAAGACTTACTAGAGCAATATATCTTTATACCATCTTTAAAGCAATTAATTCAAACTTTCACTAATATCTGCCTATAGGAAGAAGGTAGTTGTTACTTGTTAAGCGCTCTGCCTAAAGCAGCCGACCTCTTATACCATCTGTTGGGCTCTCTACCTGGAGCCACAGACATTATTAATTAATACTTGTTAATAGCAGGTAATTATCACTGCTCTCTCTACTTGGAGTCAGTGACTAATTTTCCCTATCCTAGTTCTGAACTGCGGGTGAAATTCCCCACATGATTTGGACAAAATCTGTATATATCCTATCCTAAAAGCAAATAATGCCAATATTATAAATTCACAGTTAAATCAATATCTGCCTCAAGATGTAGGCAGCTTCCATTGTCCAACTCTCTGACTCAGAGCAGCCATCTTGTCTCTCTCCACAGCAAGGGACCTCAGAGCCCCTTTCTCTGCTTCAAGGTTCCCGTGCTTGAGTCCACGTGACTCATCCTAGCGCCACCTTTCTCTCACTTAGAAAATAAAGTTTTCCTGTATAGGGCCAGGAAGCGGAGTGGGTGGGTTGGGGAACAGGGCAGGGGGAGGGTATAGGGGACTTTTGGGATAGTATTTGAAATGTAAATGAAGAAATTATCCAATAAAAAATTCTAAAAGAAAAGAAAAAAGAAAAAAATTCTAGCTCTCAGGCTAATAATCTTAAATTTCTAGTGGATTCTTCCCCAACACATTGGTTTGCCACTTGTTGCAGGAAATAATAAAAAATGGCACCAATCTGCCTATCACTGGCTACTCTCAGGCCCAGTGACCCCACTGCCTCCATGGCTAGCCCCAAGCAGAGATGGTCCATCTCATGGTTCTCTTGACACAGATTCCACTCCCATTCCCAGCCATCCACCCCCTGTGGTCAGCGGTCCCAAATCCCAGGAACCCAGGAAAATCAACTCTAGAGGCTTGTGATTTATATCAGTAAATCCTCACCCCACAAAACGCCCACACAATGAACACAGAGCCAATTGATATTGATATAAATTGCCCACCAAGATAAGACAAAGTGTCCTGTAATTATCCATCCCTTATCAGATAGTCATAGCTACCTGTGGCTATTTAAAGCCACGCCGAATCTGGACTGGCTTTCTCTTCCTCCATCTTCCTTCCTTCTTCCTTTCCTTCCTTCTCTCTTCTCTTTCTGTCCCTGTCTCTGAAACTCTTATCTCTGCCTCCCTTCTCCTTGTCCAATCACAGGCTTCTTCTTGTATACTATTAAATTAATTGGGGGAAGATTCTGCTACACATATGGAACCCTCAGTAGCCTTTATCCGTCACATGGTTTGACTGACTCACTCCCAAGACCTCCTCCCGTTATGAATGAGAGAAGAGCATAGTGCTCTGTGGAGCTACTGATACACATTTCCTCTATAGTCCAGTTACCTTACAGTAACAGTGAGACAGCTTTTCCACTAAACCACTGAGTCCCTTCAGCACTTCTGATCTTAGGACACTGACATCTTAAAACTTCACTGGAGGCAGGTGGATTTCTGAGTTCGAGGCCAGCCTGGTCTACAGAGTGAGTTCCAGGACAGCCAGGGACACTCAGAGAAACCCTGTCTCAAAAATCTCAAAAAAACAAAAAACAAACAAACAAACAAAAAAAAACCCAAACCTTCACTGTGTTTGTCACATCTCAATTTTGAAATTTTTAATGACTTTTCATTTGTTTCATTTATTTATTACGTGTACATATACATAAAGTGTAAGTTGCAGGAGTAAGCTCTCTCTACCGTGGGAGCTCAGGGACCCAAGCCAGGTTGCTGGGATTACAGGCAAAACTTTGCTCTAATTTGAAGAGAACAGGCCTCTAGTGTCTGCCTCAGCAGCTGTCACGCCACTTAACACTCGCTGACTTTCTAGAACCCTGCCATGGTGTTACTGTAAGATTTTAAGGCCATCTGTTCTGTTTACAATATGAAATTCTGTAGCTGTACCTTCCTACTGGCCCAAATCTTTTGGAAAAAAAATTACCAAAAAAATTCATTCAAAATAACCTTTTGAATTATTTAAGAATATATCTAGTCAACGATGTGAAAGGCCTGTCTATACAGTGACAGCCTCTCCCAATGCAGAAGATGCTGGGAAGGAAATCTCAGAAGACAGTTGATGACGCAAAGTCCATGCAACTGGATTGGCAGAATTACTATAAAAATACCTATACTACATACAACAAAATTAACTTATAGATTTAATGCAATACCTATCAAAATTTTAATATTGGATTTTACAGGTTAGAAAAAACAAACCAACAATTCCTTTGGAACCTTAAAAGAGCACACACAGCGAAAGCCATGCTAAGGAGGAGCAAGCACTGCTGGGCTTCACACGTGCAGCAGGGCACCCACTGCTGCAGCCCTGAACAAAGCCTGCAGTGGCCATAAAGACAGGATCACTGCAACAGCGCAGAGAGCCAGACAGATGCTAATGCTGTGGCCACAGAATTTTTGGCAATGAAGTCAAATCATATAACAAGGGGGAAAAAACATCAATTCAAAAAATAACACTAGTAAAACTGAGTTTCTACTGTGGATGAGGGAAATTAGATGAACTTGGTACAAAAATAAAAATAAAAAGGGACCAGAATTGCAAAACCTAACGTAGAGGAAGCCACAGGAAGACCATCAAGCAGCTGGGGTCAGCAATCCCTCCCTCTCGGTAGAGCAGCGGTAGTAAAGGAAGGAGCCCCAGGCAGGCATCAGCAGCTGGGACCGCACGGAAACAAAGTATTTCCGTGCACCAGAGGAACCAATCAGCAAAGCAAAAGGCCATGGCATGGACAGCCTTCACCACACTTCAGGCAAGCAGCTAATAGGCAGACTTATAAATAATCGCAGAAGTTAAATACTAAGGAGATAAAACTACCAATCGACAAATGGCCAAATGAACTAATAATTTTTTTTCAAAATAACTTAAAATGTCCAGTAACCATTTTAAAATGGGAGGGCTGGCACATGCCTTTGAATCTACCCTTTAGTCCCTGCCCTTGGGAGGCAGAGGCAGGCAGATCTCTAAGTTCAGGGACAGCACGGTCTACAGAGTGAGTTCCAGAACACCAGGGCCACACAGAGAAACTGTCTAAACCTCTCAGACCACAAAAAGATGTTCAATATTACTAGCCATCAAGAAAATGCAAAACAAAACTACTCTGAGATACTATCCCACACACACTCATCAAAATGGCTATTATCAAAAAACAAGGGAAAAATGAAAAAAGCCACTGTGGAGGTTTCTCAAAAGAACATTAAAAACTAGAATTAACAGAATACCTTACTACTTCACCCTAGTCATACAGTACACGCAGAACTCCACACCCTGCTACAGAGATACGTGTGCCCCTACACTTAGTCCTGCATTGGAATTAACCTCAATGTACGGATAATAAAAATTATACATATTTTAGCATACTATTCAGCTCTAAAGAAAAATACATTCATAAAATTTGCACAAAAAATGGATGGGCTGAGAATGCATAGTACTACACAGAGTCACAAAATCTTAGGAAACAAGCACTTTCCTCTTATTCGGAACCTAGCCAATAGTGCATGCATATACACAAAGGTACACGTGATACAACATGAAAAAGAACAAGGAACGGTAAATATTACGGCAAAGGACCAAGGACTAAATGCAGGAAGTCAACGTGAGTTATAAAAGATGATGAAATCATTTCATTTTCATTTTCTCTCATGAATTTGCCTATAGTGGTGAATAACTCAAAAAATATATTCTATAGTGAAAATATAAAATCCACCATGAAGCTCGACAGCTTCTGTTCCAAATAGCTACACTATCTGTATAGAGATCTACTGAGACTTATAGTCTTTGGATCTGGTTAATTTCAACATGTGATGCCTTTTTCCTTGCAACGTTACTGTTTTTTAAATAAATGACGCAGGTGGGTCCTGCCCACGTGAGTGCCGGTGCCTATGAAGAAAGAACAGATATCGGGGCCCTGGAGCTCAAACCCCAGGCAGATGTGACCTGCCCACTTGTGGTGGGAACCAAACTCGGGCCATCTGGAAGAAGAATGCGTACTCTTGACAAAAGCTGCCTTGCCAGACCTGGTCCAACTTTCCCGAAATTCTGCTTTACACACTAAAATAAAAAAAATTATAGACTTTTCCATGCTTCATTATATTTAGGAGTTTAATAAACATTTTTTGATCAATGTCATTTTTTAGTTCAAGAAACTCCCCCTCTTCAGGTTTACTCTCACAGTGTGATACTGGTCTTAGACTTTGTGGGAGCTTGGGAGGAAATAGGCACATCACTTTTGTCACTTTTGTGCACAGTATCCAAGGTAAAAGCAGCCCCCTGCCGTGCTTTCACTTAATTGCACAACCACCTAAGAGACCAGATTTGGTTTCAAAACTGATTCCTTAGGAACTCTGTGACATTCAGTCCTCTGACAGGGGCCCTGGCACTGGATGCTTAAGCAGCATGCTGCAGAGTTGACCCCACAGCTGTCTTACTACATCACTTACTTCTCTAGCATATACAACCTTTCCAGAGAGACAGACAGGAAAACCCTTGCTTAGAGGACACAGCCACATAGAGAGTGGTAAAATGTATGTCCAAAACTAGAATTCTATGAAAAGACTCTACATAGAAAAACACATAAATGCAAGACTGTAATAAATCAACATTTTCCTTTAACAAATGAAAAGCAGATGCACCCAACCAATGGGCAGAAGCAGCTGACGCCTGTGGTTGAATGAGGGAGGCTGAAAGAAGCTGAGGAGAAGGGTGATCCTGTAGGAGGACCAGCAGTCTTAAATAATTTGGACCCCCAAGGTCTTTCAAACACTGGACCACCAAACAGACAGCATATACAAGCTGATATGAGGTCCCCAACACACATACAGTAGAAGACTTCCAGGTCTGTGTTCATTCAGAGATGATGCACCTAACCCTCAAGAGACTGGAGGCCCCAGGGAGTTTAGAGGTCGGATGGGGTACAGGGTGGGGGCCTCCAAGTGGAGACAGGGTGTGGTGGAAGAGGTGTGGGATGTGGAGCAGTTGGAGGGTGGGAGGGGAGGGGAATGGAATATGGAGTGTAAAAAAATGAATTACAAGTAAAATTAAAATTAAAACAAAAAGGTTATTTGAAAAATCAAAAAAATACAATTAAAAAAATACAATTAAAAACAAATATAAGATACAAAAAAGAAACATTATGTGGACTCAAATGGTTATAATTATAAATAAATATTGCATATTTCATAAATTATTATTTTAGATAGGTATATAATAAACAATTAGTAAAATATAAAACTTTTAACTCATGTAACAGTATGATAAATATAAGCATATGGTGATTGCCAGTGAAAAAAGATGCCATGAATTTGAAGGAGAATGTGGATGGGCACACACTCAGATTTTTACCAGGAAAGGGAAGTTTCAAAATGGTGTAACTATTTTAAAATGTCAAAACTAAACAATAAAAAAGTAAACAAATAGGAAAATCTTATATCATGTTGTAATAAAGAAAAATTTATTTATTTCCAGCAACCCCGCCCCCCTCCCAAATAATTGAGAAGTAGAAACTGTATTTACAGAGCCCTGAAAGGCAGGAAACTGAAGTGTCACTGGTGGTAGCAGCTTACCTGTCACGGATCGTCATGGTGATCTTCTCTCCAAACGCCTGCTTGAGCACCTTGTGTGCCTTATCAGAGCTCCAGCCCGCACAGTTTTCACCGTTGATCTGGAGCACCTGGTCCCCAAATCTCAGTCCAACCAAGGAGGCTGGGGAATTAGCCTGGACGAGTTGAACAAATATACCCTAGAGAACAAGAAAATAATTTATCGTTCATCAGTGCTATGGGTTAACTCCGGTTCCTGGGGATTTGGCATCATTTTCTGACCTCTAAGGATATCAGGCATGCATGTGCTACACAGATATATACGCAAGCCAACACTCAACAGAAACAAATAAATTATAAAAACAATTAAGTGATACTTTGGGGTAACAATTCCATAATTTTTTAAGTCAAAGACAACTTTATTCACCTCTTAACCGATGAAATTGGGGCTAAACAAACAAACAAACAAACAAGAAGTACCTCTAACAATAAACTCACAGGATATTCACATTTATGTAAATTCAATCAGGTTTTGAACCAAGCACAAATAGAAAAGAGGAAGGCTAGGGAAACCTTTCCTACAGTCTATGGTGGACCAGACATGAAGCACTATGAACAGGCAGCATCCCACTGACTTCTGCCAAGCAGGTAAACTAGAATGGTGCTAACAGACTCCAAGGCATCTCTGCTGAAATACACTGCACTCGAGCGTCAGTGAGGTCAGGACTTTATAATGTGTCTTCAACACACAATCATGCCCTCAGCTTTTTGAGTGGAAAGGCAGTGTTGGCTTTTCCTGCCTTCGTCAGCCTCATTCAGTTAAATAATGTAATACTTATTTTCTATGTGGAAAGCTGGAATCACTGAGCTAAGGAACATTTATTAGACTGAAAGAGAATCCAGTAAGATAATGGTGGAGGAGGAAGAGGAGAAGGAGGAGGGAGAAGAGGAGGAGAAAGAGGAGGAGGAGGAGAAAGAGGAGGAGGAGGAAGAAAAAGAAAAGAAGAGAAAAGAAAATGATAAATTGAGGTAAAGACCCAGCACGTCGTTAACCTTTTAGGATGTTGTCTGAGGAACTGGTTTCATGTCTTTAGTGTGACAAGGGAGGGATTCACAGACTCAATCACTAAGACCTGTTCATAATTTAAGTTCAAAGTTTATGGACAGAGATAACTTGCAGAACCATCTCATAAATGATTATCACTTAGTTTAAAAGTGTACCCCCAATTCTCACTGGTCCATTTCCCTTTACTTTCCCACATGCTGGCTCATGTGAGGGCCCGAGTCTGATCACACACACTCTTCCACATGGTTCTATAAGCAAATGGCATCCTTGCAGTAAGGAGGATCAAGAGAAAAGCTTGGTGTCTGCCTGCAAGTTCCAGCATGGCTTCGTCTAGCCGGTGTCTCCAAGTGAAAACTCTGGATTCACACTATTATTCCCCACTGTAGATGGGTTATTACAGCTAGCCAAACTATTTTCATTTTAATGATTTGACACTAATATTCTGTGATCTATTTAGATAAATTCAAAAATATACTTACATTATCTATTGACTTAAGTCTGAGCCCAATTTTTCCATCTTGATCCTTACACAAAATAACTTCACGGATCCCTTGCTTAATTTCTGCTCTCCGAATTCCAGCATCGTTACCTGTCACAGGTGCTACCATATAGTTCACACTGGATGGTCTTGCTACCAACTGCTAAGAAAAATACAAATTTGACAGTATTTAGAAACACAGCAATTAACTGGAACACACTCAGTTACAGTTCTTATAAATATTGCTCCATTAACAAATTCCCTCTAGTGAAGTCTGATTCCCACAATAATGCCAGTGGTTTTCTTTCCCCCATTACCCTTGGATAGAGAAAACTCAGTGACTTGTTACTTAAGTCAACTGGTACCCCTGTGTATGGGATCTGCTGCTGAACTGCATCAGCTAGCAACCACATAAGTGACACCAGCTGTCTCAAAAGACTGCATTGCCCAACGAGGTCATGCGACCTTAGACTGGGTAAGTGCACTTCCATGAAGCTGGTGCAGCAGGGAAAGCAAGCATGAATCATTTCTCAGAAGATATTCTGTCGCCAACAACTACACTGCAGTTTGCCTTGATTTCAAACATATTTTCCTAGAACTTAAACGTCACACTAGACTTTTGCAACTTTCTTTTTTCAGGGATTTTCTGTGATATAATCATAAAATTATCAATTTAAAAATAAGTTAATATGAACAAGGCTTTAAGTCAGGAATGAAATAAAAAGACAACATAAAAACATATTAAACTGCTCTTGACAAAAATCTCCGTGTGTACACATTGGGATTAGGAAAACCGAGGCACCAAGAGCAGGGCAGTAGAACTGTGGCTGATCTCATACAGAAGGTAAGTCAGCTCCAAATGGACTCCCAAAGCCATAACTGTGGAGATCTGCACATAAAACTAGGAGAAAACGCAAGACAAATCTCTCAATGACCTTTGTATGTAAGGAGAGCTACATCCGACTTAATGAGATCCTTCACAGCCGGGGTGGGGCCCAGAGGTGGGTCGTTTGAGAACAGCCTCAAAACCTATCTCAAAACAAACAAAAAAGTTCTTCACAACAAAAGCAGCATTCACCAAACTGAAAGCAGCCCATGGAATGGGAGAAGTTATTTGAAAATCATCATGTAGTAAGTGGCAAATATCCAAATGCATAAATAACTCAAAACTCAACAGCAAAAACAGCACACTCAATTTAAAAATGGGCAAAATGCCTACATACAAGCTTTTCCCAAAGATAACAAGAGGGTGGGTGGGTGACAGATCATTTATCATTAGAGAATCACAGCCAGAGAGATGACATCACCACCCCGTGTGTCAGTGTGCTGGGAACAAGCACAAGACTGACTCCAAGTACTACCACTTCATTGTCAGACTCCATTTAATCATAGGGAAAAACAAAATTCAGGTCCCAGACCCTAGGGGAGCTGGGGACTTCCCGATAGCTGAACAGCCTCCATTAAAAGGAAGCAGCTGAAAGCGTCCAGACATCTCCAGGACAACTGCTCCATGTTGCTGGTGGGGTCAAACCAAGTTCATGTTCACAGACCCAAGAACCTCCTCCAATTGGTGAAAACTCCCTTGCTAAGCCTTTATGTCAAAATATGATTGAGCAATGGTACAGCCCGCCGCACTTCTGCTTTACGCTTTCTTCCTTTAAATATGCCCTACAACATCCTTTCAGGCTACTCAATCAGTAGTGGCTTGATTGCAATAAATTTTGTCACCTACATTAACCTGGTGCTTGAGTCAAGTTGAATTTATGTTGGATTTAAACAGACCCCTCAGCAAGTATTATCTATCAAAAAAGACAAAAGTGCTGAAAAACGCAGGGGAAGGTCTAGGGGAAGGTTTAGGAGTACCCAGCCTTTAACGTAGCCAAGATATTTTAAAATTAACTGAGGGGTGTGTGTGTGTGTGTGTGTGTGTGTGTGTGTGTTCCATCCCTGAATCCAAAGAGTTCCTGGGTGTGTGGCTGGAAGCATGCAACCCAACAAGAGCACAGAGCGGTGTAGCCCAAACTCACTGGTACAGTATACCTTCTGTATAAAGCTGTATAAAGCTGTATACCTTCTGTATAAAGCTGGGGGGAAAAACTAAGTGGAACACAAAAGCAAAAACTACACGGTATGTGAAGTGAATTATGTACTAAGTGAAATATATGCTAAGAGAAATGTGCAGAACAAATTAAGTAAACAAAACGATAGAATAAGAACAGAGTATACCACAGAGCCTTATAAATGCAGATACTTCTAAAGTAACTTCAGATTACCTTCAAAGCAAGAAATGTACAAATGGGGAGGGGACACTTGTATGATGCTCACATAAAGGGATCAAAGTATACAGACCTGGGCAAAGGAAGTCAGATACACTGAAATAATAGCTATAATTGGCTTTTTTTCTTTGTTAGAAGATAAATTTTCTATAAACATAGCAACTAGCATTTTTGTTTTCTCCATGCCTCTTTTTACTTTACTGTTGGTTGACTTTACATTTTTTACTTTAAATTTTTTAAGATTTATTTTTATATAATTCATCTATATGTCTGTATTTGCCACTTCTGTGGATGCCTGAAGATGTCATATCCTCTGGGGCTGTCTTCTGGCATAGCAGCAAGCACTGTAGCCACTGAGCCACGTCTTACAACTTGCCTAGCCGCTCCGAGGCTGCAACTATTAGAACCCCTCCCCTAGGTCCAAGCTGCAACAGGCTGCATCCCTAAGCGTTCTGGCCCCAGCACTGATCCACTCCATCCTAGGGCAGCAGCTGGCTTTCGCCACTTCTATCTGGGTTCTACTTTTTCCTTTGAAAATCTTTGACCATTTATCTAATTTCTCAAATCACTTCAGCTGAAATACCGTTTTATCAACTGGATAATTGTTGAGAATCAGTTCTAATGTTCTGTCTTATTTTGGCTCCCAAAGTCATGCACTGATAATAACCAATGGCTGGACAGAGCGATGGAGGCGGGACATTTAGATTAGAAGATTGTGTGCAAGCCGGAGACTGAGAAAGAAGGGAGAGAGAGAGGGTAAGGAGAGGAGAACTGCCATGACGGGGAAGCAGAGGGATCAGACTAAGAGCTACAGGAAAGAAAGGAACCAGCATGTAAGGGGGAAAGTGGTCCAAGGCTTGCTCTCTCAATTGGGTCTTGGGTAGCAGAGATGAAACACTCATTTAGCAAGTCGATTCAGGAATGTTAGAAGAGAGAATGTGCTAGCCCCAACCTCGGGGAGGTTTGAAAGTGTCTAGCCACTGAGCAAGTTAGACATATTAAAAATAATGCGCTCTCTCTCTCTCTCTCTCTCTCTCTCTCTCTCTCTCTCTCTCTCTCTCTCTCTCTCTCTCTGTGTGTGTGTGTGTGTGTGTGTCTTTCATTCGAGAATCTAGACAGCTCTGGCAGGTAGCTGAAGCATGACCTGCCAGGAGCCAAAGCAGATTAACTAATTTACCAGTCAAGACCATAAGTAATGCAAGTTAGCTTTCAATAAATATTGAAGTTTCAACATATAAAAGCCAGGTACTGCATAAGCAGTAGCAAGAGGATAGAAGTGGATTCAGTCATGAAGCTTGTAACTATAATTACTGCAAGAGCTATGTGCTACATTCAAACCTAGAATCTCAGTCTAATTACAAAAAAATAAAAATAAAAATGGCTTCTAATTACAGGAGGAGGAATATTAAGAACGTGAGCAAAATAATATGTCAGTTATATACTTCAAGTGACTAACCTATCCAGAATGAAATTATGTCTGGAACAAGACTTGCTGTGAAATATGTTAAGAAATAATTGTACTACTTAGTAACTCTATGTCAGAATTCCAAACCTCAGTGCAGTTATACAGCTAGAAAGGATAAAAGTAACTCAGAAACCCGGCAGGGGCCGGGTTAGGGAAGGATAAAATGCACAAGACAAAGACCTAATCAATTCACCAGTGGATGACAATGTTCAGAAATACTTCTAGAAAGAATTTTATAATCTTAGGACAGTTCAACCCTAAAGTTATGAACATGTGAGTTTCCTATAAATGGGTTTACACCTATGTATAAAGGACATTTTGTGGGACTTAAGATCAGACTGTACATACCCCTTGTGCTGGTGCTCCAGAGACCATGGGCATGCTCTCACATATTTCAGCTTCATTTAAAGACAGTCCCATGTATTGAGAGAGCTCTGGATACAGTTTAGGATACAGATCTAATATAAACAAAGAAAAAGGCATTGGCAGAATATTCAAAATAACAACTTAGTATGAACTTGCTGTGTTCAATTTAAAAAAAAAATAAGGCACAAAGATTTAGATGCATAAAATGGAAGGATATCTTCCCATCTCTGACACAATTAGAATGAAAAAATCCACAACCACTTGAATGCAAAAGCCCTAACCTCTGAAACCCATCCGAAGCCGTCTTAGCTTTCTAACCCAGAGTCACCGTCTGCGGCCATGGTGCACTTCAGGACCCACCACAGACCACCATAGTGTGCAGGTGTCCAAATCCTCATTTAAAATGGTCTCAAGCTGGCCATGGTGGCAACATGGGCTTAAGCCCAGACTCCAGTTATGAGGCAGAAGCAGGAGGATTACCACAAATCTGAGACCAGCCAAGGCTAGATAGCAAGACCTTAAAAGCTGACGGTCATCTAGCCATCAGTAGACCTGTGCGAGTCATGCGGTCTGCTTTTGACCCCTGCTGGAGACTCATCCTACACAATACCACTCAACACTGAGAGCTGCTGATTTCTCTTAAGAAAAATAGCAAAAAAGTTCACAGTACAAATATAAAATATAGAAATGGAAATAAAAGACACAGAGAGGTAACTACTCAAAGGTAAAAATAATTTTCCAAATAAATGACCTTGCCCCCCCTCTTTTTTAACATAATCCTAAAACCTTAGAAAATTGGGGGGGTTATGGCACGGACTCTTCAGTTCAGAATCCCCGAAGTGTTTAGTGCCTCAGCCACTTAACTCACTCCACACACAGCGATGGGACAGGATGGGATGGTTCCCTCAAGTAATAGGGGACAATGTCAAAGCCTGGGATGGACTCTGTCCTACCACTTTAAGATTGACAGGCTTATTCTAACGAAATGAGACAAACAGACGGTTTAAACATTACTAGTTAACTTTTTTTTGAAGTGAGCTTCTTCCAAAATCTTTTTCTATGATCTATTTTGATTTCAGAGTAGAGTCATTACAAAGAATAAAGTGAAGAGATGGCATGAGAAGAGGTAAGGCCACCGGGACTTAAGTTAATCATTTCCTTAGTCTCTTCATGTCTTACAGAGAGGCTCTATCCTGAAGCCTCTGATTCAGGGTGGAAGGAGGACAGGCTATGGTTTATCCAGTCTGAACAGCAACTCCTAGTTTTGAAAAATATCCCAAAAAGAAGACAGTTGGAAACTTCCTGAGTTCCCCGGCAAAGTAAGAAAGAGGCATTTCAGGATGGATGCGGGAGAGAGCGGCAGTTGGGAAAACTGTAGTCCCATGGAAGAGTGTGTTTCCCACTAATGAACAGACTATGTTAAAGATTATGAATCAAACTAAGAATTTTATTATGCCCTAAGACTCACCTTCATACTCAAAGATCACTCTTTTTTTTTTAATTAGGTATTTTCCTCGTTTACATTTCCAATGCTATCCCAAAAGTCCCCCATACCCACCCCCCCACTCCCCTACCCACCCACTCCCCCTTTTTGGCCCTGGCGTTCCCCTGTACTGGGGCATATAAAGTTTGCCTGACCAATGGGCCTCTCTTTCCAGTGATGGCCGACTAGGCCATCTTTTGATACATATGCAGCTAGAGACATGAGCTCCCGGGGGTACTGGTTAGTTCATATTGTTGTTCCACCTATAGGGTTGCAGATCCCTTTAGCTCCTTGGGTACTTTCTCTAGCTCCTCTATTGGGAGCCCTGTGATCCATCCATTAGCTGACTGTGAGCATCCACTTCTGTGTTTGCTAGGCCCCGGCATAGTCTCACAAGAGCAAAGATCACTCTTAATTAAACAAGTATTTCTTCAAAAAAAAAAACCATAACATGTCAAAACAAAATCCCAGATTCTGAATTTCAGGGGAGAAGAAGGCCTTTATATTTATCTCTGTCCCTCCACCCCACCAAGAGCAAAGTATAAACCTACTTCCATCTGGAGGGAGAGCAGCAGAAGCATCCACCAGAACAAATGCTTGGCTGGCGGGATTGGCAGAATAAGCAGTTTGAGCCTGGAAAAGAAAAGAAAATTTTAGCAAATAACAAAAATATCTACATCTTTCTTATACTATTTACATGTTAAATCTAGTACTTTACAGAACAAACTAACAACTGAAGTTTTACTTAGAGTTTCACTTGAAACAGTTCAGAAATCATTTTCACCCAAAGGAAACCTGTAAATTAAAAAATTGTGGAATACCTTAAAAACTGAATGATACCACTTTCCACATCTCACCGTCAGTGCCTAACAGTGTGCCTGCAGATACATCAACTGCATGTTCTTTTCTTTCTTGGTATTTGAAACCAGCCTCAAACTCATCACTTAGCTGAGTGTGACATTCCCATCAAGTCTTGACGCCCCTGCCTCCAGCTCCCCAGTACTGGATGAGAGAGAGGCATATGTCACTATGCTCAGCTTGGTTAGTGCTGGGGATGGGCGGATCCAGGGCTTGATACACACAGTCAAGGACAGGCTGTTAAGATTCTGGAGCTGAAAGAAGTTCTACAATAATGTGGTGCTGAACGCAATCATAATGTAGCAATCATAAGTAAGCAATCATAATGGCTACTGCAAAATAATTTACAAAATATGAACTGCCAGTTCGCTGCTGAGGTGAGATGGGCCAGACAAGGAATGTTATACTCTTCTGTAACTTCTTGCCAGGGCATCTCAAGATCAAAACCACACGTGTCATCCATCTGTGGATCCGAGTCAGAACCTCTTAGCCTGAGTGGCTGGACCAGGAATATTTTAAAATCTAGCAGGGACAGAAGAGCCACCCCACTTCCTGCCCCTGCCCATTCCATCTCCCAGCAGCCAGCTCTCTGCTGGAACATCATAGGACCTGTGAGGGGACTCTGCTTCTCTTAGGTCAGCTGACATACTTTCCAGTCTACCCTTGAGCTCTCCCTCCTGCTCTAATAGCAGCACTTACCTCATTGCTTCTGTACACTTTATCCTCAGGGAGGAGGCACATTTATTCTAGACTCATCACACCTCCTAAAGACCTCAAAAACCAACCAAACAAACAAACAAAAATGCTCCAACAAAACTACCACTATCTAAAGGGCTGGCATGCATATTATATATTCCAACAACTTACATGTGTCTTCTGTAATTTAAACTGTACTAAGAAAATTAAGCTATCTTTGAAAATTGTAAAACAAATTTAAGGAAATACTATCTAGGTCTGGAGAGATGACTTAATAGTTAGGAGTACTGAATGCTCTTCCAGAGGACCCATGTTCAATTCCTAGCACCCACAAGGCAGCTCACAACCATCCATAATGAGTTCCAGCAGATTTGACACTCTCACACAGACATTCATACATACATACAACACCAATGGGAAGGAAGGGAGGGAGGAAGAGAGTAAGGGAGGGAGGGAGGGAGGGAGGGAGGAGAGAGAGAGAGAGAGAGAGAGAGAGAGAGAGAGAGAAAGAGAGAGAGAGAGAAAGAAACAAAGGGAGGGAGGGGGGGGAGGAGTGCTCTTGGGCAGGCCCAAGTTCAGTTCCCAGCCCTGGAGCCTAGCAGCTCACAACCGTCTAACTCCAACTACACTACCAACAGATCTAATGCCCCGACTTCCAAGTTTACTTTCAAGATGCATGTATACAAACATACACACACATATACAACTTAACTTCTGTTTATCTAAGAAAGAAATTTTACCCCAGGGCTAATAGATACAGAGAAATAAAAACGAATTTCTAATCAATGTTTTAGTCTACAAGAGACTTAAACAGACTTAGGAATATACCAACTAATGAATATCTCCTGTTTGATTTCAAAGAAAACATTATGAAACATTTTTTAAACGAAAAGCAAACATACCTGAATTACTTTGTCTACCTTCAAATCTTCAAGAGATGGATAAAGAGACATTTCTGCAGATATTTTCTAAAAAATGAAAAAAAAAGTATCACACAGTATGTACAGCCAACAATATGGATATAAACATTTAACAAATGTTTAATACAATAAAAAAGCTTAAAAAACAAAATAAAAATAAAACAACTACAACAAAAATAATGGGACTATTTAAGGCATATCATAGTTAGTAGACATTTAACAGCTGTTACCAAACTGTCTCTCTGTTCCCACAGCTACCCAACTACATTCATCTTGGATTTTAAACATCAAGAAAAGCTCCCTTCATTTCACAAGTTGTGAAAATCAAAGAAGAAAAGCACGTGGCTTACCCTCAGCTGACACAGTACTCCTCAGCTAAACCAGGGTCAGGAAAGAGCCTTTCACAAAACACTCTTGGGCGTGGACAGACATATTACCTTCTACCAACAGTGCCAACAGAAAATAGTATGCAGGCAAACTGCACTAGGAAGATACTCATAGTATATGGAAAAACTTAACATATGCCATCTATATTTTTAGCAATGGTTTTAGCTAGAGGGAAGGGATGTAAAAAAGGAAACTATTGCCTTTCATTGTTAGCATTTCTATATATAGTTCAATGTTTGTTAAGCTACCATAAATTGCTTTTCGTAGCAATTTAAAATAAAATTATCTGAAATATTACACAGACACATGTTTTAAGTTTTGTTTAGCTATTCTGAGGTAAATGCCTGAGACTTCCACTTAGCCAAATAAAACAATTACTAATTACTAATAGGTTTGGCAAATCACTGAGCCTGCTCCATCACCTCCCACTTCCAAATCTATTCTTTATTTCCTGCTCTCCAAACCCAGAGCTGAACCTTTTAAAGCCTGCCTGCACTGCTTAGAGGAGGAGGCTGCTGAGCTCTTGGCCAGGGCAGCCAGCCTCTCAGCCATGCTGGAGCCAGCACACTCTCCAACCAGGCTCCTACAGAACCTGCTTCTCTAGCAGTTCCCACCACGGGGAGATGATTCAACAAGCTTAGCCATGCTATAATGAGCAGAAAAGCAGGAGAAAGCCATCAGGCTACTCCGAAGGAACAGTTCACCCAGAAACCCTTTCCTATGGATTGGTAGTAAATTCTAAACTGTGACATGCTAAAGTGAAAAGTCACTGTAAGTTCGTTCCACCATGTCTCCTAAGAAGCGTCTCACAAGACCCAGAACGAAGCCATCAGCAGGCAGTCTGTCCCTCTGTGCACGTTCTCAGTCCCAGTGATGGTTACTTACTACAACAGCACCCCAACGAAAGACATGAGTTATTGGCCAGGGCTGTCTTAAGAGACCCCCAAAACATACACCCTATGGCTACTGCCCCAGAGATGAATGGTGAAGACACCATACATTTCCTAAGTTAGCTAACTACTCAGTGCTAGTGAGGTTGCGGATACTGGAAGAACACAACCACACTTTACTAAACTAGCATAATTCTTAACTACATTCTAAGTATCTGTATCACAAAGTGTAGTTTCACCCCTCAGCAAGAAAACTTCGAAAAACAAAAAACAAAAACAAAACAAACAAAAAAAAAAACAAAAAAACCCAAAAAACTTCTCTTTGCAACAGATAGAAACCAATACAGAAAACCACAAAACCAATCAAAATGCAGTTGTGAGGCCCAGTCCCAGTGGATCTGTCTACAAAACACTCCTGTACCCAAGGCTCAGAAACACTTCAGAAGAGGGGTGGAAAAGCTTGTAGGCATCAGAAATCAGGGAGCTGCTGTAAGACTATGTATCCTAGTAATGTTGAAAATACGTCCATAAAAGTCTCACCAACACAGCTGCCTATCCATGAGCTGAATATGGACAATAACATACATGCCAATGCAGACAGGCAAAGACCACAAGGCCTCAACCCTACACAAAGAAATACAGACGACTAAAAATGCTGGGGAGTGGGGGCTCTTCCCCAGGGAAGAACATACTAACTGGTTATTCAACTTCAAATGGTCAGCCCTGCAAAGTATATTACAGACTGTGCGGGTTACATTTAGGAATATAAATATAAAGACACACACATACATGCACATGATAAGATGAAAAAGGATGTCCTGAATTTGAAAGACGGCAGGGAGGGTACATTGGAGGGCTTAGAGGGAAGAAAGGAAAGGGAGAAATGTTGTAATTACTTTATAATCTCAAAAATAAAAAGCTGGATGTGGAGAAGCAGAAGAAAGCAGATCATGGGTTCCAAGCCAGCCAGATCTACACAGCAAGTTTCAGGACTACACAGAAAGAACCTGTCTCAAACAACAAAAGTAAAATAAATGGATTCCTGTTTACTAACCAATCACCATGTATTTAATCATGCTATAGGTACTAATACTGTCCATTACATTTTATTAAAAATCATTAGAGTTCTATGTCTTGGGTGGGCAACAATTGACATACAGAAAAACTCAAATCCTTTTTAAGAATTTATTTTTCATATCAACATGAGCTATTCAATCATTCCACTTCTAATACTGGAATATTATTATGCACTCAAATGACTCCTCTCCCCTTCCCCATGCCATCCACACTCCAGCTTCAGGCATGTAGGCCGCTTGCCTCTGGATTTACATCTGTGGACAATTTAACTGAGATTAATGGAATGCATGGCCTTTTGTCGGCTTCCTTCCTACCATATGGTATGCTAAAGGTCATCGATGCTGCGGCATTCATCTATCAGCATTTTATCCTTTTAAAGTGAATATTTTAGATTGTTTCTATACCACTTTATGTTTAGTCATTCTCATCTGGACCTTAGGGCCATAATGAATAATGTTCTTGATAATTAATATATATGCTTCAGGAATTTTTGCATAAAGATATGCCTTTTATACTTTTGATATGTAACTAAGAACATGACTTCTAAATCAATACATTTAACGTTTTTGTAAATGATCAAACTGTTTCTAAAGGGATAACACTATTTTTATACTCTCAGAATTCTTATTTCTCCATTTCCTTACTGCTACAATCTGGTTTGGCTAACGGCCACGCTAGACGTGAAATAGCATGTCAATGTGCTCAGAACCGCATCCTCCTAACAATGATGACACTGGCATCCTTTCATGCACTGGGCCACTTGCTACCTTACTACACCTACATCCTCCATCAACGAAGAAACGCCTACTTAAAGCCCCTGCCTGTTTATTTAACTGGAGTGTTTAGAATGGTAACGGTTCTGCTTAAATTCTAGGCATCAGGTTCTAAATTCATTCAGGTTTCAAAATCAGTGGAACTGGCTAGTTTATAAATACAAATTTAATTCTCAAAGTTCTGCACACTAGAAGGTTCGAGAACAGGGAGAAGTATCCTGTCCTGTGCCACAGACAGTCACTTTCCATTGTGCCTTCACAAGGCAGAAGGGACAGGACAGTTCTGTGGTGTCTCTACTGTCAGGATTCTAGCTCAGGTTGTAAGAGCAAAGCCCCCCAAATCTCACTCCCCAAAACTCAATTTCACCTTCATGTTTGCAGAACTTAAACAATGAATTTTGAAGGCGGGTATACGTTCAGACATATCACATACTCCTATCTGATAGATTTTCAAACATTTTCCTTCCATTCCTTAGACTGCCTTTAATTTTGAGTGTTCTTTGTAGCACAAAAGTCTTTTCTTTGATAAAGTTAAATGTGTTTCCCCTGGCTAGCTGTACATTAAAGACAACATACAGGAACTGACTCATGGTCATTGAAACACTGCTTTGGTCTATGAATTTTACAGATTTAGCTATTATATTTGGATCTTTGATCTAGTTTGAATCTTCATTTTTTTTTTTTTACCACAGTTGAAGCACTGATGCAATTTAATTCTTTCTACCTACATGTCAAGATGTTGTTTCTAGCACTGTTTCTTTAAAAGAATAGATTTCGAAAAGAATAGAGCTCTACTTTGAGAAGAACTGCTTTGGTGGCCTAGCTGAAAATCAGCTGGTGGTTAGTGTGTCATCACTTCTGACCTCTGGTACCACTTCCTTCTGACCTGCCTTCTGACCTGCCCCCTGGTCGTTGCTGGACCTCTACAATAAGCTTTGAGTATGAACTTTCCCACGCCACTCTTTTTTAAGATTCTAATTGTTATTCACTCTCTATATATATACATTTCAGTTTAGTGTGAATTTAGAATCTAGTTACTCTCCCCACTCCTGACTTTTTAACACATTTTAAGTATAGAATTGGGCACTAATAAGCATATACTTAGATCTAGGGGCTAGAGAGATAGCTGAGTGGTTAAGAGCATGCACTGCTCCTGCAGAGGATCTAAGTTCAGTGCCCAGCACCAATGTTGGACATTTGTAACTGCCGGTAACTCTTCCAGAAGTTTAAATACATTCTATTTTATTTTCGTCTCTGATATTTTCTATTTTCCCCTTCGATTTCTTTTACCCTACAAAAGTGATCAAGATTGTATTTTGATTTCTACTTTTTTTAAAAAAAGATTTATTCATTTTATGTATGTGAGTACACTGTTGCTGTCTTTAGACACACACCAGAAGAGGGCATCAGATCCCATTACAGATGGTTGTGAGCCACCATGTGGTTGCTGGGAACTGAACTCAGGACTTACGGAAGAGCAGTCAGTGCTCCTAACTGCTGAGTCATCTCTCCAGCCCTTGATTTCTACTTTTACTGTCATCAAAAAGATGCTTCCTAGTTCAGTATTTTTAAAATTCTTAAGACGAAATGACCTGCACACATACTTGAGAAGAAAATATCTTCTGTGAAATGGATGGGATGTCCTGTTGATGGCTTTAGGTCCATTTGGTCTACAGTACTACTACTCAAGCCCTCCACCGCTTGCTAATGCTCCATTTGGCTATCCTCTCCACTCTTAGAGCTCTGATAAGGAAATCTATTATGCTATTACCTGTTTCTCCTTTGTCCTAATTTACTCTATGTATTTTAAGGATCTGAGGTCATATGGGTGGGCAGGCAGGCAGATAACTGTTTACCTACTGAGTAGGTGCTTTTAGCATTACAGAGCCACACCTTTGTTTTAGTGTCCTAAGCCAGTGGTTCTCAACCTTCCTAATGCTGTGTCCCTTTTATTCAGTTTCTCATGTTGGGGTGACCTCCCCAAACCATAAAATTTTGTTGCTACTTCATAACTGTAATTTTGCTACTGTTGTGAATCACTGTGTTTTTCAATGGTCTTAGGCGACCTCTGTGAAAGGGTTGTTCAACTCTAAAGGGTAACGACCCACAGGTTTAGAACCACTGGTCCTATGTTACCACAGGAAACAGGCTCAATCTATTATATAATAGTAATACATATAATAAACTGGGAAGGATTAGTGGTATTTTGCTGAAGTTTAAGCACTTCTGTCAAACTAATGAACTTAGAGGAAGAGGTCAGAAGGGAAGGGTTATGGTTCATGCGGAGAGCAGATAGAAGGTAAAGGACTTAGAGCAGTTTCTCAACCTGTATGTCAAGACTCAACCCACTGGAGGTTGCATGATCCTTTCAGAGGAGTCACATATCAGGTATCCCGCATATGAAATATTTACATTACGATCTGTAAAAGAAAAATGCCTCTAAGTGTAAGCACCACTTGCCCAAGGACAGAAAGCTTCCTGGAATGACGGGGGTTGTTCACAGCATAACAAACAAGCCAAGTGTTTCCACTGCGGTAAACAAGGTTGGCTGCCCCAACTGTGCAGGATATGCTTGACCACACATATGCAGGAAGTATATCAGGATGTATGCCTGCCTCTGTTGAAGGTGGGAAGTATATAGCCTTATGGAGTTTGCCTCTTTAAGGACCTGACTAATGTAACACACAGACATTTTCTAGGAATCTCAGGTATAGACCTGGCCAGTGGCCATCATTCTGTCTAGCATTTAATAAAGCTTGCTTCAAATTTGCCTCAAAAGTTGTGGTAGCAGTGTTATTCTCCCACAGTAGGATTACCAAGTTCTGTATCTGCATGATGGCTACAAATCAAGTGCTTCAATAATTTGATAGAACTACTCTAATCTCAGTAAAACACGACTTATTTCCAGTTTATAATAGAGCATACAAATGGAATAGAGATGCAGCAGATAGGAGAAAGGGCCTCAGAGCAGGAGTGGCTAGCCGATCCCACAAGCAGCTATGGGAAACACTCTTCCATCCGTGTGTTCTTCCCTCCCAACACTGCAAACAAGCCCCTCTGCATTAGGACCAGATGCTCTCGTTTTAGGCCAATCACAGCCTCCAACTGTGTTTTGTTTCTTTTTTCTATATAAGCAATTAATTGAATAGCTTCCTTCTAGATGAACAAAAGTTTTCCAACCTCTGATAACACTGCTCCTTCCCTCAAGCCTCTGCACTTTGCTCTACTTCTCAGCTGGAGCCAAGGGTTAGCCCTTCTTTCTGGCCCCTTCCTTCCCTCTAAGAACTGGCTGAGTCTGCTACATTCCCTCATGCTGGCTCTCCATGCTGTTCTCACCTTGTTTCTCCTCTGCCTAAAAATCCAGTCAGTCTTTTTTGACCTAGACCAAATGAGATGTCACAGATCTCATGCATAGCAATTGCTCTAGCAATTTTCCTCTAGAATAAAGTCACCTTTAACTGGACAGTCTAGAAGAGAGCACAGGAGAGCTAACACCCCATCTTCCCTCAGAAATCCTAGTCTTCTACACAGCCACCTATGCACTCTCCCCAAGCAGCCCCAGCTTCCCGGCACCACATAAAATTCCCCCCACAATTGACAAGAGCAGGAGTGGACACAAGCAGGAGGCTCCTAGAGAGAACTGGGCCTTCAATGACCTCCTTTTGCATGATCAAGACTCGCTCCAGCCTCTCTGCACCCTCCAGTTTTTAACTTTTGCATAAGAAATAGTGCTCCAAAACGCCAACAAAATCACACAAGCTCAGTGTTTATCATTACAGGGGATGAAACCAGAGGCGTTTTTTATCTTTCATACAGTAACTGGAAAAACAAACAGGTCCTTTTCAAGTTGAAGTGGGTCATTTAGTTGCTATTTCCAGAGCAATCAATTATAAAACCACCCTAAGCAGCCTGTACTGCATCCTATAAATTACTGCATCCTTTGCCATAAACTGTTGCCTGGCTTTCCACCATCCCCAGTCACAAGGCAGAGAGGAAGCCCCTGCTCTAAGTCTCTGATCTAATTCCAAGTGTCAGAAGTATTTAGCTCTTTTTTGCAGAACTATGACTACTCTTGACTCTTTATAATAACCAATGCCAATTACAAGATAATACCAGGGAAGAGTTCTCATGTTAATCCTTTAGAACTCCTATTAAAGCACAGAATTCTGCTGCCAGGTCTTCTATTCAGGAGTGATGGCATGATGCATCACCCAGTGCTCCTGAAATCAAAGCAGCCCCAGAAGTCCTTGCCATCTGTGGGGTCTGCCTGCAACCTCCTGCTCTGTGCTCATCTTATCCCTTGGAAAGAACCCATCCTTTCAGCAATCAGCCCTTCAGGCATGTGTGGCCTACCCCAGACTGGTCGAAACCATAACACTCTGCCATGGCATATGAAGAACCCTGAACCCATGGGAACAGTAAGGCCTTAGAAGATAACTCCCCAAAGACTTTCTGTTAAGAAGATTCTTTTTCTCCTAATAATTTGGGCAATACCAGAGTCTCCTCACAAAACATGAAGACAACAACAACAACAAAGAAAGACTACAAAAAATATTATCTCCAGATAATATTTGGTGCCTTCTAGAAAGGACGGTTACTTCAGGTGGGAAACCTGAGAGTGATGCTCTATCACTACCAACTGCTCTGCTGTTGTTCGGAGCAATCCTATTATCCCTGTAGACATGGTTTGGAAAAACCAAGCGTCTGATGAAGTAACTTCTAGATTAGTAAGAACTTTCTATCTGTCCCCCAACACCCTCAGAGCAATATATGTCACTTAGGCCCACACAAAAATTGAAATAAGGGAAGTGATATTTTGGAAGAACTAGGATTTGGTTTTTGCGGCTACTGCTGCTGCTGAGTCTAATAAGAAAGCCAAAATTCTGCTCTTTCAGCCACAGCTGCAGAGAAGAAAGCTAAGGAGAAAGGTGGTGCAGGTGAGACCAGCTGGTGAATTCTAGGTCTAACATGAAGAACCCGATCATATACACTGGGAGGTTTTGGATGGAATCCTTCTAAGCAAAATTCTTCAAGCCTGAGAACCAGTGAGTAAACAACTTAGTTCTTTTAGTTGGAGAAACAAATCCCGTAGTCAGCAGGAAGAGCTCTGTCCTGCAGCACTTCCAGAAAAGTCCCAGCCATCCTCTCTCACTAAGATGGTACGGGTTTTTTTTAACAACTTTTATTTGTATTCCAAATTTCCTGTGCATCATTTGTAGAGGCCAACTGTAGATAAATAAGAGAGATGACCAGAAGGAACTAGTAATGTAGGCACTTTTAAAAATCAACTGCACCAATTATTCTATTTAATGTTTATAAGCCTAAGTGAAAATTCTCTTTAAATAAGAACAATAATGGGTACTCCCTCACCATAATCCTAAGCCACTCAAGTTATTAAAGATACTGTATTTGACCACAGAAATAAAAAAAATTAACGAAAAGTATTGACATAACTCATTGATCGTTGTGATCTGGAATTAGTATTGTGTTTTAATGACCCAAATACAAGAAAAATCAAAAGCAATGATGTGCTGGAACAAAGATAATAGTTGAAATCTTCACAATGGTTAAAAGATAGGACCACATATTCTAATTGGGGAAATTAGCGCAAGTCAAATATGTGGCCCATTTCAACTATGTATAATCAAACCCAAATACTTTGGAATGGCTTAGTTTTCCTTCGTTGAAATCACTCTTAAAATTTCCGGTAATGTTCCACTGTGGAACTTTTCACTTCAGACAACTAAATACAAATAATTTAAAAGCATAAATAAGAAAAAGTGTTGTGTTGAATTCAAATAAAATAATAAGGACCTTGGTTGTCCAGAGGGACAAAAGACAATCCTTGTAGTTCATATAATGTGTCAAAGAACATACCTGAATCAATCCTAACAGAAATTCTGTGACCACATGGAATGAACACACCACACACACACACACACACACACACACAGTGAAAGAGAACTCACTTAGGTCAGGTCCCAAGAGAAGTATTTGACTTTAGCTAATCTTCAGATAAAAACTACCTCAGGCATAAAAAAAAAAAAGTTCCCAGGAGTGGGGGCAACGACTGGACTGTAAAAAAATAAATAAACCAAACATCCCAGGGGCTTCTGATGATCAGCCACTGAGACCTGCGCCCATATGTGTCACAGGTTAGTATAGGGTCTATAGAGGGGAAGCGGTTACCCTTCATTACAGCTGTAAGAGGAGCTGGAGCTGTTGTGATCTGTTGTGATGTGACAGGAGTCTTGCAGGGGGAGAGCCTTCAGCTCGGAAACGTGGAAGGAGGTTCTGCTTATTCTCCGTCAGGAGTGGGGCCCAGGAAGGTTCAGACCATGTACACTAGTAGGGCACACTAAGAAGGTGACAAAGTTAAAACTGTAGAGTTGTTGTGAGTCTGGGCCCCAGGGGCCTAGGTTCCTGGCAGGTCTGTATGCAGGAGCTCCAAGGAACACATGCTGTTCAGTTCCCAGCACCCATTCTTGGGGCAACTGACAAAACCACTAATTCAACCCCACAGGCACGCTGACTCTGGCCTCTCCACTCCCTGCACTCCCCATCCCACTCCCACGTATGTACACACACACATACACACACACACACACACACCATTTTTTAAAAAGCTAGCGGAAAGAAACTATCATTTTTTAAATATAGTTGTTCAAAGCCTTTTACAATTTTAAGAAAGTTAAGTATAAGAGGAGTAACTCCTACAATTTAGACATCTGCTCCAATTATAACTCCAGACACAGTAAGACCGCTTCATGTCTTTAGTTGACATGTACTTGCAAAGGGTGACAATCATACCTACTAGCTTGGTCACAGTGACACTGACCAAAACACAGCCAAACTTAACCATAACTGAAAGTTATAATCCAAAATGTTATTACTAACTGGAAAAACAGACACATACAGCAGAAAATCATGCCTTCCTCAGTGTTAAACTGAGGGAAACATATTTACATGTCTGACCATAGAGGCACTATCTGAACCAGTACCTAAGACCGTAAAAGAACTGGCCTGCCAGAGGAAATATGGCTGGCTGGTGGGCACAACCAAAGCCTATGCCAAGCACAGGGGAGGTTTTATACTGTATGCTCTACATTTTAAATGCTTAAAATTTTGAGCCATATGTTTACTAATTACATCCTTAAAAGCTAAAATTTTCAGTAAGTGTTGCAACATTTGGCAATTAATAAGTACAAGGAGAACGATTATTAAATGTATAAGTATTTTAAAGTGTGTGGGTGTCTTTTACAGTCTCTGGATGTTTACTACCTAAGAGAAAGTGGCAAAAATGGGGGGAAGTCGGTGAGCCGTGCTCATTTTAAAGGGCTGCTTAATTCAAAAGTGCATCAAAATCTTAATCAGCCCTTTCTTGTTCATGATTTTTAAATCCTCTTTAATAGATCCAGCACAGCTAAAATCTGCTTCCAAAGTTAAGTGACTCTGGCTATAATGGAGTAATTGTTTACTGAGCCTTCTCGTCATTCCATTTCCTTATTTCCTGGTGCAAGTCATCTGATCAGTAATACTTACGTACCACTTAAGACCTACCAGTTTAAGGACCTAAGTTGTTAACAGGATGAAAAGGCATATTTTCTGCTTTGTCCTATCCTCACATCGGGAAAATGAGAGTACAAATCTGCTGAACTATATCACCTTGACATTTCAAAAGTAAGACAATTGACCAGGGCAGCAGCTATTTTCAATATAACTTTCGTTCTTAAACATTTGTTCTCGGTGTAAAGCGTGCGTGTTAAGAATTTAAAACTCTACACTTTCTAAGTAATTTACCTAATGGAAAACAAAACAAAACAAGAAAAAAAAAAGCTATGTGTCGAAGATAGGACGAATACAACAAACGATCCCACACACTCCACGGCTCCATAACTGCACTTCTGAAACTGGAAACTTTCCACGTCTGTACGCCTCCCTCCGCCCCGTATTAGAAGGAAATCCTCCAAGGAGATCTGAGTCACCAGACCTCCGGAGACCGTTCCTGGTGCACACACCCCGCTGCAAGCCCTGGCCCTCCCTGCCCCCTTCCAGAGCAGCGGCTCCGCAGCTAACCGTTGTCACCTCCGGTCCGTCGCGCCCTGCCAGCCGTCCGGAAGCCGCTGAGGACGCCACCGAGTGCGGGCGAGGACCCGGCCAGACCCACCCGGGGCCCGAAGCAGAGCGCCGGACCAGCTCCGAGACCTGCCGGGGCCCGGGACCCCCGCGGCCACTCACCTGCCCCGAGGACCGCGCCGCTCCTGCTGCCCGCTCCAGCTCCACACAACCGAACCTCGGGGCCCGCCCTGCGCGTCATCACCGCCCCCGCCTTCCGCCGCGCAGGCGCAGGCGCACGCGCCGTCCCCATGACAACGCGGCACAGCCCGAGCGACCACCAGCCCACCCTCCCTCTACGAAATCCTCCCAACTCCCGGCTCCAGCCTCGGTTCCCTGGCAGCCCCCGCCGCCTTTTACTACCCTTTGTTCCCAGAACGAATGCTCATTGGCTGCTGACTGTTACTCTCGGTGTTGAACACACACACACACACACACACACACCCTGAAATAAATAAAACCCACATTCTAATCTTAAAAACACGGACTATGTGCTTTCTGAGAGTTGATGGTGCTGATAGGGGAATCCAGATGTTTGGGGTGTACATGAATATGTGAAACTGACAATATCTACACCAGTCCATGGCTGAGGCCATTTCCTAGTAACAGTATATGACATCATTGGCATGCAAGCAATTGTCTATCTAAATTATTCATCATCACAGTCATTTGAAATTTTATCTCTGGTAAAACAATAAGCATTACATGACAAGAGGAATGAAAATGTGATGCTCCAGGGAGAATATGGCTTAACTGATGAACAACTTGTAAAACGAGTTACGGGATGGAAAAGGAAGAAATACAGTTCTATTCACAGCTGGCAAGATTATCTATGTAAACAAAGAGAAAATAAACACCAGTAAGCAGAATAAGCAGCTACAGCAAGGTTGCTACGATACACGGTTAATATACACACGAGTCAATTACTTTCCTATCTGCACGAAATGAGCAATTGGAATTGAATATTAAAAATATATCAAGATAAAATACTTAGCTACAAGCCTAGTTGAATGAATATCTGTGTGAAGGAAAACTCCTAATTAGAATTTCATGCTGTGGAAATAAATAGGTTGGAATGTCGAAAGTCCAGAGGAAGATCACCATATCTTGGGCTAAATCCTGGCCCTCCAGAACAGCCATTCCTTGTTTCCCTGTGTCTAAACTAACATCTTGTGACAATAAACAACAGGTCTTTAGAATCTATTGAATTAGCAGGCAACTAGCTTCTACCAATCCAAATGCTTAGAATGCCACCAGAAAACACCTTGCGTCTTACAGAAAGGTTCCCTGAACCTCACCCCCACTGCCTTGTCCTGCCTCTCTGAAGTAAGCGCCTATGTATTGTAAGCTTGCCTTGACTGATGACTTCCTCTGTCCTGTAAAATGGTGCACGCCTTTAATCCCAGCACTTGGGAGGCAGAAGCAGGCAGATTTCTGAGTTCGAGGCCAGCCTGGTCTACAGAGTGAGTTCCAGGACAGCCAGGGCTACACAAAGAAACCCTGTCTCAGAAAAACAAACAAAAACAAAAACAAAAACTATGAGAGCTACTTGAGGCTACTTGTTGGAACATAGAATTTGAAGTAACCTAAATCTGTGTTCCCAGGCCATGGTCACTCAAAATGGTTCCAAAATCAACTATCTCTTATCACCTTTAAGATGAGAGCTGCGGTTTCTTTGTGTTGACAGGGAGTTCTAAAGAAAATGAAAGATCTGAGTAAAGTGGGGGACGCCCACCTTTATACATAGGAAGAAAGATTTTATGGAGATGTCAGTTCTGCCCACCATCTATAGATCTCATCCAATCTCAGTCAAAATCCTATCAAGTCATAGATACCAACAAGCTGGTTCCACAGTTTGTGAGAAAAACAAAACACCAAGGCGGGCAAGATGGTTTAGTGGAGTGAAAGCATTTGCTGAAAAACAAACAAAAAAAACAAAAAATACTGTCAACCTGGAAAGAGAGAGCCAACTGGAGATGTTGTCCTCTGACTTCACATGTTTGTGCTGTGTGGCAGGAGAACTGTACACATATACATGGGCACACACACAAACAGTAAATAAACTAATCATAAAGGATGCTGAAGAAGATAAAATATGTAGCTTGAGGGTGTTTTACTGTGGCTACAAGAACAAATTACCAAAGGCTAGGTGGTTGGAGCAACGGAACAGGGAATACCTGTTATATCTTGAGTTACCTAAAGACTTTGGATCTAACAAGGACCCACCTCCTAATGTGCAGATAGCCAACTTCTCATTGCAACTAAAAGACAGGAGAGAAAAACAAGGGGCGATGAGGAAAGAAGAGGGGAAGAGGAAGGGAAGAAGGGCAGAGTTCATGAATCACACTACAGAGTGGGCTTCCTTGTAGGAACTAGAATTAGAGACACGAAAATTCTGTTCATAACAGCAGTAACTCAGTACAAAACTCCTTTGATGGTATAGCATAGTAATCAAGGGAGAGTAGAGATGACAGGCAATGAAGCAGAGAAATAGAATCAACAAATGCACCGAATAGATCTTGACAAAGAAGCAAAGTCACACAGCTGTGAGTTCGACCCCTCTGTATCATGAAGGAGAAGATGAAGAAGAAACAAACCTAACAGCAGCCATTTTACAAGCCTTTAATCTCAGCACTCAGGAGGCAGAGGCAGGAGTTCAAGGCCAACCTGGTCTACAAGTAAGATCCTGGACAGCTAAGGATTACATAGAGAGAGAGAGAAACCCTGTCTGAAAATAACTAAAAGCCGGGCAAAAGTTCTGAAAGATACAGATGGAGAGCAATTTGAAAAGAAATTCAGAATCCTGTAAAAGTAGGAGACTGCAAATTTAAAAATGAGACCACCATCCGCATCTATCAGAAAGCTAAAATTCAAAGCACTGGTAACACCGACTGCCAAGAAGAATGGTAAGACACTCATGAGCCCAGCCACTGGACAGCAGTGTAGAACTTCCTTACAAATCGAACTGTGGTTCTCTCATAGGAATGATGTTCAAGAAACATTAGCCGTGCTTCTGGGCACGTAGCTGAAAAGTTATGTTCGCAACACAACTGCCCATGAATATTTATATCAGAGTATTGATTATTACCAAAGCAGGTCACAAGATGTTCTTCAAGAGATAGAGAAAACGTTGGGGAAGGGTTCCATCGGTAAAGTGCTGCCTTGAAAGCACAAAGACCAGAGTCTCAGCCCCAGAACTCACAGCAAAAGAAACTTGGGGTGGTGGTACAAGATGGCAATCTCAGCACTAGGGTGGCAGAGGCAGCTGGGTTCTGGAGGTTTCCTGGCCTGTCATCTTAGCCTAGTCAGTGAGTTCCGGACATTAAGAGATACTATCTCAAGAAACAGAGTGGACAGTTGCCAGGCTGCGTGTCTGGCTCACTGTTAGAGTCCCAGGAGTGCTGCCCGCGTGCTGCTCAGGGTAAGCAGATACAGTGCGTAATGGAGATCCTCAGTTCGTGCTTTTCCCCAATGGGAAATAGCTGAACACTCAGGGCCTTTCTATTTCGGGTTAGCATGGAGAACTCCAGGGTTTCATGCTCCTTGACTTCCCTCAGATAGAGGCCAATGTGGGGGACAAGATCAGAACTGGAGAAAACCTGCACCAAGCTCAGAGCCTTAGAAATTAATTAGCAGAGTTTTCCTACAGACAGTATCTGAGGAAGGATATGGTACCCATGGTTGACCTTTAAGCTTCCCATGCATGGATGCAAACGTGCATGTGCAGCTGCATACACAGGTGCCTGTGTGCACTCCTGTGTACATGTGCAAATGCATGCACACACAGACACACAGGGATACACAGACACATGTACACACACACACACACACACACACACACACACATGCCTAATGAGCTATAAAGCCACAAAAAGACATGAGAAAGGTCACTATATCAATATGTGGCTTCAATGCCCCACTAAGAATACAAGGATAGGAGGACTATAAGTTCGTTCGAGGTCAGACTGGCTTACCTGGTAAGTTCTTATTTGAAAGACAGATACTTCAATGCATTTTAGAAACTAACCTAAAATGACTACAATGCTGTGTGATCCAACAATACTCACTTCCAGAAACAGCAAAATTACAGACAGCCAAAATACCAGAGATCACCAAGAGGTTGAGGGAGATGGAGAAATGTGAATTACCGAGATCTGTAGATGTTTTTATGTGATACCTTAACAGTAGATACATGCTATTAAGCATTTGTCAAAGAACATAGGACAGAACACTGTTTTATTCATGTGTGCATGTATTTGTGTTATCTGTTTTTTATAATGTAATATATGATATAATATAATATAATATGTATGTATTTTTATGTAGTTATCTATGTGCTTTTTTGGTCCCCAGCTCCTATCGCAAATCTTCAAAAACCCTTAAGCTGTAGCCTTCTGAGTGAGAAGGTTTGTTGTTAACTAAGTGAGATGGCTTATGGCTGGACTGAGGTGGAGGGCTCTGAAGAGTTTCAGGTTGGAGGTTGTCACCGAAAGGCTAAGCTTGGGGTTAGGGCTGAAGCTTTCAGCCACAACCCTTGGCATCCAAAGAGGAGAGGTCTGAAGTCTGACTCCCTGCACATGAGCAAACCATGGAATCCCGAACAAAACATCTCTGCATGACGGCTCCTGGGGCCTTGAGTGGGAAGGCAGTGCTACACGCAGGCCCGTTCCACGAGGGTAACGGCCTTTGCTAGTTTGATCTCCAGACCTTAACGTTGGTACTTTTTCATCTGCCCAGCTGTCTCCCCTCTAATAAAACTACTCTCACGAGTCTGGTCCTCCGGGTGACTTCGGTGAGTCATCTCCTAGCTAATCATTGAGCCTGGGTGGGGGACGGTGAGTACTTTCAAATGTGTGCTCTAGTTAGAAAGCAGTGTGCGCAGCATAGGAAGATAGCACAATTTTATTGGATATCTCTCCCTAGCTGGGGTCTGTTGTGAACTGGAAGCACTCTGAGTCAAAGCTGAATTGAATACTGGAACACTCAGTGTGAGAGAATTGTCGACAGAGCAGACATGCTGTGTAACACACAGAGGGCTCTGATGAAAACTATGGTTTTCAGTTAATATTATATCCATCCTGACTATGAGTTGTACTAAATTACTGCATAAATGTACATTTTGTATGAAAAGCTGTGTTCAGAGTAGAGGGAGTATATGTGAACTCTCTATACCATTAGGGTCACTTTTCCTGTAAACACAATAGACTGTTGTTTGTTTGGTTGGTTTTTTTGAAGCAGGCCTTTTTTGTATATTCCTCGTTGTTCTGTAATTCACTCTGTAGACCAGGCTAGCTTCAAATAGATCGAACTAACCTCAAACTCAGAAATCCACCTGTCTCTGCTTCCTGAGTGCTGGGATTAAAGGCATGAGCTCTAGCACATGCCTCAAAGCACTGCTTTAAGGAATAAAAATAATACAAAACTAAAATAGCTATACAAAGCTCTGATAGACATTTGATAAAGAAGAAAACCTCAGGTACTACAAAATGATGTTGCAAGGGAATTGATATTAGCCTAGAAGTTCACTAATGCCTCCTTGGAGAGGTAGCATTTAGCCTGAAGGGTAGGAATTAGCCAAATGACTAATGGAGGAAAAGTGTCCCGGGCAAGGGGGAACATACTGGAAAAGCTCTGCAGTTGATGAGCAGAACCTTGATGCACTAGGCAGCTGAAAGGCAACTGTGCTTAGGGCACCAGGATAAAAGACAAATGGCTAAGATGGGGCTGGGCAATAGGAAATGCTTCCTGAACACAGTCGCATTAAAAGCACTGCTTCTGCTGATGCATGGAGGACAGATTACAGGCAAGGACAAGCCTTCATTATGACTGTCAGGTGGCCTGGCCTCCAGACGTTCACTGCTGATCGCCAATATAGTGGGATTCAGAGGTATTTGGAAACTTTAACAGATGGGGCCTCGTTAAAGGTCATCCATCAGTGGCGTTCTCCTGGGGAAATGTATGCCTTGCTTGTGGAATTAGTTAGCTGACCTAAAAGACCAAATTTCATAACCATGCTCTGGCTTCTTGCTTGCCCGTGTGGTCTTCCTCTTCTGAAGCTGGTGAATTCTTTATATTTAGGTTAAATTGTGACACAGCCACGTAGATTCTCACCAGAGCCTAAACAGATGGGACCATCTGATATGTTGGACTTTCAGCCTCCAAAGCTATGAGCTCATTGAAGTTCTAAATGCCCAGCTTTAGGTATTTTGACGTAGCAACTGAAAGATGAATGAGTACAGGAGACCTCTCCAGCAATAGTTATGTTTCAGTTACTGAGCATAGACATGTAGACAATTCTAAATTTAAATAACTTAAGGAGATAGAAAGACTTCATGGTTGGTCAAGTTTGGATTAATTACAGGGAAGGAACCAATTGCCAGTGTTTTGATATAAGCATGCTGTTGACAGTGGCAAACTTTCTGAGGTAGAGTACACTGAAATGAACACAGAGGGGCAGGACAATTGGCAGTTGGTAAGATTGATTAGATCTGAAGGCAGATGTGCATTAATCGTTGTGAGTTTACTAACAGGTGCCTGAAAGATGTCTGGAAAGGTGGCTCAAAGGTTAAGGGTATTTACTATACATGCCCCTCATATTTGGATAATCTTTATATAAACATAGTAAGATTAAAGTATTATTACTTCAGGCCCAAACATGATCATGTTAGAGTACCAATGAAGATCCATCAATGGAACACTCCTTGGTCAAGAGTCTTTGGACTGGGTGAAGAGTCAATCACCTAGCCAAGGGGCCACCACTTAAGAATAGACCTCTTCCCAAGAAAGTAGGTTTACCTTAAGTCATGCTAAAGAGACAGACAAAATCATTCTCCTTTAATGGGCTAATATACTTTAAATTTCCTCAATTCCTACCTCCACCACAAACTCTCCCAGAGCATAGCCATGCTGCTTAAATCTGCCTGCTTTTCTGAATTAGTCAGAAAAGTGTAGCTTTTTCTTTTCTTCCTTCTATCCCTAGCACTGTTTGGACTTCAAAACGCCCCATCTCCATCATGGCTCTGCCTGTCCCACATTACTGATACCATGCCAGCTAAGAAGCAGAGCAATTTCCTTCCCTCTTCCACTCCTCTCCTCTGAGTAGCATTTGAGGTTTATAGCTGACTAAATTGAGGGAAAAAAAAGAAATAATAATTTTAAAAAAATGACTGTCCCTATGTATGGTGGAGGAAAAAGTTTATGATAGATACATGGGAGAACATAGCCAGAGACAGGGGCATCTGAGAGTCCAGCATAGACATGTTCCTGAGCTAGGTGAGAAGGGAGAGAGGAAGGAAGAGAGGGGGACCAGGTGCAGCACCAATAAGTCCCAAAAGAGGAGGGGTAACCAAATTGGCTGAATTATACAGGGAAGAGCAGCTGGGGGGTGGGGGGGGGGCAGAGAAGCCCAGCCTCTTGTGCTGGAAATGTTTAGGGTAGGGTATATCAGCCAGGAGGGCCTTGTGACAGGATGGGCCTGAGGGAGAAGCTATGACCAGGTTTGATCTGATAGATTAAGTAGGCAGGACTTGTGAAACTAACTCCTACCCTGTGATATTTTCTTTTGAATTCTAATAAAATTGTCTCAAGCTTCTGCTTGAATCTATTTTAAAACTCTTTTATTATTTTATTTATTCTTACTATTTTATGTGCATCGGTGTTTGCCTGCGTGTTTGTCTGAGAGTGTCAGATCTGATGGCACTAGAGTTATAGACAGTTGTGTGATGAGCTGCTATGAGGGTACTAGGAATTGAACTCAGATTCTCTGGAAGAGTGGTCAGTTCTCTTAACCACTGGGCCTTCCCAGTAGCCTCCTACAATTATTTTATTAATGGAACTAAGAGGTAGCCCTGGTTACCTTGGAGTCATCTAGTGATCCTAAAGGGATCCCCCCCCCAAAATCTAGTATCAACCACGGTTTGGCTACAGATAGGATTTTCAGTAACTTGATGTAAAAGTAAATCTGTAAGTGTATATTACTCTAGCTACCATTCTGGTAGAGCATGACCAACCAAGCACATAGCTGCTTATAAAAGTCACCTTGGTGTTTCACGGTATGCCTGCAGTACAGCAATATCTTCCTAGTATCTCATGCTATGGCTACAACGGTATTTATTTGAAGGGAGTAAAACTGCAAGTAATTATCAGAAAAAATCAATCTTTAGAACTGAGCATTTCCTCTGTTCAAGCTGCATGGAGCTACTAAAATTGGCATTGCTGCTCTCCGAAGGTTTCCTTTTACCAGAAAGCATGAGTGGATCACCCGTAGGTCACATGTTCTGAGTGATATAACTTCCTCTTGCAAAAGTCTCAGCCACAGGACAAAGCGGCTTCCTGAAAGTCCTTAGGTCAGCCTTTGTTCTAGAGCACACATGCCTGAAAGCGCTAGTTATAGCAACAGGATTGTAAACATTTTGTTAAACAATTGACCACCTAAAACATCTCCTAGCTGCCTTGGGGGGTATGCTGTTTTATTTTTACATTTTTCATTTATTCTGTGAGAATTTCATACATGAATACAACAATGTATTTTGATTATAAACCCTCCAACTCCTCTCAGATTCCTCCCACCGATCCCCCTGCTAACTTCATGTCCTCTTCCTGTTTTTTATAACCCAGTGAGCCCACCCATTGGACGAGACACTGCATGACGAGACACTGCGTGAGGAGACACTGAGCAGCGACAGCAGCAGGAGTGCCCGTTGAGATGACCCAGCAGGTCTCAGTCCTACTCTGTCCTTGCCCTTTACCCAAGTTCTCCTGTAAGACCCCCGAAACTGGGGAGACCTCCGCTCAAGTCCCAGATGAGCTGGCTGGCACCCCACTAACTCGAGAGAAAACCATACCTGATGCAAACTGCAAGAGGCTTTATTGTCAGCTAGCTGAGGAAAGGGGAGTTTGACCCCAGCAGTAACAGGAGGGGGTTTTTAAAGGAAAAGTGAGGAGCTAGGAGGAGAGTTGGGAGGAGTTGGGAGAAGTTTGGCTACAGCTCTTCTCTGGAGGGTATCCTTGGTAAAATTACAAGGCATTAGGAGTGGGGAGTTAGTTGTAGCTCTTCTTTGCGGAGTTTATCTCTGTGTCCTTGGCAAGCGCCTGGCTAGGTCTTTTTACAATTATCGCATCTCTGGTTGTAAAGTATAGAAACAAAAAGGCTTTTTTCTGGCTATAGAGAACAAAGAGCTTCTTTCTGGCTGTATTTTTTAGAGATCAGGGAAAACAAGCTTGGGGAACATCCAGGGGCTTTACCTTCCAGGGAGAAACGCTCTAAGTCGGGGTCTCACACTCCACCCTTTCAGAACACCTAGACCTCTAGGATGCCACAGCAGTCAGAGCTCACAGCAGTGTGAATGCTGCACTAAGATTGTAGAACCTGTGTGTTCCACCTGTTAAATCCCCAAACATAAGTACGTGGGTCCAGGGCCACCCACCTGAGCAAGGCAACTTCCTTTGAGAACACTGACTCCCCTTCCCCCAGCTAGTCATCAACTACCAATAGTTAGCAGAGTGGGGTGGGGCCTCCCACATTCATCCTGGAATTATGACTGATTAGATCTTGTACAGGTTTAACATAGGCAACTACAGCTACTGTACAGTCTAGAGAATCTCATGGAGAAGAGACTATGGCTCTGTAAAGAATTACATTGCGTTATCTTTTGCATGGCACTCTAAATGCATACAGGTGGCACCACATTTAAAAGGAACACTAAAGATTGGTACTGCTGCTCTGTAGTAGAGCGCTTACCTACCATGAGAGGCTGTGGGTTCAATACATAAACAAACAAGCAAACAAACAACACAGAGAACAGTGGAATAATTCTTTGTGAGAAGCCTAGGTATTTATGAAAGTGAATAATTATTCCTTAATATCATGTAAAAGATAGATGTAGCAGAGATGATACTTATGTAAGTTATTACAAGGCTATTTTAAAGTTGTTCTATCATAGCATATGTTTTCATTGTGAAACATTAGCTATTCTATGGAGTCACATAACCCATACCTCTTACAGGTGGTAAAAACAGTGTTAATCAGTGGAAGGCATGTTAAACACAATTTGTACAATATAATTTAATTTGTACAACACTTGAGTCCCAAGACCTTTTCATCAAAATCTCTTCAGAAGTAATGTATTAGCTTCTGTCACCCCCTGTACCCTGCCCCTACCACCTCCTGCCAGGGATTGACTGAAAAGGCCTCATGCATGTGAGGCAAGCACCTTATCACTGAACTATACCTCTAGTCTGGCGTCTGCTTTTCTTAGAAACTAAAATAAAATTTACTTAGTTTTGAAATACCTTCCCTCTATGAAATATATTTCTAAATATATATTAAAAAGTTTAAGGCAGTGTCACAGTAACTTGTGACTTTCTCTAAAAAGGAAGTGTCAGTCATTGCATGGGGTGATGGTGACTCAGTCACTGTCTCAAAAGTCTCTCTTGTCCACTTGGCTGTCTCGAATGATATTCATGGGAAGAGGAAGGTGAAGATGTATTAGCCCATTTGAAACAAGATTCCTGTGACAGAAAATAAAAAGAAGCAATCAATAATGTGCAAGGATGAGTCTTCCACTAGCAGCCTTTGGATGAAGACGTAGAACTCTCAGCTATGCCTGCGCCATGACAGCCTGGATGCTGCCATGCTCCCACCTTGATCATAATGGACTGAACCTCTGAACCTGTAAGCCAGCCCCAATTAAATGTTGTTTTTTTATAAGACTTGCCTTGGTCATGGTTTCTGTTCACAGCAGTAAAACAGAAGTTGGTACCAGGGACTGGGGTATTGCTGTGATAGGCCTCACCATGCTTTTATTTGAAAGAATGTGGATTTTTGGACTTTGGGTTTGGAACTCAGTGGAATGCTTTAAATGGGGCTTAATGGGTCATCCTAGTAAGAATATGGAAGACTTTGTTGTTGGGAGTAATTTGAACTGTTGTTGACCTGGCCCAAGAGATTTCAAAGGAGAAGAATTTCAGTATGTGGCATAAAGACTGTTTTTGTGGTATTTTGGTGAAGAATGTGGCTACTTTTTGTCCTTGTCTGGAAAGTCTGCTTGAGGCTAAGGTGAAGGGACTTGGATTAATTGCATTAATTGCATTGACAAAGGAAGTTTCAAAAAAGCCCAGCAAAGACTTTGTTCTCCGGTTAAGTTTCACAAAGAGAAGTTTGAACAAGCATAGCAAGCTTAGAAAGGCAAAATATAAAATATATGGTTCGAGTATTAAAGGCATACCAGGAAGTGAAACGGAGCAAAATCCTGTGTTCTAGGAAATAACAGATTAAGGGAGTGGGACCTTGGGGCAAGATCCTACCCAGTTTAATTTAGATCCAGGCATGGTGGTACACACCATTAATCCCATGAGACAGGCTTGTTGATTTCTGCATTCAAAGTCAATCTACAGAGCAAGAACCAGGATAGCCAAGCTTAGGCAGTGAAGGATTTAGAAAACATAAAGCCAGTGATAATGTAATAGTACAAGGAGATTATGTTCTAGTTCCTGTAAGCAGCAGAACTCGGCAGCTTCAGCCACGTGGCTCTGGCTCTAGAGTTAAGAATGGAAGGAACTACTGGGACAATTGATGCTGGTTAGCTGGAGCTAATACATTTTTTTTTAACTGATAGAATGTTTTATTTTACTTTAAGTGTTTACATTTTCCTGATTACTCTGTGTAAGGTGAAGCTAGAATGTTTAGACATACACGGATCCAGCACATCAGTAACTGGGGTTTCTTTTCTTTTTTGCTACACTATTTTCACAATCACGGGTGTGCTTGCTAGGCAAAGAGAGCCACTACAGAAGCAAACATTAGGCAGAATACTGGTAAGAGAAAAAACAAAACAAAACAAAACAACCAGAGCAAAGAGCTACCAGATATACAGACAGGCTTGGTTGGTTCCACACTCACTACTGCATTGTCAAGCGCCAAGTATTAACTGCACTTTTTTTGTTGTTGTTGTTCAGCTAGAAAGAGATTTTTTTTGTGTGGTTTTTTTTTTTTTTGGTTTAAATCAGTGCATGAATTCTTTTCATATTTCAGCAGATGGACAAACAGATGGACTATGGCTACAGCTACATGGAATGTCAAGGTAGAGGGGTGAGACTGTGAGCAATGATTATGAAGAGACCAGCATCACTAAGGTGAAATCTTCTGGGAAGTGTTTTCTGGGAGCACAAAGAAGTTGTCTTCCAGAGATAGTCAAGGTTGTACCTCGTGCTGCAGCTGGACTTGGTAATGTGTAATCACCAGGTGGTACTGGTTTTGAATTCATGAAGCTGTCATGGAAAACAGCTGAGGCTTGGCACTGTGAGAGGTCATGGAAGGCCATTGGAGAAGGTATAGCCTCAGCTGTAGTTGATGGCCCAGGACTGAAGGAGTCATGCAAAGGATTTGAGGCTTGACACCATGAAGAGAGCCTATGAGAGGCTATTGGTGAAGCCTAGTTGGAGTGGAACCCCCCAGTGTATTGGAGATGTCAGTACCATGGTATGATCACCAAGAACAGCAGCCATAGTGGAGTGGATCAACCTGAGCTTAGAGTGCTACAGAGGGCAGAGCTGGAAAAGTGATGCCAGCCCTTAGGAGGAGCC
This sequence comes from Mus musculus, assembly GCF_000001635.26. Lineage (NCBI taxonomy): Eukaryota > Metazoa > Chordata > Mammalia > Rodentia > Muridae > Mus > Mus musculus. Next base: position 6,353,300 of record NC_000070.6, on the reverse strand, counting down.
CAAAAGATCAAGTGGAATCCCAGACACTGAAACAAGAAGCTGTAACATTGAAATTGCCTTGGAGACTCAGAGCCATGGGATATATTCTGAGGAAAGCTGCTAACAGGGAGTGGAACCAGCCCAGGAGAAAGCAGTTTGTTGCAGTCAACAAAGATGAAAAAGGAATGGAGATCTGAAGACTGCTTTGACATCAGCCATGGAGATGCAGAGTTTGGAGTTTGCCCAGCTGGTTTCCTGCCTTTCTTTGGAGATTACAGTTAATTAGTTGGATGAATCTCAGAAGAGACCGTGAACTTTGGACTTTAACATTGTTGCGACTGCTATAGACTATAAGGACTTTGAAAGTTGGACTAAATGCATTTGCATTATGCTATGTTTAAGTATGGCCCCCATAGACTCATGTTTTTTTTTTTTAACACATCTATGAGGGCCAGGGAGTGGAATGTGATAGCTTGTGTAGTCTTGGACCAGGGAGTGGCACCATCTGGAGGTATAGCCTTGATGGAATAGATGTGACCTGGTTGGAATAGGTGTGTCACGATGGGTGTGGGCTTAAGACTCTCACCCCAGTTGCCTGAAAGTCAGTCTTCCACTAGCAGTCTTTGGATGAAGACATAGAACTCTCAGCTCCTCCTGCGCCATGACAGCCTGGATGCTGCCATGCTCCCACCTTGATCATAATGGACTGAACCTCTGAACCTGTAAGCCAGCCCCAATTAAATGTTGTTTTTTTATAAGACTTGCCTTGGTCATGGTTTCTGTTCACAGCAGTAAAACACTAACTAAGACAAGGGCCAGTCTCTCTGAAATATACAGAAGGTAGTGATTCCCTGCATTGGTTCATAGAACTTCTTAGGTTGCTTTGCCCATGGCTCACTGACTTGTGTTTCACTGGTCTCATGTGGAAGGGCAGGGTGTTGCCAACACTGAAAAAGATCACATTCTTGGAATGTAGTGGCTATGGCCTAGAATTCAGGAGAATTTGTACAAGACATATTTTTCTAAATTTATGTTACAAAATTGTGAACAGTACATTTAGCATGACCAGAAAGGAAGTCATTTTTTCTTCACCTTAAGATTAAGATTATTTGCTGAGACTCAGTGAAGCATAGCGGGAACCACTGGGAGCCAGGCATGGAACAATTCTGTGATGTAACTGATATTGTGTTCATGGTAAATAGAGCCCAGTGGATCACACTACTTCAGTCTAAGTAGTTCCTAACAAACACAGTACAGCTTTGTGGGTAATAGCAGTCACACTACCTCTCACAGAGTGGGGTGTGAAATCAGACAAAAAGGGCACACGGTCCTGGAACAGATCAGGAAGTGGCAGTTCCTGGAAACAATAAAGAATCATCAGTGTGTTATGGGAAAAGATAAAAAAAATGTGCAAGGATATATTATAGTAGCTTTGATACTGGCATGTTAGTAAGGAGGAAACAACACACCAGTGTTGAGGACAATTTTTACAGGAAAACTACGATATTAGGTGGCTACTTAGATTAGTAGTAATCTTAGTAGTAAGCTAAGATTACTTAGCTTAGATTTTAATAATCTCTGGACTAACTATTTAAGAACACCTGAATAAAGTCATTAACAAACCTGAGCACATCTGTCCTTTGCCAGGTATGTGCCATGGTGACATTGGTGCCATCATTTATTGATTGGTCCTTCCTAGGACATGGCCAGAACTCCTCCAGTGTGGTAACGTTTTCTGCTTCCCATTTTGGAACTCTCTCCAGGATTCTGCTCTAAAGCTGTGACTGTACATGCCCCTAGAAAAGGTGCCAAAGGCTCATTTCCAAGTTATTCAGAGCAGATGTTCCAGATGCTCAGACTCAGCCACACATTTATTTACACATCCAGTGGAGTACAAGATTTCCAATCATATTCCTATAGAAAAACACATAGTTCTTTTATTTTCCTACGTGTGGAAAACTGAGCTACTACACTTATCCAAGCATTGGATCTTAGCCTTTAGCTCTTGCTCTAGCCTTTATACAGTTTTACATTTTATCAGAAGTGGTCTTTTCTTCTCTGCTGTCTCTTGAGTATTAATCATCCATTCGTCTGACTGGGAACCGCCCGAGAGCTGAATTGGCTCTGCTTTTTGTTGTCTTTGATCCTGGAGCAATGCCTGAGGAATTGAAAAGGTTTCTGTTTGTAATAACCATATTTCTTCCCCTGCCCCAAAGTCTATACTATTTTTTTCATTTCCTAACATTTCAGACCTTAAGGTTTCTGTGGTCATGGTGTCTGGAAAAAAGGTAAGTTGAGACTCTTCTCTTTGCCTGTTCAAGTTCAGTCACATGCTATAGTTCTTCTTCCCAGAAGAAGACGGCCACCTCCCTTGCAACATTTGCAGTGACAATATCTAACTGTTATGCCTTTAACTTAAGTTGGGTTTCCTTGTTGCCAATAAAGATGGTTTTAAAAAGATTATAGGAAAAGGTAACTCAAGACCACCAAAGCCTACAAATGGAAGTCAGAGGGCCCCGTGCTTCTGGCTCTTATATAATAAGGAGCTTATTCCTCATAAAGGGTTTTGAACTCTTCCTGATAACTGGCCGTGTGAAGAAGCCTTACATCTCAGTGCACATAATTGGTCCAATGCACAGAACATCTATGTGAGAGTCCTAAAGAATCAACAAGTAGATCTTGGGAGCAAGAGCTGTGTGGGATTCCAGGTACTGGGAGACTGAAGAGTTCGACCAGCATTTAAAGCCAGAGACTCCATAAGCATTCCCAGTAAGAGCAATATGGATCAACCCCAAACAGAGCTGTCACTCTGCTTCTAGGAAAGAATACAAAGATGGGGTCCTAGCTATGTTTTGGGAAGGTGGATTGATCATCTAGGTCACTGACATAAAACTGACATTGTGTTCTATGTTTAGCAGAAATAAACCTACTCTAACTATAAGCCTGGGAACTGGAGTCAAAATGCTTGCAAAGCATAAAGAGATGAGTTTGGACCCCAGAACTACTGAAGTTGAAACAGGAGAATGCCTGATATTCGCCTATCAGCTAGCCTAGCCTAACTAGAAAACTCTAGGTCAACCAATGAGAAACCCCATCTCATAAACAAACAAACAAACAACAAAATCATGAGGTGGTTGGTTCCTGAGAAAGAATAACACCCAAGATTGTCTTCTGGTCTGCACATACATGTGTGTGCAGATGGGCGTATGTACACATGTACTCTGCACATACATAAACAGAACATTTTTCTTATTATTTAAATCCCAAGAGCAATCCTGGGACCCATAATCCATTCTACATAGTGAGGAGATACAAATACCCTCAGCTGTTTTTTGTTTTGTTTTTGCTTTTGTTCTTGTTTTGCAAGCCAAATTAAAACTAGCTGTTCATGTCCTTGCATATTATTTATCTCAGTGTCTACCTAAAAGTTGGTGTCACTTTTCTTATATTCAAAACTATCCAGATATATTGTGCCCACCTTTATTGTGGTGTGTGGTTCCTTCAATTATACTATTACTGATAGTAATAGTAAAAATGTTCACAGAAATTTCTAGACATAAGCAAGTCACTAATTTTGAATTGTTCTTTTGGATATGAGATGAAATCTTATACTGTCTGCTTCATCCTATTCTGCCACATCCAACACACGACTTTCCCTGGGTCCAGTGTGTCCACACTGCACATGGCACTTAGCTACTAGTCCTTTTTGTCATGTTGGCTACGAGGCTGACCTTGAGATACCGCTAAGCACATGTGCCAGTCACCTTTCCACAGTAGTGACTAGACAGTCACAACGTCTGCAGCATTTACTTCACCTCTCATTTCATCCCAGCCCGGACAGCACGGTACTGGTGTGAGGATCCACGTGGCAGCTACTGCATATCCAGGGAACCACAGGAGTCAGGAAACGGAGTTATTATGTAACTTATTATGGAACCAGCTCTGGCAAGATGCCACTTTTGTGTGGTTCTCTATAAAATGTCTCTATCAAATGCTACTAAATGGCACATGCTCACACCTGCCAGTGGCTCTGCTGGCAGCATCATCCACGCGTCTTTTTCAGCTCCCAGATCCTCATGATCCTCAACTCCTTGACCCCCTGACCTCTGCCTCAGCATTTGGCATAGGTAGAATTGTAGTGTAGGACCCCAGAAATAAATGAACCATCTTCAACAGTGGTTGAAGGAGGCATGAAGGAGATGTTCCCAAAGACAGCATTTGATATCTTAGGGTAGCTTTTCTTGCCTACTGAACTCCCAGCAGAAAGCTGGGATGAGGTGCACAGACTTCCACTTCCTGGGAACAGGCTTTGGGGGATTCTGGTAGATGCTCTGACAAGAAACACAACAACAAAACAACAACAACAAGAAGAAAATCAGATAGCAGCAGAAAAGATATGCTGCCTGGTCATAAAGATGCCCTGCAGTGGGAAGCCAGTGAATGTGCTAAGAGCTGGGGAGAAGCTGGGATCCTGGGGAGAAGCTGGGATCCTGAGAATGTGATTTAGAACTCTAGCTACCTAGGGACCCACCATCTAAGGTAAGGCGGAGTATGAAGAAATACCCCCACCTACTACTGTAAGCTCCACTGGCAAATAAGCCGAAGACAAAGTAGCCCCTGGGTCAGTGTGGTCAGGCCCAAGGCACATGACAGTCACAAACACATGATCTACATTCCCTATAATCTCACAGAGCTGCAGCAGCTTAGACAGCAGGACAGAGTCCAGAGGAGCCAGTCCCTGCCTGATTGCTGCCTCTCTGCAAGGCAGGTGCAGGCAGTGAACCGCAGAGGGCTGGAGAAATTGATCGCCATCTCCACCCATAGATCTTTAAGGAAATGCTTGCTTGTCTTGAGAGCACAGAATCTGGGAGGACACTTGATAATAAGCTTTGTAACAGCTGGAACTGCTCTGGTATGATCTGATGCGGACAAGTTGCCAGGGACTATGTATAAATGGACTTTGTATACTGTCTTTATACAGATGGTAGGGGCTATGTTTGATGTGAAGTCCCAGGGACCTGATACAAGGCATTTTTACCATCAGAATGAGGGGTTTGAGTTTTGCTACTACTCTGGAAGCACATTTGGGTCTTTGGCTGCAATACGATGTAGGTCAGTGTATACAGTGATGACCTGTATACACTATATTGCCCTGGGCAACATAGAAGGCCAGAAAAGGGGACAGAGCACTATGAGCTATTCAGATGGCCTCCAAGGGGGAAGAGCACAGGTTAAGTCACCCTCCAGGCAGAAGTCAGGGACATAGATATGAGTAGAACTCATTCTAGCTGGGATAGAAAAGGGGGATAAATCACCAGCTAACGGAGGAGCTGTTAGCATTGTGGAACCAGCTGAAGCCCCTGCTCTTCCCACCCCTGTGGTTCTAGTGGTTCCTTAAGGACATGGAAATGAAGTCTGGGCCAGTAGAAATATGAAAGCTATTTCTCCAGGGTTTTCTGCCACTACTTAAGTTGAGTTACCTTGTCCTTTGAGCTAGGGGTATGGCTGAGGTATTACACTATGGGAACTCTGGAAGACCAAAGGCCTTGTGTTCAGTTGTCCACCAAGGTATGAAGAGTGTTGGTCCTTATTAAGACTGGAGGTGACTGTATTTTAGTTCATGCGAGCCTTGCTCTCTTTCTTAGGCTGACTGTACACTTAGATGTCTATGGTGACCCCACAATCAAAATCACCAAGACTTCCTGGCCATACACAATATATGTGTCTCTAGTGGCTGAATACATGCTGGGAGGGGCTATCTTCTGAGTTCTGGCAACCTTCCAAGTGACAGCCAGTGAGTATACAATGTAAGTAAGGGCTGTGAGTCAGTGACAGAGGTCATCCACAGCACTACCCACAGACACTGCCAGCCTCCCAGATATCAGCGACCTAGGGAGCATGAAGAGATTACTCAGACTATTTAACGATTAGAAGGAGCTGATAAAATAACACAGACAGCACGGTCCCTTATACTGCAGTGGTGGCCACTGCACAAGTCAATGGAACTGGAGAATGATTGTGGGCTAAAAGGAACTGAAAGAGGCAACTTCACTCATGTGTACCGTAGTGCCACCATCATGGACTCGATAGATCAACTGACTTGTCCTTGGTTAGATACCACCATATGGCAGACCTGGAAAAGGCTCTTCTCTCCATTGGCGTGGTCTTGGAGAGTCAAGAAAAAATTGTCTTCACCCGGGAAGGTGATTCATGGGAAGCTCTCAGGCTCACAGCTGCTGATTCCACATTTGCCAGAGAATCAGAAGTTGGCACAGTATCATCATTATAACAACACAGCGTGGTTGCCTTGGGCTGTTTTCAGAATCCAGAGTCCCAAGCTACCAAACCATGGTAGACGGTGAGGCTAAGCAAATACCTCAGACAAAAACGATGGATGTTCATTGTGGGCCCCCCCCCCCCCAGGTGGGAAGTCTTTTGACATCTAGGAAAACAAACAGGAGTCTGTGACAGTCTTTCATGTGACCGGCCATAAACCTTTACTCAGTGTAGGAGTATGAGGGAATGGTAAGGCCAGTGGGTTAGCCAGTATTCTGTAGATACAATGGCCAGGAACAGAAGAGTCTGCTGTATGGCTGTACTGGCAACTAGGACATACAGGCAGCAAGGCCATGGTATAGATAAATGCTCAATGGAAAATGAGACTTCTGAAGGAAGGGATGTTTTCCGGGCAATCCCCAAACAGTAGTGACTGCAATAAGCCTAGTTGGAAGAAGAGCAAGAAGAACCCCCTAATACTTAACAAGTTGACTACATCAGGTGCCTTCCTGTGTCTGACGATTGTGCTTGTACCTTTACAGTACTGATATGATGACAGGTCTCTTGTTTGCTGATCCTATTGCCCAGGCTGACCAGAAGGCAACCACAGCATCTCCTCTAGCCTAAAGTGAACTGTAATACTTTAGGATGAAGAGCCTGATTACTGGTCAAATGTTGTTCTTCTCTATAGTGTAGCTGTGGACGATGGGCTCAAGAACTGTTCCTGTAGGCAGTTCTAATAAGGTGCCTGGGGTATGTGGAATGAAGGGAATAAAGACTGTAAGGGGAAGAGAAAGGTTTAGATATGGCTGCTACTAAATGTCTGTGGAACCATAAGTAAGCAATAAATGCAAGTGGTATATAGTTCTTTATATATAGCCCATTATATGTTAATGGGTTATGTAACTCATTCTGGAAAGAAGCCATTTTGCGGTGATTATGTATAAAATGTCCTTAGGAGCAAGGGCATATGATCTAGCCCTGCATAAATTCTGTCACATCTTCCCTCAGCTGCACATATCACCTTTAATTACTTGGCTCCTTACTAACCTCCATTATTGGCACTCAAGATGGGCTTGTCAACACTGTCTCATCTCCGAGCATCACAGGGAGATGGTAAGTAGTCTATAGATAGTTCAGGATAGGGAAACAGCTGTTCCCTAACTGCTACTCCAGTCAATGGTGATTGCTCTATGCTATTATTAGCATCTTACTTACCCTCACTATGTCTAGTTTATAAAATAATTTATGTTATAGGCCTGCATGGATAGAAAACACATAGTATATAAAGAGGTTACTGCTGCCCTAAATTTTAAAGCATTACAGTGTCCTGAAATGTATCCTATACATGAGGGGATCTGCTGTGATCCCTCAGTTCTTAGCTCTAGCCTCCATCCACCTCCTGGCAGCTATCTCTGTACCAGGGGCAGATGGACAAGGTGCACTGTAGGAGGCCATATGGCCATCTGCCTTTGACTTTGTTCTGCATCATCTTGAGTTTCTCCCCCATGGCCCTCTGTGTTGAGTTGGAGAGTCCCAAGCCTTTCCTTCGCTCTCGTATAGGCAATGCATTGTCTAGCAGCTTCTTGAGAAAGAGACTATAAAGAGACACGCTTAAGGCTTTGCCTCTATAAAGATTTGAGTCTAGATGTTAAATAAAATGAAGCCATGGAAGGAGGCAGGGAGTGAAGCAGGCTAGAAAACCAACCTTGGCTGAAAAATGGTGTTCAGATGTGAAAGGGGAATATTACACCAGTTCTAGTTTTCCTTGAGATTATTCTTGCTTTCTCACTGTAATTTCTTTATAAAACCTCATGGGTCTGACAAAATGCTTTCTACAAAAATACATGCTATAAACAACATGGCAGATGGCACGCACAGGCTGAAAGACAGAACACGGTGCTTAGCGTGTTCTCAAATAGAAGCAGCAAGCAAAAGCAAGGCAGCTATTTAAAAGCATGTCTTAAATAAATTTTTTTTTTTAAAAAAGAGCATGTTCCCTGCCCAGTCTTACTCTGAGATGGCTTTGAAGGCAGGAACTTGTCTCCACATTTTTAAGGTGTGTGTGTGTGTGTTCTGTGTGTGTATTTTAACAGACCAGCTTTATAAAAATTAAAAGCTTGAGTAGTGGACTACTACCTTGTTTTGAAATCAAGAGGGACTCTTCTTCCCCCCTCCTTCTCTCTGACTTTTCCTTGTTTCCTGGCAGCTACCTTATCTGTCAGCACACCTTAGCAATCACAAAACCATCAAGAGACTCATAGCAACTCTTGAATACACTAACACTAAAGGAAGGCACCACCTTAAGCTTTTCTTATGGGCTTGTGTATTGGTGAAGCCTTTTCTGTAATTGTGGACAAAGGTTGTCACTGATTACATGGGGGAGATGCACTGGGGACATCCCATGCATAGGACTCAAACTGTGTTGATAGTATCACATTGTATCATTTCCCCATTTATTAATTTCATGTGAGTCAATTCACATGCCTTAAACACATGATGTTCTGTGATGGTTTCCATTCGCCATAAAGAGAAGCTTCTTTGAGGAGGTTTGGTAGCTAGGAGAGAGGGATTTATTCTCTGCCCTCTTATTGGTTGTCCAGTACAAAGTGGTCAGCATATGTATACAAGCAACAAGCCAGACTCAGCAAGTAGTAGTTATGTATTTCTGCATACAGAGAGAGAGAGAGGGGGGGGAGAGAGAGAGGGGGGGGGGAGAGAGAGAGAGAGAGAGAGAGAGAGAGAGAGAGAGAGAGAGAGAGAATGAATTTTGGAAGAGGCCTGGGAATTGGAAGGAGGATCCCTGGGGTGGGCTTGGAGGGAGGAAAGGGAGGGAAAGTGATCTAATCCCATTTTAAGCACATGGTAATCAACTAAACAGATGAAAATCTGCCACCTATACCCTGCCATGACTGAATCCTTGCTCTGTAGCTCTCTATTCATTCTTGCATGTTTGTGTACATGCGTGTTCATGGTAGTCATGGATACATGTACACATGTGTGTGAATGCATGTGATGGCCAGAGAACAACCTTAGGTGTCAGTCCTCAGGCGTTGTCTTCTCTTCTCTTCTCTTCTCTTCTCTTCTCTTCTCTTCTCTTCTCTTCTCTTCTCTTCTCTTCTTTCTTTCTTTCTTTCTTTCTTTCTTTCTTTCTTTCTTTCTCTCTCTCTCTCTTTTTTTTTTTTTTGCCAGGGTGTCACTGGCCTGGAGCTCCTCACGTAGGCTAGGCTGTAGGCTGGCTGTTTGGCATGGTGTGGTCATTTGTGGGGTCTGGGCTAGAACACAGTAAGTACTTTACCAACTGAGTTATCCCAGGCCCCTCCAATGAATATAAGAATATTACAGTATATGTGTCTGTAATGGGAAGAGCCAAGTTTTCTAGATCTTTGAGTTGCTCACCTCTTAAAAGATTTTATGGAATATTATATTCGTATTTTTAATAATAGTATAAAAATGTAGAAAGCCAAATATCTTACAACCTCATTGCTTAATATCAGGAACCTGAGAACTCTGCTGGGTAAAACAGTAATATTTTAGCAATATTTTAGTAATATTTCAGCTAGATATAACTAGTGAGATATAAGTGTTTTAAAACCTCAAGGAGGCTTTGGCCTTGTCAGCCTTAGCTCCCTTCTGCTTTCTGGAAAGTGTTAACTAGCTAAGCAGAAATTTTTATATCCTGAGATTTCACTTCTAGATTCCTTTTTGTGTAATAACAACAAAAAAACGTTGACCTTCTGTCTTAATTAGGGTTTTATTGCTGTGAAGAGATACCATGACCAAGGAAACTCTCAGAAAGGAAACCATGTAATTGTGGCTGGCTTATAGTTTCAGAGGTTTAGTCTATTATCATTATGGTGGGAAGGAAGCATGGCAGGATCTAGGCAAACATGGTGTTGGAGCAACAGAGAGTAACATCTCCATCCACAGGCAACAAAAGGAGACTATGCCACTGGGCCTAGCTTGAGCATATATGAGACCTCAAGGCTCCCTTCCACAATGGCATACTCCCTCCAACAAGACCACATCTCCTAATAGCATCATTCCCTATGGGTCTATGGGAGCCAATTACATTCAAACTACTCTACAAGTTAAGGGGCTTGCTTAAGGGTCTATCTTAGGCTTCTGTGAACATCTGAGTAAAATCCTAGCTAGATCAAACACACTTTCCCTTCACTTTTTGAAAAGAAAAAGAGAGATAGAAGAATTAAAGATCATTGGGGGAACTCCCTCCCCCTATAATATACTAATCTGTTGTATACTAATGTGTTGGGAGCATGGATGATATATCATAGTATTCCAGGGAACAAAACAATGTCATATGTCAAGGGATGTAGAAAGCTTCTAGAAACTAGAAAAAGCAAAGAAACCAATTCTCCTCTACAGTGTCGAAAAGAGACCCAGATCTGGGGGAAAAAAAAAGCCATTGGCTCCATTTCAGAGTTCTGATTTTTAGATTGTACATTAATCCCTTTGTGTTGTCTTATGACACTGAAATGACCACAAGCTGCCCAAGCAAAGAAGGAACTAGTAGAGTACAAATGGCGTCTTTCTCCATCAATAGTGATCCTTTGGGTTCAGACCATCTTTCTCATGCTATGTTCAAGGACATTCCATGCCACTTGAACTCACTAGAGTGCTTCACATAAGCCCCTGTTTCCTCACACATTCTCAAGTGCTTAGGACATCTTTGAAAGGCCTCATTCGGCCTTGCTACATCACTGCAGTGCCTGCATCTACTATGCAGCTACCCATGACACTGCTGAGCTTATCTGATGGAGACATGACCAGTGGATGCCATGTTCTCTATAGCTGGCAGCCCCTGCTGCTCAGAGTAGGAGGAGGAACGAGTGAAACCAACTCCTGCTGCTGGAGATGCTCAGAAGCACAGTGGTGATGGCAGTGGTCAGCGAATGGTTTCTGTGGAAATTTCTCAGGGCAACCACACTGATGGGCATCATATTTAGCCCTAAGCATAGGCAGACGAATTCTAATTTGGATCATGTCTGGTTAAGAGCAACTACAACTAAAGATTAAGTAGATGAAGGAAGCAAGAAAGAGTATTTCGCAGGATTTGTCTACACATTCTTTTCTGAAAGAATTGAGACAAATTAAGCAAGTTAAAAATGACTATATAAAACAGGATGAATGTAAGATTTTTTCACTAACGCTTTTTAAATACTAGCAAAATCTGTGGTTGAAGGTAATGACTGGCATATAGTATGAAAAGCAGACAATAATTATCTCACTATCTCTATATAGTTCCCAGGTGCTAAGGATGAGGAGATTCACACCCTGTTTGGCTTATCTCATATTAAAGAATGATTTAAAGGGCATATGTTATGTCCGATGCTGCTAGAAGGGTATAAATTAAATGCATCTGCTAATAATGTGAATATATCAGCAAGCCAGGGGTGGTGGCTCACACCTGTAATTCCAGCTTTCCGAAAATTGAAGCAGGAGGATTGCCAAGAGTTCAAGGCCAACCCAAGGAACGAAATCCATAGTATCAGGTAAGCCAGGGCTACACAGTGAGATACTATTCGCCAAATTAGAATGAATGTGAGTCTAACCACCATGTTAGCTTCTTTCCTATTACGGTGAGAAAGCACCATGCGCAAAGCAACTTAAAGAAGGAGAGGTTTGTTTTGGCCTGAGGTTCCAGATGAGTAAGGAGCCTTCATGGCATTGAGGCTTTTCAGCAGGCAAGGTGGCAGCCAGAACAGGAAGCTGAATGCTCACATCTTAACTGCAAACATGAAAAAACAGAGAAGAGACTAGAAGAAGAGAGGCTTTTTCACCCCCCAGTGACATAGTTCCCCCAGCAGGGCTGGACTTCCTACACTTCCCCACACAGCATCCTCAACTGCAGATCACTTGTTCAGATGCCCAAGACTGTGGGACACATTTCCCATTCAGACCACTACAACCCCTATTAAAAAAAATCTATGTTTAAAGATTTATAACAGATTAAAATGAAAGAAGAATTGACGTTCCCCAATTCAACACAGGCAAGGAGAAACAAAACACAGCAGTGGTTATTGGGAAACCAAAAAAAAATCTGATGAGCACGTGTGACAACCCAGTAGAACATGAGAATAATATTTTCTGTCTTTATGTCATTTTATTCCCTAGACAGTTTCTCTGTTTAACCTTAGCTGTCCTAGAACTAGCTCTGCAGACCAGGCTGGCCTTGACTGGTGTAGATCTGCCTGCCTCTGTCTCCCCAGTGCTGGAATTAAAGTCGTGTGCACCATCACCCTGATGAAAAGAATAACATTATTTTAAAAGAAACTCTACTGCAACATTAAGAACAAACTGCAGCTCTTTGCATAAATGGGACTGGATTTAATTTCTAGCATACATGCATGTGTGTGTACGCACACACACACATATATACACATACACACACATACTTTTGCATAATATCTATCTATTATCTACCTGTCTATATAGATGTAGATATAGATATAGATAGATACAAAATAGATAGATAGCACCAGAAGGACACTTGGGAAGTATATAAAGCAAAAGCTGAATTACGGAAGTGCATATCGCATTATAGATATGATCATACTTTTTGAAATTGTTTAATGAGAATAATCTTCTTGTTGAATCAAACGATAGTGACAACTGGTGTCTATCCATAAGACTTTCAAGCAGTGTCTAGCTAACTGCTATGTGGGCTGATAAAGTATCCAGAAAATATCCAATAATGTTTAAGTATAAATTATTTCTAACAGTGAGAAAAACCTACACTGATTATTTACTGAAAGAATTGATGGAATCCTTAACAAAATTTGTTTCAAGTTTATAACTGCGCTATAAGAGAGGAAGACCATGGAGGAACAATTCATCATAGCCAAACAGTCATCACAAATTCTGTGGATAGGGCTGGAGAGGTGGGTCGGTGGTTAAGAGAACTAGCTTCTCTTTCAGAGGACTGGGGTTCAATTTGCAGTACCTACATGGTAGCTAACAACCACTTATAAATCCAATCTCAGGGGACCTGATACCCTCTTCTGGCCACCATGAGCACAGCATGCATGTGGTACCCAGACAAAACATCTAGACATATAAAACAAAAACAAAGATATATTTTTTAAATTATGTGAACCAGTGAAATTTTCATAGAAAGGATAAGTGGTTGTAGAAAATAATCAACTGTGATATGTCAAGGGAATTTATCAGGATGTGGGAAAAAATGGACAATAGAAAGCTCTAGACACATTGCAGCTGTTCCCCAATGAATGCACTGCAGCCACCATTAATACTTAGCAATTTTCCTGGGTTCAGTTTTCCAAGCTAGCACCTATGTCCAACCAATTGGCACAACAAACTAAGCAGAGGCAAGCAATGAGATGCTGAAACATCTTCACATAGTTGAACAGCAGTATTCATAATAAGGATGGTATGTTAAATATGCATGACATCCAGGAAACAGCACCAATAAGTGCAGAAAAACTAACAAGAGACCTAAAAGCATGCCTCAGTTCTAGTGGGCATTATCAAGAACTGTGGTATTTAAGATATGAGATCTGCCCAGGTAGTTCCAGCCTCTGCTCAAACATCCATTCTCTATTGTTTGCTCCCAATTTAAAATTTTAACCTTTTGGCCGATCCATACCCTCACTTCCTGTGTTCATAGTTCTACAGGATTTTACAGTTCATTGTAAAAATGCCAGCAATAGGTCTCACAGTTTCTGGAAAATACATCTTCCTTTAAGCCTAGCAGGCTGTAGCAACCATAGCTTAATACCACAGCTTCAGAAAAATTCAAAGAGCAAGGACCATTAGGCTAATGAAACCAATGTCTCTCCTTTTTCATACTGCTATAACATCACTACACACTAAACAATAAGGGACTGAGAAAGTGAATCTGATGTCTGGATCAAAACTAATGACAGTGAGAAATATCATCATTATATCAATAGATTAAATATTAAAAATCTATATCAGTTTAAAGTCAAAATTAAACAGTGTGATCTCAGTCTGTGAGAGACTAATATGCTAAAAAGAAACCATTGTTGTTGGACATACATCATATGTTTTGATCATAGTACTTGGATCATAGTTTGAGGCCTTCCTGGGCTACATAGGGAGACTCTGTCAAGGAAGAAGAAGAAGAAGAAGAAGAAGAAGAAGAAGAAGAAGAAGAAGAAGAAGAAGAAGAAGAAGAAGAGGAAGAGGAAGAGGAAGAGGAAGAGGAAGAGGAAGAGGAAGAGGAAGAGGAAGAGGAAGAGGAAGAGGAGGAAGAGGAGGAAGAGGAGGAAGAGGAGGAAGAGGAGGAAGAGGAGGAAGAGGAGGAAGAGGAGGAAGAGGAGGAGGAGGAGGAGGAGGAGGAGGAGGAGGAAGAGGAGGAGGGGGGGAGGAGGAGGAGGAGGAGGAGGGGGAGGAGGAGGAGGAGGAGGAGGAGGAGAATAAGAGAACTAGAATAAAAATAAAAGAATCAGAATAAGAATAGAAGGAGGGGGGAATACTTGTTGCTTAGATTTAGTTATTAAACAAACCAAAAAATTGGGTGGATACATTACATAAGTTAGTAAACACCTCAGAACTTACCAATAGTGCTCCCTAGACAACTGGATAAAGCCATTTGTGGGTGATACCATTTATGTTATAGCAGAAACAGACAACATTTATCCTCTGTCACTCTGCCTTAAATAATGGCGAAATAAAAAAGATGTCATGTTCTGAGCCACAGAACAGGGCTAGAGACACGTAAAAAACTGGAGTAAGTATAGAAATACATATACAGTGTGTCTTCCATGCTAAGACTTCTTGCCAATTTGCCACATTGTAAAGCTTCATTTAAGGGGGTGGGGAAGAAAAACCAAGCCATCGTCACTGTCCACATCTCCAACACTCTGGTAATGTCTAGATACAAGCTGGCTATGAAGTCAGAATACAGATATATAGATATCTGCCTATTTACATGAGCTTAAAGTAAAAACATGTGGAAGGAATTTGCTTGAAGAATGATTTCTGCTGGGCCTATATTGCAATATTCTGAAGCTCATTGCATTATAAAAATAACAGATTTGCTTATTATGAAAGGAATTCTTTCAAACAAACATAAGTCAAAATAAGGGCTAAATGGGATTCAAAAGAAATAGAGCCTTAAAAACAAATATTAGAAAGCTGAAGTGCAGGGCATCTCTTGGACCTTTGGAGACAGCAGAGAAACAATCTGGGGGGGGGGGGGTTGGGTTAGAGGAAGCAGTTGGGCTCAGTAAGACTCGGTAGCCTGTGATGGTTCAAACTTGATGCTGAATGGTTTCTTCCAGGCATATTTGAGCACAGCACAATTGGTGAACACTGCTCTCATGATGACTGACTCAATACCCCATGCACAGGAAAGCATGCATAAATCTCTCTGAGAAGCAAAGTGTTGAGGGCGCAACTGTCCTCGCACCCACAGAACACTAGGAGCAAGGACTGTTAAACACACAGAGGCAAGTCCTCAGGGGAGAAAATAGAATACCAGTTCCCCTGCTCAAAAGGCTGGCAGTAGATACAGTTATTGACATGGTGACCTCTCTGTTATCTTGGGCAGCAGACCTCACCCACTGTCTGCTAGCCTTCTGGGGAGATAACAGGCATTGCATTCTTTCCCTTGAAATGCCCTGAGCATTTACCATTCCAGTCTCACCTAGTGTAGGTCTATGAGCACAGAGACCTGAATGACCCCTGGGTAGAAAAGATGGGACAACTCTGTTGTGAAGATAAGGAGGGCCTGAGGGACTGTCTGAGGGGACAGCTCAGCTTTAAAAACAACAGAAACAAAGCTTCTGAGAGCAGGCAGGACACAGCCCAGGCTCCTGTCGCAGACCGTCTGCGGAAGGCACAGAAGCCATCATCATCTCCTGGTTATTGTTCGTTCTCTTCCTCTCCATCACTTCTTCCCTCCTTTTTATTTTCTTTCATTTAGTGCTGGTCCTTTCTCCTCCTTTCCCTTTCTCCCTTTTTTATTTATTCATCTATTATTGTTCCTACATTAAATTTTAACCAGGAGGGGCTTTTTTCTACATTATTACTTTGCAATTTTCTTTTCTACAGCTGTTGGTAGTACTTGGCTGTAATTGTGTTTCTATGTCTGGCTTGATTTGGCTGTAATGTGGTAATTTGTTTTCTCCTTTCTGAGTGGCCCTTGGGATTGAATCTTTAAGAGAAGGTTGCTCGACAATAAGACACTGAGAGTAAAACTGGAAATGCTATTCATCTCAACAGTTGCCCAAACTGAAACTTAGAAACAAAGAAATATGAGAAGCAAAGCAATACAACTTATCTAAATGTTCTCAGGTTTTCAATAATTGGAACCCAAATGTTTAAAATGTTTGAAATAGCAAAGAATTCAGAAGTCTTGCTGTGAAGAGACACCATGACCAAGGCAAGTCTTATAAAGGAAAACATTTATTTGGGACTGGCTTACAGTTTTAGAGGTTCAGTTCATTATCATAATGGTGGGAAACATGGTAGAATCCAGGTAGACGTGGTGCCAGAGAAGGAGCTGAGAGTTCTGCATCTAGAGGAAGTCTTCCACAGGTAGTCAGGAGACTCTCCCTTCCACACTGGGGAGAGCATGAGCACTAAGAGTTCTCAAGTCCCAGCTACACAGTGACACACTCCCTTCAACAAGGACACATCTACTTCACAAACACCACACCCCTACTTTCCAGGGGCTAAGCATCTTCAAACCAACACAGTATATCTAGGCAAGAACTTTCTGAAAACAAAAACACCCCAACAATAGCACAAGAAGTAATTCCAGGACTTGACAGTTGGGCTTGTATTAATTAAAAGGCTGTACAACAAAAGACACTGTAACAGCCTATGGTGAGGGAAACAAGCTTTACCAGCTATGTATTGGACAGGGGATTGGTATTTAATTTATATGAAAAAAGGAGAATTTTAAACACTGCCACCAGCATGCAATCAATAAAGAAGCTACTGAGCAGAAGAGGCAGTATGGAAGAAAACCAGTGATCTATACATACCCCTGAAAATAACCAGTATCTTTAACAGCATGTGAATTCAGATTAAAGAGGCTTTCTTACTCCTCCTTGTTCAGGTCAGAGTGACTGTTGTCAAGGAAACAAATGACAACAAATTCTGGTGAGGACCTGGAGGAAGAGATTCCCTGACTTACAGCTAGGGGAAGAGAAATGTAATATAACTACTGGGGTAGCCATTGTGGAAGTTCCTCAGAAAACTGAAAATGCAGCTACCATGTGACAATGTTACTTAACTCAGTCAGCACACTGGAGGAACCCTTGCACATTCATGCTTAGTGCCACACAGTGCTGCTGTTCACAAGAGCTAGGAAGTAAAACTAGCCTTACATAATCAGCAACTGACTAATGAAGAAAGAAAGATGGTACATGTAGTGCAATGAGACTTCACCAAGCGGTGAAAAAAACCGAAATCATGGCATTAGAAGAATGCAACATTGACTGAAATGAACACACTCAGATGGATAACATATTTTCTCTTATGTGCATACTCTAATATGTGTGTGCACGCATGTGTGCATGTATGTGTGTCTGTGTGTGTGTGTGGTTTTCAAATGTGGAGAAGAAACTGTGAGAATAGAGGAAGGGATCTTATAGAGTGGAGAGGAAGAAAACAAGAGAGAATGGGACATCTGAGAAATGTGAGGGGATCATCAAGAGGAGCCCAGTGGGATTAAGGGAGAAGAGGGGAAGACAAAGATGAATAACAAAGATATAATGGTGGATATTTATGAAAATGCCATAATGAAACCCATAACTGTTACAGGAGCTCTCTTAGCAAAATCACCAACTGCAGGAAAATGTAAACTTAGTCATCCATTCGTTCGTTCATTCATTCATTCATTCATTCATTCAGACGGTTTATTTGTGTAGGCCTGGATGTCCTTGCTGTGCAGAGCAGGCTTGACCTCTAACTCAGAGATCTGCCCGCCTCTCTCCCTGCTGCTGAGATCAAAGGCGTGTGCCACCATGCCTGACCGAGATAATGTACTTAAAGTTATGAAATAAAGTAACTTTCATTACTGCATCCACTATTTTACCCTTTAAAATAAAAAGAGAAATAAAGACTATGTATGTGTCACTACATGGTAAAAACAATGCTTTGGGGAACTGTGTGAGAAGTTCCAGGAGAAAATGCAGAGTGTCTTTTACCTCAGGTGCATTGTGTTCTCTAGATTGTTCTTGGATGTGATTTTGTGCCTCCTGTGACAAGCATGTAGACTCAGTTCCTAAGGTATGCTGATTCTTGCTGAATGTCATATCATAGATATAGTATCTAATCTGGTCAGTGTACCTTGAATCTGGATATGAACTTCTGCTTTGCTTTTATGCTTTTCCAGATGTGATCTATAGTATTTGCAGGGCAATTGTATTTAAATTGGTCTGTCATGAGACAGTGGAAAAGTGCTGCTCTGTGTATTTAGTATGAACTTAGAGGCATTTATTTACATATTTTTCACATCATGTTTTTCTGAACTCAGACAACCTTCCTTGGATTATTGCTCTCTTTGTTACATTTGTGTATAAAAACACACTGCAGCCTCAGACTGTAGACCACCCAATACGTTCAGGTCCTTAGATCCCAGATCCAGTAGACAAGATCTGCACAGGTTGATGAAAGTCAACAGGCATGGTAATCAGAAACTAAATCAATTAATGAGCACCAGGCAATCGTTGTAGAAAATACTTGAAGGAGTTCAATGCAGAGAAAAGAAAGAAGTATTTGCAGAGCTGTGAGAACGTGGGAAAGAGTAAATCTCATGGGAAAGTAAACCAGTGGGGCACAGGAAAGAACCCAACATTTTAAACCACAAAGATGAAGAAAGAGAACTATATGTCAAATAGACATATGTCAAAAATTCAAGGCATGTTCTTCTCAGCAATCTACTGAACTTTCTCCAAAATAGGTCATACTTAAAGTAATAAATCATTTCTTAGCAAATAAAAATATAAAAATGACTTCTTGTATCTTAAATCATAGTGGGAAAAATTAGAAATCAGTAGCAAGTGAAACTACAGAAACTACACAGATACATGGAGATTACACTAACACACTTAAACATTTTATAGTGTATGTGTGTGTGTGTGTGTGTGTGTGTGTGTGTGTATGCATGTGCACACATGCTGCTATGAGCATGTGGAGGTCAGGGTACAATTTTGGGGGGAGTCAATGATCATGTTCTCCATGTGGGGTCCAGTGATCAAGCTGTCTCCTCCTCAATGCTTTTTTCACCTGTTACTCCACCATCTCCTTCCCAGTTCTTGATAAACTAGCCAAATCACCGGTCCCAGCCCCTGAAGCAGTATGTAACTGTATAGGGCTGGAGCACTAACAGACCTTGGAAACATAACAGTAAATGTATACTGGAAAGCCAACCTCTTTTGGTGGTCCTCATGGACAGGTATGAAGCTAAAAGCCTTGCACAATCAATAGCTGTGTATCACATTGTAGGAGAACCCTTACTCTGCTCAAATGAGGACAGCACATCTGGTACAGAAGCAGCAGTTAGAGTAATTATTTCATTAAGTAATCAGCTTCCATTATCTATGATTCATCTGTTTCCTGCACAGGCCAAATAGAAGAGATGAAATGAGATATTATGGAAACTGCACCCTTGTAATTTTGAAGTCCTTATTAGTGGCACAAAAATCTGTAATCCATTTACAGAATAGAAAAGGAATATAATATTGGTTTTGATTCCCCCCCCCTTTTTTTTTGGTGGACACATCTCTAATGGATTTTGGTTTTGCCTCTCCAACCAATATAGGTCTCACTCCACAGGTCAGAGGACCAGTATGAGGATGTGGCTACCTTTTGCTTTCTGAAACTAGAGAAATAAGGAGAGCATGAGTTTGGAGGTCCACTCTACCCATCGTGAATTGAACTTTGGCTAAAATGCCGTCAATTACCAGCCTATAATTTAATTAGAGGACAACAATGCTTTATCTTTATCAATTTAGAGCCGCTATCTAGTAGATCACAACAGATCTAGTTCCTCTCCCCCTATATATAGTCCTGCTAGGAAGAGGCTATGCACCTTTTGGGGGAAGGATGGAAGAAGGATTAATATTAAACATTTTTCATGTTGCAACAAGGTTCTTCTTCAAGAGGCATGGCTTTCTTCCTTCAAGGGCTCTAGACCTGTAAACTCTGGAATCTGACTGTTAGGCTGCAATTGTCTGTTACTGTGGTTTGAGGTATCCTTTCTTTTAATTGTTCAGCAGTTTAAAAAACATATTATTATAGCATTCAAGCAAGAACCTAGTAACTTAGCATTTATGGCACCCCTGGGAACACCATGCTCAGGTAGGCAGAGCTAAAGCTTTGCAAGATTCAGGTCATTACAGACATTGCTTTACCTGTGCTGTAATTTAAGTATATTAGTGACCCTTGGACCCTGCTACTCCTGGGTCTAATTAGGTGCAACACATTTAATCCATCCAGTTAACAACTGCTTCTCTCACTAGAAGGTCTGGCATGAGGAGGAGGAGGCCATTACAAAGCTCTTCAAAAATGTGTGCCTTATAGAGGCGTGTGTTCTGGGTCCTCTCGACATGGAGGATTACATTTTAAACAGTAAACCCACTGGAACATTCTAATTTCCCTCAGCCTTTGAATCCCTTCATTAAAGACAAGCCAAGGGTTACCAGGCATTTCCAGGTCACTCTTAGTTGGTCATCCTTTGATTGTGAATACTTCAGTCAGCCAATCAAATAAACTCGTGGAATCCTTGAAAATTGTGCAAGATGCAATGTTAAACCTACAATCTCTGTTCAGTAGTCCTGTTATATACATTAAGGGAAACATCATACAGGTACATTATAGCCAAGCCTAAGTCGCTTTTTTGTTAGAGTACTTTATCACAGCAATAGAAATGAAAGTTTAACAGGCTCTACAGGAAGGGGGATGGAGGAAGAAGAATGTACAAAGAAGGCAAATATCACCTACTTTCTCAACTATGTAACTAAGATTCCAATATATGTGCAGATAGCTGACACAGAGATACATGGTCTTTTTCTGTGGAGGAATGGTACCATGGGGACAGGAAGGGACAAAGAGCAGTGGAAGGCTGAGTGCAAGAGGTGTGTACTGATGCAGATATAGAAAGTGTGCTAGTCAAATCTATTTGTTTCGGATTCTAAACAAAAACATTGAACATCAATGAACAAATAATTGAACCAACCAATGGATTAAACAGATATTTCTGAAAAGAAATGCAAATGCCACCTGTCTGGTCTTAGTAGTCTGGAGAGGATGTGCCTAGTCCAACAGTAACTTGAGGTGCTCGGTGGGTTGGTACTCAGGGGGAACCTCCCATTCTCAGAGGTGAAGGGAAGGGGGTGGAGGGAGGAGCCATGTGAGGGGGCACTGGGAGGAAGGGGATGCTGTGCCAAGATGTAAAGTGAATAGATAAATAAATTAATGGGGAAAATGTTCAAATGGCCAATGAATGCAAGAAACGAAGTGCTCGCCATCTTACTTACATATCAGTCAATGGAGGTTATATCATATCCTTACTATAATGCATATCCTCAAGAGAACAAACAACACATGTTGTTAGGACACATGGAAAAATTACTCTTGTACACTGTAGTTGGGAATGTAAAATTGTCCAGTCACCATGCAACTCAGCGTGGAAGTTTCAAAGCAAAATCAAACCCATAAAACAACAACAAAACCCTAAAAATAGGAGTAGAATGTGGGCCAGCAGCTCTGTCTCTCCTGGCCATATATCAGACAGAGTCCATGTGAACATGTAACAGACATCTGCTCTAGCTACCCATTGACAGATGGGTGGAGAGAGGAAATCACAGCAAGTGTGCCACAGAGAAAAGTGAAACTATAGCATTCGCAGGAAAATGGCTGGAATTGTAGATCATCACTTTAGACCAAAGACACCATACCCTGAAAGACAAATGCTACATTTACTGTTATTTTGCTGAGGACAGTATTTTGCCTGCATGCATTAGGTTACAAAGAGGGTCCTACCTGGGCTGTGGTTTGCTAGAAAGTAGAAAGTTAAAGTGTTTCTCAGAAGCTGGTAAAGGCTGGCTGAGCAGTCCTAAGCACAAAGGGCAGTACGCCACCCCACCCATCTAAGAGCCCCCTCACTAACCACCACCTTCCAGCTTTCAAGCTCTCCCAACCCCATACCATATATCCATACAACACCTAACAAGCTCTTGAAGGGATCACTGTTCTACACTAGCCAAGGACACAACTGTCACTGTCCAATACTAGGCAGAGGTTTGTTTTTTTGTTTTGTTTGTTTGTTTGTTTTGCTTTTAATAAACTGCCTTTCTCTCATTGAGTGGCTTTGTTTAGTGGTTTCTGGCTGTGCCTAGTTACATGTACTATGTGTGTTTGTACAGTGCCTACAGAGGCTAAAAGAAGGCTTCAGATTCCTTGGGTCTGGTGTTGGAGATGGTTATGAGCAATCATGTGGGTGTATGGTGGTTTGAATATGCTTGGCTCAGGGAGTGGCACTATTTGGAGACGTGGCCTTGTTGGAGGAAGTGTCTCACTGTGGGCATGGCCTTCAAGAGCTTCATCCTAGCTGCCTGGATTGCAGTCTTCTAGCTGCCTTTAGAACAAGATGTGGAATTCTAGCTCCTCCAGCCTCTTGTCTGTCTGGACACTGCCATGTTTCACTTTGATGATAATGAACTGAATCTCTGAACCTGTAAGCCAGCCCCAATTAAATGCTGTCCTTTTTTTGGGTTGCCTCGGTCGTGGTGTCTCTTCATGGTGGTAAAACCCTAACTAAGACAAGGTGCTAGACCGCAAACCCAGGTCCTATGTAACAGCAATTCTTAGCTGCTTAGCCTTCTCTCCAAGCCCTGGGTTGTTTTGTTTTGTTTTAATTAGATATTTTCTTTATTTGCATTTCAAATTTTAACCCCTTTCCTCATTTCCTCTCCAAAGTGCCCCCTATCCCATTCCCCCTCTCCCTGCTCACTAACCCATCAACTCCCACTTCCCTGTCCTGGAATTCCCTTACACTGGGACATTGAGCATTCACAGGACCAAGGGCTTCTCCTCCCATTGATGTCTCACAAGGCCATCCTCTGCTACATATGCGGCTGGAGCCTTGAGTCCCTCCTTGTGTACTCTTTGGTTGGTGGTTTAGTCCCTGGGAACTCTGGGGGTACTGGTTAGTTTATATTGTTGTTCCTCCTATGGGGCTGCAAACCTCTTCAGCTCCTTGGGTCCTTCTCTAGCTCCTCCATTGGGGACCCTGTGCTCAGTCCAATGGATGGCTATGAGCATGCACTTCTGTATTTGTCAGGCACTGGCAGAGCCTCTCAGGAGACAGCTATATCAGCAAGCCCTGGGTTTTAAAGAAAGTAGAAATGGCAGCATTTGGAAATATAAAAGGACCAGCTAGCAGGAGTCAGGAGAATGCAAATAAGAACCAGGAATGCTAATGAAGGGGATGCAAATGAGGGAAGAATGCAAATGAGGAGAGAAGATGAAAGCTCCTCAAGTACATTATACACATGTCAAAATGTCACAACAAAGCCCATTATTTTGAAGTAGTATACACTAATAAAAAGGAGAAAATATAATAAAAATATTAAAGATAGGTGATAAATACAATTTACAAGGCAGGCAAAATAAACACTAGAAAAAAAATAGGAGAAAAAACCCTTCCAAATGACCTCAGAGAAGGAAACCAATAAATATAAGAGAAGTTACTAGAATAGAAAAAAATAAAACCAAAGAATAAAAAGGCAAGGCCAGCGAGAGGGCTAAAGGTGAAGGTGCTTGCTGCCAAGCCTAATGACCTGAGTTCAATCCCTAGGACTCACAGGTTAGAAAGATAAAACCAAATTCCACGGTCTGTCATCTGACTTCCACGCATGTGCCCTGGCATGTATGATCCCAAATACATACTGACTGACACAAGAAGGCTCCTGCGGGTCCTCTCTGGAAACCCCTCTTTTCTTTTGAGAAGGGAGAGGGCTTCTCGCCCTTCCAGGGTCTGGGGTCGCATTCCCCGATGGATGGCCTCACCTCTGCAGCAGGCTTAGCCTTTCATGTGTTTCACAGTTTCTCTGCCTGACGTGCGCAGAACATCTGCCATCTATGTTTCTCTGCTAAACACTTGAGATTTTGAGCCAGAGGGTAGAGGTCCTGCCTGCCGAGCATGGAAAGCTGAATTTTGTTCCTAGTACCCACGTGACAGGAGAGCATAGACTCCTGAAAATTGCCCTTTGTCCTCATGTGGTACCTGCATCCCACCCCACCCCTCTCTCACACAAGCAAACACACGTGATTTCAAAGTCTTGAGATTGTAAACGTGCCAGTTAAGATCTTTACAAAAGAAATCCACTCCAAGGTTAAAAATCCAAAGAGACCAAGTAAAAATATTTTTTCCTAGCAGAGTAACAAAATCTGACAGTTTCCATGCAAACTTCATTCATAATTAAAATTCAAAATTAAAACTTCATCATTAAAATCTCGAAAGTACTGAATTCTCTGGATAATTCCTGATTTACAGATTCAGAAAATGCTATTAGAAAATGATACTATCAAGAAAATTATAACCAGAAAATATGAAAGTCTATAAAATGTCAACAACTAAAATGCACTATTTTAAGCAGTGAGTGAGCACAGAGCACTGGCTTAGCATTGACGAGACCCTGGGTTCAGTCCATATCAAAAATAAAGCTCTGTTTTCAAGCATGATACATCCTGGGAAGACAGATACGCGTGAGAGTTAAAATATTAATATAATTCAAACTGTAAATCTCTTGTGAGATTATAGGCTAAGTAACTCAAGAGTCTTACTTACTCAAATACTAGGTAAAATAGAAAAATGATGCTTTTAAGGCTTTACCTGGATAAATTGTTCTTGGCTAGCCTTAGGTCTTTTCTTGAAGGACTTTATGGACATGGAGGACTCTGGTTCCAGGCACTGCCCCACAACCCAAATCTAAGAGCTTACCGCAGAGACTGGCCACTTTGTTGGCAGTTTCACATTGCGGTTGACTCTCTCATCAAGCATTCGGAGCCTGTTAGGTGCTCATAGTCATTCAGGCATTTGCCATATAGATTAGCAGTAGTTAAACCAGACCAAAATCACGGATGTAGAAGTAAGCACACAGAAATACGCCTCGTTACCAGACTATGCAGGCTGTGTGTGTATTTTCCTGATTAATGGTTGATGTGGAAGGCCTAGCCATTGTGGGTGGTACAGGTGGTACCACCCCTGAGCAGGTGATCTTGGTTTATATAAGAAAACAAACTGAACAAGCCATGGAGAACAGCTTGTAAG
Source organism: Mus musculus (assembly GCF_000001635.26). Lineage (NCBI taxonomy): Eukaryota > Metazoa > Chordata > Mammalia > Rodentia > Muridae > Mus > Mus musculus. The sequence continues at coordinate 6,327,751 of NC_000070.6, read as the reverse complement.
CAGTGGTCTTCCAGGGTCACTGCTGTAGTTACTGCCCCGAGTTCCCGCTGTGACAGACTGTAAGGCATAAGATGAAATATATCCTTTCTGGGCTAACATCTACTTAGCAGTGAATGCATATCAAGTGTGTTCTTTTGTGATTGGGTTACCTCACTCAGGATGATATCTTCCAGATACATCCATTTGCCCAAGAATTTCATAAATTCATTGTTTTTAATTGCTGAGTAGTACTCCATTGTGTAAATGTACCACATTTTCTGTATCCATTCCTCTGTTGAGAGACATCTTGGTTCTTTCCAGCTTCTGGCTATTATAAATAAGGCTGCTATGAACATAGTGGAGCATGTGTTCTTATTACCAGTTGGAACTTCTTCTGGGTATATGCCCAGGAGAGGTATTACTGGATCTTCCGGTAGTACTATGTCCCATCATTGGGAAGAGAGGCCCCTAGGTCTTGCAAACTTTATATGCCCCAGTACAGGGGAATTCCAGGGCCAAAAAGTGGGAGAGGATGGGTAGGAGAGCAGGGTGGGAGGAGGGTATAGGGAACTTTCAGGATAGCATTTGAAATGTAAATAAAGAAAATATCTAGTTTTTTAAAAAGGGGGGTATACTATATGACACACTATGACAAACTGCAGCTTCCACAACAAGATTGTTGTTGTTGGTGGTGGTGGTCATGATGATGGTGGTGATGAAGATGGGGATGATGATGATGGTGGTGATGATGATGGTGGTGGTGATGATGATGATGATGTTTTCTTTGGGGGAGGTTGCAAAAGCAGAGAGCAGGTATGAAGGCAGATATGAAGGGACAGGGAGGTGAGTGGGATTGAAGTATAGCATGTGAAATTCACAAATAATCAATAAAAAGTTTAACAAATACACTAGTCAATTAAAAAAGTATATATATCCTTTCCTCCCAAGTTGCTTTTGGTTGTCATTACAAAGAAAAGCAAACAAGACTCATACATTTATTTAAGCAAGTTGTAAAAGGTAGATATTGTTTTTCAAATATTTGACCATAATTACTTGTGCTTTAAGAAATCTCCATAGAAACTGTCTTAATTAGGGTTTTACTGCTGTGAACAGACACCATAACCAAGGTAAGTCTTATAAAACAACATTTAATTGGGGCTGGCTTACAGGTTCAGAGGTTCAGTCCATTACCATCAAGGTGGGAGCATGGCAGTATCCAGGCAGGCATGGCGCAGGCAGAGCTATGTCTTCATCCAAAGGCTGCTAGTGGAAGACTGACTTCCAGACAACTAGGGTGAGGATCTTATACCCACACCCACAGTGACACACCCATTCCAACCAGGTCACACCTATTCCAACAAGGCCACACTTTCAAATGGTGCCACTCCGTGGTCCAAGGATATACAAACCATCACAGAAACCAAATAGAAAGATTCTTCAGATCAGGTGATGCCTGATTATCACAAACACAGTGTATTAGTAGGCAGGCAGCCCAGAAGAAAATCAAGGACTGAACTAGCACTTCACTGGGAATGACCTATGATCAACAAGTACAAAAAATGATTCTAAGCATTACTGGCGACCAGTGACGAGCATGTGTGCTGAAGTGAGACAGCCTCCAGCAGTCAAGAGATTCTGGAATTATGTGTTTGTGCCAGGCAAAGCTTTAGTTATTTGTTTGTTTGTTGTTATGTTTTGGGTTGTTTTGGGGTGGGGTGGGGAGGAAGTTTTGACAAGAGTAAAACTTTCTGCAGACCACAGGACATCCACTTGCTTCTGCTCCGGAGAACAATTTAGTTGTTTTGAAAAGGCCCTCACGGAATGCCTACAAATTAGCATTCCACTCCTGATTGTCTACCCTGTAAATGTTTTTCAAAGTGTGGGACTTGCTTGGCACATTAGTAATGGGGTGGAATTAATTTATTTGGTAGTGAAATCATATTTGTGTTTCTTATGAATGGGAGTGGAATAAGATGGTATAGTTAAGAATAAGTTTTAATAAGAAAAAGGCCAGAATATCAATAAGTAAAATCAACTATTATTTGAGTGAACTTTCTTTTTAATTACTCTTTCTGTGTGCATGTTTGTATTGTTTTCTCTGAGACAGGATCTCATTATATAGGCCAGGTTTGTCTTAACTCACAATGTCTTCTTTGCTGTCTTAGGTGCTGAGGTAACAGCCAGTAATAGTGTGACCAGTGCTCATTTCCCACTGAGTTTTAAATACAATTCTTGCAGGAGTAATGCTTGTGAGACATACTGGAAACTGTTATTTATGTGAGACTCAAATTTGACTGTATATCTTGTATTGTCCACTAATACAACAACCCTAAATTACATAGAAACCTAAAGCAAAATACAGAATAGTGAAACCAGCAAAAAGTATTGTTGAGTGAATGGAAATTTATTGTGATTATGGGGTTGCAAGGCGTGCTCTCTGCAAAGTAGAATGATGTAAGGTCATTGGAATGGAGCTCTCAGGACTGAAAACAAGTGGCTTTATAAGAAAAGTGAGAAAGACAAAAAGATACACACAGATACACAAGCACCTGATCTCTGTCTTGTGGTACTCTGTACTGCCTTAAGACTCTGCAGCGAATAGCCATCACTACGGAGAGCCCCTCGACTTTGGACCATCTGAAGGTGAAATAATCCTCTCTACTTTCAAATATACCCCGTCTAGGATCTTGTATTACTAGCACAGAAAACACAGAGGCAAGAATCATATATGTTTTCCATTTCAATAATACTAAATTTAAAATTAAAGTACTATAGGGACAACTTAATAGGTTCTGAAAAAAAAAAACACTTAATAAAAATAAAGTGAAGTACTGGTTTTAAAATTCTTGCCTGACACCAGGACTCAGGTGAGATCCCCATCTTATATCCCGGATCTCTCAGAGATCAGTCTGCACAGGAGAAGGCATGGGCCACAGAAGCAACAGAGCTTCTTGGACAGGGTCCCTTCAGACCTTCATCTTCGACCAGATGGCAGAGCTGAGCTCCAGACCTCTGTCCACCTTCCCTGCCAGACCTCTGTGCACCTTCCCTGTCAGAGGAAAGCATGCCTGCAGAGACTGCTCTGACCACTAAAATCGGGAGAGAGTTGGGCTACCAGGAGTGCTGACAGAGGCTAACAGAATCATAGGAAGAACAAGCTCCAGCTAGAGACAGCTAGAACATCTAACACCAGAGATTACCAGATGGCGAAAGGCAAACAAAAGAATCTTACTAACAGAAACCAAGATCATCCAAGATCTAAAAATGGAAGTAGAAACAATAAAGAAAACCCAAAAGGAGACATGTTTGGAGATAGAAGTCCTAGGAAAGAAATAAGGAGCCATAGATTCAAGCCTCACCAACAGCATATAAGAGGTGGAAAAGAGAATATCAGGTGCAGAAGGTTCCATAGAAAACATGTTCACAACAATCAAAGAAAATGCAAAATGCAAAAAGATCCTAAGTCAAAACATCCAGGAAATCCAGGACACAATGAGAAGACCAAACCTAAGGATAATAGGTATAGATGAGAATGAAGACTTTCAACTTAAAGTGACAGTAAATATCTTCAACAAAATTATAGACAAAAACTTCCCTAACTTAAAGAAAGAGATGCCCATGAAAAAACAAGAAGCCTACAGAACCCAAATAAACTGGACCAGAAAAGAAATTCCTCCTGACACATAATGATCAGAACAACAAATGCACTAAATAAAGATAGAATACTAAAAGCAGTGAGGGAAAAAGGTCAAGTAACATATAAAGGCAGACCTATTAGAATTACACCAGACTTCTCACCAGAGACTATGAAAGCCAGAAGATCCTGGACAGATGTTATACAGACTCTAAGAGAACACAAATGCCAGCCCAGGCTACTATACCCAGCAAAACTCTCAATTACCATAGATGGAGAAACCAAAGTATCCCATGACAAAACCAAATTCACACAATATCTTTCCATGAATCCAGCCCTTCAAAGGATATTAAAGGAAAAACTCCAATAAAAGGAGGAAAATTATGCCCTAGAAAAAGCAAGAAAGTAATCCTTCAACAAACATAAAAGAACATAGCCCCAAGAACAGAATCCTAACTCTAACAACAAAAATAACAGGAAGCAACAATTACTTTTCCTTAATACAAAGAACTCAAGATGCTAGACTCGAGAAAATCAAATAACCCTATTAAAAATGGGGTCAGAGCTAAACAAAGAATTCTTAGCTGAGGAATGCCTAATGGCTGAGAAGCACCTGAAAAAATGTTCAGCATCCTTAATCATCAGGGAAAGGGAAATCAAAATAACTCTAAGATTCCACCTTACAGCAGTCAGAATGGCTAAGATCAAAAATTCAGGTGACAGCAGATGCTGGCAAGGATGTGGTGAAAGAGGAACACTCCTCCACTGCTGGTGGGATTGCAAGCTTGTACAACCACTCTGGAAGTCAGTCTGGATGTTCCTCAGAAAATTGGACATAGTACTACTGGAAGATCCAGCCATACCTCTCCTGGGCATATACACAGAAGAAGTTCCAACTGGTAATAAGAACACATGCTCCACTATGTTCATAGCAGCCTTATTTATAATAGCTAGATGCTGGAAAGAACCCAGATGTCTCTCAACAGAGAAATGGATACAGAAAATGTGGTACATTTACACAATGGAGTACTACTCAGCAATTAAAAACAATGAATTTATGAAATTCTTAGGCAAGTGGATGTATCTGGAAGATATCATCCTGTGTGAGGTAACCCAATCAGAAAAGAACACACATGATATGCACTCACTGGTAAGTGGATATTAGCCCAGAAACTTAGACTACCCAAGATACAATTTGCAAAACACGTGAAACTCAAGATGCAGGAAGACCAAAGTGTGGATACTTTGTTCCTTCTTAGAATGGGGAACCAAATACCCATGGAAGGAGTTACAGAGACAAAGTTCGGAGCTGAGATGGAAGGAAGGACCATCCAGAGACTGCCCCACCTGGGGATCCATCCCTTAAACAACCACCAAACCCAGACTCTATTGCATATGCCAGCAAGATTTTGCTGACAGGACCCTGATATCTCTTGTGAGGCTATGCCAGTGTCTGGCAAATACAGAAGTGGATGCTCACAGTCATCTATTGGATGGAACACAGGGTCCCCAATGGAGGAGCTAGAGAAAGTACTCAAGGAGCTAAAGGGGTCTGCAACCCTATAGGAGGAACAACAATATGAACTAACCAGTACCCACGAGAGCTTGTGTCCCTAGTTGCATATGTAGCAGAAGATGGCCTAATTGGCCATCATTGAGATGAGAGGCCCTTGGTCTTGCAAAGATTATATGCCCCAGTTCAGGGGAATGTCAGGGCCAGAAAGCAGGAGTGGGTGGGTTGCAGAGCAGTGCAGGGGGGAGGTTATAGGGGACTTTCGGGATAGCATTTGAAATGTAAATGAAGAAAATATCTAATAAAAATACAAACTAAAAAAAATAAAATTCTTAGTAATCTAGAAGTAGAAACTTTCATAATATAAGCACACGATAAAATAATGCATTAATATATTTACAAATACTCAAATGTACTCTATGAAATACACAATTTTATTGTTGCTCACAGCACAACCATTACGATAAGACTATTCTATTAATTTTCTATTGTGTATCAACAAGAAGCCATACCTCAACACCTTGGGAATGACAATGTAATGACCCAGTGAGGTCAGATTTTGAGAAGAAGGCAGTAACTGGATGAGACTGGATTGTTTCCCTTGGTGGTGATGGTGGGGTATGTGTCCTCTGTTGGGGAAGAAAATGTTGTAGTGGAAAGTCTTGGTGAAACCATTTTAACCACATCATCAAAATGGAAATGGTTAGTGGTAGAGGGATTGAAAGCATACCCTTTAAGTGATGTATTATGAGATAAAATATTTTGACAGAAAGCAACTTACAAAAGATAAGTTTTATTCAGCTTCTAATTGGAGGTTACAGTCTATCATTGCAGAGACATCAAAGGCAGGAATTTAAAGCAGATACTTATATTCACAGTGATGGGCATATAGAGAATGAATGCATTCACACCTATTAAGGCTTAGATCTTCTCTATACCTATACAGTTCACTATCCTTTACCAGGGAATGATGCCACCCATAGTAGCCTGGGTCTTACTACATCAATTAAGAATCAAGTCAACCACCTATGAACATGGCCATAGGCCAGCCTGACCTAGACAATTCCTCATAAAGATTCTCTTCCCAAGTGCTTTAGGTTGTGTCAATTTGACAATTAGAATTAATCATTATAAGTATAGATACACATGTACGTAGGAGGGTAAATAACTATATATATGTATATATATATATATAATATATATATTCACACACATATAACATATATATGTTATTATTTACATACACCTATCAGAATTATAACAAACAAAAATGTGCATAAACCATCATCATTTGTTTATTATATATTTGAGGCTGGGCAAGGCAACCTAGTAGGAGGAAAGGGGCCCTAAGAGCAGGCAAAGGAGGCAGAGACACCCTCATTGTCTCCATTGTCAGGAGTCTCCCCCAAACACCAAGCCAACAACTATAGCTATGCAGAAGACCTAGCACAGACCCACACAGGCTCTGCAATTGCCACTTGAGTCTCTGTGAGTCCCAGTGAGCACTACTTAGTCAATTCAACGGCTGTGCTCTTCTTGTATCTTCAACCCCTTTGGCTCCCACAGTTCCTTCTATCTCACTTCCATTCAGTTCCCTGAGCTCCAAAAAGAGGGATCTGATGAAGACCTCCAATCTGTTCTCTCTCTGCCTAATGTTTGACTGTGGGTCAGATAGTGATCTATGACTATAGCGGACATCACTAGGAATCATTTTATTGATTTTTTTTTTTTTTTTTTTTTTTTTTTTTTTTTTTTGCCAGTCACATTTGTTTCTACCCCAGCCTCTGGTTCCTCTTGTGGTACCTCGATTTAGACCAGTCATTGGTTGGCTACTTGTACAAGTTCTGTGCCACCACTGCCCATTGCTCTAGCAAATCTTCCAGGCAGGACAGATTATAGGCTGAAGGTTTTGTGGCTGGGCTGGTGTCTCAGATTCATCCAGGAAGCCCTACCTGGTCACAGAACATGGACGATTTAGACTCCTTATCCTCCAATACCAGAAGCCATGCCCATACATTCCAGAGACTTTCCACTACACTAGGTTTTCACATTCCTGCCCAAATATTCTCCAATTCCAGCTGTCTTTACCGGAACTCTTCCCCTCCATTTCACGCACAACATGATCCCTCCTACCCTAGTCCACTGCAGAATCTAGTCTATTTCCCCTTACCAGGGAGATCCATGTGTTCCGACACAACTCTTATTGTTACTTAGCCTTTCTGAGTCTGTAATTGTAGTATGATTATTATTTACCTAAGAGCTAATGTCCACTTATTATTGAGTACAAACCATGTGTCCTTTCTAGTTCCATCCGTTTTGCTGCAAATTTTATGATGTCATTTTTGGCTGAATAATACTCCATTGTGTAAATGTACCACATGTTGTTTATCTATTCTCTGATTGAGGGACATCTAGGTTGTTTCCAGTTTCCAGGTATTATGAATAAAGCAAAAATAAATATAGCTGAGCAAGTGTCCTTGTGGTAGGATGGTAGAGCTGGGTCTGAGGAAGGGCCATGCTGATTTCCAAATTAACTGTACAAGATTGTACTCCCACCAGCAATGGAGGCATGTTCCCCTTGCTCCACATCCTTTCCATCATGAGCTGCCAATTATAGCCATTTTAACAGGTGTTAAGATGGAATCTCAAAGTAGTTTTGATTTGCATTTCCCTGATGGTTAAGGATGTTGAACATTTCTTTATGTGTTTCTCAGTCATTTGAGATTACTCTATTGAGAATTTTCTGCTTAGATCTGTACCCCATTTTATTTATTTATTTATTTATTTATTTATTTATTTATTTATTTAGAGACTGCATTTCTCTGGGTAAGCCTGGATGCCCTGGAACTCACACTGTAGACCAGGCTGGCCTAGAACTTAGAGATCTGCCTGCCTCTGCCTCCCGAGTACTGGGGCTGATAGTATGCACCACTGCCACCCACCTCCCCATTCTTAAATTGGAATGTTTGCTTTGTTGTCTAGTTTTTGAGGTTTTTGTATATTCTAGACATTAGTCCTCTATCAGATGTGGATTTGGTGAGAATCTTTTCCCATTTCTGTAGGCTGCAGTTTTGGCCTATTGACAATGTTCTTTGCTTTACATAAACTTTTCAGTTTCAAGAAGTCTCATTGATTATTGTGCTTGTGCTATTGATGTTCTGTTCTGGAAGTTGTCACCAATGCACTCAAGGCTATTTTCCACTTTCTCTTCTATCAAGTTCAGTGTATTTGGTTTTATGTTGAGGTCTTTGATCCAGTTGGACTTGAATTTCATGCAAGGTGATAGATGTGTATCTATTTGCATTCGTTAATTAGCAGGCATCTAGTTAGACCACCACCATTTGCTGACGATGCATTCTTTTTCTTTTTTTCCATTTTGTATTTCTGGCTTCTTTATAAAAAAAAGCCAGGTGTCCACAGGTATTTGTATTTATGTCTGGGTCTTCAATTAGATCTCACTGATCAATGTGTCTGTTTTTATGTCAATACAATGCAGGTTTTATTACCATAGCTCCATAGTATAGCTTGAAATCAGTGATAATCATAACTCTGGAAGTTCTAATATATTTCAAGATTGTTTTAGCCATCTTGGGCTTTTTGTTTTCCATATGAAGTTGAATATTGACCTTTCAAGAAGTTTGTGTCATACATGTGTTTCACTTGCTTGGTCAGATTTATGCCAAGATATTTTATATTATTTGTGGATATTATAACGGGTGATGCTTTCCAGATTTCTTTCTGTTTGTCATTTGTATCTAAGAGGCTATTGATTTCTTTTGAGTTAATCTTGTGAAGGTGTTTATCAGCTGTGGAAGTTTCCTGGTAGAATTTTGGAGTTTGCTTAGGTGTACTGTCATCTCATCTACAAATAATAAAACTTTGATTTCTTTCTTTCTAATTTGAGTCCCTTAATTCTCCTACAATGGCCTTATTTCTCTGTCTAGAACTGCAAGTACTATATTGAGAGTGTAGAAAGGCTTGTCTTATTTCTGATTTCAGTGGAATTGCTTTGAGTTTCTCTCCATTTAATTTGATGTTGGCTTTTGGCTTGCTGTATGTTGCTTTTATTATATTAGATATGTACCTTGTATCCATAATCTCTCCAGGATTTTTAAAATAAGGGGGTGTTAGAGTTTGTCCAAGGATGTTTCAGCTACTAGTGAGATGAACACATGGTTTTCCCCCTTTCAGTTTGTTTATATGGTGGACTGCATTGACAGCTTTTCATATGCTGAAACATGTTGTGTGTAATTAAAAAACAAAACAAGACCCACTTTTTTCCCTGCCTGGTGCCATGGCCTGTGCTATGCTCTGAAATCAGCCACCAGCAACAGCCACCAGCAACAGCCAGCTTACTCAGCCCCAAAGGCTAGCTTTGCCAAGCAACCCCATGGCTAGCTCCACCAGTGTCCACCCCTGCCGTGCCCTTCCCCCTGCCCACCAAACCAGCAAGATAACACAACTGCTGTGCACTGCATCTATTGTCCTAAACTCATCAGCTATCCTATATCAGAATCCTGCCAATGTCAGAGGCCACCACTGGTTCTAGTTGCCCACAGGCCTTACATGGCCAACATACTCCTTTCCCCAAAGCCTGGCTAAAAAGCCCTCTCTCTAGCTTGTCTCTTCCTCTTCCTCCTGTGACCCGGAAACCCACCCTTTTTTACTTCACCCAATGATTGGTTTCGGCTGTCTTTATTGACACAATCAAGAACCAATTAGGGAAATGACACCTCCACCTACAAAAACTTCACTACATCTCTGAAGCCTACTTGATCATGGTGGGTGATCTTTTGATGGGTTCTTGGATTTGGTTTTCAAGTATTTTATTGAATATTTTTGCATCTATGTTCATAAGGGAAGTTGGTCTGTAATTCTCTTTCTTTGTTGAGTCTTTGTGTGGTTTGGGTGTAAGGGTGACTGTGGCCTCATAAAGTGAATCTGGCAATGTTCGTTCTGTTTCTATTTTATGGAATAATTTAAGGAGTATTAGTAATAGCTCTTTGTAGAATGTGTGGTAGAATTCTGCACTAAAGCCATGTGGCTTTAGACTTGTTTTGGTTGAGAGACTTTTAATGACTTCTATTTCCTTAGGAGTTATGGATTTATTTAAAATGTTTATTTGATCTTGATTTAATTTTGATAAGTAGTATCTATAAAAAAAAAATCAGTTTCTATTGCATCTTCTAAATTTTGTGGAGTAGAAGTTTTACAAGTATGACCTAATGATTCTTTGAATTTCCTTGGAGTCTGTTGTTATATCTCCCTTTTGTTTCTGATTTTGTTAATTTGAATATTCCCTCTTTGTTTTTAGTTTGGATAAGGGTTTGTCTAGCTTGTTGATTTTCTCAAAGAAGTAACTCTTTGTTTCCTCGATTCTTTGTGTTGTTCTGTTCTTATTTTACTGATTCAGCCCTTAGTTTAATTATTCTTTGCCATCTGCTTCTCTTGGTTAAGTTTACTTCTTTTTGTTCTAGAGCTTTCAGGTGTGTTGAGTTCCTTTTTTTTTTTTTTTTTAATTTAGGCTCTTATTGCTATGAACTTTCCTCTTAGCATTGCTTTTATTGTTGCCATAAGCTTGGGTATGTTGTGAATTCATTTTTATTGAATTCTAGAAGGTCTTTAATTTCTTTTTTATTTCTGTCTTAACCCAGTAGTTATCAGTAGAAAGTTGTTTGTTTTCCATGTGTTTGTAGGCTTTCTGTAATTTCTGTTGTTTTCTTGTTTGTTTGTTTGTTTGTTTTGTTTTTGAGACAGGGTTTCTCTGTATAGCCCTGGCTGTCTTGAAATTCACTCTGTAGACCAGGCTGGCCTTGAACTCAGAAATCCACCTGCCTCTGCCTCTGCCTCTGCCTCTGCCTCTGCCTCTGCCTCTGCCTCTGCCTCTGCCTCTGCCTCTGCCTCTGCCTCTGCCTCTGCCTCTGCCTCTGCCTCTGCCTCTGCCTCTGCCTCTGCCTCTGCCTCTGCCTCTGCCTCTGCCTCTGCCTCTGCCTCTGCCTAAGTGCTGGTATCAAAGGCGTGCGCCACCACCGCCCAGCCTTCTATTGTTTTTGAAATCCAGCATTAATCTGTGATGATCTGATAGGATGCAGGTGGCTATTTCAATTTTCCTTTATCTGTTAAGACTTGCTTGGAGACCAAGTTTGTGATCAATTTTGGAGAATGTTCTGTGAGGTGCAGAGAAGATGGTATATTCTTTTGTGTTTATGTGAAATGTTCTGTAGATATCTGTTAGGTCCCTCTTGCTTATGACATCTGTTAGCTCTATTATTTCTCTGTTTAGTTTTTGGCTAGATGACCTGTCTGTTGGTGAGAGCAGGGTATTGAAGTCTTCCACTATCAATATGTGAGGGTCAACTTGTGATTTAAACTTTAGTAATGTTTTCTTTACAAATGTGGGTACCCTTTCACTTGGGTCATAGATATTAGGAATCGAAACATCATCTTGGTGGGTTTTCCTTTAATAAGCATGAAGTGTCCTTCCATTGTCTCTTTTGACTAATTTTGGTTTGAAGTTTATTTTGTTGGATATCATAATTGTTATACAATCTTGTTTCTTAGGCTCATCTTCTTGAAAGACCTTTTTTCTAGTCCTTTACTCTGAGATAATGTTTATCTTTGATGTTTAGGTGTTTCTTGTATGTAGAAGGATGGAGCCTGTTTTTTAATCCATTCTTATAGTTTGTGTCTTTTTATTGGGAAATTGAATCCATTGATATTGAGAGATTCCAATGACAAATGATTGTTAATACCTGTTTTGTTTTGTTTATGTGGTGGTGGTAGTGGTGGTGGTAATGTTATGTGTGTGTTTCCTTTCTTTTGGTTTTGTTATTGTGATATTTTTATTTTATGTGTTTTCATTGCTGTAGTTGACCTCCTTGGGTTGGAGTTTCCCTTTTAATACAGTTCTTAGGGCTGGATTTCTAGATTGTGTAGTATGGGCTGGCATCTGTGGTCTTTTAGATTCTGCAGGATATCTGCCCTGGCCCTTCTGGCTTTTAAAGTCTTCATTGAGAAATCGAGTATAATTCGAATAGAATTAGAATTAATAGAATAGATACATGTCTTTTTTTCTTGCAGTTTTTAATATTCTTTCTGTGTAATGTATATTTAGAGTTTTGATTATTATGTGGTAGTAACACTTTCTGTTTTGGTTCAACCATTTGGTGTTCTGTTTCCTTCTTGAACTTTTATAAGTATCTCCTTTTTGAGTTAGAAATTTTTTTCTATGATTTTGTTGAAAATATTTTCTGGAGCTTTGAGCTGAAATTCCTGTTTTTTCATAGGTATGTCGTTTATAGTGTCCCAGATTTCCTAAATGTTTTGTGTCAGGAATTATTTAGATTTAACATTTTCTTTAACTAGTGGATTTCTTATATTGATTCCTGAGATTTTTTTTTCTATCTTTTGTATTTTGTTGGTGAAACTTGCTTCTTTAGTTCCTGGTCACTTATGTAATTTTTTTTTTATTTCCAGAAATTTCCAGAATTTAAAAATAATTTTCTTTCAACTCTTTTAATTTTCTTTTCTTTTTTCCCTTTTCTTCCTTTCTTTCTTTTTTCTTTCTTTGTTTCTTTCTTTGTTTCTTTGTTTGTTTGTTTGTTTGTTTGTTTCTTTCTTTCTCTCTCTCTCTCTCTTTCTCTCTTTATTCTTTCTTTTTTTATTTGATTTTTTATGTTGAGAAGTTTATTTATTTATTTTTTAATATTTTTTATTACATATTTTCCTCAATTACATTTCCAATGCTATCCCAAAAGTCCCCCATACCCTCCCCCCCCCCCCCACTTCCCTACCCACCCATTCCCATTTTTTTGGCCCTGGTGTTCCCCTGTACTGGGGCATATACAGTTTGCGTGTCCAATGGGCCTCTCTTTCCAGTGATGACCGACTAGGCCATCTTTTGATACATATGCAGCTAGAGTCAAGAGCTCCGGGGTACTGGTTAGTTCATAATGTTGTTCCACTTATAGGGTTGCAGATCCCTTTAGCTCCTTGGGTACTTTCTCTAGCTCCTCCATTGGGAGCCCTGTGATCCATCCAATAGCTGACTGTGAGCATCCACTTCTGTGTTTGCTAGGCCCCGGCCTAGTCTCACAAGAGACAGCTACATCTGGGTCCTTTCGATAAAATCTTGCTAGTGTATGCAATGGTGTCAGCGTTTGGAAGCTGATTATGGGGTGGATCCCTGGATATGGCAGTCTCTAGATGGTCCACCCTTTCGTCTCAGCTCCAAACTTTGTCTCTGTAACTCCTTCTATGGGTGTTTTGTCCCCAATTCTAAGGAGGGGCATAGTGTCCACACTTCAGTCTTCATTCTTCTTGAGTTTCATGTGTTTAGCAAATTGTATCTTATATCTTGGGTATCCTAGGTTTTGGGCTAATATCCACTTATCAGTGAGTACATATTGTGTGAGTTCCTTTGTGAATGTTACCTCACTCAGGATGATGCCCTCCAGGTCCATCCATTTGCCTAGGAATTTCATAAATTCATTCTTTTTAATAGCTGAGTAGTACTCCATTGTGTAGATGTACCACATTTTCTGTATCCATTCCTCTGTTGAGGGGCATCTGGGTTCTTTCCAGCTTCTGGCTATTATAAATAAGGCTGCTATGAACAGAGTGGAGCATGTGTCCTTCTTACCAGTTGGGGCATCTTCTGGATATATGCCCAGGAGAGGTATTGCTGGATCCTCCGGTAGTACTATGTCCAATTTTCTGAGGAACCGCCAGACTGATTTCCAGAGTGGTTATACAAGCCTGCAATCCCACCAACAATGGAGGAGTGTTCCTCTTTCTCCACATCCTCGCCAGCATCTGCTGTCACCTGAATTTTTCATCTTAGCCATTCTGACTGGTGTGAGGTGGAATCTCAGGGTTGGTTTGATTTGCATTTCCCTGATGATTAAGGATGTTGAACATTTTTTCAGCTGCTTCTCTGCCATTCGGTATTCCTCAGGTGAGAATTCTTTGTTCAGTTCTGAGCCCCATTTTTTAATGGGGTTATTTGATTTTCTGGAGTCCACCTTCTTGAGTTCTTTATATATGTTAGATATTAGTCCCCTATCTGATTTAGGATTGGTAAAGATACTTTCCCAATCTGTTGTTGGTCTTTTTGTCTTATTGACGGTGTCTTTTGTCTTGCAGAAGCTTTGGAGTTTCATGAGGTCCCATTTGTCAATTCTCAATCTTACAGCACAAGCCATTGCTGTTCTATTCAGGAATTTTTCCCCAGTGCCCATATCTTCAAGGCTTTTCCCCACTTTCTCCTCTATAAGTTTCAGTGTCTCTGGTTTTATGTGGAGTTCCTTGATCCACTTAGATTTGACCTTAGTACAAGGAGATAGGTATGGATTGATTCGCATTCTTCTAATGATAACAACCAGTTGTGCCAGCACCATTTGTTGAAAATGCTGTCTTTCTTCCACTGGATGGTTTTAGCTCCCTTGTCGAAGATCAAGTGACCATAGGTGTGTGGGTTCATTTCTGGGTCTTCAATTCTATTCCATTGGTCTACTTGTCTGTCAGTATACCAGTACCATGCAGTTTTTATCACAATTGCTCTGTAGTAAAGCTTTAGGTCAGGCATGGTGATTCCACCAGAGGTTCTTTTATCCTTGAGAAGAGTTTTTGCTATCCTAGGTTTTTTGTTATTCCAGATGAATTTGCAGATTGCTCTTTCTAATTCGTTGAAGAATTGAGTTGGAATTTTGATGGGGATTGCACTGAATCTGTAGATTGCTTTTGGCAAGATAGCCATTTTTACAATGTTGATCCTGCCAATCCATGAGCATGGGAGATCTTTCCATCTTCTGAGATCTTCTTTAATTTCTTTCTTCAGAGACTTGAATTTTTTATCATACAGATCTTTCACTTCCTTAGTTAGAGTCACGCCAAGATATTTTATATTATTTGTGACTATTGAGAAGGGTTTTGTTTCCCTAATTTCTTTCTCAGCCTGTTTATTCTTTGTGTAGAGAAAGGCCATTGACTTCTTTCAGTTAATTTTATATCCATCTACTTCACTGAAGCTGTTCATCAGGTTTAGGAGTTCTCTGGTGGAATTTTTAGGGTCACTTATATATACTATCATATCATCTGCAAAAAGTGATATTTTGACTTCCTCTTTTCCAATTTGTATCCCCTTGATCTCCTTTTGTTGTCGAATTGCTCTGGCTAAAACTTCAAGTACTATGTTGAAGAGGTAGGGAGATAGTGGGCAGCATTGTCTAGTCCCTGATTTTAGTGGGATTGCTTCCAGCTTCTCTCCATTTACTTTGATGTTGGCTACTGGTTTGCTGTAGATTGCTTTTATCATGTTTAGGTATGGGCCTTGAATTCCTGATCTTTCCAAGACTTTTATCATGAATAGGTGTTGGATCTTGTCAAATGCTTTTTCTGCATCTAACGAGATGATCATGTGGTTTTTGTCTTTGAGTTTGTTTATATAATGGATTACATTGATGGATTTTCATATATTGAACCATCCCTGCATCCCTGGAATAAAACCTACTTGGTCAGGATGGATGATTGCTTTAATGTGTTCTTGGATTTGGTTAGCGACAATTTTATTGAGTATTTTTGCATCGATATTCATAAGAGAAATTGGTCTGAAGTTCTCTATTTTTGTTGGATTTTTCTGTGGTTTAGGTATCAGAGTAATTGTGGCTTCATAAAATGAGTTGGGTAGAGTACCTTCTACTTCTATTTTGTGAAATAGTTTGTGCAGAACTGGAATTAGATCTTCTTTGAAGGTCTGATAGAACTCTGCAATAAACCCGTCTGGTCCTGGGCTTTTTCTTTTTTGGCTGGGAGACTATTAACAACTGCTTCTATTTCTTTAGGGGATATGGGACTGTTTAGATCGTTAACTTGATCCTGATTTAACTTTGGTACCTGGTATCTGCCCAGAAATTTGTCCATTTCGTCCAGGTTTTCCAGTTTTGTTGAGTATAGCCTTTTGTAGAAGGATCTGATGGTGTTTTGGATTTCTTCAGGATCTGTTGTTATGTCTCCCTTTTCATTTCTGATTTTGTTATTTAGGACTTTGTCCCTGTGCCCTCTAGTGAGTCTAGCTAAGGGTTTATCTATCTTGTTGATTTTCTCAAAGAACCAACTCCTCGTTTGGTTAATTCTTTGAATAGTTCTTCTTGTTTCCACTTGGTTGATTTCACCCCTGAGTTTGATTATTTCCTGCCTTCTACTCCTCTTGGGTGAATTTTCTTCCTTTTTTTCTAGAGCTTTTAGATGTGTTGTCAAGATGCTAGTGTGTGCTCTCTCCATTTTCTTCTTGGAGGCACTCAGAGCTATGAGTTTCCCTCTTAGAAATGCTTTCATTGTGTCCCTTAGGTTTGGGTATGTTGTGGCTTCATTTTCATTAAACTCTAAAAAGTCTTTAATTTCTTTCTTTATTCCATCCTTGACCAAGGTATCATTGAGAAGAGCATTGTTCAGTTTCCACGTGAAAGTTGGCTTTCTATTATTTATGTTGTTATTGAAGATCAGCCTTAGTCCATGGTGGTCTGATAGGATGCATGGGACAATTTCAATATTTTTGTATCTGTTGAGGCCTGTTTTATGACCAATTATATGGTCAGTTTTGGAGAAGGTCCTGTGAGGTGCTGAGAAGAAGGTATATCCTTCTGTTTTAGGATAAAATGTTCTGTAGATATCTGTTAAGTCCATTTGTTTCATAACTTCTGTTAGTTTCACTGTGTCCCTGTTTAGTTTCTGTTTCCACGAACTGTCTATTGATGAAAGTGGTGTGTTGAAGTCTCCCACTATTATTGTGTGAGGTGCAATGTGTGCTTTGAGCTTTACTAAGGTGTCTTTAATGAATGTGGCTGCCCTTGCATTTGGGGCATAGATATTCAGAATTGAGAGTTCCTCTTGGAGGATTTTACCTTTGATGAGTATGAAGTGTCCCTCCTTGTCTTTTTTGATAACTTTGGGTTGGAAGTTGATTGTATTCGATATCAGAATGGCTACTCCAGCTTGTTTCTTCATACCATTTGCTTGGAAAATTGTTTTCCAGCCTTTCACTCTTAGGTAGTGTCTGTCTTTTTCCCTGAGATAGGTTTCCTGTAAGCAGCAGAATGTTGGGTCCTGTTTGTGTAGCCATTCTGTTAGTCTATGTCTTTTTATTGGGGAATTGAGTCCATTGATATTAAGAGATATTAAGGAAAAGTAATTGTTGCTTCCTTTTATTTTTGTTGTTAGAGTTGGCATTCTTGTGGCAGTCTTCTGTTTGGTTCATTGAGGGATTACTTTTATGCTCTTTCTAGGGCGTGATTTCTGTCCTTGTATTGTTTCTTTTCTGTTATTATCCTTTGAAGGGCTGGATTCGTGGAAAGATAATGTGTGAATTTGGTTTTGTCGTGGAATACTTTGGTTTCTCCATCTATAGTAATTGAGAGTTTGGCCGGGTATAGTAGCCTGGGCTGGCATTTGTGATCTCTTAGTGTCTGTATAACATCTGTCCAGGCTCTTCTGGCTTTCATAGTCTCTGGTAAAAAGTCTGGTGTAATTCTGATAGGCCTGCCTTTATATGTTACTTGACCTTTCTCCCTTACTGCTTTTAATATTCTATCTTTATTTAGTGCATTTGTTGTTCTGATTATTATGTGTCTGGAGGAATTTCTTTTCTGCTCCAGTCTATTTGGAGTTCTGTAGGCTTCTTGTATCATCATGGGCATCTCTTTCTTTATGTTTGGGAAGTTTTCTTCTATTATTTTGTTGAAGATATTTGCTGGCCCTTTAAGTTGAAAATCTTCATTCTCATCAACTCCTATTATCCGTAGTTTTGGTCTTCTCATTGTGTCCTGGATTTCCTGGATGTTTTGAGTTAGGATCCTTTTGCATTTTGTATTTTCTTTGATTGTTGTGCCGATGTTCTCTATGGAATCTTCTGCACCTGAGATTCTCTCTTCCATTTCTTGTATTCTGTTGCTGATGCTCGCATCTATGGTTCCAGATCTCTTTCCTAGGGTTTCTATGTCCAGCGTTGCCTCGCTTTTGGTTTTCTTTATTGTGTCTACTTCCCTTTTTAGTTCTAGTATGGTTTTGTTCATTTCCATCACCTGTTTGGATGTGTTTTCCTGTTTTTCTTTAAGGACTTCTAACTGTTTGGTTGTGTTTTCCTGTTTTTCTTTAAGGACCTGTAAGTCTTTAGCAGTGCTCTCCTGTATTTCTTTAAGTGAGTTATGAAAGTCCTTCTTAATGTCCTCCACCATCATCATGAGAAATGTTTTTAAATCTGGGTCTAGATTTTTGGTTGTGTTGGGGTGCCCAGGACTAGGTGGGGTGGGAGTGCTGCTTTCTGATGATGGTGAGTGGTCTTGATTTTTGTTAGTAGGATTCTTAAGTTTGCCTTTCGCCATCTGGTAATCTCTGAAGCTAGCTGTTATAGTTGTCTCTGGTGAGAGCTTGTTCCTCAGGTGACTCTGTTAGCCTCTATAAGCAGACTTGGGAGGCTAGCTCTCTCCTTAGTTTCAGTGGTCAGAATATTCTCTGCAGGCAAGCTCTCTTCTTGCAGGGAAGGTGCCCAGATATCTGGTGTTCGAATCTGCCTCCTGGCAGAAGTTGTGTTCCACTCACCAGAGGTCTTAGTATCCCGTGGGGAATCCTGTGTGGGCCCTTTTGTGTGTCAGGAGACTCTGCTGGCAAGGCACCCCGGTGCTCGAGTGTACCGGAAGGGTCTTGTGCCCCAGGTCAGGCACGGATCGTCTGCTTCCCTAGTTAATGCAGTATCAGGTTCCGTGCGATTGGATTGGGGCAGACGCTGTGTTCCACTCACCAGAGGTCTTAGGTTCCCATGGGGAATCCTGTGTGGGCCCTTGCGGGTGTCGGGAGACTCCGCTGGCATGGCACCCCGTGCTCGAGTCTTTTTTTGACTTTCTTAGCAGGAGTTATTTATTTCCTCCAAGTTTTTGTTTGTCTTTTCCTTGATTTCTTTTTTTTTTTAAATATTTTTTTACTAAATATTTTCTTCATTTATATTTCAAATGCTATCCCAAAAGTCCCCTATACCCTTCCCTCACCCTGCTTCCCTACCAACTCACTCCCACTTCTTGGCCCTGGTATTCCCCTGTACTGGGGCATATAAAGTTTGCTAGACCAAGGGGCCTCTCTTCCCAATGATGACTGACTAGGCCATCTGCTACATATGCAGCTAGAGAAATGAGCTCTGGGGGTACTTATTAGTTCATATTGTTGTTCCTCCTATAGGGTTGCAGACCCCTTTAGCTCCTTGGGTACTTTCTCTAGCTCCTACATTGGGGGCCCTGTGTTCCATCCTATAGATGACTGTGAGCAACCACTTTTGTATTTGCCAGGCACTGACAAAGCCTCACAGGTGACAGCTTTATCAGGGTCCTTTCAACAAAATCTTGCTGGCGTATGCAATAGTGTCTGTGTTTGGTGGCTGATTATGGGATGGAACCCCAGGTGTAGGAGTCTCTCGATGGTCCATCCTTTCATCTTAGCTCCAAACTTTGTCTCTGCAACTCCTTCCATGGATATTTTATTCCCTATTCTAGGGAGGAATGAAGTATCCAAACGTTGGTCTACCTTCTTGGTTTTCTTGTGTTTTGGAAGTTGTATCTTGAGTATTCTAGGTTTCTGGGCTAATATCCACTTATCAGTGAGTGCATATCAAGTGACTTCTTTTGTGATTGGGTTACCTCACTAAGGATGATATCCTCCAGATACATCCATTTGTCCAAGAATTTCATAAATTCACTGTTTTTAATAGATGAGTAGTACTCCATTGTGTAAATGTACCACATTTTCTGTATCCATTCCTCTGTTGAGAAACATCATGGTTCTTTCTAGCTTCTGGTTATTATAAATAAGGCTGCTATGAACATAGTGGAGCATGTGTTATTATTACCAGTTGGAACATCTTCTGGGTATATGCCCAGGAGAGTTATTGCTGGATCTACTTTTCCTTGATTTCTTTAGGGAATTTATTCATTTCTTCCTTAAAGACCTCTATTATCGTTTTAAATTTCATTTTAAGGTCTTTATTCTTGTGCTCCAACTTTGTTGGAAAATTCAAGGCTTGCTGTAGTAGATCATTTTGCCTCTGGTGGAAACATATTGCTTTGACTGTTGTTAATTGTGTTCTTATGCTGCCATCTCGGTAGCTAGGTTTGGGATGATTAACAATCTAGGTGTTGATTTCTTAGTTTGTCTTTGTTGGATGGGTGTTTTGTTCCTTGGGTTTCTGTTTCCTCTCTGGTCTTCTGGCTGGTGTGTCCTATGATTGAGGAGGAGATCTCCACTTGACTTGTGGGCATAGTCTCTGGTTGATCAAAAGGTCTCCACCTGAGTTGAAGGTTGAGACATGGTGACGTGGGGGGGTCAGAAGTATGTTAGGGGGCACCAAGAAAGTCTCGGGAGGTCTGTTGGCCAACAGTGAACCTGGACTTCTGGTGGCTGGTTGTCCTCTGGCTAAGCAGGTTGTTGTTGTTGGGATTTTTTTTTTGTCTTGTTTTTTTTTTTTTTTTTTTTTTTTTTTTTTTTTTTTTTCTGTAGTTGGGAGCTGGAAAACAGTAACAAGGAGGAGGAGGTGGATTGGAGATAGTGGAGGTGGCACCAAAGAGTTGGGCAGGTGGGCAGCCTACCTGGATTTCTCTTCTGAAGCTTTTGTAACTCCTCTTTGCACACAGTCCCAGCAAGTATAGAAATGTGTCTCTCTTAGGGAAACAACACCCTTCATGAGAGTCACAAATAATATAAAATACCTTGGTGTTCCTAACTAAGGAGTGAAAAATCTGTATGATAAGAACTTCAAGTCTCTGAAGAAAGAAATCAAAGAAGATCTCAAAAGACGGAAAGATCTCCCATGCTCATGGATTGGCAGGATCAATATAGTCAAAATGGCTATCTTGCCGAAAGCAATCTACAGATTCAATGCAATCCCCATGAAAATTCCAACACAATTCTTCACAGAGTTAGAAAGGGCAATTTGCAAATTCATCTGGAATAACAAAAATCCTAGAATAGCAAAAGCTATTCTCAATGATAAAAGAACCTCTGGTGGAATCACAATGCCTGACCTAAAGCTATACTACAGAGCAATTGTGATAAAAACTGTATGGTACTGGTATAGTAACAGACAAGTAGACCAATGAGATAGAATTGAAGACCCAGAAATGAACCCACACACCTATGGTCACTTGATCTTTGACAAGAGAGCTAAAACCATCCCATGGAAAAAAAGACAGCACTTTCAAGAAATGGTGCTGGCACAACTGGTGGTTATCATGTAGAAGAATGCGATTTGGTCCATTCTTATCTCCGTGTACTAAATGGATCAAGGAACTCCACATAAAACCAGAGACACTGAAACTTATAGAGGAGAAAGTGGGGAAAAGCCTCAAAAATATGAGCACAGGGGAAAAATTCCTGAACAGAACAGCAATGGCTTGTGCTGTAAGATCGAGAATTGACAAATGAGACCTCAAAAAATTGCAAAGCTTCTGTAAGGCAAAAGATACTGTCAATAAGACAAAAAGGCCACCAACAGATTGGGAGAGGATCTTTACCAATCATAAATCTGATAGGGGACTAATATTCAACATATACAAAGAACTCAAGAAGCTGGACTCCAGAAAATCAAATAACCCAATAAAAAAATGAGGTACAGAGCTAAACAAAGAATTCTCAACTGGGGAATACCAAATTCCTGAGAATCACCTGAAAAAAATGTTCAGCATCCTTAATCATCAGGGAAATGCAAATCAAAACAACCCTGAGATTCTACCTCATACCAGTCAGAATAGCTAAGATCAAAAATTCAGGTGACAGCAGATGCTGGCAAGGATGTTGAGAAAGAGGAACACTCCTCCATTGTTGGTGGGATTGCAAGCTTTACAACCACTCTGGAAATCAGTCTTGCGGTTTCTCAGGAAATTGGACGTAGTACTACCGAAGGATCCGACAATACCTCTCCTGGGCATATATCTAGAAGATGTTCCAACTGGTAATGAGGATACATGCTCCACTATGTTCATAGCAGCCTTATTTATAATTACCAGAAGCTGGAAAGAACTAAGATGTCCCTCAACAGAGGAATGGATACAGAAAATGTGGTACATTTATACAATGGAGTACTACTCAGCTATTAAAATCAATGAATTCATGACATTCTTGGGCAAATGGATGTATCTGGAGGATATCATCCTGAGTGAGGTATCTCAATCACAAAAGAACACACATGATATGTACTCACTGATATGTGGATATTAGCCCAGAAACGTAGAATACCCAAGATACATTTTTTAAAACACATGAAAATCAAGATGAAGGAAGACCAAAGTGTGGATACTTTGTTCCTTCTTAGAATGGGGAACAAAATACCCATGGAAGGAGTTACAGTGACAAAGTTCAGAGTTGAGATGGAAGGAAGACCATCCAGAAACTGCCCCACCCAGGTATCCATCCCATACACAACCACCAAACCCAGACACTATTGCATATGCCAGCAAGATTTTGCTGACAGGACCCTGATATAGTTATCTCTTGTGAGGCTATGCCAGTGCCTGGCAAATACAGAGGTGGATGCTCACAGTCATCTATAGGATGAAACACAGGGTCCCTAATAAAGGAGCCAGAGAATGTACCCAAGGAGCTAAAGGGGTCTGCAACCCTAGAGGAGGAACAACAATATGAACTAACTAGTACCCACCAACCTGTGTCTCTAGTTGCATATGTAGCAGAGGTTGGCTTAGTTGGCCATCAATGGGAGGAGAGGCCCTAGGTCTAGAGAAAAATCATATACCCAGTACAGGGGAATGCCAGGGCCAGGAAGCAGGAATTGGTGGGTTGTGGAGCAGGGCGGGAGGATGGTATAGGGGACTTTCAGAATTCATTTGAAATGTAAATGAAGAAAATATCTAATTACAAAATAGAAATGTGTCTCTCTAGATGTTAGAGTAAGCTATTGACCTCATGTCTTATCACTCAGAGACTCTTATAAAGGAGGATACTGTAAGAACAACCACATTACAATCCTCAAAATTATAAAATGTATACTAATTCTTATGTTCCAGTAACCTTTTGTTAATTTTTATCAAAGACCCTAACAGCCAACAAATAGTTGTGGTCAAGGACAGAGACCTTGGAGC
Source organism: Mus musculus (assembly GCF_000001635.26). Classification (NCBI taxonomy): domain Eukaryota; kingdom Metazoa; phylum Chordata; class Mammalia; order Rodentia; family Muridae; genus Mus; species Mus musculus. The sequence continues at coordinate 6,304,497 of NC_000070.6, read as the reverse complement.
TAGACATGGGCAGAGTGGGGTTTCACCTACCCCAACTGAATGAGAAACACATGAACAATGCATGTGTATATCCTTCTGTTACCAGGGGGACAGGCAGAGAATGTGTGGATTTTCCGTTTGCTCAGCTTATGATATTGCAGAAAATAAACCAGTCTCAATAGTGATTACCTCAAGTCTTTGCCCATATCTGCCATGGCCCTATAAAACCCTAGAAAAAGAAAATTCAGTGGTCTTTAATCTCTCATAGAAACACCTCTTTAAAAAAAATCAGCGATTCTTTGTGAATTTCACATCATGTACCCCAATCCCACTCATCTCCCTTCCCCTTTGTATCTGCTCTCCAAACTCGTAAGTCCCCCCCCAAAAGCAAACAAAAAATAAAAATTAAAAAAATAAAAAAATAAAATAAATAAAGCAACCAAAAACTCACTGTAGAAGCCATAGTATGTCGTGGTTGTGTCATACAGTCTTTTGCCCAAACAACATTATTTGCAAATTCAATGAGTTATTGAGCTGGTTTGAGGCCTCTGGCTTTTGTTATATTATCAATACTGGATCCTCAATGGAACTTCTCTCAGATATCCTGTTGTTACCTTCTGTCATGGAGATCCTGCAGCTTTGGATCTGCAGGACCTTCCCCTTCACATGCTCCAGCACTTCATAGAGGTCTGGATCTGGGCCTGGGTCGACTTGTTCAGCCCACCAGTTCTCCTGCTCTCATACCACTAGGGCCAGCTCCTCTGCTTTACCCAGGTGAAGGGCAGGGACAGCTCTGCTGTTCTCATGCCCTTGGGGCTGGCTTTTACACTCCCATACCAGCAGAGGCCATCAGATCTACTGTGCTTCCCAGGTGAAGTGTGGGACTCACTCTCTGAAGTGCTTCAGCTGTTGAGGTGTGGGAGTGTCCTCTCACCTGCTCTCATGCACTGGGGCAAGCTCACTTGCCTGCAGCATACTGGGGAAGCATCTCTCCTCTACCTGTGCCCATTCCACAGTAAGGCAGATGAGGTATGGGGCCAGATCTCTAGAGTGCTACAGCCAGTGTCAAGGCAATCTCTCTCTAGTGCCACAGCTGGCAGGGGCCTACACTCCTACTCCCATGTAACCAGAGCCATCTCTTTCTTGCTGCTCAGGTGAGGGGTGGTTCTAGCTCTCCTGAATGTGGTGATGACAGCAGACAAGGGCCAGGGCCAAGTAAGTGCAGTGCTTGGGCATCAATATGACCTCAGGAGGCAGCCCAGACCAGGGACATCGACATGGCCTTTGGTGGTAACATAGGCCTCAAATATCTACATAGACCCTAGCTCTGATAGAATGAACCTGGAAATTACTCCTGGCAGCAGCATAGGCCTGGATGTCATAATGTCCTCAGGTAGCAGCATAGGGCACTCATAGCAGCATGTCCCCCAGTAGCAGCATGCCCCTCAGACATATATATACATGGTTTCAGGTGGCAGCCCAGACCATAGACACCTGCATGAACTTTGCTGGTAACTTGGGCCATAGACAAACACAGCTGCAAGAGAAGCATGGACCCAGACATGGCCCTCAGCGGCAGCCAGGGTCAGGATGTCACTATGGTCTCAGGGTCAGCACAGGCTACTCAGATCATTTTGGCCCCCAGCATCAGTACAGACCCTGGACATCAACATGGTCTCAGGCAACAGCCCAGCCAACTGACATTGGGATGGCCTTCTGTGACAAAATGGGCCACAGACATCAGCGCAGACCCCAGCTGCGGTAGGGCCATGGACACATAGACATGGACATTGGTGGCAATCCATTCCTGGATATCACCATGGTGTCAGGTGGTTGCACAGGCTCCTCATATCTGCCTATTCCTCACTACTGTGGCATCTCCAGTTCCACCTCTCTTTGTAATGCAGAAAACTCTTGATTTTGCCTTTTCAACCACCTCTCTACTGTGTACTCCCTGTTTCTCATCTCTCCATCTGAACAGTACACAAAACCCTACAATCTGTCACATCATCAAGATGTGCTGGGGCAATGTTGGCACAGAATTTTTGAGAGTAGTCCACCAATATAAGATTTAATTTGAGGCTATGCCACAAGAGGGAGCCCATGCCTTACACTGCCTTCATTGCCAGGAACTGGAGACTAGATAGCCCTGAGATTTGAGTAGAACCAAATGCAACTGAGGAAGAAAAGAGTCAATGAAATGATTCCTAATGATAATCTGCTGTACTCACAGATCAGTGCCTTGTTGAATTGTCACAGCTACATCCAGCAGTAGATGAAAGAGGTCACAGGTACCTACAGATATCATTTGGGGAGAGTCTAGATTGTAGGTCTCTATAGGATCCCTCCCCTCAGAGATCAGTGAACCCTGTGGAAGAAGAAGAGGAAAGAAATTAGAAATTGGAGGGGGTAGAAGATGCCAGAAGAACATGGCTCACTGAATCAACTAAGCAGGGATGATAGGGCTCCCAGAGACTGGAGTTGCAAGCATGGGTCTGTATTATATTTCTGTATCTAGTTGTCAGCTTGTTGTTTTTGTGCGACTCCTGACAGTGGAGCGGGTGTATCTCTGACTCTGTTGCCTGACCTTGGGACACTTTCTCTTGTTGAGTTGCCTTGCCCAGCCTCAGTATCAGAGCTTTTTTGCCTTTTCTTATTATGTTGTGTTTTGTCATGTTTGGTTGTTGCCTCTTGGAGGTGTGTTCTTTTCTGAAGGGTAATGGAAGGGGGGTTGATCTAGGAGAGAGAAGTTGAGGGAAGCTGGAAGGAGCGGAGGGATGCGTAACTGTGGTCAGGATTTATTTTATGAGAGAAGAATCTATTTTCTTTCTTTTTAAAATTACATCACCACTTCTCCCGTCCCCCCCCCCCCATATTTTAATTTATTGTTTTGGTGTATGAGTGTTTGCCTGATATATGTCTGTATACCACTTGCATGCCTGGTACCTAAAGAGATGTTAAGACTCTTTGTGGATGCTGGGAACTGAACTCTGGTCTTTTGCAAGAACAGTAAGTGCTTTTAACTACTGAGCTAACTCTCCAATCCTGAGAAAAATCTGTTTTCAGTAAAAAATATTATTTATCATATAATATAACTTGATTATATTCTTTCCCCTCCCCCCAACTCCCAAATTTTTTCACCTCCCTATGCTCCCAACTTCATGTTTTTTTCTCTCCAGCACCCTATGAAAAATAACAACAAAAAACAAAATAAAAACAGAGAAACTAAAGAAAATAAAATAAGATAAATAAAATAAATAAAAAACCAAAGCAAAGCAAAGCAAAACAAAGCAAAGCAAAGCAAAGCAAAGCAAACCAAACCAAACCAAACCAAACCAAACAAATCAAAACAAAACAAAAGCACACAAGAAACATGGAGTCTATTTTTTGTTGGTCAACTATTCCTGGGCATAGAATGTACCTGACTGGGGAAAATGATTTCCTGTTACCCAGCAGCTATCAATTGCAAATAGCTTAAGGGTGAGACTTTGGATCTACCTCCCCTTCTCAGTGCTGGGGTGTGAACTTGTGTAGGTCCTGTGCATGCTCTCTCAGTCTCTGTGAGTGCATATGTGACCAGTCCTTTGTGTCTGGAAGGCACTGTTTCCTTGGAGCTATTCACATTTGGCTCTTGCAATCTTTCCTCTCCTCTTTTGCACAGATCCTGAGAGGTCTGATAAAAACATCCCATTTAGGGCTGAATGCTCCAAAGTCTCTGACTCTTTACAAATTGTCCAGTTATAAGTTTTTCACCTACTGCAAGAATAACCTTCTTCGATGAGGATAGAGTGAGGCGCTAATCTATAAGTATAGCATAATATCATTATGAGTCTTCTTATTGCTTTGTTACTTTAGCAGAATAATGTTTCCTCCTAGGCCCATGGCATATTTATCTCATATACTTGGCCACTTAAGCAGTATTGAGTATGGGTTCCACACCATAGAATGGGCCTTGAATCCAATAATAATATTTAAGAAGTGGTTAGTTCCTCCCATAATGCTTGTGCCACTACTGTACTAGTATAAATTGCAGGCAAGTCTCTGCTTAGGTCACAGGATTTGAAGCTAGGTAAAATTGATGACTACTTTTCTCCTCTGGTAGCATGCAAAGCATCTTCCAGCAACATAAACACTAGTCAGTAGGGGCAAAGTTTCTAGTTAGATACCAGTTCAATTTCTCCATGCCTCGTGATGTAAGAAAGTTATGTCTTCATCAAAGGAGCCTTACCATCAGGTTTTAGAGAGTAAACAATAAGCTTGGTGCTAGCTTGTAATATTTGGGAGGAGGGTCTGTAGGACTCCTTTGGCCAGCTATTCCACATGCTATAATAACCCATTCTTGTCAACTGGAGGTTATAAGATGTCAAATTAGGGCATGGTCTGCATGATTATGTGGTTTACTCCATTTAGATTCCTTTCATATATGTAAACAATTAGGAAACTTTTACAGTAGTGAGCTTCCATATGGCTCTTTAAAAAGGCATTTAGCATTAATTGTTCCTCCCCAATGTTCCTCCTTTATCCTGTTTTCTGTCCTGCTCTCCGTTTAACCTGCCTAGTCTAATTTCCTCTTTATGTCTTCATAACACTATACTATATTTCTCCTTTCTTGGAAGGTTCCCCTCCTCCCCACTGCTTTCTTACCTAACCTATGAAACACATACCTAGAGTTTCAAAGTTAATATCCACATGTAAAGAAAGCATAGAATTGGGGGCTGGATTACCTCGCTCCAAATGATTGTTTATAGCTTTTTTCATTTACATGCAGATTTCTTTTAATTTTTCTTAACAGTTGAATAATAATCATGTGTAAATGTACTACATTTTCATTATTCATTCATTTATCAGTTCATGGACATACAGGCTATTTCCAGGTTTCAGCTGTTATGATTAGAACAATGAAGAATATGGATGAAAAAGGATCTTTGGAGTTAGCTGTAGAGTTCTTTGGCCATATGCCAAGAGTGATAGAGCTGGGTCTTGTAGTGGATAAATTTTCAGCATTTTGAGGGACCTTCACACTGATTTCCATAGAGACTACCTTCTCTCACACTTCCACGAGCAATGGATATGTGCTCCGCTTTTCTCAGCAGCCTGATGTGCTGTCTTTGTTAGTGTTTGCCATTCTGACTAGGGTACAATGAAATTTCAAAGTACATTTCCCTGATGGCTAAGGATGTTGAACATTTTCTTTGCATCTCAGATTTTGAGAATTCTCTGTTTGGTTCTATAATCTGTTTTTGAATTGGGTTATTTGTGTCCTTGGTGTTCAGGGTTTTTTGTTTGTTTGTTTGTTTGTTTTTGTTTTTACTTCTTTTTTCTTCTTAAATATAGTCTAGACCTATCAGATGTGTAATTTTGGTAAAGATCTTTCTTCATTCTGTAAGCTGTCACTTTGATTCTTTGCCATATAGAAGCTTCTCTTCCACATGAGCTCTCATTATTAATTGTTAGTTTTAATTTCTGTCCTGTTCAGAAAGTCCTTTTTATTTTTTATTTTTTATGTTTTTGCCAACAAGTTCAAGTCTACTCTCTGCTTTCTCTTTTATTGTGTTTAGGTTATCTGGTGTTTTGTTAATATCCAAGATCCATTTGGAGTTGAGTTTCATTCAGGGTCACAGAAATGGATCCATTTTTATTCCTTTACATACAGACACCCAGTTTAACCAGGACAATGTGTTGAAGATACTGACTTTGCCCCAGTGTGTCTTTGTCATAAATCACTTATTCATTGGTGTATAGAATTATGTTTCAGTCTTTAATTTGATGGCTTTGGTTAGCATGTATGATTTTATGCCAATACCATGCTGTTTGTATTATTATAGCTCTGTAATACAGCTTGAAATCAAGAATATGATATTTCAACAGTTCTTTTATTATTCAGGATTTTAAAAAGCTGTCCTGGATTTTTTGAGTTTCTATATGAAGTTGAAGATTGCTTTTTCAGCTTCTGTCAAAAATTGTGTTGAAATTTTGACAGAGATTGATTGAATCTGTACATTGCTCTTTGGTATGACAACCACTTTTACAATATTAATAACAAACCCAACAAATCCATGAGCATGCGAGACCTTCAGAATCTTCATTGCAAAATCAGGGTGATTTATAGTTGGCCTGATTTCAAGTGTGATTTGGTCTTTCCCCCCTGTAGATTTTAGTATACATCTTTTATTCACTTAAAGGTTTGATTATTATATGCTATAGGGGGTTTCTTTCCTGGTGCTGTTTGGTTGGTATTTTGTGTGCTTTTTGTACCTTGATAGACAACTGAGATTGGGGAAATTTCCTCCTATGATTTTGTTAAAAAATATTTCCTGCTTATCTCTGAGGTCTCTGTCTGACATCTAAGTTTTTCATGTTCTGTTTTATTTCAGTTTTGTTTTGTTTGTTAAGTTCTTTTTTCATGGCTTGAGTTGTTTTCAATATTTTATTCCACTGTTTCTGTTTTCACAGACTTCATAAAGGCATCTATTCATATCCTATTTAAGGTATTTGAACATATCAGTAATTGATATTTTAAAGTTGTGTCTTGTGCTTTATCTAAATGTCTTTTCTCAGGGTCTAACATAACAGAGTATTTGGCATCTTGAGGAGGAATATAGTATAGGTTATTTATAATTGTGATTTGTGTGTGTGTGTGTGTGTGTGTGTGCACGCGTGTGTGCTGGTGTCTAAGTATCTGGAGCTATGATGTTTGAAGTATTTCTTTTTTTTATAAGATATTTTCTGTATTTACATTTCAAATGTTATCCCCTTTCTTGGTTTCCCCTCTAAAAACACCCTCCCCTCCCCCTCCCTCCTCTCCCCAACCCACCCACTCCCACTTCCTGGCCCTGGCATTCCCATATACTGGGGCATAGAACCTTCAGAGGACCAAGGGTATCTCCTCCCACTGATGTCTGACTAGGCCATCCTCTGCTGCATATGCAGCTGGAGCCATGAGTCCCACCATGTGTGCTCTTTGGTAGGAGGTTTAGTCCCTGGGAGCTCTAGGGTTACTGGGTAGTTCGTATTGTTGCTCCTCCTATGGGGCTGCAAACCACTTCACCTCCTTGGGTACTTTCTCTAGCTCCTTCATTGGGAACCCTGTGCTCAGTCCCATGGATGGCTGTGATCATCCACCTCTGTATTTGTGAGGAACTGGCAGAGCCTCTCAGGAGAGAGCTATATTAGGCTCATGTCAGCAAGCATTTGTTGGCATCCACAACAGTGTCTAAATTTGGTGATTGTAAATGCGATGGATCCCAGGTGAGTCAGCCTCTACATGGTCATTTCTTCAGTCTCTATTCCACACTTGGTCTCTGTAACTCCTTCCATGGTTGTTTTGTTTCCCACTTCTAAGATGGATAGATGTATCCACACTATGGTCTTCCTTCTTCTTGAGTTTCATATGGTTTGTGAATTGTATCTTGGGCATTCTGAGCTTCTGAACTTCAGGGCTAATATCCACTTATCAGTGAATATATACCATGTGTGTTCTTTGGGGATTGGGTTACCTCACTCAGGATGATATCCTCCAGATACATCCATTTGCCTAAGAATTTCATAAATTCATTGTTTTTAATAGCTGAGTAGTACTCCATTGTATAAATGTACCACATTTTCTGTATCCATTCCTCTGTTGAGGAACATCTGGGTTCGTTCCAGCTTCTGGCTATTAGAAATAAATAGAAATATTAAAAATAAATATGAACATAATGGATCATGTGTCCTTATTACAAGTTGGAGAATCTTCTGGGTATATGCCCAGGAGTGGTATTGCTGGATCCTCAGGTAGTCCTATGTCGAATTTTCTGAGGAACCGCCAAACTGATTTCCAGAGTAGTTGTAAGAGCTTGTAATCCCACCAGCAATAGTGTAGCTAACTAGTATTATCTTTTTTGGGTGGCTATTCTATTCTTTAGTTGCTGTTTTTCATTCTGGGGTCTAGCCAATTGTGGCAGTTTTGGGGTCCCCAGGTCTTATCCAAGTATGGTATGTTTGGGTTACCTTATGTCGAGCTGTTCTGGAGGACAGTGGGGGAGTCAAAAAGAAATTGTGATGGGTTAGAAGCAATGGCTGAAAGGAGAAGCAGGGAAGAATTAGCAGTCTCTGTCTGTAACAAGAGGCCAAATTCCTAGGGGATGGAGATGAGCTAAGAAGAGGGGCTCAGGCAGGTGGGCTGCAGTGGAACTTACAGTAAATCTGGAGAGACTGGAATGGAGGACAGGAAGGAGGACAAACATCCCCTACTTAATCCCAGCCAACTGTGATTCTAGGCTCCTTGGAAGAGAGGGATTTTGTAGGTTTGTGAAGTCACAAAAGAATGGAGATGGTCTTCTTACCAGTTGGAACGTCTTCTGGGTATATGCCCAGGAGAGGTATTGCTGGATCTTCCGGTAGTATTATGTCCAATTTTCTGAGGAACCTCCAGACTGACTTCCAGAGTGGTTGTACAAGCTTGCAATCCCACCAACAATGGAGGAGTATTCCTCTTTCTCCACATCCTCGCCAGCATCTGCTGTCACGTGAATTTTTGGTGTTAGCCATTCTGACTGGTGTGAGGTGGAATATCAAGGTTGTTTTGATTTGCATTTCCCTGATGATTAAGAATGTTGAACATTTTTTTCAGGTGCTTCTCAGCCATTCGGTATTCCTCAGGTGAGAATTCTTTGTTTAGCTCTGAACCCCATTTTAATGGGGTTATTTGAATTTCTGGAGTCCAGTTTCTTGAGCTCTTTGTATATATTGAATATTAGTCCCCTATCAGATTTAGGATTGGTAAAAATCCTTTCCCAATCTGTTGGTGGCCTTTTTGTCTTATTGACAGTGTCTTTTGCCTTACACAAGCTTTGCAATTTTATGAGGTCCCATTTGTCAATTCTTGATCTTACAGCACAAGCCATTGATGTTTTGTTTAGGAATTTTTCCCCTGTACCCATATCTTTGAGACTTTTCCCCACTTTCTCCTCTATTAATTTCAGTGTCTCTGGTCTTATGTGGAGGTCTTTGATCCACTTAGACTTGCTTTGTACAAGGAGATAAGAATGGTTCAATTCACATTCTTCTACATGATAACCGCCAGTTGTGCCAGCACCCATGTTTATAGCAGCCTTATTTATAATAGCCAGAAGCTGGAAAGAACCCAGATGTCCCTCAACAGAAGAATGGATAAAAAAAAATGTGGTACATTTACACAATGGAGTACTACTCAGCTATTAAAAACAATGGATTTATGAAATTCTTGGACAAATGAATGTATCTGGAGGATATCATCCTTAGTGAGGTAACCCAATCACAAAAGAAGTCATTAGATATGCACTCACTGGTAAGTGGATATTAACCCAGAAATATAGAACACCCAAGATACAATTTGCAAAACAGAAGAAGATCAAGGAGCAGGAAGACTAATGGGTGGATACTTCATTCCTCCTTAGAATAGGGAACAATATACCCATGAAAGGAGTTACAGAGACAAAGTTTGGAGCTAAGTTGAAAGGATGGACTATCCAGAGACTACCCCACCCGGAGATCCATTCCATAATAAGCCACCAAACCCAGACACTATTGCATATGCCAGAAAGATTTTGCTGAAGGGACCCTGTTATAGCTGTCTCATATGAGGCTAGGCCAGTGCCTGGCAAATACAGAAGTGGATGCTCACAGTCATCTATAAGATGGAGCACAGGGCCCCCAATGGAGGAGCTAGAGAAAGTACCCAAGGAGCTGAAGGGGTCTGCAACCCTATAGGTGGAACATCAATATGAACTAACCAGTACCCCCAGAGCTCATATCTCTAGCTGCATATGTACCAGAAGATGGCCTAGCCGGCCATCACTGGGAAGAGAAGCCCCTTGGTGTTGCAAACTTTATATGCCCCAGTATAGGGGAATGCCAGGGCCAAGAAGTGGGAGTGAGTGGGTAGGGGAGCATGGCGGGGAGAGGGTATAGGGAACTTTTGGGATAGCATTTGAAATGCATATAAAGAAAAATTCTAATCAAAAAAATTAAAAATTAAAGGATACAGATGGTCTAGAAGGACAGAATTAGATGGGCTGCCAAGAATAACTAGAGAGATTCACACCAAATGCCCACAGCCCTAGGAGATCAGCCGCTCTTTTTTTTTTCTTTTGACAATTTTTATTAGGTATTTTCTTCGTTTACATTTCAAATGCTATCCTGTAAGTCCCCTATACTCTCTCCCCCTCCTCCCCTACCCACCCACTCCCACTTCCTGGCCCTGGTGTTCCCCTGTACTGGGGCATATATATAAAGTTTGCAAGACTAAGGGGCCTCTCTTCCCAATGATGGCCGACTAGGCCATCTTCTGCTACTATATGAACTAATCAGTACCCCCAGAGCTCATGTCTCTAGCAGCAGCTCTTTTTAATCTTCACAGAATACATTCCTAGAGCCAGCTTAATGGAATTATATATGTGAATGGAAAGAGATCAACTTTTGATGGAAGGTATTGAACTTTACTCTCAAGATCAAGAGGAGTAGAAAACATGAACTATGTAAATGGCTAAGTCAATGATATTAGAATAGAATAGTAGGGATCTCTTTCAGATGGAGATTGAGAAACCTCTTGGGAAGAACTCCTAAGAGAAAGGTTCACTCAGTGAACAAGCAAAGTGTTATCTGAGTTCACTGAGGGCATGTTCTAAATAGCCACTGTATTATCTCGTATCACCAGGAGAAGAAGGGTGAAGACAACAAAACAAGATAGCTTGAGAGACAATATATATTCATTTTTCTCATTGGTGTTACATATTGCCCAACAGAAGCAACTTAAGGCAGAAGGGTCTATCTGGCTTTAGGGTTTCAAAATGTTTCAGTGCATGGTATCAGGGAAGGGGTGATAGTAGGAGTAGCTCAGTCTTTGTCAGTGGTGCTGTGAGGTAGCTGCTTTTACACCTTGGCATAATAGGAAGCTAAGCATGTGAGGCACAACCAGAAGCAAATGTAATCTTTAAGGCTTGCCTCCAGTGACTGATGCTATCGAGGCCATATCATCCATTGCTTTCATCAAATACCAAGAAAGCACCTCAGTATGAGACCAAGTTTCAAACGTATGAGCGTGTGAAGTATGCTTCTCATTCAAACTATAACAGAATAGGGGAGTCTAAATTTACACGATTCTGTTTACAGTATGTTATAATTTCTATTTATTATATAGTTGCCACAATGTTTCTTAATATATTAGTTAAATTTTAACACAAGTATACACATATATGAAAAATACAGTATGGGTATGATATTATTGGCAGTTTCAGACATTCAGTAAGGGTCTTGGAATTTATTGTCTACCAATAAAAGGCGAATACTATGATTTAGACAAGGTGTCCACTAGAGGGCGATGTCCTCATTAACCTCTTTAAATGTGATGTCTAAGCAAGTTTTTTGTACAAATATATTTATACAAGAGGAAGGAAATAAAAGAATAAATAAACCCCAAAACAATGAAACTTCTCATCTTATATTCATATCACTGTATAGCTTGTAAATATTCAATACTTGCCAGAAATGTATCAGGCAAGTGAAAGGTATTCAATTATTGCCAGAGCTATATATACTAGGGCAAAGGCAAGACAATGTAAACCACAAATTGTTATTAGCAACAAAGAATATTTTATAATTCTCAAAGGAGTCAGCAACTTAAAACGCTAAAGCAGCAATGAACATCTATGCATTGCAGAACAAAGTTCCAAAGATGACTGAAGCGAACTGACAGGATTTAAGAGAGAAATATGTGGAGAGCAGAGGAAACCCTGGGGGAACATGTAAGGAGCAGATGGAGTCCTGAGTGAATGGGTATTATTGTTAAGGACACTTCCATGGGAGAGGCAAAGCCTTCCCAGGATGAGGCTCAGAGTATAACAAAGCCTTCCTCTGTTCTAGGTATGAACGTTGACTGAATGTACCAAAGCCATCACCCACAGTTTCCTCCCCGGGCTGACTGAGGTCTGAGATAAACCACACCTATCTCCTTCATCAGTTCAACAGTACAAATAACCGCCTTCCCTCATTCAATACTGTATCTCCTTGATTCAGATGTATGTAATAAATGCACCGAGTTTCCAGATTGCGCACTTAGTGCCACCCATCAAAGTGAACACAGTCCACTTGATCCCAGCATCCCTGTACATGTATCTGTTCTTTATTTACTCCTCACTTCAGTTAGCTCAACCCTTGAAGCCATGCAGACTACATCAGAAATTCACAATTCAGCAGCTAAACTTAGGGAATTTGAAACCTCAGGCTAATGATAGATGAACAGCTAGAAAGAAGTTCGGCAAGAAGCCAGAAGCTTTAAATAGCACTGTACCTAAAGTATACAAAGCAGATATATTTACAATGCAAACTCTACACAACAGCAGAACACAAATTCTTCTCAATGAAATGTGTGATATTCTGTAGAATAACTACATAACAGGCCATAATATCGCTCCCAATAATTAAAAATATTGAAATCATATAAAATATATCTTCTAATTACTATGAAATAAAATTAGAATTGAATAGTACAAAAATATTTGAAAAAAAATCACAAATATATAAAACTTAAACAATATACTCCTAAATAACCAATGAATCAAAGAAGAAATCACAAATTAGATAAAAATGTGATGAATATAATAAAGTAAAAGCTGGGCATGACAGCACATGTCTTTAATCCTAACACTCCAGAGGCAGAAGCAAGCAGATCTCTGAGTTTGAGGACAGTCTGATTTGCATAGTGAGTTTCAGGAGAGCTAGGGCTACATGGTGAAATCCTATCTTGAAAAATAAACAACAGCAACAACAACAAAACAAAAATGCTCAAAACATAAAGTACAATAAACAAATAAAATGTTATATTAAGTGGCAGCAATGCTTAGAGGGAAACTTTGACCAAGATGCCTGTACTAAGGACAAGAAAGAGGGTGAGCAAGCTTGCCTGGCCACCTGAATTCAGCCCATAAAGCCACACAAAAGGGGAAGGAGAGAAACAACTTCACAAAATTGCCCTATGACTTCCACTTGCTGTGGCACATGGGACACTCCCCAACACCCTATGCACATACATATAACACTAATGCACAAAATAATAATAAATTTATAAAAGTCCAGAAAGATATCAAGCAGCTTACTCTTTCACCATGATGATTTATAACAATATGAGCTAGATAATCTTAAAAATAAGAAGTAAAAATAAAGGTCAAAGCCAGAATAAATAGCAGAGAGAATTGAGAAATGATGAAGCCAATAAAATCTATTAATTATCTCCTTATAAAGATTAAAACTGCCAAATTCATTTTACAAGGCCATGGTCATTCTGATACCCAAACCACACAAAGATTCAACAAAGAAATAGAATTTTAGGTCAATTTCCCTTATGAACAACACTGATGCAAACATACTCTATAAAATACTTGAAGAAAAAAAAAGGAGTGTAACCATGCTACAATCCACAGACCCAAAGAAACTAACTATAAGGAAGACCCAAGGGGGCAGAGGACACTTGAATCTCACCGAGAAAGGGAATTTGATTAGACATCAGGGGTGGAGGAAGAAAAGCGGCTGGATGGAGGAGGTGGTGAGGATGGAAACAGTAGGGATCATGTGGGAGGAGGAAAAGGGAGAGAGTAATGGAAGAGGCAATGGGAATGGGGGTATCTCTTAGATGGGCTAGAAACTTTGGACAATGGAAACTCCCAGGAATCTACAAGGGAGACCCAGGTTAAGACTCCTACTAATGCGGGAAATAGAACTGGAAATGGCCAGCTTCTGTAACCAGGCAAGACTTCTAATGGAGGGACTGGGACAGCAACCCAGCCACAAAACCTTTGACCTACAGTTTGTCCTGCCTACAAGATGTGCAGGGGTAAAGCTGGAGCAGAAATGGAAGGAAATGGCCAACCAGTGACTGGCCCAGGTGGAGATGCATGCCGTGAGAGGGCCCCCGCCACTGACATGTCTAATGATATCCTACTGTACTTACAGACAGGGGCCTAGCATAACTGTCATCAGAGAGGCTTCACCCAGCAACCGATGGAAACTGATGCAGAGACCCACAGGCAAGCATTAAGTGGAGCTTGGGGAATACTGTGGAAGAAGAGAAGGGATTGTAGGAGTCAGGGATCAAGGACATCACAAGAAAAGCAAAAAATCAACTAACCTAGGATCATAGAAGCTCAGAGACTGAACTGCCAACCAGAGAGCATGCATGAGCTACACCTGGGCCCTCTGCACATATGTAACAGTTGTTTAGTTGGGTCTAATTTAAAAAACAAAACAAAACAAAACAAAACCAAATGATAAAAACTACCAACACCCTAGCAAAATGAGAGTGAGATAAAATTATTAAAATAAATAATAAAAGAAAATTATGTTTACAGAATACCAGGTTGTAAATGAATGCTTTATTATTTTATTTTTAATATTTAAAACATTTTAGAAACCCATAGCATATCAAAACTGTCTCAAAATGCCAGTTGTATCTGGCTATAATCCTGGCATTGGAGGGACTGAGGCGTTAATATTGCTGTGAGCTTACACACAGCGATAAGACCTGGCTGAAAACAGCGACACCACCAAAGACACCAAAAAGATCCAAAACAAAACCACAATAAACAAATAAAATAATAATGTGGTCTTCCCAATTAAAGCTTATTGCATTGAGTGAGGTTCCTTGTGTCTCTAGAATAACATTTCTGTAGAGCTTCTGGGAAGGATTTCACAAAGGCCACTCTTCCTGAAGGAAGCTCACATCCACAGCCTCACAAGCCACTGCATTCATGTTGCGACTTAGTAGATAGATTGAACTTCCTAAGACATCCAGCAGCAGAGGTCAAAGCACATAGCCAACCCATTTACATTAAGTTATATAATATTAACTATTCATGAGAAAGATTCTAGCAAGTGTCAACAATATGCTCAATTATAACGATGTCTCTACTTTATTTGTACCTGCAAACGTATATGGACAAAAGCCCTATGAATTTCATCAATAACGCAATAGGTTTAGATTTCACAGTTCACTTCAATTAGATGAAATAACTCATTCAGATGTAAAAGTCTATGGATGTGTATTAGAGCCTTTTCTGTTTCTGGGATAAAATGTCTAACGTATTGTTCAAAAATTTAGCCCCAACCCAGAGTTTCTACTCTAACTTTGACCATGTATTTCTAGATAAAACATATACATACAATGTTTATATTTATAATAAGGTTTTTTCCCACTGTGAATGTAACTTTTATTCTCCTTTTTTTAAAATTAGGTATTTTCTTCATTTACATTTCAAATGCTATTCCAAAAGTCCCCCCACACTCCGCTATCCACCCACTCCCACTTCTTGGCCCCAGCGTTCCCCTGTACTGAGGCATATAAAGTTTGTAAGACCAATGGGCCTCTCTTCCCAATGATGGCCAACTAGGCCATCTTCTGATACATATGCAGCTAGAGAAATAAGCTCCAAGGTTGTGGGAAGCTGCAAACGCCATTACAAGATGGCGCTGGCTATCACTGGCCACCACCCATGAATACAGGTAAACAACCAATGTGCGCATGTGCATAAGAGTTTTTTGCCGAGTCACTGCCTGGCCCGATGCATATTAATGAGGTACTGGTAGCATAACCAATCAGGTATGGACACGTCACTCCTAGGCCTATATAAGCAGTGCCATTTCTGGGGTTCGCTCTCTTTCACCTATGCAGTCAATGCTCTCCCAATAAACGTGTTGCAGAAGGATCCTGCTGTGGCGTTTTTCTTGCTGGGGAGTCAGGCATCTCACACAAGGTTACTGGTTAGTTCATATTGTTGTCCACCTATAGGGTTGCAGTCCCCTTTAGATCCTTGGATGCTTTCTCTAGCTCCTCCATTGGGGGGCCCTGTGTTCCACCCAATAGCTTACTGTGAGTATCCACTTCTGTGTTTGTCAGGCACTGGCATAGCCTCACAAGAGACAGCTATATCAGGGTCCTTTCAGCAAAATCTTGCTGGCATATGCAATGGTGTCAGCATTTGGAGGCTGATTATGGAATGGATCTCTGGGTATGGCAGTCTCTAGATGGTCCATCCTTTCATCTCAGCTCCAAACTTTGTCTCTGTAACTCCTTCCATGGGTGTTTTGTTCCCAATTCTAAGAAGGGGCACAGTGTCCCCACTTTGGTCTTCGTTCTTCTTGAGTTTCATGTGTTTTGCAAATTGTATCTTATATCTTGGGTATTCTAAGTTTCTGGGCTAATATCCACTTATCAGTGAGTACATATCATGTGAGTTCTTTTGTGACTGGGTTATCTCATTCAGGATGATACCCTCCAGGTCCATCCATTTGCCTAGGAATTTCATAAATTCATTGTTTTTAATAGCTGTGTAGTACTCCATTGTGTAAATGTACCACATTTTCTGTATCCATTCCTCTGTTGAGGGACATCTGGGGTCTTTCCAGCTTCTGGTTATTATAAATAAGGCTGCTATGAACATAGTGGAGCATGTGTCCTTCTTACCAGTTGGAACATCTTCTGCATATATGCCCAGGAAAGGTATTGCGGGATCCTTCGGTAGTACTATGTCCAATTTTCTGAGAAACTGCAAGACTGATTTCCAGAGTGGTTGTACAAGCTTGCAATCCCACCAACAATGGAGGAGTGTTCCTCTTTCTCCACATCTTCGCCAGCATCTGCTGTCACCTGAATTTTTTATCTTAACCATTCTGACTGGTGTGAGGTGGAATCTCAGGGTAGTTTTCATTTGCATTTCCCTGATAATTAAGGATGTTGAACATTTTTTCAGGTGCTTCTCAGCCATTCGGTGTGGGGAGCGGGTGTGGCGGCAGTCCCAAAGGCGCCAGGGACTGCAGCTAAGTCATATGACTTGCACCTGACTTCCTCATATAAGACACAAACATCTTGAGTGCTGCGCAGGTGTACCAGGATACAGGTGAATCCAATTTGGTGGAGATTTGCCCCTGCTGCCCTGATTAGCTGAAGCTGCGTGCCTGGTGAGGTGGCGTGGCCTGCTGTGCGTGGATGGGAACTGAGAGTATAAAAGAGTGAGAGGCCCAGGGTTCGGGGGAGATATAAAAACAAGGGAGATATATAAACAAGGGAGATATAAAAACAAGGGAGATATAAACAGGGGAGATATAAACAAGGGAGATATATGGAGAAAGAAGAAACAGGACTGAATAAATGTGTGCAGAAGGATCCTGTAGCAGCGTCGTTCTTCCTGGCCTGTTGAGTGCGCGCAACAAGTGGTGCCGAAACCCGGGACAAGAAACATCTTCAGGCAAGAGCGAAGACCCCCTGCTACAGGGAGGATTCAGAACTGCATAACGGGGAAGAAGGGGTTAATAAAGGTTCCTGTGAAACAGACTGTTGAGAAGGATCTGGCGTGGATTCAGAACTCTTCAGCTGGGGAACGGTACTGATGAAGAGAAAGAAGAAAGATGAAGACTGAATAAACTGCTGTTAGAAGGACTGGTGGTCGCGTCGTTCTTGCTGGTCGAGAGCGGGCGCGACAATTCGGTATTCCTCAGGTGAGAATTCTTTGTTTTTAATAGCTAAGTAGTACTCCATTGTGTAAATGTATCACATTTTCTGTATCCTTTCCTCTGTTGAGGGACATCTGGGGTCTTTTCAGCTCCTGGTTATTATAAATAAGGCTGAGCCCCATTTTTAATGGGGTTATTTGATTTTCTGGAGTCCACCTTCTTGAGTTCTTTATATATATTGGATATTAGTCCCCTATCTGAATTAGGATTGGTAAAGATCTTTTCCCAATCTGTTGGTGGCCTTTTTGTCTTATTAACAGTGTTTTTTGCCTTACAGAAACTTTGCAATTTTTTTAAGGTCCCATTTGTCGATTCTTGATCTTACACAAACCATTGCTGTTCTACTCAGAACATTTTCCCTTATGCCCATATCTTCGAGGCTTTCCCCCACTTTCTCCTCTAAAAGTTTCAATGACCCTGGTTTTATGTGGAGTTCCTTGATCCACTTAGATTTGACCTTAGTACAGGGAGATAAGAATGGATCAATTTGCATTCTTCTACATGATAACCACAGTTGTGCCAGCATCATTTCTTGAAAATGCTGTCTTTTTTCCACGGGATGGTTTTAGTTCCCTTGTCAAAGATCAAGTGACCATAGGTGTGTGGGTTCATTTCTGGGTCTTCAATTCTATTCCATTGATCTACTTGTCTGTCACTATACCAGTACTATGCAGTTTTTATCACAATTGCTCTGTAGTACAGCTTTAGGTCAGGCATTGTGATTCCACCAGAAGTTCTTTAATTATTAAAAGAGTTTTTGTTATCCTAGGTTTTTTGTTATTCCAGATGATTTTGCAGATTGCCCTTTCTAATTGGTTGAAGAATTGTGCTGGAATTTTTATGGGGATTGCATTGAATCTGTAGATTGCTTTTGGCAAGATAGCCATTTTTACTATATCCTGCCAATCCATGAGCATGGGAGATCTTTCCACCTTCTGAGATCTTCTTTGATTTCTTTCTTCAGAGACTTGAAGTTCTTATCATACAGATCTTTCACTTCCTTAGTTAGAGTCACACCAAGGTATTTTATATTAGTTGTGACTATTGTGAAGGGTGTTGATTCCCTAATTTTTTTCTCAGCCTGTTTATCCTTTGTGTACAGAAAGGCCATTGACTTGTTTGAGTTTATTTTATATCCAGCTACTTCACTGAAGCTGTTTATCAGGTTTAGGAGTTCTCTGGTGGAATTTTTAGGGTCACTTATATATACTATCTTATCATCTGCAAAAAGTGATATTTTGACTTCTTTTCCAATTTGTATCCCTTTGATGTCCTTTTCTTGTCAAATTGCTCTGGCCAGGACTTCAAGTACTATATTGAATAGGTGGAGAGAAAGTGGGCAGCCTTGTCTAGTCCCTGATTTTAGTGGGATTGCTTCCAGCTTCTCACCATTTACTTTGATGTTGGCTACTGGTTTGCTGTAGATTGCTTTTTATCATGTTTAGGTATGGGCCTTGAATTTCTGATCTTTCCAAGACTTTTATCATGAATGGGTGTTGGATTTTGTCAAATGCTTTCTCCGCATCTAAGGAGATGATCATGTGGTTTTTTTATAAATAAGTTTGTTTATATAATGGATTATGTTGATGGATTTCCGTATATTGAACCATATCTGCATTCCTGGAATGAAACCTACTTGGTCAGGATGGATGATTGTTTTGATGTGTTCTTGGATTCGGTTAGCGAGAATTTTATTGAGTATTTTTGCATCGATATTCATAAGGGAAATTGGCCTGAAGTTCTCTATCTTTGTTGGGTCTTCATGTGGTTTAGGTATCAGTATAATAACTCTTAATCAGCACAAGAGCTTGGCAAATATCTATCCTCTATGCTATTACGTCTATTTCCCAGCCAATAATCCCATCAAATGATTTGGCATGTTTCATGTGGGTTGCTGCTCTTAACTCCAATTACCCACCCCATATAACCATTATTTTATGACTCCCCTAACCCATGGTGACTTTCTGCTCTCTCTACCTTCTCCTCCTCCTCAAGGTTCTCCTCTGACCCCAAGTCCAGTAACCGTAAACCCTTTCTATATCTCTTTTGTCTAGCCATTGACTGTTGGCATCTTTATTCACCATTCTGAAGTAACCTGGGGTCAAGATCACATAAAATCACATTGGTCTATGTGCAGACTCTTCTCTGGTTCAACCAGGATTTGTTGGCGTACCATTTGGATTGCAATACATAGCAATAACCAAACCTCAACATGAAGGCAACTTTTAAAAGCGTTTAATTTGGCTTATGGTTCCAGAGGGATATCAGATCACCCTGAAAGTGTCAGCGCAACAAGTGTCAAATGTTGCAGTTAAAAGAGGGAGCTCAGAGCTCACATCTTCAACCTGTAGCATTAAAGAGAGTGCAGTAACTAGAAATGGTGTGATGTAAAATATCAAGTCCACCCCCAGTATTTTCTCCAGCAGGGGAGCATTTCCTAAATCTCCCCCAAAGATACCACCAACCAAGAAGGATTGATTTCTCTGACTTAAAGCCTACATGATTGCTGTTACATGAGCCAATACATGATGAAGAAAAACTCTATAGGTAAGCCTTCAGATGCCTCAACCCCTGGGTTGTATGTAGTAATGAATGCTCATTATACAACATTCATTGATGTGGATGGGCCTGGTGCTATTTGTATGTTGACGCTAATTTCGCTCTCCTGGGAAGGTTTGCGGACGAGAAATGAGTCATACAAAGCTTACTTCTTGTGAACCAATCCAGTAATGAATACAGGAGCCAATCACTGGGCGAGTAGGCGGGACTTCCAGGTTGGACAGAGGAAGAGAGGAAGCCGGAAAGTTAGGTCTTTTTGGACAGTGATAGCATGAGGACGAGATGTAATTACGAGTGTCTCCAGGTTTCAATGGCGGATCTGTCAGGATTCACCACCAGAGGATTTAGATTTAATAAGGCTTACAGGTTAGGATTTTAGTTGTGCCCAGAGATTGAGTTACCATTGTTTCTGAATTAAGTCTATGTGGTGTTTTTCCTTCATGTGGGATTTGACTGGGTTCAAGAGAGAAAGGTACTGTGGCAAAGCGTGGGTTTGCCAGATGTGCACTACAAAGGCCATGGGGGATTTGAAGCATGGTGTTGGTGTGGTAGATCTGCCAGTGGGAACTTAGCAAGCTGGGTGGAAAGGTTTTGGAGCACTGAGTCAGCGTCTCAACGAGATAAAAATAGGTCAGCCATTGCTTGCCAGTATATGGTGGGCCAGGCCATTGGGACAGAGGCTCAAGCACGGGAAGATGCCGGTTCATTTTTTAATATTTCCAGCAACAATTCATGAGTAAATTTTTATTTGTTTATCAACTTCTTTTAATTTTAATTATGAGATTTGCTTATGTCTTTGTGTGAGTATGTACATGTTCATGCTGATTTCCAAGAAAATTAAATTGTTGTATTTTCTTATAGCAGGAATTATAGGAAGTTGTTAAAACCTTGCCTTTTTCCTGGGAATGAACTTTTATTAATTGCTTGGGCATGTCTATCGTGATGTAAATATTTTAAAGTGTTTTATATCATCTTGATGTCAGTAAATAGGAAAAAACTTAAACCAGATAAAACCCTATCCATGTAAAATTTTGCCCTATCCATGAGCTTGTTTATTAAAAAAAAAATCTGTTTCATCTCTTCTCCATCATAGCCTTGAAAGAAGTAAATTATTAAATTATTAAAGTAAATTATTAAAGAAGTAGTTGTTTGTATTTTGAAACCCTTAGAATAGATATTAATGTTTGTTGTATGTGTGGCAAAACAAAACAAAACAAAACAAAACCCAAATAAAACAAAAGCCCGGAACCATAAAAACCAAGTCTGGTAAAATGAAACAAACAAACAAACAAACAAACAAACAAACACAATTCAAGCATAATTTTAGAAGTATAAATGTACTTGTCCTAGAAGGAGGATTTAAGTAGGAAACTTTGTAAAATTTCTGAGAGCCTTTCCTAAGTGAATTGTACTGAACATCTAATGGAGAGCCAGTAGCAACCTTTTGTGAACTCATCAGTAATTTGAAAGAAGAAACTTCAAACCCATCATACCGAGGCAGTGCTACCTCGGGCTGGGGAGGTTGAGTAAGTTTGGCCCCACATAATCCTGTGTTTCAATGGTTCCTTACTGGAGGAGTTGTGACCTTGTTGGAGAAAGTCTGTTACTGTGTAGATGGATGGGCTTTGAAGTCTCCTAAAGGCCCTGCCCAGTGCAGATGGATCTCCTTCTGCTGCCTGCAGGTCAAGATGTAGATCTCTCTACTCCATCTCCTGCACCATGCAGGTCTGTATGCTGGCGTGCTTCCTGCCATGATATTAATGGTCTATGCTTATGAAACTGTAAGCTAGCCCCAATTAATTGTTTTTCTTTATAAGAGTTGCCTTGGTCATGGTGTTTCTTCACAGCAATGAAACCCAAACTAAGACATACTTATTACTAAAGTCAAAGATACTATATATGAAACCCATTCCAAAACAGTGTCCCTAGTGCACATGGATGGAGAACTTTTCCATAAACAAATTTAGCAGCCCAAAATATCCTTATCCTGACAAGTAGGATTTATCCCACCAATAGAGATACCCAAACAAGTAAAAGGAAACAACAAAATACTTCCCAGTAACATAAGGGGAAAACCACGAAGAATCTCACTGACAAAGAAAACAACACGTCAAATATTGCACACCCTTCTATGAGAAACACTTTACAAATATGAAAACAATATCTACAAAGAAGACCTCAAAATACCACAGCTGATACACTTAATGTTAAGACTGAAATATTTTCTCCTAGACAAGGATATCTGTTTTCACCACTTGTCCCACACTTTACTAATAGTTGTATCTGGTGTAGCTGGACCAGAAAAATAAAAGGAAATAATACTCTCAAAAAATAAATGAGCTTCTTTATTAAAAAAAAAATCTGAAGAATCTACACAATAGCATTTAGAGCTAAGTTCTTCAGAGTTAGAGTATGCAAGATAAAATTCAAAAAATTCATTCTACTTTTATAATTTCTGTACAGTAGCAATGAACACTGTAAATGGAGTTACAATAAAATTCCATGTATGACAGTGTAAATAAGAATAAAGCACTTAGAAATAACTGTAATAAACTATACAATAAAAGCTACAAAACATTATTGAAAAAAACCTACAGGAAACCCAAGCAAACAGAAGACTTGCGTTCCTGAATCAAAAGAAGCTTGTTCTGCTCGACTGTCCTCTCTTCAAATTGATCTAGATGAGAAATTATATATAATCAAAGATGATCCTAAGATCACGTGGAAATACTAGAGATGCAGAGTACTCACTAAACAATCCTCAAAATAACCTCTAAAGTTGACGGTATGAGGAGCCTTATATTTACTGATGTTAAAGCTTAACACAAGTATACCCTAACTTGTACCAAGGCTGTGCACTACTAAACATTGATAAGCTGAATAGAATTGAAGTTTCAGAACACAACTATTTATAAAGGTTTATATATATTATAGGTGAAAGTACTTGTCTGTGTGAGTTTGTGAGTTCCACATATAGGCAAGTGTCCATAGATGTCAGAATATGGTATCAGATCTCTTGGGACTGAGTAGGGTTGTTACCTCCCATGCAGCTGCTGGGAAACAAACCCAAGTCCTCTGCAGGAGCAGTGAGTGATATTATTCACTGAGCCATCTATCTAGCCCTAAGCTCCACATTTATAGTCAACCAATGTACACAAATGTCTAAGAAACTTTCAATGCGGGATAGTGGTGGACAGATGCCTCAGTGGTTAAGAGCACATGTTGTTCTTGGAGAGGATCCAACTTTGATTCCCAGCTCCCACATGACACTTACAACTGTCCATATCTCCAGTTCCAGAGGATCCAACACCCTTTTCTGACCTCTAGCAGCACCATACATAGATGAGGTGCCCAGACATAAATGCAATCAAACTTTCAAGTACATAAAATAAAATCATCTTTATCAAAGCTTTCATTAACAAAGGAAAGTGTTTTTCTGCAAACAGTGTTGTGACAGCTGGATATCAATTAAAAAAATGAAGCTGAACACCTATGCCATGTCATGTACAAAAAAAAATCACAAAATTAATGAAGTCTAAATTTAAAAGAAAAACATTTAAAAGCCATGAGAACAAAGTGAAAGTATAAATCTTCATAGTCAAGAATTAAGAAATATCTTGATTGTGGCATTGAAAGACTAAGCAGCCAGAAAAATTATAAATTATACTCCATTGATGTTAAGTCTTGTGTGCATCTAAGGACATTAACAAGGCAGTAAGAACACAATTTACTTCCGGTAGATCTGTCTGTCTGTTCTCCTGCCTGCCTGCCTGCCTGTCTGTCTGTCTCTGTGTGTGTCTGTCTCTATTTCTGTCTGTGTTCTCACCTTATGACATTCATTTGGCTCCATCAGTTTGACGGTATAGTTGAGCTTTATAGACTAAGTTAAGATTGGGATGGGAATTATCATGAAAGCAAAGGAAAGACTTAACCTTGATTTTAGTAATTTCGTAAATATAATTTTCCCTGGATGCAGCATAGCACAGCAGAGATGGATGTGGGCTTTGTGCCAGAGTCTCACAGAATCAGGCCATTTGCAAAGAGAGACAACAGCACTCATCTCACAGTGCTATCATGGCGTTAGGGAGGCAAGACACTGAAGGTCTTGGCAGAAAACATTAATGCTTTGCTTTAACCTTTCCTAATAATAGAAATGATGCCAGAAGCCAGGCAGCATCCCTCCTAACTTTTGGTTGGCTATATCCCTATGGGGAGTCTATTTTGTCTGTTTATCACTTATCTCCAGCATCTAAGAAATACCTTTCACTAAGCAGGTGATAAGTTAATGTGAACAAAATGCATGGAATAAATACTAATTAACATATAGCTAGGTACATGGCACATTACACTGTCCCACTGGATTAAGGTACCCTGTACTTCCCTTAAACTTAAGTAGTTTCCAGTGACTCACACACATATATTTTTTTATACTCGAGTTTTACTAGATACCTATAATTCTAAAACCAGGCAGTTATGATTCAAAATTTTATTTTCTTTCTTTTTTTTTTTTAAAGAAAAGTTTGTGCTATATAGTCCTGGCTGGCTGGTACTGACTATGTAATCCAGCCTGACCTTGAATTCACGGTAATACTCTTGCTTGTGCATCCCAAGTGCTGGGTTTAAAGGGATGTGCTACCCTGCTTAGATAAAATTATCTTGGGAAGCGGACACAAGTAGTTCTTTTCTATAGCTTCATACAATTTTAACTCAAAAGTGAATAGAAATATTTCCCAAGAGCTTATTATAAATGTCGCTAGGTAATCACAGGCAGATTTACTACCCCATCCTGGGATGCCCTTCTGCCAACTGGCTCTGGGATAGGCACCTCACATAGAGTTTTCATTTTGCAGGCATGGAAAAGTTGAAGAATCTCCTTAATTCAGTTCACTTGCACTCCATCATAATGACTTGTGAACTCAGAAAAGCAGTTAGTTTGACTCAGTTGTTTGATCATATTGATAATTAACTTTATTTAAAGCAACCAACTTGCTTTGTATGGTCTTTATTCATTCTCTCTCTCTCCTCTCTCTCTCTCCTCTCTCCTCTCTCTCCTCTCTCTCTCTCCTCTCTCCTCTTTCCTCTCTCCTCTCTCTCTCTCTCTCTCTCTCTCTCTCTCTCTCTCTCTCTCTCTCTCTTCTCTCTCTCTCTCTCTCTCTCTCTCTCTCTCTCTCTCTCTCTCTCTCTCTGGCCCACATATCCCACGCAAGTGTTACCACACCTGAGCTCTACTCCCGCTCTTACAATATTGTATTTTTTAATAGGCAGTTCAATCAAATGTGCCACCAGAATATGTATATCGACACCTTTTCTTTCTGCTCTTCTGTTGTATCAATTTGTTTTTCAAACATTTCTTTTTTCTTGCATATGTGTACTTGTCAGTGTGAGTCTGTGTACAAAACATGTGCAAAGATATCCACAGAGGCCAGTTTCCCTGTAGCTAGAATTACAGGCAGTTGTGAACTTTCCTGTGTGGGTGCAGGAACCAAACTAGGGTCTTCTGCAAAGGATCTTAACCACTGAACCACATCTCCAGCCTGCTTTGCTCATTTTTGTTGATGATGATGGGAAACTGGGCTTAGGCCTTATATTCTCTGAGGCAAGATCAAGTTCTTCCAAACTGCAGGATTTGTGGTGTTCTATAGTATCCTACAGAAATGGAAAAGAGACTGACCCACTAGAGATGCACTGGAGTTGAAATAAACACAACTTGGCATGCCAGGACTTTGGACAATAATAACCCTGCCTTTTAAGGGCACCTGTCTACACTGCTGCAATAGAAACGCCAGAGGTCAGGGTCACAGCTGTTATGTTTTACACTGTGTTCCCAGGGTTAATTCAGTATTTACCATGCAATAGGTGCCATGGTGTGTGTGTGTGTGTGTGTGTGTGTGTGTGTGTGTGTGTGTGTGTGTGTGACAGAGAGTGAGAGAAAGGCATAGACAGACAGACAGAGACATACAGAGAGAATTAATAAAATTTTACCAACTAAAATATGGCATTAAGGAAAAGGAGGGGGAAAAGTTGTATATTCAACATCATAAAGTACCAGAACTAAGCTAAAAATATACCCAGATGTCATCATACCCAGACATGAAACTTGATGCTCTGTATTTATCAGAAAATTGTTTATGTATTCCCTTTCAGTCTACTTGTAGTTGTTAGGTTTGACAACCATTATAAGCATTGGCATTTCCAGTCCCAGGTTAGAAGCTTTGCTAGATGCTGTTCATGAATACAGAGCATCAGTAAGAATTGGACTTCTTAAATGAAAAGCCAAAGCCTGTGTAACAAAGAAAACTGTCATGTGTCTATATGTCCATATGTGTGCTTGGGTGCTTGACATGGAGAAGGGGTTACGATTGAGGGAGGAACAACAAAAGGACAGGGTAGGGGACATCAAGATAAACACCCGCCAGGGTGACTGGAATGAGTCTGCACTGTTATGAGTGGATGAAGAAGGCAAACCTTAGAATTTTCCTGAGGCTTTGAGAGTGATTGTCCCTTATTTGCACAGAATTACAGATTCATGGGAAGTTGTAAAGAGAATACTAAGAGGCCACCTATGGCCTTTCCTGTTTATTTTTGTCTTCTGTGATTTATTGAAGAGGGTTAGAGACCTGGATTGCTTAGCTATGAGGTTGTTTCTTTACTTACTTGGCTGTGGTTGGATGAGTTAGGGCGAGGCTCTTCAAGGGCCATTTGAGAAGACGATGTGCTATTTTATAAAAGCAATATAAATATACTTAATGTGCACAAAGCATTAGGAGGTTTAAATAGATTCTGAGAAAATCTATCCTACTGCATAGCAACTGATGTTAATGATTATAGTCACAGACCACACAATGAAGGATCTGTAGGCTCTGTTTAGGGAGGGGAAAAAGCTATCACATCTATAACAAAAGCTAGGCAGGACTCAAATGTCCACCAGTCAAGAATTAGTTGATGGGCTGAAGCAATGCCTTAGCAGATAAGAGCACTATGTGCTCTTTCGGAGGTCCTGAGATCAATCCCCAGCAACCACATGGTGGCTCTCAACCCTTCTTTTGGCCTTCAGGCATATATACAGACTCATGTACATAAAATAAATAAGTCTTAAAAAAAGAATTATTTGAATAAGTTGTTCACTAAGATAGTTTTATTCAGATTAAATACATAATAATAATAATAATAATACACACACTATACAGATATGTATCCAGAGACATATTTGTACAGTTTATTTCTCTTTTATTGTTTTCTTTTCTCCCCTTTTCCTGGCATCGGGGAATAGAATGCACTCTCTCTGGCCTAGTGTCATACTCTACCTACTGCTTCTGCTAGGTGACCTGAGAGGGTCGCTTGGCTTTAAATATCAAAAATGCTGACGGCTTAACATCTACATCACTGATGTTTTCCTTTCTCCTTACCTCAGATTCTTATACTCAGCTGAGAAATTGACATTGTCCCTTGGATTTTCAAATGTTCAAAACATTACACTGGTATTTTGCCTTCCAAGGCAATAGGTCCAATCCTCTCTCCACTCTATATGAAGCATATAGAAGCAGCCCTATATGAACTAATTTTTGCTTATCTTCTAGTCTCTTTCTTAAACCCAACTCCATCTTCTATCCTCCATTTGTTCATTCTGTGTTTTAGCACACCAAGTTCATCCTCTCTCTGCTCAGGAACTTCACCTTTGCTGTCCCCTCTCCTGGAAATGTCTTTCCTTAGCTATTCTATCTCAAGTATCATCTTTTCAAAAAAGCTTCTCCTATCAACATATTTAAAGCCATATTTATCCCTATACACCTCATTTTATGGATACACAACACATATTTGCTGTCTCCCCATCAAAATACAATCTTCAGTAGAGAAACTCCCTGTCTTGTTAGTACCTGAAACCAGAATATCTTCAAAGAGTTCCTGGAACATAAAAATGCTCAATTAATATTTATGTTAAGTAGGGAGCTGGGGTGTAAATCAGCGGTAGAGTGCTTGCCTTGGAGGAGTGGGGCCATTGGTTCAATCTTCAGCACAAAATGAAAGATTATGCTGAGTAAAGTTGGGAAAGTTGTATACCAGTTTATGAGTAGTATAAGAGGTAAATTATGAATTCATATTTACTTTGACAAGAAGTGTTGTAGTCTTTATTTGAAATAAAAGTACATCTTAATTACAAATAAAAATTGGTAAAGAGTGAATTCTCAAGCTATGGCTGCCTAGAAGATGAGTGCTGGGAGGTTTTCTATTTCGACGATAGTAGATAGACTACATGAAGCACCTGTGGCTTTATAAACACACTGAACAATCAAGCAAAAACAAACAAACAAAGAAACAAACAAAACAAACTGTTCCACACCGTTCACATCCTTTAGGATCGGTTGCTGTATACTTCTGGAAATTAATTTAAATAATTTTCCCCAAAGGTTAATGACATGGACAGCCAGTATTAAAGCCAGGATGGAAAGCTTCTGCCTGTTTTGCTTTACAACACACTCCACATCTTTGGTAGGTGAGCTCTTCTGTAGTGTGTTTACTTCTTTTTCTACACACAGAAGCACAGTGTTAGCTGTTGTCCCCAGCTTTGAATGTTATGTCAGCACATGAGGGACAGACCTTCGGCTTATCGACTATTGCAGCTCTCTGCTTGTTCTGGAGCCTCTTCTGAGAAGATGGACTTAGTTCAAGGCCAGATAATGCTATTTTTTTCTTTTTTCTTTTTTCTTTTTTTTAGGAGGACAAATAGTTAGTGTTTGCTCTGGTCACCCAAGTTCAAGTTATTGGATCATGGTCCTGTGCATATATAAAGCCTAGTTAGAGCCACAGTTTCTGGACCGTCTTGCTTTGCTAAGCACAGATTCTCCCCTTGGGACGTTTTCCTGCTTTTGCAAAATGATGAGCATTTCTTTGATCTGGGGGATTGCTGTGGTAGTGAGCTGTTGCATATGGTTTATCATTGGAATAAGGAGAAGGTATGGAAACATTTTTTAAATTTGTCTTAATTTATTTCTAGTATTCAATACCTTCATGATTACACAGCATGAAAAAAATACTAGTACATTAGTACTTTTAATTTTAAATTTAAAAGACACATCTTTGACTAAATCTAACAAGATATAGATAGTTCCCCTTAGCATATTCACATTCACCACTGGTAATGCAGATCTTGTTAAACATAACTAAAAAATTACAAGTTTTTGATGCAAGTTTATGTATGCGTGTGTGGAGCAAACCTAAGCTGAGAAGAGTAATATTTAGAGGGGTTCTTTCTGTGACATGAACTGACTAGATGCTCTGCCTAAGCAAGTGTGCAGTCATCTGGGTTTTCTGCAGACTCCGTCTAAGCTTGGGTGAGAGCACAGAGCCTGAGTTTGTCTGCCTCTAACTTTTCTTTCCAATGTTAACCAACTGTGTGACTGGGAAGCTTTGGTGCCTGCACATGATATCATTTTGAATGACTCAAAGAACATTTCGGGGCAGGATATTTAGATATTTTCTGGACTGTCAACATCAAAATAGGACAATACCCCTGGCATTATCTTCAGAGAGGTAAACCAGTATGTGTTCTCTTAGTTTAAAAAGTGTTTCTTTGCCTCTTCGGCTGATAGTTACCAGTTTAAATTAAACAGCTTATCGTCATGCTAAGAAAGGAAATATCAATTATACTCAATTATTCTTAGAAGAGATGAAGAGATATTCTTCACCAATATCTTAATAGGCTAAAAAAACCCACTGTTTTAATAAAAAAGCAGGGTCCCCATCATCAAAAGAAGTGTCTACAAACTGTAGTTAGGAAGCTTGAAATAAATAGTAGAAAACACTAAATATATAATTTATTGGGAAATAAATAAGCTTATAATTTTAATAAAACATTTAAGAAAGAGTAAAAGAGTATTGGATTTTAGTTCATGGTTTGCCAATGTTTACTTGATCCAATTTCATTTTATAATGATCTAATTTTCCAAATGAGATTCCTATTCACTTCAAATATCATCTCAGAATAATAATGTTCTTTTTTCCAGAGTTGAGGATCAAAGGGAAGGTTTTATAAATGTTATCAAGAGCTCCACCATTGAGCCACACCTCCAGTCCTCAGGATGCTAGTATTTTAAATTCTGTAGATTGTTAAAACTTTAACACTGTAGCCCTTTCTGTCATTTGATGTTTCCCATCCTTAAAGAAAAAGAGCAAATGTTACATTATAGGCATTTAGGGAAATGATTCTTAGAAAAGTTTAATCATTAGGTGATACTTCGAGAGCAAGAATCTTGTTGGCTATGTTAACACTCTAAGCTCTGCCATTGGGAAAAGCAATAGGACATAGGCATAGAAAACAATTTATTGGGTTCTTGATGAATGTGTGAATACACACACACACACGTGTGTGTGTATATATATATATATGGAGGTGGATAGACTGATGGATGGGTTAATAGATAGATTCGTGAGTGGATAGATTTAGTAATCACCCTCACCAATATCTTAGTACACTAAAAAAGCCACTGTTTTAGTAAAAGAGAGGGGTCCCCATCACCAAAATAAGTATCTACAAACTGTAGTTATGAAGCTACATATGAAATAAGTACTAGAAAACACTGAACACGTAATTTTCCCAACCTCCCAAATCTGCGTCTTACAGGAAAGTAGGTGAACC
The DNA here is from genome assembly GCF_000001635.26 of Mus musculus. Lineage (NCBI taxonomy): Eukaryota > Metazoa > Chordata > Mammalia > Rodentia > Muridae > Mus > Mus musculus. Next base: position 6,273,809 of record NC_000070.6, on the reverse strand, counting down.
TCCTTTGGACAACGGGTTGATTCCATACCTGGGCTGTGCTCTGAAGTTCGGATCCAATCCTCTTGAATTCCTAAGAGCAAAGCAAAGGAAACATGGCCATGTTTTTACCTGCAAACTGATGGGGAAATATGTCCACTTCATCACAAACTCCCTGTCATACCACAAAGTCTTATGTCACGGAAAATATTTTGACTGGAAAAAATTTCATTACACTACTTCTGCGAAGGTAATTAGTTACACAGACTGTTTGTTTTCTGGTCTGTTGATGTATGAGCATATTTAGTTGTTCCAGTTTTAGTAGGTTGCAGAATAGAGATAACATAAAATCAGAAAGTCTCTTAGTAATAAGTATTAGAAATTTTAGATAGATGGTAAATTTGTCATTGATTATTTCTGCGACAGAGGACACTGCATGAGTCAGGAAAGCACAGATTCATAACACCAGAGTTGCCTACACATCATCCCCAGCAGTGTGTTTGCACACTTAACCTTCAATCCACGCACACGTTTCATTCCTTAGAAGTAGGCCACATATTTAAACATAATTTGGATGCCATCAAGAATCTGTTCTAGAGAAAACAGCATTTAATGATTTTTTAAAAAGAGAATATTAGATATAATCTCTGTCACTAAGTAGATTGATGTCTGGTTAAAATGCATCCACAAAGAATATAGAGGCAGAGTAGTACAACACCAAAGGGTGATGGGCAGTCCAGAAAAGTTCCACTGTAAAGCTGGGGTTTAAACTTGACCCCAAGGGAAGAGGATGTCTTGGTTCTACTGTTGGAATGTACTGTGAAATCCTATTAGGGAAGGCCAGGCAGAGAAGTATGAATGTATTCTATCTTCCAGACACTCCCCAACACTAGCTAGCCCGAGTTTAGCCCCTCCCCGTTTCATGGTTTTTATTTTCCGCTAGGCATTTGGACACAGAAGCATAGACCCAAGTGATGGAAATACCACGGAAAACATAAACAAGACTTTTAACAAAACCCTCCAGGGAGATGCTCTGTGTTCACTCTCTGAAGCCATGATGCAAAACCTCCAATCTGTCATGAGACCTCCGGGCCTTCCTAAATCAAAGAGCGCTGTCTGGGTCACGGAAGGGATGTATGCCTTCTGCTACCGAGTGATGTTTGAAGCCGGATATCTAACGCTGTTTGGCAAAGATATTTCAAAGACAGACTCACAAAGAGCATTTATTCAAAACAACCTTGACAGCTTCAAACAATTTGACCAAGTATTTCCGGCACTAGTGGCGGGCGTCCCTATTCACTTGTTCAAGACCGCACATAAAGCCCGGGAAAGGCTGGCTGAGAGCTTGAAGCACAAGAACCTGTACATGAGGGACCAGGTCTCTGAACTGATCCGTCTACGCATGTTTCTCAACGATACACTCTCCACCTTTGATGACATGGAGAAGGCTAAGACGCACCTCGTGATCCTCTGGGCATCTCAAGCAAACACCATTCCTGCAACCTTCTGGAGCTTATTTCAAATGATCAGGTGACTAGTAATTTAAGTGTTTACTCCTCATGGTGATGTATAGTTCAATTTTTAGCTCAAAAACTGAAAAGACTTGTAGCTTTCTGAGCCGTCAATCAAGAAAGTGATACTTAATGCCAATGTTTAGCATGTACATAACAGAAGCAGCCTTTTGTAAGAGCACAGTCCCATCGAAGGGATGTCCCAGAAGCCACAGATCTCAGATAGCCTAGCACTCTGTCAATGCAGGTTCCCTGGCCCAGTCTTGCTCTTCACCCCATAGTATTCTTCTTAATGTCAAATTAAATTCATGACTGCAGTCTTCACCACCATATAAACATTTTAAATGATGACTGGCTTGCCGATGTGACAAGGGCAGTGGCTGGCAACGCCTTACTGATTTGAGCATTCCCATTTTCCTGCTGTCTCACAGGAATTCACAGCAAAGTAGCACCATTGATTTCATATCATATATGAGCTGCAGCCATATTTTAAGTCACACAACTACTTGTTAGTCAAACATTTCTGAGGCTCAGTTCACTGTAATCAGGTTTCACACTCAGCCTCAAGCCATTTTCCAGACATTGAAATGGAATATCCTTTATCTCACCATTAAAAAATAACAATACAAGTGGCAGCACAGTACTGACACTATGGTATGCATTGTAAGGATAAACTTTAACTCCTACTTGGGAATTAGCCAATCCTTGGTAATTGTATGTTAGGGGACATATTCCTTCTGATTTACTATGTTCATCATGTATTAGAATCATTAATTTATAGAGAGCTGACCAAAGCTTTGCTTTTACATAGCAAGGCCCCTTTAATGCCCCTGCATGAACTCAAGGACATGAATCCAGTTCAGTGCCCTTTTGCATACTCCCTGTCTGTCTCCCCTTGGCATACATACTCTTACACATTCCTATGACCCTCTCCCTTTGCACACTCCCTGGTACCATGATCTCTCCTTGCACAATCCTTACTACCATAACCACCTCATTAAAAGAAATGAATAATTCTTACTTGCTCGCAGATCTCTAAATAAGGACACCCCCCCCCCATATGTCTCCTTCCATAGGAGCCCTGAAGCAATGAAAGCAGCCTCTGAAGAAGTGAATGGAGCATTACAGAGTGCTGGCCAAGAGCTCAGCTCTGGAGGGAATGCCATTTACTTGGATCAAGAGCAACTAAACAACCTGCCAGTACTAGGTATGCTTGCTCTGCTACGCCTCATTCACCATGTCAGTAATAACAATGCTCAACATATACCTTGTGCGTTAAGCCAAGTATGTAGCACCTGCCACACAATAGGATAACTAGGGACATTTTCATTCGTGTCTACCCAGCAGGGGACTGAGACCCAGAGGGCAGGATGATGCCTGGGATCAGAAAAGGAAACAGTGGCAGCACTTCTGATACTCAGCCACTCTGTGACCTTTGAGTTAGTCCATCAAAACCATTAAGCTTAAGAATACAGGCAGCAGGAGTTAATGAGAGCAAGGTACCATCAAGGAAGAGTGATTGGGTTGGCTAGTTGGACTGAGCGAGGCTTTGCCTCCTTTGTCCCCATATTTGCTAGAATACAGAAGTGTCACGTGCTTATAGTAAAACAAATAGTAAACCAATGACTCACTGCAGTGAACACTTGCAAGAAAGCTATTTAGGTAAAAGAGTGTGCCAGACCAAGACACGCCTCAGCTTCCATGGAAAGATCAATAATAATAATAATAACAGCTATTTTTATTATTTTGATTCTTTTCTTTTCAAGGGAAGTCACAAGGCAGATGTGGAGGGATGGTGAGATGAGGGGGACTGGAGTGCATGATGTAAAATTCATAAAGAATCAAAAAAAGTTAAAAAATAGTGACAGAAATCTAGGTACGGTGCTGCCTGATGTAGGAGTCTTGGACACCTCCCCCTTCTCATTTGTAAATGAAGTGCTAACTATTTATGACTGCATATACAGTCGTGCCATGGACCCTGAGAACAAGGCAGCTGACGGTTAGAGGCCTGATGGCCAGATTGGACCTCTCTTAGACTCCAGCTATTCTGAGGTTTATATTGTTTCTGCATGCCTCTACCCAGAAGCAGGACAGCATTGTGCATCCTCAGATAACCTATGACTGAAAGGGAGATTTCCTAAACTTCCTAAAAATGGCACGTTCGTGAAATGATTGGAGAGACATTTCTTTATCAGTATGTTTAGTCTCCAAAGTGATCAACAATAACTCACACAAAATATTGATTACTAGTTTATCCAATATTATTAACTGTTCAGTGTTCTACGGAAATAATATTACTGTTCTATAAAGTGAGGGATAGCTATCTAGTTCTCATTGATGGTGAAGATTGATATATCAGATCAAATATTAACTTAGATCAGTGGTTCTTAACCTTCCTAATGCTGTGGTACTTTATGTTGTGGTGACCCCCCCCCCAACCATAAAATCGTTTTCATTGCTACTTCAGAACTATAATTTTGCTACTATTATGAGTTGTAATGTAAAAAGCCTATGAAAAGCTTGTTTGACACCCTTGCCCCAAGGGATCATGACCCACAGGTTGAGAACCATTGACTTAGATGCTCAGATTGAAAATATATTTCAGCTGAGTCACCAAGAACAGTACATTGGCAGCAGACACAGCTTTCAGTAGCGTTTATCCCTTAGCTTCCCATGTGCTTGTTTATTTATTTATTTTTTATTTGCTTGTTTTGTATGTAGGTTGTCAGAAGTATTTCAGGTAGTGTGTTATGTAGCCTGCAAGAGCATAAATTCAGGGCTGGGGAGATGGCCCAGCAGTTCAAAGCACTTGCTGCTTTTGCAGAGGACCCAGGTTTAACTCCCAGCACCCATTTAGAGGCCTACAACCACCCATAAGTCTAGTTCTGGATTATCCGACAATTTCTTTTGACCTGTGCAGACATTAGGCATGTGCATGGCACATGTGTATACATACAGGCAAAACAGCCACAAGCATAACAATGTATAAACTGAGACTATTTTAATGTATACATTATTCTCTCCTGTACTGCCATTTCGTTTCCTCCTTTCCTTCCCTCCCATCTGACTTCTTCTATTTAAAAATATTTAGATAGCATCATCAAGGAGGCTCTGCGGCTCTCCAGTGCATCCTTGAATATCCGGACAGCTAAGGAGGACTTCACTCTACACCTTGAGGATGGTTCCTATAACATTCGAAAAGATGACATCATAGCTCTTTACCCACAGTTAATGCACTTGGATCCTGAAATCTACCCAGACCCTTTGGTAAGTTTCTGCTCATCATAGTTCAGTATTATGGTGATATCCATGCAGGTTTAGATAAGGAATGGTTTTGTAGTGCAGCTTTGATTTTCTCATTGAAACCATAGTTATTTTCCCTGTCATTACTGCAAATATTCATGTTTGGACACTTTGGGTAGAGGCAAGAGTTTTAGTCCTTATATTTTTCATTTCATAGATCCTGCAAAGTTACCTTTGTCTTTTTCTTAAGAAAAAAAAATACCTTCTCCCAGATCCTCACTATTGGAGAATAATGTATCCAACTCCATCCTTCCAGTTTCTGTTTAGAACCCTTCTTGCTTCTTTGCCTATCTGAGGAATGAGTCCCCAGGCAGGGTAGGAGGTACCAAGAGCTACTAATTCCTCCTGCTCTCTTATGGTCTCTCCAGTGTCCTTCTGCTTCACAGCTGACTGTATGTAACTTGCTGAGGATGGCACGAGTACTAGAAACTTACCTTTTGGGTCTCTCAAGTGAAAAATGGGACAAATTTCTCTCAAAATATGTCATTCTCTTGTTGTATTTTTATTGTAGACTTTTAAATACGACCGGTACCTTGATGAAAGTGGGAAAGCAAAGACCACCTTCTATAGAAATGGAAACAAGCTGAAGTATTTCTACATGCCCTTTGGATCAGGAGCTACAATATGTCCTGGAAGACTATTTGCTGTCCAAGAAATCAAGCAATTTTTGATTCTGATGCTGTCTTACTTTGAACTGGAGCTTGTAGAGAGCCACACCAAGTGTCCCCCTCTAGATCAGTCCCGGGCAGGCTTGGGAATTTTGCCACCACTAAATGATATTGAGTTTAAATATAAACTGAAACACTGATATGTGGTTGGAAGAAGAGGACACTGGATGATGTAACGACTGCTGAGCGTTATCAGTAAACAGGCCTTTGGGACTAGTGCTCACTGAAGCCCCCTAGTAGCTGTATTAGTGAGAAGAACTCTGTTCTTACTGCTCACGTTCCTGGGGATTCGTGTAGCTGGGGCCTGAGTTTCATCACTTTCAGAGCAACGTCTTTTGTTTTTATTTTCAAAATGAAGATATTCCAATTGGCAGGGTTCTTTCCTAAGGAAATTGCTTTATATTTTTATGAAAACTACCGATTAATTATGGAAGTACTTCAAATTCACGTTTTAGTGAAATTATTAATTTTTCACTAGTAAGGTTCTTCATGTGTGAGTATATTATAAAAATGTTTTAGCTGATCATATCATGCTTTGCATAAAGGGAAAGGAAATTATTGTTCAGCTTTTTTTTTATGGTGGTGAGAGCTTGAAAATGATCTTACTATTCTAGAACTACTAGGGAAGTTTCGACATGCTCTCGCTATATTTTAATTTATTGTTGCTGGAGATTTTTATTCCAGTTTTGAACTACTTTATCTTTCCTTCTTTTTGACACACATACCAATAAGAAGAGCATTTTTCAGAAATTATAAAGGCACCTCCAAGAACCACACCATGAGTCTTTTAAGCCTTTAATTCCAGCTCCCATGAGGCAAAGCCAGGCAAATCTCTATGAGTCTGAGGTTATTCTGGTCTACATCAGCTCTAGACAAGCCAGGACTACAGAAAGGACCTTGTCTAAAAAGAAAAAAAGTTAATTTCTATGTCATATTTGATTATGAATCAACATGAAATATAAATTTAAAATCAGGACTCAGAGAAATGATCAATTAAAAAACTTAGCTATGAAGTATGTGGAGTTCTTTAAGTACAAGTTGACATTATATGTTCTTTTTTTATGGTTTGTTGTAGAAAGGCACGGAGAAAGAAAGAAGGTAGAAAGAGAGAGACACCGGCCATGGCCACGTGGAGAGAGGGGGGAAGGGAAAGAGAGAAGGAGGCCTAGAGAGTAAGAAAGGTGAGGGCTTAAAGAGCTATATGCTCTTTAAAAATGTTTTATGTTTTTATCTCTAAATGCCTTAAAGATGAAGAACAATAATGAAAGGCTGAGTAATAGTGTTTAAATACTGAGTGCAATAGTGCTTTAGTAATATACTTTAAAGAGAGTTATTAGCTATGTCATTTTTACTGAAAATATATTTATATATAAATTATATTTATCTTTTTCTTATACCATATATATAAAAATATTGTAACATTTAGTAATTTTAAAATTACACACCTTTCAGAAATTAACATATGAATGTTCGTGTTTTAAACTTTGAACAGAACATTTAAATTATTCATCTACTGGTAAGCTACAATAATTTTTCTCATATTTATTTAAAATATTCATATTTTCAAGAAATCCAAAAATATCCAAAGTAATCACTCAGTCAAATAGATCCCTAAGATGACAGTAAATTCAATACCATGCTTTTGTCTGCGAGGGCTGGAGCAGGGTCCAGTGGATGCTGTGCAGGTCCTCCAGCAGAGAGCTAAATCCACAGACTCCTCAAAATCTTAAAACCTTACCACTGAATACTGGCACAGAGTTATTACCTAGGTACGCTATGCTTCCTTCCTTTTTCATTTTGACAGAGGCCCATAGCATCCCAGGCTGGAACATTCCGCGTAGCTTAAGCAAGCTTGGAACTCACTGTGCTTCCTGCTTTGCCTTGTTATAGGAAGTAATTTTCAAGACCAAGAAAACTTAATTGTTTAGATGAGCTATAAGAAAGACACAATTGTGTTGTATACTAATCTGTACTAAGCTAAATTTGTTTTTAAAACAAGTTTTATGACTCCCTGAACTGAATGTATCCACATACCTTCCCATGGCTTTTTAAAAGCATATTTTTCATACAGAATGATGGGTCTCCTGGTGGTGCCTTCTTCTCATATTTTTATTCTTGTGAAGTGATGGCTAGCAAACAATAGCCTGTCAACCAAAGTTACTCTTCCCGTTTCTGTGCAGCCTAAGTGTTAAAAGTAATTTTTACATTTTTAAATGCTTAGGGGAAAAAAACCACATGTCTATTTTGTGTCATATACGAAGTATATGAAATACAGACTAGCAAACCCGTGACTAAAACTTTTATTGGGATATCAGAATCTGCCTAATTCTTTGCGTTATGTCTACAATTCCATTTTTTGACATGTGTATGTAGTGTGCATTTTTGTGGAAGCATGTGTGAGTGTGTGTGCACATGTGGGTAAACATGTGTGCATGTGTGTAGAGGCTGGAGGTGATGTTGAGTGTTTTCCTCCACTGTTCTCCCTTGAGGGTCTCTCCCTTGAGCCAGAGTCCAATGCTTAGGCTAGCATAGCCAACTTGCCGCAGTGCCCTTGAATTGCAGGAGGTTGCCACATCCTCCTGGCATTTACCCTGGTGTGAGATGAGCTTCAGAAGGGCAAGTGCTTTGTCTGCTAGTCTCAGTGTCTACAGCTCTTGCTGTGTAATTGTAAAGGCAGGGTAGTGTGACATAGACAGGAGGACACAGAGCTTACCATTTCAAAAATCAGTTTCTTCAGAGTAAAAAAGTAAAAAGAAAAAAAAAAGACAAAAAGTCCAAATGTTTGCCAGTTCTAACTGCATAGGAAACACCTGCATGCTTTTCTTAATTGAAATTTTTATTAACTTAAAATGCAGCAGTATCTGGAAAAATTTAAAGCATATGAGCAGAATTAATTTAAAAATCTATGGATATAGTTTTATCCAAAATATCAATTTAGGAATTAATTAAAGACTACACCATTCATTTCAGAAAAAAATTATTTGAAAAAGGCATCTACATTAAAAAACATTGATGTACATTACATATGTATGTGTTAAAATGTCATGTTAAATTATGTTTTACACCAGCTAAATATAATTAATAACAACATTACAATCCTCTAATATAAGGTAAAGTGGGCATGAGACAAACCACTGTGAAACTTTCTCAGGATTGCCGTGGTCCCATGTACCATGCACACGTGTGTATGACACTTGTGTTGTCTCAGAGATTCTGCACTGAGGCTCATATTACCACCACCTCTGCATTTCACAGGAGCCAGAAGCCATTCACCCTCATCCCAAAGCTATGACAGATGGTAGAGCTCTGAAAATTTGAACCCAGGATGCTGTGCTCCAAAGCTAGCATCTGCAGGATGCCCAGAGGGTAAACTGTCTTAATTTATATCAATGAAAAGATAAGCCACAATAAACACAATTAATGAGGCCATTCCTGTTCCTAGGTTCCCACTGGCTGGGAGGACCACTCAGTCAGAGAGTATGGGCATTTCAGCCTGGGCTCAGCTGGTCCAGGAGGCCAGGGAGGAGACTGAGGGCTCTGAGAACCAAGACCACAATACATCAAGTATGTCTTCAATCCTCACCTCACCTCAGACAGCATGGGGTCTCTTCAGACTGACAGACCTACAATCCTCACCTCACCTCAGACAGCATGGGTTCTCTTCAGACTGACAGACCTACAATCCTCACCTCACCTCAGACAGCATGGGGTCTCTTCAGACTGACAGACCTACATGAGGTGCTTCTTGTGAAGTCTTGTGCTGTTCCTATGGTTGCGGTTACATGTTACATGTTACATGTTCCTATGGTTGCGGTTACATGGCTTCGAGGCAATAAAATCAAGACTTTAGATTTGGTCTCAGTCATGAATGGCGTTAGCTTGGAGCTTCTGTCTGACACTTTCTCAATCATACTGTTAGCAATTGAGTCCCACCCTATACCCTGATAAGGCAGCAACTCTGTAGACCTTCTACATCATCTCCAGACAGGTAGTCTAGAGCTCGCTTTAGTTAGAAGCTGGCATTCAGTAAACAGAAAAGTGATTCTGTCTAAAAAAAATTCACAGTTCAGGGTATGCAGGACTCTAGAACTTCCCTATGTGTCCACTACCTGGTCTTTGCACTGTGCTAACTGTATATTTTCTATTCTGTATCCCACTCTCCAATTCACAGGCTTTATAGACTTCCAGCAATCTGCTTATCTATAAAGATATCTTTGAAAAATAAAATAATTAAAAACACGTCTAGAAATATTTCCATTACTATAATTACATAAAAGCTTTCTCCTTTGGTGTAGGGAATCTGATGCAGGGCCCCACTATCACAGATAAAATGAATGTCTTTAAGAATCACGAGTACTTGTGTAAATCTGAAGGATAAAATTAACTTTGAGAATGAGTTTCTTTTTTTTTTTTTAACACAGTGAGCCCCCACTTTGACGTAGATGCCCAGTTGTGTATGTCTTCCTGTTCTTCCTTCTTTTGGTCGTGCTCACTTTTGTTCAGTTTGAAAATTTATGTTGGTGAGGTTTTCCTTGATGATTTTTCTGATTCTAAGTCTCCAATTTGACATTTTGAATCTGGCTTCTTGGATTCTTTAGACAGGGCAAGGGGGGGTGGGGAGGGAGCTTTCAGGGGAGTTGGTGGTTCTTCCACCAGCATCAGTGTGACATCTAAACACAGCCTCTGCTCTTCTGGCAAGAAAAATGGTGAAATCAGTAAAACTCTGATATATCAGAATTTGTGGGGTTTTCTTCCTTAAAAAAAAAGTAGGAAAATGTGCACTAGAAGTTTTAGTGTATATTTTGATTAATTAATTAATTAATTAATTAATTAATTAATGACTACTATGCTGGGGTCAAACTGAGAGCCTTGTATGTGTCAGGAAGGTGGCCTATCACACAGTCATGTCTCTAGCCCTGGTATTACCTTCTTTTTTGGAAAGTGTCAGTGGGAAGATGGTTAGGAGAACTATCAGGGACACAGCGACAGCACCCTAGCATGTGTCACTCAGGGTAACATGGTGTAATACAAGGGACATTTGGGTATTTCTGAAGATAGGGGGTAAATGTTTCTACCAGTACTGCCGTCGTAGAAAAGTGTCTGGCATACCGAATCAGCTATCTCTCTGGTTTTACGGGTGTTAGTTCCTTACTTTTTAAAAAAGAGGCATTGCCAAGAATTCCAGTTTGCCAAAGAATATAACTATATTTCATTTCACAGCTCACCAAGGCTCCTACTCATACCAGACACCTGTTGGCAGTTAAAGCAGCGAAGACTAGGACAGAATGGACAAATGATTTGTGTGGAGGCGTTTTGGACTGTTTTCCTTCACAGTCCAAGCTTCATCAAGCTCAGCACTGTTTGATGGCAGTACTAGGAAGCCTTTCGCTTCTTTCTATTGATCTCCCATCCTAGTAAAATATTGGGAAAGAGTTATACACAGAACTAAGCATGCAGCTGGCAGGTGCCCATCATCCCTGACAAGGTGGATTTACTATTCTCTAAAGGCTGGTGGTCACACAGAGGCCTCTACCCTGCGAGGAGATTGCTGAGGGATTTTGCAGAGCTAAAGGAAGACTGGAACAGCATTGCTACCAGATGAGATGTGGAGTCAAGACCAGTGGGAGTTGGACAGAGTCCTTTCTCCAAACAGCCAGCCCATTTGTTCAGAAATGTTCAGCTTCCTGGGGTGCCCACCTTATTTTCTACTTATAATGAAGCTTTTGCTTAGGGACATGCTGATATAACCTATTTACTGTACAGTTTTCTAGGACTGGAGGTGGCGTTGCAGTATCATTCACCATGTAGATCTCTCTCTTTTTTTTTTAATAAGTAGGCCAAGTCTGACCCTTAGAGTAAAGATTATTGCTGAAAGAATAGCATCAGAGAGCCCTCTTCAGATCAGCTCTTTACACTGTTCCACATGTGTTCTGAGCAGATTCTTGGAACCACAGTGTCTGAGGCCAAGAACACATTCTATTAAGTCAACTTTGTTGGCAATGGGATCTACCTTTCCACAACAACATGCAGAAGTCAAATTCTCTCATCACAGTGAGAGTGAGGAGTGCAGCACAGCAGGGACATGTGCTACGGGAGCTAACAGAGCCAGACCAGAAGCCAGAGAGCTTTAAAGTGCCCTCATCATCCTGCCCTACGCAGCCTCACCTTCGGTGAGACAACTCAATGAAGGTAAATGAATCAGTAAGCTCCAAGTAAAACAAAAAGCAACTTTGCATTTCTGATTTTCTCAGCTACAAAAATAAGTGACGTGGTTCCATCTATGTAACCTGAAGACTTTTTGATTCTAAACTCTCGCCCCTCCAGGAGCACTGTAACCCTTTGAACCGTGAGCTCAAATAAATCTTTTTTCCCTTACAATGTATCTGCTCTTCTAGGGTTAGTTTTTCTGCAAATGGAACAAATCCTCAAAGCTCTCTGGCTTGTGGTCTGGCCCTGTGAAGCTCTCTGGCTTGTGGTCTGGCCCTGTGATCTCTCCTAAATGCTCAAGTTATCCCATCACCTGCTATGTCTTGCAGAGGTTTTATGTATGGTACCATCTGATCCTGGTCTTTCAGTCTCCATAATTATGAGACAAATAAACAAATTTGCTTTACAAACTTTCCAACTAAGTGTTTTGTAAGAACACAAATGACCATATACAAAAGCCCTGTCTCCAAATATGGCCATATTCTTCTGATCATCTGTTATACACATTCTGCCATCTCTAAATCATTGCAACAATCTCATGACCAGTTGAACTCTCACTTTTTAAGAATTTATTTATTTTTATTTTATGTACATCTGTGTTTTGTCTACATGTGTGAGGCAGTCAGATCCCCTGGAACAGGAGTTACAGATAACCATGAGCTGCCTTTTGGGTGTTAGGAATTGAACCTGTGTCCTCTGGAGGAGCAGTTAGTGCTCTTAAGCACTGAGCCATCTCTCCAGCCCCTGATCTGACTCTCTTAATCCTTGGAGATCAGTCCGCTGTTTTCATGATATATTCCAGAAGCTTTGGAATCCAGGCCCAATGAAGCTGAGGATTAGTTTGAGTGTCCTTGTGGCTAATCTATGAGGAGTCACAGGAAACACTGAAATGCAATGAAGTGAAGAAAGCATACTCTCCCACACTCTTTTTAGGAATATTTGACCAGCTCTTTTGTGTGGCATAGGGGATAGGAATGAGACTTTCAAAAAGAGATTTGGTCCATTGCTTTCTAAAGAAAGATGTATGCTACCACAAGCCCTGGGCTGATATGCTCAGAAATGACAGGAGAGCAGTCAATGCTTAGTCCTGCCATAGGTATGTGGGTAACAGGTTGACTTAGCCTGACTGCTGTTATTCTTGTGTCAAAATGGATTGTCTATACTCACATCAGTTGGGGGGAAGTTAAACTTGTTGGAACTCGAGATAAAATCAGGGGCATAAGTATAGATCTGTTTTGATCAGGTTCTATAGACATTCAAATATGTTGGAAGAAAATGTACTACTTTTAAAGATACATTGCTCGTTGTAAATGAATTATTAAATTCTAGATATGAACTTGATGAGAGCTCTACCATGCTCAACTCATTCAGTATGTTATCTCTTAAACAACTGAAGAAAAGAATATCTTTTAACCCTGCACATATGCAGAGACCATGAGTAGCCAAGATGTTACTGCAGCACAGCGCTCTGAAATCACTAAGAATAAAATATGATCAACTATTGTTGGGCTTGTTGTTGTGGTGGCAAGGAGCCTGACAAGAGAGGAATGGTTTACTTTGGCTCAGGGTTTCAGAATTTTCTGTTCACAGCTCTTGGCTCCATTGTTCCCTGGCCAGTATAAAGGCAGAATGTTATGACAGCAGGAGTGTGTATGTTAGACCTTATTCACTGCATGGTAGATAGAAAGTGCAGGAAGAGGAAGGGGTGGGGACCACAGGAGGCCATGCATATGTGCTCCACTGAGCTACTTACTCCAGAGAATCTCTAAGTCCTAAAGTCCCTATCAGTTCCCTACATGGTGCTACCTGCTTAGGAACAAACATTTAAAAGCAGGAACATGTCAGGCCATTTTATATTCAAAAAGCGATACAGATATAATTTACCACTCCTCAGAGGAGTCTACCACTAGTGAACCTAGTGCCAGGATAACTGCTAGAAATAGTCTCTGTAAGAAAAGTCCTGGCATACTTCATAAATCTACTCAGACATCCAATCACTGCAAAGTTGTCATGATAAAAGAATTGACTGAAATGAATTTTGGTGATTCACTGATAATTCAACCTGAAAACCATAAGACATTGATTAAATAAATTGGAAACAAAATAATCCAGGTATAGGAATTGAAATAATTAATGTCATTAAATTATCAATCACATTATCCAACACAAATGCAATGCAGAGCCTTTCACCTGGAACAAATTTTACAGGCATAGAAAATAAAATCTGAAACTTTCACTAGTAACTATTAAATATAATAGTTACAATCTGGAGTCACAATGCAATTTTACAAAAAATAAAATAGCTATAGACATCACATTTTCTAATTTCAAACTATATCCCAAGGCTATAGTAATCAAAAGCACAAGGTATTGGACATAAAATAGACAATAGACCAATAAAATAGAATAAACAACACAGAAATAAATGGCTGGATGTATGGGTAATCCATTTTAAACAGGGCATTATGAACTCACAGTAGAGAACAGGAGTTCTTCAAAAGTTGGAAATATAACTACTATACAACAGAGCAATGCTACTTCTGGGCATCTATCCAAATGGAATGAAGAACCAAACCCCAAGAGACATCTGTAGTTTCATATTCTCTGTAGCATTATCCACCAGAACCAAGGCATATAAACAACCAATTTCCACTGTTGGCGAACTAAGGGAAATGTGGTCCATATGTGCAACGTTCATTGTCTAACCACCAAAAGGACATTCTGCTGTTTGTGACATCAATAAAATGAAGGACATTATGCTATGTGAAATTAGGTACCCTCAGAAAGACAGTACATGTGTGAGTTACATGTGAAAGTGAAAAAGTCACAGTCATAGACACAGTGAGTAGACAGGTGCTAACCAGGCCAAGGAGAAGTGGGAGATGTGAGCCAAGGGGCATGAAGTAAGATTTTGGGAAACTGATGGAAGACATAGGTAGTAATGAATGTTCTGATCACAAAAAGCAAGCACATATGTCTATATCATCTATATCTATATCTATATCTATATCTATATCTATATCTATATCTATATCTATATCTATATCTATATCTATATCTATATCTATCTATATCATCTATATCTATATCTAATCTCTATCTATCTATCTATCTATCTATCTATCTATCTATCTATCTATCTATCTCCCATGTTCTTCTGGGTAACTGAGGATCTCTCCCATGGATGTTGGCTCATATAGTGGTAGTGGAGCCTTTGAAAGTTAATAGACAATAGCAACTTTACACAACACCAATAGTATTTGTTCAACCAGAATAACCCAAGTGGGCAGCTGAGTTAATCTCATATTACTTCAATACTATCTTCAGAAATGAGGTAGAAATATAAGTATAATATGTGTTGCTTGGATGCCCTACTCTCATGGCATGTACCCCAGCATTTGTTCAGGAGAGAGTTGAGGGCTGCTCAGTGGGTAGGACATACCCGCCTCAGTATGTGCAGAACCAATTCATAGAGACAGAAAGACTCAGTCCCTGCTTGCAGTACACACAGTCTAATCATCTAACAAACGCAGAGTATATCATTTTAATTGCACATGTCAGTAGAGGTAAGTGAAAAATGTTACTTTTTAGGGGTGCACTAGATATTTCAATGGGCAGATTAGTGATGGAGGTTCCTTTTTGAGGTATGAATAAACATGAGTTCTTCCATTCTACAGTCAGGTCTGGAGGCACCTCCTCTTAAAAGGTTAGCTCTTATATGATTACTCACAAAACATCAGGGTTGTTTTGTTTGAGAAAAAAAGGTTTGCTTTTTCATCTACTCTCCTTAGCTCTTACCAACCTGTGTTTAGCATAGTAATCCTGAAAAACAACCCTGGGGTTCAGTGCTCCAACCAAAAACCTTTCACTGGATGTCTTCCAATGCTGCCTCATGGTGTTTGGAATTTTGGCACAAGATCTAGAGAGTCCATGATAGCTTACACAGTGTTCACATTTGTTATCTTTGTAAAATGGTGTAACCACCACTGTATCATTGGTAAATCAGAAGCTTTCGAATCTGAAGTCACTTAAGGACATTGGGAAAGATGATTGGTAAGAATGTTCAAAACTAAAGCCTAGTCCAAATGTGCCATGATTGAAACTCTCTACCTCCCTCCCTCTCTCCCTCCCTCCATCCCTCCCTGTCTTCCTCCCTCCCTCCCTCTCTCTCTCTCTTTCTCTCTTCCTTTCTATTTTTTTAATATTTTTTTCCATTTTTTATTAGGTATTTAGCTCATTTACATTTCCAATGCTATACCAAAAGTCCCCCATACCCACCCACCCCCACTCCCCTACCCACCCACTCCCCCTTTTTGGCCCTGGCGTTCCCCTGTACTGGGGCATATAAAGTTTGCAAGTCCAATGGGCCTCTCTTTCCAGTGATGGCCAACTAGGCCATCTTTTGATACATATGCAGCTAGAGTCAAGAGCTCCGGGGTACTGGTTAGTTCATAATGTTGTTCCACCTATAGGGTTGCAGATCCCTTTAGCTCCTTGGCTACTTTCTCTAGCTCCTCCATTGGGAGCCCTGTGATCCATCCATTAGCTGACTGTGAGCATCCACTTCTGTGTTTGCTAGGCCCCGGCATAGTCTCACAAGAGACAGCTACATCTGGGTCCTTTCAATAAAATCTTGCTAGTGTATGCAATGGTGTCAGCGTTTGGATGCTGATTATGGGGTGGATCCCTGGATATGGCAGTCTCTACATGGTCCATCCTTTCATCTCAGCTCCAAACTTTGTCTCTGTAACTCCTTCCATGGGTTCCTTTCTCTTAATAGCATTTTGTACTCAGAGACGAGCAGAGAAAAAGCCTTATCCCAGCTTTAGATGACAAATGAAATGTGAGTGAAGCAGTCTGAAGGAATTGGGGAAGAAATAAGAGTGTAGTGACAGACTAAGGAGCCCCTTGTTAGTCAGAGATGCATTTCTCAGATGACCTACACTCATACATAGCACCCAAACATTGATTGCCCTCTGAAACATGCCTTCCACAGAAAGCTAACTTAAGATGCTGATTTGGGATGACCAGGTGCTTTCAAGGCTTAGGCCTAATTCACATATATAAAGCCCTCAACCCCAACTTACTACACTAAGTAATGGGTGCTGGGGGCCTTTCTGCATGGTCAGAACTGCACACAACCAATACTAAAAGGAGGATTCTATGAGACTGTCCTGCATCTGAGAAACATAGACTTAGAAAAAGAAAGAAACAAACAAAAAAAGCAGCTCAGTATCTGAAAAGATGGCTCAGTGTTTTAGAACATTTGCTACCTTTCTAGAACACCTGATGATTCTTAATACCCATAAGGCACCTCACAACCATTCATAACCCTGGTTCTAGAGACTTCAACAGGCTCTGCTGGACTTTGTAGGGACATGAGGCCCGTACATAGTGGACGTATGCTCATGAAGCAAAATACTCATACACATAGAAAAAAAAAAAAAACAACCTAGGGCAACAACTTACAGAGTTTTCTAGCTTGTACTTGAGAATACTCCAGCATTCCTATGCTGAAATTTATCCAAAATATGCAAGATAGGTGGACATGGTCACATTATAGTCCCTTAGCACTTTTAAAATACATTATTAAACATAGAAACAATAATGAATTCACTTGAATACGTTTATTTATTTATTTATTTATTTATTTATTTATTTATTTAGGTTTTTTGGGGAGACAGGGTTTCTCTGTATAGCCCTGGCTGTCCTGGAACTCACTTTGTAGACCAGGCTGGCCTCCAACTCACAAATTCAACTGCCTCTGCCTCCCCATTGCTGGGATTAAAGGCTTGCGCCACAACGCCCGGCTTGAATACTTTTATAATTGTAAACATAAAGAAAAACTTAGATCTTGGGTACTGGATCCCTCAGTGACTAGTCAGCGCAGGTGAGTGTGGACTACAGAAGCTACACAACTTCTGGGATGGGCAGAAGTGACAGAGCTTCTGGGACAGACCCCATTTCAGGCTCCAGACATCTGGGCACCTTCCCTGCCAGAGGAGAGGTGTCCGCCTGGGAGGGCTCTGCTGGAGCACCCTGGGGGAGCCATCTTGGGTCCCAGATCCCTCAGAGACTAGCCTGTGCAGGTGAGAGTGCGGACTACAGAAGCTACACAGCTTCTAGGACAGGCAGAAGTGACACAGCTTCTGGTACAGGCCCTGTTTCAGGCCTTCATCTTCAGCCAGGAGGCAGGTCCAAACGCCAGATATCTGTGCACCTTCCCTGCGAGGGCTTGCCTGCAGAGAGTACTCTGACCACTGAGACTCAGGAGAGAGCTACACTCCTAGATCTGCTGACAGAGGCTAACAGAATCACAGGAGGAACAAGCTCCAACCAGAGACAACTATAACAACTAACTCCAGAGATTACCAGATGGCAAAAGTCAAACCTAAGAATCTTACCAACAGAAAGCAAGACCACTCACTATCCTCAGAACCCAGCACACTCACTTCAGCCAGTTCTAGATACCCCAACACACCTGAAAAGGAAGACTCGGGTTTGAAATCTTATCTCATGATGCTGGTAGAGGACATCAAGAAGGACTTTAATAACTCACTTAAAGAAATAGAGGAGAACACTGCTAAAGAAGTAGAAGTCCTTAAAGAAATACAGGAAAACACAACCAAACAGGTGATGAAATTGAACAAAACCACACAAGACCTAAAAACAGAAGTAGACACAATAAAGAAAACCCAAAGTGAGACAAAGCTGGAGATAGAAACCCTAGGAAAGAAATCTGGAACCATAGATGGGAACATCAGCAACAGAATACAAGAGATGGAAGAGAGAATCTCAGGTGCAGAAGATTCCATAGAAAACATGGACACAACAATCAAAGAAAATGAAAAATGCAAAAAGATCCTAACTCAAAACATCCAGGAAATCCAGGACACAATGAGAAGACCAAACCTATGGATAATAGAAGTAGATGAGAATGAAGATTCTCAACTTAAAGGGCCAGCAAATATCTTCAACAAAATTATAGAAGAAAACTTCCCAAACCTAAAGAAAGAGATGCCCAAGAACATACAAGAAGCCTACAGACTGGGCCAGAAAAGAAATTCCTCCCAACACATAATAATCAGAACAAAATGCACTAAATAAAGATAGAATATTAAAAGCAGTAAGGGAAAAAGGTCAAGTAACATATAAAGGCAGGCCTATTAGAATTACACCAGATTTCTCACCAGAGACTATGAAAGCCAGAAGATCCTGGACAGATGTTATGCAGACCCTAAGAGAACAAAAATGTCTGTCCAGGCTACTAATCCCAGGAAAACTTTCAATTACCATAGATGGAGAAACCAAAGCATTCTATGATAAAACCAAATTCACACAACATCGTTCCATGAATACAGCCCTTCGAAGGATAATAAAGGGAAAAAACCAATACAAGGACGGAAACTACACCTTAGAAAAAGCAAGAAAGTAATCCTTCAACAAAACTAAAAGAAGACATCCGCAAGAACAGAATCCCAACTCTAACAAGAAAAATGACAGGAAGCAACAATTACTTTTCTTTAAATTCTCTTAACATCAATGGACTCAATTCCCCAATAAGAAGACATAGACTAATAGACTGGATACACAAACAGGACCCAACATTTTGTTGCTTACAGGAGAGCCACCTCAGGGAAAAGGACAGACAGAGTGAAAGGCTGGAAAACAATTTTCCAAGCAAATGGGGCAAAGAAATAAGCTGGAGTAGCCATTCTTATATCGAATATAATT
Organism: Mus musculus; assembly: GCF_000001635.26. Lineage (NCBI taxonomy): Eukaryota > Metazoa > Chordata > Mammalia > Rodentia > Muridae > Mus > Mus musculus. Next base: position 6,254,410 of record NC_000070.6, on the reverse strand, counting down.
GACTTCCAACCCAACATTATCAAAAAAGACAAGGAGGGGCACTTCATACTCATCAAAGCTAAAATCTACCAAGATGAACTCTCAATTCTAAATATCTAGGCTCCAAAAACAAGGGTAGTCACATTCATTAAGGAAACTTTAGTAAAGCTCAAAGCACACATTGCACCTCACACAATAATATTGGGAGACTTCAACACCCCACTCTCACCAATGGACAGATCCTGGAAACAGAAAGTAAACAGAGACACATGGACACTAACAGAAGTTATGAAACAAATGAATTTAATTGATATCTACAGAACATTTTATCATAAAAGGAAAGGATATACCTTCTTCTCAGTGCCACATGGTACCTCCTACAAAATTGACCAAATAATTGGTCACAAAACAGGCCTCAACAGATAGAAAAATATTGAAATTATCCCATGCATCCTATCAGATCACCATGGACTAAGGTTGATCTTCAATAACAACATAAATAATAGAAAGCCAACATTCACGTGGAAACTGAAAAACATGCTACTCAATGATTCCTTGGTCAAGGATGAAATAAAGAAAGAAATTAAAGACTTTTTAGAGTTCAATGAAAATGAAGCCACAACATACCCAAACTTATGGAACACAATGAAGGCAGTCCTAGGAGGAAAACTCATAGCTATGAGTGCCTCCAAAATGAAACTAGAGAGATCATACACTAGAAGACTGACAGCACACCTAGAAGCTCTAGAACTAAAGGAAGTAAATTCACCCAAGAGGAGTAGACAGCATGAAATAATCAAACTCAGGGCTGAAATCAACCAAGTGGAAACAAAAAGAACTATTCAAAAAATCAACAAACCAGGAGCTGGTTCTTTGAGAAAATCAACAAGATAGATAAACCCTTTGTCAGACTGACTAGAGGGCACAGGGACAGTATCCTAATTAACAAAATCAAAAATGAAAAAGGAGACATAACAATGGAACCTAAGGAAATCCAAAACATCATCAGATCCTACTAAAAAAGGCTATACTCAACAAAACTAGAAAACCTGGATGAAATGGATAAGTTTCTAGACAGATACCAGGTACCAAAGCTAAATCAAGATCAGGTTAATGATCTAAACAGTCCTATATCCCCTAAAGAAATAGAAGCAGTCATCAATAGTCTCCCAACCACAAAAAGCACAGGACCAGATAGGTTTAGTGCAGAGTTCTATCAGACCTTCAAAGAAGACCTGATTCCAACTCTTCTCAAACTATTTCAGAATATAGAAACAGAAGGTACCTGACCCAATTCATTCTATGAAGCCACAATAACTCGGATACCTAAACCACACAAAGATCCAACAAAGAAAGATAACTTCAAACCAATTTCCCTTATGAATATTGATGCAAAAATAATCAATAAAATCCTTGCAAACTGAATCCAAGAACACATCAAAACGATCATCCATCGTGACCACGTAGGCTTCATCCGAGGGATGCAGGGATGGTTTAATATATGCAATCCATCAATGTAATCCACTATATAAACAAACTCAAAGGCAAAAACCACATGATCATCTCGTTAGGTGCTGAGAAAGCATTTGACAAAATCCAACACCCCTTCATGATAAAAGTATTTGAAAGATCAAGAATTCAAGACCCATACCTAAATATAATAAAAACAATCTACAGCAAACCAGTAGCCAACATCAAGCTAAATGGAGAGAAACTCGAAGCAATCGCACTAAAATCAGTGACTAGACAAGGCTGCCCACTTTCTCCCTACCTATTCAACACAGCCCTTGAAATTCTAGCCAGAGAAATTTGACAAGAAAAGGACATTAAGGGGATACAAATTGGAAAGGAAGAAGTTAAAATATCACTATTTGCAGATGATATGGTAGTATATATAAGCGGCCCCAAAAATTCCACCAGAGAACTCCTAAACCTGATAAACAGCTTCAGTGCAGTAGCTGGATATGAAATTAACTCAAATAAAACAATGGCCTTTCTCTACACAAAGGATAAATGAAGTGAGAAAGAAACTAGGGAAACAACACCCTTCATAATAGTCACAAATAATATAAAATACCTCTGAGTGACTCTAACTAAGGAAGTGAAAAAGATCTGTATGATAAGAACTTCAAGTCTCTGAAGAAAGAAATTTAAGAAGATCTCAGAAGATGGAAAGATCTTCCATGCTCATGGATCACCAGGATTAATATAGTAAAAGGACTATCCTGCCGAAAGCAATCTACTGATTCAATGCAATCCCCATCAAAATTCCATCTCAATTCTTCAGTGAGATAGAAAGGGCAATTTGCAAATTCATCTGGAAAAATAAAAAACCTAGGATAGCAAAAACTATTCTCAACAATATAAGAACCTCTGGTGGAATCACCATGCCTGACATTAAGCTGTACTACAGAGCAATTGTGATAAAAACTGCATTTTACTGGTACAGTGACAGACAGGTAGACCAAAGACTCAGAAATGAATCCACACAGCTATGGTCACTTGATCTTTGACAAGGGAGCTAAAACCATCCAGTTGAAAAAAAAAAGACAGCATTTTCAAGAAATGGTGCTGGAACAACTTTCGGTTATCATGTAGAAGAATAGGAATTGATCCATTCTTATCTCCTTGTACAAAGCTCAATCTAAGTGGATCAAAAACCTCCACATAAGACCAGAGACACTGAAATTAATAGACCAGGAAGTAGGGAAAAGCCTCGAAGATATGGGCACAGGGGAAAATTCCTAAACAGAACAGTAATAGCTTGTGCTGTACAATCAAGAATTGACAAATGGGACCTCATAAAATTGCAAAGCTTCTGTAAGGCAAAAGACACTGTCAATAAGACAAAAAGGCCACCAACAGATTGGGAAGGATTTTTACCAGTCCTAAATCTGATAGGGGACTAATATTCAATATATACAAAGAGCTCAAGAAGCTGGGCTCCAGAAATTCAAATAACCCCATTAAAAATTGAGCTTCACAGCTAAACAAAGATTTCTCACCTGAGGAATACTGAATGGCTGAGAAGCACCTGAAAAAATGTTCAACATCCTTAATAATCTGGGAAATGCAAATCAAAACAACCCTGAGATTCTACCTCACACCAGTCAGAATGGCTAAGATCAAAAATTCACGTGACAGCAGATGCTTTCTAGGATGTGGAGAAAGAGGAACACTCTTCCACTTCTGGTGGGATTGCAAACTTGTACAACCACTCTGGAAGTCAGTCTGGCAGTTCCTCAGAAAATTGGACATAATACTACTGGAATATCCAACAATACCTCTCCTGGGCATATACCCAGAAGAAGTTCCTACTGGTAATAAGAACACATGCTCCACTATGTTCATAGCAACCTTATTTATAATAGCCAGAAGCTGGAAAGACCCCAGATATCCCTCAACAGAAGAATGGATACAGAAAATGTGATATATTTACAAAATGGAGTACTATTCAGCTATTAAAAACAATGAATTTATGAAATTCTTGGACAAATAGATGTATCTGGAGCATATCATCCTTAGTGAGGTAACCCAATCACAAAAGAAGTCATGAGATAGGCACTCACTGATAAGTGGATATTAGCCCAGAAACATAGAACACCCAAGATACAATTTGCAAAACAGAAGAAAATCAAGAAGAGGGAAGACCAATGGGTGGACATTTCATATCTCCTTAGAATAGGGAACAAAATACCCGTGAAAAGAGTTACAGAGACAAAGTTTGGAGTTAAGAAGAAAGGATGGACTATCCAGAGAGTACCCCACCCGGGGATCCATCCCATAATCAGCCACCAAATGAGAAACTACTGTATATGCCTTAAGTATTTTGCTGTAGGGACCCTGTTGTAGCTGTCTCATATGAGGCTATGCCAGTGCCTGGCAAATACAGAAGTGGATGCTCACAGTCATCTATAAGATGGAACACAGGGCCCCCAATGGAGAAGCTAGAGAAAGCACCCAAAGAGCTGAAGGGGTCTGCAGCCCTATAGGTGGAACAACAATATGAACTAACCAGTAACCTCAGAGCTCATATCTCTAGCTGCATATGTAGCAGAAGATGGCCTAGTTGGCCATCAATGGGACGAGAGAACCCTTGGTATTGCAAACTTTATATGCCCCAGTACAGGTGAATGTCAGGTCCAAGAAGTGGGAGTGAGTGGGTAGGGGAGCAGGGCTGAGGGAGGGTATAGGGAACTTTTGGGATAGCATTTGAAATGTATATAAAGAAAATATCTAAAAAAATAAAATAAAATAAAAGAAAGAAAATTTTTATATTTTTCATTTATTTTCCTCCATATTGTTAAGGAATCTAATGTTATATTTTGATCATATGTGCCCTCAGCACCTTCTAGATCCACTGCTTTCCCCACCTACCAAAATTTTGTCTTAAAGAAAAAAAACTCCATCCATTCTAAATTATTCTGCCATATTCACTCTCCATCCCCAGCAGCTATCAGTTGTCAGTAGATCCTCACCTAACACTGGGTCTTCATCCCCTCCCCACTCCTTGCTGGGATTTGGTTTGTCTTGGGTTTGCACAGATCACTACTGCCATGAGCTCATATGTACACCTGCCCTGCTGCATCCTCCAGACACCATTTCCTTGCAGTTGCCCCCCTCCTGTGGTCCTTACAATCTTTCTGCCCACCTTTTCCAAAGTGATTACTGACCCTTGGGGAGAGACTTCCCATTTAGGACTGAAGATCCCACAGTCTACTATTCTCTGAACTTTTCATGGACATAGGTCTACCAATTAACATCTATTGCAAATTAAAGCTTATCTGCTGAGAGACTGGAGAGGCATTCCTCTATAGGTCATTGTTGGTGTATTTAAAGCATGTCCTCTCGAAATAATAGAAGCCCCTAGGCCTTGTGACCACATGCTCTGGGACTGGTATTCATGCCAGATATGGTGGCCTTAGATTCAATCACAAAATGTTTGGTATTGTCATAACATGTTTCACTATTGCACCAGTAGGGATATCTTTCCAGGACAGTCGTTATTGTAGCTTACAGGGCTCACACCCGTGTAAGAATAATGATTACATTTCTCCTTCTGTAGCATGAATATCACTTTCTAGCAAAAATGAAAAGTTAGCTACTAGGGATGAAGTTTCCAGAGCAGTTCAAACTCAATTTCTCCATGTTCAAGTATGTGGGGTCTTCAGCAATATGGTTTAAGTTTCAAGTTCAGGAGAGTAACTGCCTTAAATTATTTTCTATTGCTATAAGAAAATACCATGACCAAGGCTTCTTATAAAAGAAAGTGTTTAATTGGACTTATGGTTTCAGGGGGTTAGAGTCCATGATGGTGGGCTAAACAAGTCCATGATGGTGGCAAGAACAGCTAAGAGTTCATATTTCGATTTTTGAGCAGGACACACACACACATACACATACACAGGGGGCGGGGTGGCTGGGAATAAAGCAAGTGTTTGAAACCTCAAAGCCTGCCCCCAGTGACAATCCTCCTCTAACAAAGCCACACGTCTTAATCTTTCCCAAAAGTTTGACCATTTTGGAGACAAGTATTCAAACATAAGAATTCATGGGGCCATTGTCATTCAAACCACTATAGCAACTAAGAGCACTGACAATAACCCATAATGTTTGGCACTATGTGACCTCAGTGACTAACAACTTCAAGAGGTAACCTTTTCCTGGAAATGGACTTTTCATTTGTTAACTTGTCATATCTAGTAGGAGCATTGACACCTCATAATAGGGTGAGTTCATCTTACTTCTTTTTACACATGTGTATGTATATATTTTAGGAAGCTTCAACAGTATGTAGTAGGTTCTATATGACCATTTGGAAAGGTATTTAGTGTTATGTGTCCTGTTCCATTGTGATGGTCAATCTCGGTTGCCAACTTAATTATATTTGCACTCAACTAAAATCCAAACTGCCAGACACTCTTGTGAAGGACTTTTCTTAACCAGATTATTTGAAGCAGGAAGATCCATCCAAAATCTGGGCAACTCAACTGGTGACAGCCTACAGAAAAGGACACAAAAGAAGGAAACTTTGATTTTTTTGCCTACTTGTTTATACCCTTGCTGGCAAGTCCATCTATCTTTTTGCTACAGCCAGTATTAATCCAACTTCTTCATAATTCAAGCATAGACTGAGGATCAGCAGGTCTCCAAAAATCCTCGAGAACTTCAGCACCTTGTTGGAACTGCTGAGACATCCAGCCTTGTGCATTGAACAACTATTGGAGTTTCGCCTTTCTTTGAGTGACAGCCGTTGCTGGAATATCTGGACCACATCCTGTCAGTCTATATATTATATATAGTCTACCAGTTCTGTTCCTTTACTGAACCCCAATTAATGCACCAGTATTTCCTCCTCTGCTGGTAGGATATGCTTAAGAGGTTGAGGTAGAGAGGGCCAATAGGAATGGATTAGAATGTTAATCAGTGTCAGTGATAGGAACACTGTAGGTAGACTGCCTCTTTTCTCTCACAAGAGGAAGAAGGAAAAGATAAGAAAGAGGAAGTGAAGAGAAAGTGAAAAGAGAAGCAGGAGGGGAAGGTTGGGTTGCCCAAGGGTGATGCTTGCATAGTGTCAGCTCTGGAACCTGGATGGTAGGGCCCAATCACTTCCCATTAAACCCAGTCTCCATATAATTCCCATAGATAATAAATGGCTTCCTCTGAGAGATGAAGTAATAAATACGTTTTAATATTCAAAAGTTAAAGTTCTCAAAAGTTATGAAAATTATTTTGAAGCTGAGCGAAACAATGCAGTTAGTATCCCCACTAACCATAGGCTTCATTAAGAAATCATTGTCTATTTGCGATATCTTATGCTGTTTTAAAACTAACAAGAAACAAGCACTGTGTCCTGGTGATAGCATTACCTCTATACATAACACATTATCCCAACTAACATTAACTCCTGTTTTTCAGGAATGCAGAACTATTTAGCTGGAAGTCTGGGCTTAGGGTCTCTTCTGAGGTTTCAGTCCCTAGAAGGCCAGACAGGGGCTGAGGAGTCCTGTTCAGATTCACTTGTAGAGTTATTGGTTGGCCTTATAAGCCTGTTTTCAGTTTTATTTGTATGGTCTTCTTCATGGTCTCAGTAGCACTCGGGTTCCCTGGTAATGAGCCATCTGATTGCAAAGGAGAATGCTACACATGTACTCTGTAGTCCGATAGGAACCTAACTTCAAAGGGACTTCTATCACTTTTGTTGTATCCTGTCCTCTAGATAGCAGTCATGATGTCTCATGTTCATAATTCCAGCATGTAAAAGCATAAAACCGATGCACTGTTGAGAGTATAAGGCTAACCTTCTACACTATGTGTTCCAGGCTACGCTGGGCTATATAGCATGAGATCCTGTGTCAAAAACACAATAGCAACAACAGAAGGAAGTTATAGGGTTCCGAGTTCTTCAAGGAAGTGATTCCTAGAAGGAAAAATACAGGGCTGTCTTGGAGGCTGTCCCATCCAAGGATTACAGGCTGGGCTATAGATTTTGATTTTAACATTCAAAAAGTTCTCAAAAGTTAAGAAAATTATTTTGAGAAATAATTTTGAAGAGAATAATTTTGAAAGCCAGAATTCATGTTTTGGTTCCTCCACTTACCAGCCTTATGATTGCCATCTTTCAGTGTCTGATTCCTCATTTTAGAAAGGAATAATAGACCACTGACCAAAGAGGGTTGATAGGAGAAAGAAAAGCTTGAAGCCAGGCTGAGGACTAGGCAAGCCCCGCAGAAGTTAGAGTTGCCATTGAAAAGGCTTGTCTGATGCAGCACATTCCCAAGTATTGTGGAGAAGACATGGCAACTTTCTGTGTTAACTCATGTCCTGGAAAATCCATGTTTAACGTGTTACCTGTCTGAGGCAGCACCAAAGAAATAAGAAAATGGTTTAATAATCAGCAATGACAGGATTATAAATGTCTGTCCAGGCAGATTAAAACTTGTCCCTTCACAGTACAGTCCTTCTTAGATAGGGGATGCAGGATCAGGTGAGCCACTGTGAGATGTGCAGCCCCAGAGCAGCAGCTTTGCTCTACTTTCCAGGCCCCCACCCTATTCCTGAGGACAAAATAGGGTACCAAGAACCTCTTAACTTTGCCCTTTAGAAGGACTATATTTGAGAACTGTCCATTTTAGTCCAAGGTTACAGAATTCCAATAGGACTAAAGTCAAAGTAAACATGCCACCTCAAGTCATTATTGATTTTAGGGGACAGCTCTGTCTCCACATTAGAGCCAAAAGCCCATGAAACTGCCAGTAAAGAAAACTCATGACTCAGGGAAGAGCACCCTCCTAATAATGTGGCAGTAATCACAACACCTAGGACTTGCATGATAGCCATTGTCTTTTGCACACTATAGACTATGTAGTGTCACAGACAAGGAGACTATAGTTTAAAGTTACATGATGTGTGACCAAGCAAAGCTCTGACCCCAGGTGATATAAGTCTGACTTCATGTCTCATGATCTTTACTACACTGTTAATAGCTAAGAATAAGAAAGTTCCAAATGATCAGGCAGTGTTTGCACGTGTATGCATGTGATATTTCTTTTCAAATTCCTGCCTACATTCTTAACAATAATAAGGCAACACACCATGAGTAAACCATCATTGCCCTATGCCTCTACCTTCCCTAGTATATCCCAGGGTATGGCCTCAGAGACAAGAGGGGAAAGGTAAAAGACAGTTTAATCTCAGATTTTGGGACCAGTGCCATCCTAGAAATATTTTATCTTTCTTGAGAATATAGTGTTGACTTCTGTTTGTCTAGAAGCTCTGTAGGGACAGATTACCAAGGGCCAGCACTAATGTGCTGACGATATTAGAAAAGCAAAAGCTACATTTCAGCCTTCAGCCAATGGAAGATGCTGCAAATACCTAGCGTGAAGAACAGTCTGTGGAATACGTGGCACACAGAGGTTAAGGGAAGGGGGAGTGGTTCTTCTCTTCTTATCCTGAGCCTTCCTTGAACAGAGATGGAATGAAGGTTCCAAATCCAAAGAGCTTTGGGGACCATGATGAGGCCCAAAGGTGGTTCTGTGTAGTGTTCCAGCTGAGAACATGGCGAGGCAATGGATTGTGTGCAGATCACTGTCAGAAGAGCTCTGTTCAACTAGCAGAAAAAGAAGAAAACAATCTCACTTAAAATCACATGTAAAACTCGAGGGAGTAAACGCCACCATGACAGTGAATGATCTGTTCAAATAACTATTTGTGGAAGATGACAAACAATACACAAGTGGAAGGAAAGATAACATGTTCGTGAATTGAAGAATCAATATTGTAAGAGTTATCATACTAACCAAACTGGTTTGGACATTAAATAATTCCTATTGAAACTCTATAACATTTTTCTCATAACCAGGAAAAGAGTTCTAAAATTTGTATGGATTCACTAAGCACTGTAAACAGACAAAGCAATAACATAGCTGGAGAGGGCCGGTCGTGGTGGCTCATGCCTTTAATCCCAGCACTTGGGAAGCAGAGGCAGGTGGATTTCTGAGTTCAAGGCCAGCCTGGTCTACAGAGTGAGTTCCAGGACAGCCAGGGCAACACAGAGAAACCCTGTCTGGAAAAACCAAACAAAACAAAACAAAGCTGGAGATATCCTATTTGCAAGGCTACCACAAACCTGCAAATCACAACTGAAGAACACTGGAATAGAAACATTGTAAAGAGCAGTAGCAACAGTCCAGAAACAGACCAACTGCACTACAGTAATTTGACCTTTCGCTAAGTGCCCAGTATGCAGTAATCAATAAAGGACAGCCTCCTCCACAAAAACTGGAGACCCATACAAAGAAGAACAAAACTGGATTCTAATCTGACTTTAGACATAAAATCAACTCAAAATGGACTAAAGGCTTAGTTAAGGCCCAAAACTGAAAAACTGCTAGAAAAATATAAAAGACGATTGTTGCACTGGCTTTGGCTACCCCCTCACACACACACACACACACACACACACACACACACACACACACACATTCTATCTTATATATTGGTTATATATATTATACATTTGTTTAGATTTGGTAACATATCCTCAGAAACATAGATAATAAAAGACAAACAAGAGTTGTGAGTGGCTCTCTTCCCTCCTTCTCTTTTCACCGCCACCTTGCCCCTCTCCCTCTCAATAAACCTCAAATGGAACTGTTAAAACAAAACAAACAAACAAACAAAAAAGAGTCGAGGGTGGCTGAGACTGTACTGAATTAAAAAGCTTCTGTACAACAAAGGAAATAGAGTAGAGATGAAATCTAAAGAATGGCAGAGAACACTTGCAAACCATATTTCTGAAAAGGGAGTTAATATATCAGTAATATGAACAACTTAGTAGGAAAAAATAAATAAAAAATGCTGAAAATGGAGGAACATGCTACAATCCTAGTGTTCAGGAAGCATAGAATTGAAATTTGAGGCTAACCTAGGCTACATAGTGCTATGAGGCATGAGCTACATAATGAGACTTTGTTTAACTAACTAACTAACTAACTAACTAACTAACTAACTAACTAATTAACTCTGACACTAGGAACCCAAGTAGAAAATGAACAAAGTTCCTGAAATACACATTTCTCAAAAGAAGTCTTATAAAAGTCGAAATATATGAAAAAGTGCTCAGTAGCAATCTTAATCAAGAAAACATGACAAATCTCTGTGAGTTCCTGCACAGCCAGGGGAGATCCACGGAGAAACCCTGTCTTGAAAAAGAGAAAGAATGAAAGAGAGGAAGGAAGAAAGAGAGAGATGGAGGGAAGGAGGGAGGGAGAGGGAGAAAGATGGATGGAAGGAAAAAAGAAAGAGAGAGAGGAAGAAAGGAAGGAAGGAAGGAAGGAAGGAAGGAAGGAAGGAAGGAAGGAAGGAAATCACAAAGCTACAAGGAGTTATTCTCTCATACATGTAAGAACAGCCTTCTCCAAATGAGAATGATAGTCTTGATGAGTATGTTGAGAAAAGGGATTGTTGAATATTGCTAGGAAAATAAGATAAATGAATAAAGCTTTTAAAGAAGACAGGATGGAGGGTACGTAACAATCCAGACAGTTCTGTGGCCCAGCAATATCCATTCATGGTATATATCCAAAGGAAACAAAACCATTATGTCAAGGAGATATCTGTTCTCCTATATGCATTTTATCATTGTTTGCAGTATCAAAGACATAGTGATAACACAAATGCCCACAAACAGATGAACAGCCAAGTTACCATGACGCGCATGCACAATGGAAGACTTAGTTGACTAAACCAAGGATAGAAAGATTAACATTGCCTGATCTCACTCTAGGCTAGTCCTTAACTGGGGCCCTAGATACTCTAGAACCAACATGCTTGCCAACTGCTGACTCTCTCTGCCCTGTAGTCACCTATTCTGGGCACAAAACCCAGGAGCTCCCACCTACAAGGTCTGTTCACCTCATACTCAAGTTACCCGAGTAAGTGGCTTGATTCCAATGCTGACAAAGGGAGTTTGTGCAAGCCGCAGCTCCACAAAGACCAACAAGTTTGCTCATGTTCTTGTGGAACCTGCTGTTATTATCTACAAAACTTCTGACCACCAAAAGCAAATGTGATTCTAGAATCTACTGACTAACCTCTAGTCACTGGTCGTCATATTAACTGGCAGAAACTGGATTGAAGATGAGAATAAATATTAGTTGACATTAATGTAGATAAAGCATGACTGCCAGAAGCTGGGAGATTATTTTTAGCATTAATATTTATCTTGGGTATACATGCAGGTATTAATTCCTGCTGAACTAATTATTTTGTCTCTATTCAAATGCACACAATTTGCCTATAAAATAGCTCATGCTAAGTCCAGGTAGTTTGCCTAGCTAATCACCTTGTTCTGCCATTTGTTTCTAACTGGGGCTTACAGTCAGGTGGCCATGACCACACAGCTTTTATGCAGATTCTTGGAATCCAAACTCAAGTCCTTATGTATGCATGCAAGCACTTCACCTACCCAGTAATCTCCTCAGCCTCAAGTTGGTGTTTTTTCCTCTTTTCTTTTCTTTTCTTTTCTTTTCTTTTCTTTTCTTTTCTTTTCTTTTCTTTTCTTTTCTTTTCTTCTCTTCTCTTCTCTTCTCTTCTCTTCTCTTTCTCTCTTCTCTCTTCTCTCTTCTCTCTTCTCTCTTCTCTCTTCCCTCTTCCCTCTTCCCTCTTCCCTCTTCCCTCTTCCCTCTTCTTCCCTCTTCCCTCTTCTTCCCTCTTCCCTCTTCCCTCTTCCCTCTTCCCTCTTCCCTCTTCCCTCTTCCCTCTTCCCTCTTCCCTCTTCCCTCTTCTTCCCTCTTCTTCCCTCTTCCCTCTTCCCTCTTCCCTCTTCCCTCTTCCCTCTTCCCTCTCTCCTCTCCTCTCCTCTCCTCTCCTCTCCTCTCCTCTCCTCTCCTCTCCTCTCCTCTCCTCTCCTCTCCTCTCCTCGCCTCGCCTCTCCTCCCCTCCCCTCCCCTCCCCTCCCCTCCCCTCCCCTCTTTCCTTTCCTTTCCTTTTCTTTCCTTTTCTTCTTTTTTTTTGGGGGGGGGATGGGAAAGAGGGGGAAAGGGAAGCAGAGAAAGAGCAAGAGAGCAAGAGAGGAGCAAGAGAGCCAAGTTGGTGTTTTTAAAGCTATATAACAAGGAGAATGGATCCACACCCAAAGGAAATAGCATTGTCCTGATATTTAAGTACATGTCATTCCAAAATAAAACAGGACAATTTTCCGCTGTGCTAGCTACCACACGATGTCTGTACCTTATACTCAGTGCTGAAAGTCACCCTCAGAACACATCTTGGCTTTTAGAAATACTCACTGAAGACTAAATGTTTAAGAGTGATGCTTCTAGGAAACCAAGTTGTAGCAGACTAGAAATGATACTTTTATGGGGCAGAGTGGCTGTTTCCTCTGTCCTTGCATGGATATGGCTGTGACTCATCTGAACAGAACTGAGGCAGCTTCTTAAAATTCTACTTTATGAAGAAAACCTCACCCTCATAGTGATCCCATTTTCTGAGTACAGAGTCAAGCCCACTCATATGCTCAGCTGTATCCCCAAACTGTCCTTGTGAAAACTAAAGTTTGTTTACAGCCCAAAACTAAATATGAAAGGACACATTTCAGACAATTCTAGAATAGAAGCACTGTTCACGAAGCTAACTTAAGGGAGCTAACTTAAGGTAACCACAGACAATTAATTTAATCAAAGAGGAGACAGATTTAACTTAATTAAAGACAGATGAATAAGCCAAGTATATTGTCTATAGTTGTTTCTATCTCTTGCTGTACTGGTCGTAATTCTATTGAAATCTCAAAGCTTTACAATGTTGAAAGCATCTTTAAGGGGACAAAACAACATCCTTTTTGATTGCAGCAATGTGTGTAAGCTTTCTAACATATACATTGTAATTACTGAATATTGAGAGGAGTATTGGGAGAAGGCTTTGAGGTCATGGCAATTGCCAGTAGGTGACTTTATTTATTTTTTTAACAACATTCCAAATTACTTTAAAAGGTTGACCCATTAAGAAGTAAAGAAAGTAGACTCCTAGCACCAGGGAATATGGAACCTAAAACAGTCATTTCCTGAAACCAGAAAAGACTTCTACTGGAGGGATTGGGGCACTAACCCAGTCACAATCTTGCCTACAAGAAGTGGAGGGATAAAGAGAAGCAGAAATTGAGGGAAAGATTAACCAATGACTGGCTCAAATCAAGATTTACGCCATGAGGGGGAGCCCACCGCAGACACTGTTAATGACATTCTGTCATACCTGCAGATAGGAGCCTAGAAAAACTGCCATCAGAGAGGCTTCACCCAGCAACTGATGGAAACAGATGCAGAGACCCACAGTCAAACATTGGGCAGAGATTGGGGAATTCTGTGGAAGAGGGGGAGGAAGGATTGAAGGAGCCAAAGAGGTCAAAGACACTACAAGAAAACCTGTAAAATCAAACTATCTCGTGCTCATAGGGGCTCACAGAGATGACAAACAGAGAACATGAATGGAATCGACCTAAGCCCTCTGCACATAAGTAATAGCAGTACATCTCAGTCTTGGGTCCCTTTCCCCTAACTGCTGCCTTGCCTAGCCACAATAAGCGAAGATGTGCCTAGTCCTACTGCAACTTGACATGCCAAGGCTGCTGATATCCATGGGAAACCTCCCCTTTTCTGAGGAAAAAGGAAGGAAGGAGGTGAGAAACGGGATGGGGAGGAGAGGAGGGAGGGGACATGCAATAGAATGTAAAGTAAATAAATAAAAAATAAAGAAATAATTTGCTTATAAAGGAGCAAAAAAGAAAAGCAAACAAATTGAAAAAAGGGGAAAGTGAAAGGACTTAGGAAGAAGGGGGGTTGTTCAGTAAGAGGGGAGGGGGATGAGAGGATAAGGAGAGAGGAACTGTTAAAGAATAAGTAAATAAAAACCAAGCAAAATATTTTCTATTTTCTAGGTAGTAGTGGGTAAAGCAAAGGACCAAGTACAGTCAGTCATAGACAGATAGACATTACTATGTTGTTCAAGATTTCACAGAGGAGAAGGGTTTGTCTGAGGACTCACTGATAGTTAATCCATGGACTTGAGTTTTAGTTATACTTTCCCCAACCCATGCCATTTATGCACACTGCATTGTTCCTCTGGAAGCTTGCATGGAACACAGGCATTAAGAAGTTAATGAGCTCAAGTGTGTAATTTGATGAGCTCAGTTGGGGATGCTGATCTAGTGGAATTTAGTGAGGCACTGTTTTAAGCATCTGGCCAGGGGACAAGCTGTTCTTCTGTTCTTCTTGCTTGCTCAACTGATTCTAGCCACAGGGAAGTTCAAGGAAGGAAAACAAGAACATTTTCACACTCTGGCCTCCATTTTATATCAGGACATATTTTGTTGGTCACAGGGTAAGTTCTACAGAAGTTTTGAAAAATAAATCTTAAAGAAATCATTGGTTGTACACAGATACAATAACTGAACTGCGACAACTATGTTTTCCTTTGTTCTATTCAGTTCTTAGATATTCAAAGTTCATACAATAGGCTCATAAAAAGGCGAGTTAGTGATTCATATGTATTAGAACCAAGAAATATCATAAGTAAGGTGTGCATGTGTGTACTAGATAGCTTAGACATGCCAAGAGTTCAGTAACTAAAGAGCTAGCTGTATGGTTTCCAAAGTCAATATAGTCTTGTGTTACATAGAGAGCCAGATCCAAGATCAAGGTTGTTTACTGACAAGAGTAGACCTTGAACTGAACTTAACAAGGTCTTTGGGGGGAGGGGCCATTGGCATCAGACTAAACTTGCATGTAGCTTTGATCTTTTGGGTACTTATGCTTATATTAAGGTAATTATATATTCTTAGGCTTACAAGCTTTAGTCAGATGATATGCCAAACCAAACAACACAGTAATGCTACAGATCCATCTTAAGAATAAGAAATCAAACCTCCATAAACTGGCAGGCAAATGCCATTTACTACAACTTCTGAAAAAGGCAAATTGCTTTCTACAGAATTGCTCCTGTGTTGCAATTCCTTCTGGGGACACCAATTGACTTGGTTAGGGACTCAGTTTATTATTTAGCAAAGGTAGCTATCAAGAAAAATAAGGCATGTACAGTTCCTTTCCAAGGTTTTGTTTCTTCAGAGATAGAGTGCATGTAAAACCACAGACATTTCCAAGTTCAATATCTGTGTCATTGTAGAATGAGTCTAAACCATACATAAAGGATAGCAAGATGGTGGTACATAAATCAAATTGGCCAAGGATGCTCATGAAAATGAAGTCGGGGGTTGGAGAGAGAGCTCAGTGATTAAGAGCAGTGACTACTCTTCCAGAAGTCCTCACTTCAATTCCCAGAAACCACATGGTGACTTACAACCATCTGTTATCGGTTCTGATGCCCTCTTCTGGTGTGTCTGAAGACAGCAGCAGAGTACTCATATACATAAAATTTAAAAAATCTTTTTTTAAAAAAGAAAGAAAATGAAGTTAGCTGGCAATGCTGGAGAATGCTGGGAAAGGCTCGATATGGAATGAGAATTAAGATCTATCTCAGACAAAAATTAGAAGGAAGGGATCTGGAGCCATATATGCCCACCATATATCCTATCCTCTCTCTCCTCCTCCCTCCCTATCACTCCACTAACACTGTATCCTTGGGGCTTGGTGTGGTTAACAAATATGTAACTATCTCTGTATCACTTATTATTTCCCCACATTTGGAATATACTATTAGCTGTTGTTTGTAAATATTTCTGTATCAGTTATTATTTTTCCACGTTTGGAATATACTATTAGATGTTGTTTATCTTGCAAGTGAAGACAGAATTGTGAGTCACATTTCCAGAGACACACAAGAATAAGTAGCAGAAATAGGAATCATAGATCTTTCTCAGTCTGGGTGATCAATTACACCAGGCTATTCAGAACTGACTGAGATGGATATTTGCACTGGAAGTGAGGGGAACCCCTAGCTACTTAACATCTAAATAGCTGATAGACATGTTTTAGTGACTCTAAATATTGATCTCTACTTTCAGATCTCTAAAGAAGTAAGTAGGAATTAATTTTGATACAGCATTTTTCTCTTAAAATTTATCAAAATTAATCTTTATCAAAATTAATTTTCTTAGGTGAGTTTGGATATTAGTTACTTTTCTATTGCTGTAGTAAAATATCATGACCAACAGCTACTCAAGGAAGAAAAAGAATATTTGGATTTCAGCTCCAGAGGTAGAGTCCATGACGGCCAGGGCAGGATGACAACAAGTGGCTGGAGTAGGAGGCTGAGGGGTCACATCTCAACCACACACAGGAAGCAGAGTGAGAAGAGCATGCGGGGTACAGCTATAAACCCTTAAATCCCATCCCCAGTACTGACTTTCCAATAAGGCTGCATTTCCTAAAGGTTCGTAACCTTCCGAACAGTGCAATGGAGGAACCACGTGTTGTAGTATATGATCCAATAGGAAGCACTTCTTACCTAAATCATAAATTTGTTAAACAAAGTAGAATGATTTTCTATTTTCCAACAGAAATGAGAAGAACTTGAGACAAATTGAAATAAAAATATGGAAAAATACCCACTATTAACAAGTGAGGGGTAAGGCAAAGAGAATGACAACTATGCCATTTTCAGAGTTGAATTGTGTGTTTCTTTTTTTTTTAAAGGCCAGGTAGATGTCAGTTAATACAGAAGACCAGATTTTTAAAATTTTATTTAATTATTTTTTACAGAATGCAGAGGTTATTTGGGCTTACAGTGACAGGGCTAAGAGAGAGTCCATCATGGCAGGGAGGCATAACAGCAAGGAGCAGGTGAGACGACCAGATCTTTTTTTTTTTTTTTTTTTTTTTTTTTTGGGTTTTTTGAGACAGGGTTTTTCTGTACAGCCCTGGCTGTCCTGGAACTCACTTTGTAGACCAGACTGAACTCGAACTCAGAAATCCACCTGCCTCTACCTCCCAAGTGCTGGGATTAAAGGCGTGTGCCACCACTACCCGGCTGAGATGATCAGATCTTAACTATACACTACTAAAATATTTGAAGACCAGAGAGTATAATGATTTCAGATTTAATAATGATATTGGGGGGCAGTACAAAAATATAACTTTATTTAAGGGGTCTTGACAAGATCTGGAAATCACTTGCAATATGCTTTTTTTAATTAGATATTTTCTTTATTTACATTTCAAATGTTATTCCCTTTTCTGGTTTCCCCTTATCCCTTTCCCTTTCCCCTGCTCATGAACCTACCCACTTCCACTTCTGACCCTGGCTTTCCCCTACACTGGGGCATAGAGCCTTCACAGGACCAAGGGCCTCTCCTCCCATTGATGACCAACTAGGACATCCTCTGCTACAAATGCAGCTAGAGCCATGAGTCCCACCATGTGTACTCTTTGGTTGGTGGTTTAGTCCCTGAGTTCTGGGGGAACTGTTTGTTTCATATTGTTGTTCCTTCTCTTGGACTGCAAACCCCTTCAGCTCCTTGAGCTCTTTCTCTAGCTCCTTCATTGGGGACCCTGTGCTCAGTCCAATTGTTGGCTGAGAGCATCCACCTCTGTATTTGTCAAGCACTGGTAGAGCCACTCAGAAGACAGCTATATCAGGCTCCTGTCAGCAAATACCTGTTGGCATCCGCAATAACGTCTGGGTTTGGTGACTATATATGGGATGGATCCCCAGGTGGGGCAGTCTCTGGATGGCCTTTCCTTCAGTCTCTGTTCCACATTTTGTCTCTGTAACTCCTCCTATGGGTATTTTGTTCCCCCTTCTATGAAGGAGCGAAGTACCCACACTTTTGTCTTCCTTCTTGAATTTCATGTGAAGTTTGACTCCAGAAAACCAAATAACCCTATTTAAAAAGGGATTAAAGAGCTAAACAAAGAATTCTCAACTGAGGAATACCGAATGGCCGAGAAACACCTAAAGAAATGTTCAACATCCTTAGTCATCAGGGAAATACAAATCAAAACAACCCTGAGATTCTACCTCACACCAGGCAGAATGGCTAAGATTTAAAACTCAGGTGACAGTAGATGCTGGTGAGGATGTGGAGAAAGAGGAACACTCCTCCATTGCTGGTGGGATTGCAAGCTGGTACAACTACTCAGTTTGGTGGTTTCTCAGAAAATTGGACATAGTAGTACCTGAGGACCCAGCAAAACCACTCCTAGGCATACACCAGAAGATGCTCCAACATGTAATAAGAACACATGGTCCACTATGCTCATAGCAGCCTTATTTATAATAGCCAGAAACTGGAAAGAACCCAGATGTCCTTTATCAGAGAAATGGATACAGAAAATGTGGTACATTTACACAATGGAGTACTATTCAGCTATTAAAAACAATGACTTCATGAAATTCTTAGGCAAATGGATGGAACTAGAAAATATCACCCTGAGTGAAGTAACCCAGTCACAAACGAACACACATGGTTATATACCCACTGATAAGTGGATATTAGTCCAGAAGCTCGGGATACTCAAGATACTATGCAATATGCTTTTTAAGATTTGGGAAGGAAGGAGTGCTTTGCACTCGTGCTTGACAGTGTTGTCACTGTTTGTTTCTTGTCTTCCACTCCTGCATCTGGATGAAAGTTCACTGACATTGGTGTTACCTAGGCAAGCTTGCCTGAATGAGAGGTCTATGATTTAAGCTATAGTGCCCATCCTCACTTCTGGCTAAATAAACTCACAGGGGTCAGGTGTGGCTTTGCACTGTTCTGGCTCCTTAGCATGTTTTACAATTGGTGCTATTTTCCTCTCAAAAACATCTCTTTCTTGTTTTATTGACTTTAATGTAGAAAGATGTTTTTTAAAAGTTTATTTATTTATTCACTTTACATCCCAATATCAGCCCCTCCTCTCCTGTCAGAATCCTCTCATGAAGATCCTCCAGCCATTCCCCCTCCCTTCTCCTCTGAGAGGGGAAGTGCCCCTCTGGGTATCACCCCACCCCCACTCTGGCACATCATGCGACAATTCACTGCATGAAGAGGTGCATCCTTTCCCACTGAGACCAGACAAGGCAGCCCAGAGAGGGGAATGGGATCTATAGGTAGGCACCAGATTCAGAGACAGCCCCTGTGCCAATTGCTAGGGGACCCACATGAAGACAAGCTGCATATCTGCTACATTTGTGGGGGGTTGCATGGGGGTTGGCTAGGTCCAGCCTGTGGTTGCTCTTTGGTGGTTCAGTCTCTGGGAGTTCCACAGGGTCCAGGTTACCTGTTGGTCTTCCTGTAGAGTCCCTATCTCCTCTGGGAACCTCAACCCTTCCCTAACTCTTCCATAAAACTACCCAAGTTCCATCTAACGTTTGGTTGTTGGTCTCTATATCTATCCATTGGCTCCTGAGTAGAGACTCTCATAGGACAGTTATGCTAGGCTCCTGTGTGCATGAATATCAGAAGGAGTTACAGAAACACGTATGGAACAGATACTGAAGGAAAGATCATCTAGAGATTGCCTCACCTGGGGATCCATCCCATATACAATCACCAAACCCAGGCACTATTGTGGATGCCAACAAGTACTTGCTGACAGGAACCTGATATAGCTGTCTTCTGAGAGGGTCTATCAGTGCCTGACAAATACAGAAGTGGATGCTCTCAGCCAACCATTGGACTGAGCACAGGGTCCCCAATGAAGGAGCTAGAGAAAGTATCCAAAGAGCTGTAGGGGTTTGCAGATCCATAGAAGGAACAACAATGTGGACTAACCAGTACCTCCAGAGCTCCCAAGGACTAAACCACCAACCAAAGAGTACACATGGTCTGACTCATGGCTCCAGCTGCATATGTAGCAGAGGATGTCATCAATGGGAGGAGAGGCCCTTGGTCCTGTGAAGGCTCTATGCCACAGTGTAGGGGAAAGCCAGGGCCAGGAAGCGGGAGGGGGTGGGTTGGTGAGCAGGAGGAGGGGGGAGAGGATAGGTGGTGGGGGCTTTCGGGGGGGGGGTGGGAACCAGGAAAGGGAATAACATTTGAAATGTAAATGAAGAAAATATCTAATGAGAAAAATCGTGTCAGGGATTTGTGCATGCCCATGGGGTAGGTCTCAATTTGGGCCAGTCACTGGTTGGTCAATCCCTCCATCTCTGCTCTATCTTTGTCTCTGCATGTCTTGAAGACAGGACACGTTTTGGGTCGAAAGTTTTGTGGGTAGGTTGCTGTCCATATCCCTCCACTGAGAGTCCTGCCTGGCTATGGGTGCGGTCACTTTAGGATCTGTATTCCTCATTCCTAGGGGTCTCAGCTAGAATACCCCCATAGACACCCTGGAGCTCCCCCGCCCAATTCCATGTCTCTGGCATGTTCTAGACATTGCCTTCTACACCCGATAATGATATTTATAAAAGATGTTATTATAGATGTTTCTGAAAACAATGGTGACAGTGAATAGAACCCAAGTGGTTCCACTTGATAGCTGAAGCAATTCACGTGTTTATATGAAGCACCTTCAGAGAAAATTTGCACACAGAAGCAAGATAAAGAAAATATGAAACCATTATAGATATATGAACATGCAAAGATATATTTTAACATTATGTACTTTAGTTTTAAGATGTCAAAAGCTAGAGAATTATGAAGAATCAGTAAAGAAAAAAGTATATTGCTTCAGAGTTAGAGTAAGAAAGTATTAGGGATCATCGAATTGTTTAATGCCTATGAGAAATGAATAATTATATAGTAGGCATTATGTAATAGAAATATTTACTATCACACAGGCACCAAAGAATAATTTTGTAGTCTTACAGGGGGAGAAAAAGCTGAGTGAGAATGAACATAAGAACCAACAGTGGAAATAAAAATAAAACTAAGTGAAATATAAAATAACAAGAAAGGAGTTAGGAGAACTGAGAAAGAAGAACATAGATGGGCTAATCCTCAGGGTGGTAGTGGGAAAGGCCAGCAGTTGTTAAACAACCCATAGTTCTCAGAAGCCCCAATTTTCTGGGACAGTGAGGTGAGGCACCAAAGAGGACAGACATGTCCTGACATAAAGTCGCCAGTGATGAGAACTCAGGTTTCCAATCCACACCTGTGTGTAAAGCCTAGGCTCCACTCAAACCATTTCACCATTTTTTTGTGTTAGTAACAGTGTCTTAGTTAGGGTTTTACTGCTGTGAACAGGCACCATGACCAATACAAGTCTTATAAAAGACAACATTTAATTGGGGCTGGCTTACAGGTTCAGAGGTTCAGTCTAGTATCATCAAGGTGGGGACATGGCAGTATCCAAGTTGTATTTGTGTAGGAAGAGCTGAGAGTTCTACATCTTCATCTGAAGGCTGCTAGTGGAAGACTGGCTTCCAGGCAGAAGGTAAACAGCTCAAACCATCTTGAGAAAATCCCTGAATCTGACCATTTCACTAGGACCCTCCCTCCCAAGACTATATGGTAAAGACTTCTGAGAGTCCCTCTGAGACAAGTCAAGATGCAAAGAAGATTCTGAGACTAAACCAGCTAGCAGCCTGGAAGAAGCAGAAACCAGATGAGCTGCATAGACCAACTGATGCACCTGGAAAAGACACTCTCCAACTTGCTGAGCTGCCTGCAGGCTGAGCAGTGCGTGTTAGAATTCCAGTGATTAGTAGCTGCCACCCATGCTGGGGTGAGCTTTGGTGAAGTAGCTGTTTTTGAGTCATTTCTGCTCACATAAGGAGCCCCAATAACACTCATTAGTTCACCAAGTTGGACTTTGATGGTGTCTGGGGTATAGATGCATGGGTTGTGTTTTTCCACAAAGTTTTTTTTTCACATAAGTGTACATATATACGGTAGATGAGGAAGATGTTCTCATATTTGGGATATTTCATATTCTAAAGTACAAAAAGTAAACGTACAAAGATGCTTGTAAAGGTTTTTCTGGCACAAGGGCATCTTTACAGTCTGGAGCCAAGGAAGTCCACAAAGTCACACCATGCAGCAAAGCTCACCCAGATTTATTGGGGAGAAGAAAAGGATGGTGCTGTTATCTGAATGGAAAGAGACATCAGAGGGCTGGAGGAGACGCTCAGGGACATGATCTTAGTGGGAAAGTATCTTATGATAGGAACCATTGTTAGGTCATTAACACTGAGTCGAGGGGTGGGATTTCCAAGTCTCTAAGCTTAGGTCAAAACAGGGGTAGGGTGCTTTTCCTTTGTCCCATGTCCTCAGGCTTGGGGGTCAAGTTGGGGCCGGGATGTTCTTTTCCTAGCACTTTTACCCTACAACTTTTGGTCCCAAGCACTTCAGACCAGTGACATTCAGTCTGTATTTGAAAACTGAGGAATTGAAGGGACAGACACTGGGGTTCCTATTGGAACTGCATGGCCGTTGTCCTCCTTGCATTGAGGTCGCTGCAGCAGGAATGTTTTAGCCGTGGTGAAGAGTAAGGAATGAGCAGATAACGAGCACTGAGAGTCCTGATGCACAAGGTGCTGGGCAGACTCCACAGGCACGACCCAGATGGTCTCTGTTAATGTTATTTCCCCATGAGGACGTTGGGTTCCAGGAGGTTGAGTAACTTGGGTGAGGTCTAACAGGAGTCTCAATCTATGCTGTTTTCCACAAAAGCACCGAGGCTTACCAACAACTGAAATGGAAGGGGTTACAAAATAGATTTTGTATGTATATGTATGTGTGTAATTTGTTCATCCCCATTCATATATATGACATATGTGCACATACATGCTTATATAATAGCTAAACGTGATTCCACATATGAGGAAGAACATTTCCTTTCCCCACTGCCCACTCCTGTTCTACCCGTCCCTATCCCTCTCCCTTTGACCACTTGCCCTCCTCACACAGTCCTTCTTCCTTTTCACATCCTATGTGTACATATTTTTACAATTTCCATTCTGCATCTGAGAGAACACATGACATTTGTCTTTCTGAATGTGTTGGACATTATTTTCTTACAGATGATGTCATTTCATTCCTCTTTATGGCTGGAAGTTTCCAAGGAAGGCTTGCTAGATTTTAAGTTGAACTTAACAGAAGCAAAGCTGAGTTAACCATGGAGGGACACATCTGCGGTCCCAGGGCTGCACAGTAAGATTTTACATGAAGCAATCAAACAAACAAACAAGCAAGCAAAAATACCAGGTGATGTATACATACTACAGGCTCTATGTGTGTATTCATACATACAGTGCAGTAGGAGGTAGCTAATAATAGTCAGTCATCACACCATTAGATTTGGTCAGTGAATTAAAATAATAGCACTGATGACTTTATTTTTCACTGTACAATTTTATCTTCTTTTTCCCTCTGCCATTCTCTAGTGACAAGAACATAATATTTTTGGTAATACTTGGGCAAATCACACACGAAGTTTATCTCCCTAACAACCTATCACCTAATAATTTTAACACTAACTGGTAATCATTTGCTGAATCAGTTTCCCCAGGGTCTTCAAAATGATGATGTGTTTTTACTATTTCATTTATTATTTGTAGTTATTAGCTAGCATTCTGCCTTAGGAGAATAGGCCTACATGTTACTCACAAACACAAGTCCAACTAGAAAGGGAAAATAATGAATACTTCCCTCCACATATCCACTGTTAATGCAGAGTTGGCTTAAAGGCTACTTCAAATGGTGAAAGAGGTCTTGATGGCTTGAGAGTCGGGGTGGGCTTACACATTTTCACGATCCCGTTTGTTTGGTTATATGTATCTCCATGTTCTCAACGGATGCCAAAGTAAGTGGTAGGGGATGAATCAACCCTTAACATATGACTCTGCTGGTCTTCCCATACTTCTGGTGACAAGATAATCTGAGCTTATGTTATGTTTTCCTGTCTCAAGCCTGTGAGTAATCAGTCATTTATTCAAAATTCTATGCTCGGTTTTCGTGAAGAGTAATAACTGAGATCAAAATTTGGTTTAAAACAGTAAACACCCAAACCCACCAAACTAAAATAAATTGTATTCCTAAGGTAAGTTTATTTTCTTTGTTTTATCATGAATTCCTCACATGAATTTAGCATGAATTCCTTATATTCTATAAGACACTCTAAGACCACTGAACACTGTGCTTTAAGGATATCATGTTCTTTCATAGGCATGTGTGGATGGTTTGGAAAGCATTAGGGTTTGGAAAATACTGTAGCGGTCCTGAACATTTTCACTGACTATATTTGTGAATGTTATTCTTTACCAGATATCTCACACATGTAACTAGACTAGTGTGTGTGTGTGTGTGTGTGTGTGTGAGAGAGAGAGAGAGAGAGAGAGAGAGAGAGAGAGAGAGAGAGAGAGAGAGAGACTAGGGATTGGACCTAGGACTGTGTATGCACTAAACAGGCACTTGAACATTAAAATACACTTCCTCTTTAAAATGTTTCCAGTAAGACCTGCCAAATTTTCTTATCAGAAAACTAACAAAGAAGAGAAGAACACAAGCTATATTTTCCTAAATTCACTTAGTACTTCTCAATGACTTGAGTCATTTCTCTATCTTTAAATCCATCTGAGCATCTTCAGGCACACATTGAGTACCTACTTTTGTGAAATAGAAGGAGAACTGAAGGACTGTGTTTCGATCTTCTATCTTTACTGAAATTGTATGTGTTTGAGATACACAATGTGACATATTGACAGACACACAAGACTGTAGTGATTACCACAGTGAAAGAAATTAGTGTATCATGTTACACATACTTTGTGGTGAAAACACTTGAGATCTGCTCAGCAGTTCTCAAACATACATTTAGTATTATATTGTTCTTCAGCGCTTATTCATCTTAGAACTCAGTCTGTGGAGATGAGTCAGTATCCCAGTCTGTAATGACATTTACACCCCGATCTGTAGTAACCGTTCTGTCATTACAGTGAGCTCATGTTTTTCCTTCCCACACTGCACCACGTAGTATTTGTCTTTGGCCTTAGGGTTATTTCCCTTAGCACAGCATCTCCCAGGCTTGACCATGTTATCACAAATGGCAAGGGTCCCTTCTTTTTAAAGGCTAATAGCCCTGTTATATGTATGCATCAGTCTAACTGTTAACCTCTTGTAGAACACTTAGGTTGATACTATCTTCTGTCTATTGTAAACATGCCGCATTAAACACAGGGATGAATATATTTCAAGACAGGGATGCTATTCCCTTTGGCTATATACTGAGTAATGGTGGCTGTGGAGCTGGACTTTTTTCTACAGTGGCTATACCAAATCACAGTGTCTGATAGCTGCATTCTGCAGATGAGAGAGTTGAAGCTTCAATGTTGATGGGAATGATTCATCTTGGTTATCTCCTTCACCAGGAAGAGATGTCTAGGGAACTGGTAAAGTATGTTCTTATTCCTGAGTACATCTGTGAGGGAATTTGTAGAGACAACTGGTATGTGGGTCAAGGAAGTGACCTACAGTCAGGGTGAGGCAGTATACAATAAACTAGAAGACTGGAATAAAAAGTGGCCTACTGCTTTCTGAGTAGGCATGTTTTCACTAGTACCATTGTCCACAGACAGCCGAGTTCAGACTCATTCTTTGACTCTTCAGGAGGCACCTGGACCTTCAGCATTGAACTATGGCTCAACCACTGGTTTCCATTATTCTCAGAATTCCTATTTCCATGAACGAGCAGCTACTATGTTCAGCAGCTTTCCAGGTTACAGAAAACGCCAGTAGTACTATTTAGCTTATGATTTTATAAGCTAGTTTAATAATGCTAAATGAGTATGTGCACACATGTGCATTTCCTGTTAGGCCTCTTTCTCTGATGGAGCCTAGTACATTGGTGGTATGAGGAATTTAGGATACTCAACTCCTATGCTAATCCCCACTCATTTTAGAATTCTGCCCCTCAAGTCTCTGTTATTGGACATGGTAATTATAAATTTGCACCAGCAACCAATATATTGGGAAAAGATCTTTACCAACCCTACATCTGATAGAGGGCTAATATCCAATATATACAAAGAACTCAAGAAGTTAGACTCCAGAGAACCAAATAACCCTATTTAAAAATGGATTAAAGAGCTAAACAAAGAATTCTCAACTGAGGAATCCCGAATGGCCAAGAAGCACCTAAAGAAATGTCATCAGGGAAATGCAAATCAAAACAACCCTGAGATTCCACCTCACACCAGGCAGAATGGCTAAGATTTAAAACTCAGGTGACAGTAGATGCTGGTGAGGATGTGGAGAAAGAGGAACACTCCTCCATTGTTGGTGGGATTACAAGCTGGTACAACTACTCAGTTTGGTGGTTCCTCAGAAAATTGGACTACCTGAGGACCCAGCAATACCACTTCTGTATACCCAGAAGATGCTCCAACATGTAATAAAAACAGATGGTCCACTATGCTCATAGCAGCTTTACTTATAATAGCCAGCAGCCGGAAAGAACCTAGATGTCCCTCAACAGAAGATTAGATACAGAAAATGTGATACATTTACACAATGGATTACAACTCAGCTATTAAAAACAATGACTTCATGAAATTCTTAGGCAAATTCATGGAACTAGAAAATACCATCCTGAGTGAGTAACTCAATCACAAGAGAACACACATGGTATATATTCACTGAGAAGTGGATATTAGTCCAGAAGCTGAGAATACCCACAAAACAATTCACAGATCACATGAAGCTCAAGAAGAAGGAAGACCAAAGTGTGGATATTTTGGTCCTTCTGAGAAGGGGGAACTAAATACCCATGGGAGGAGTTAGTTACAGAGACAAAGTGTGGAGCAGAGTGCGGGAAGCTGGTACGGCCGCATGGGCCTAGATGGCACCCTGGCCCATTGCCAGGCCCCGAGAACCCCACATGTTTACTGCCTTGACCGAGCATGCGCAGTGAAAACGCATGCGTGAGCTGCCTGCCAGGTTGGATTGTTCCTCGTGATCCGGACGTGTCAGCCTATCGGTGACCGACCTGAGCTCATGCCTGGAGCGTGTGTGATTTCTGATTGGATGAGGTGGGGTGGAGCGAGATGAGGTCAGTCGGGGTGAGTATAAGAAGGTTGTTGTTGTTGTTGCTGCCCTTGCCTAAGTGGAGAGGTTGTTGTAAGTAAAGCTGCAAGAAGGAGTAGAAGAAGCTGCTGGGGAAGAGAGCTGTAGGAGAAAAGGCCACAAGTAAAGAAGCTGCTGCGTGAACCTGCCTTGGCGTCCGTGTCGTTCTTGTCTCTGCGGAAGAAAGGACTGCGACAGCAGAGACTGAAGGAAAGGCTATCCAGAGACTGTCCGACCTAATCTATCCCATATACAACCACCAAACCCAGACACTATTGTGGACGCCAGGAAGTGCATGCTGACAGGAGTCTGATATAGCTGTCTGCTGAAAGGCTCCACCAGTGCCTGACAAATACAGATGTGGATGCTTTCAGCCAACCATTGGACTGAGCACAGGGTCCCCAATGGAGGAGCTAGAGAAAGTATCCAATGAGCTGAAGAGGTTTGCAGCCCTATAGGAGAAACAACAATATGAACCAACTAGTACCCCCAGAGTTCCCAAGGACTAAACCACTAACCAAAGAGTGCACATGGAGGGACCCATGGTTCTAGCCTCATATGTAGCAGAGGATGGCCTTGTCTGTCAGCCATCAATGGGAGGAGAGGCCCTTGGGCCTGTGAAGGTTCTTTGCCCCAGTGTAGGGGGAAAGCCAGGGCCAGAAAGTGGGAGTAGGTGGGTTGGTGATCAGGGTGAGATGGGGGAAGATAGGAGATTTTTTTTTTTTTAAAGATTTATTTTATTATTATATGTAAATACACTGTAGTCTGTAGACACTCCAGAAGAGGGCATCAGATCTTGTTGAGGATGGTTGTGAGCCACCATGTGGTTGCTGGGATTTGAACTTTGGACCTTTGGAAGAGCAGTCGGGTGCTCTTACCCACTGAGCCATCTCACCAGCCCCCGATAGGAGATTTTTGGAGGGAAACCAGGAAAGGAGATAACATTTGAAATGTAAATAAAGAAAATATCTAATAAAAAATTTGCCTCATTAGTTTCGAGAGATACAGATCAAAGTAATTGACTTTGGTAAGAATTGATGACTGCAAAGGTATAGGAAAACCAAGAAGTGAAATTCAAGAAACAGAATATAGGCAAGCAAATAGGAATGGAAGCAATGTGAATTTTAAAAAGGAAAGACTACTACATTTTATGTTGATGCATTCAAATGGATACTGTACTAAGGAAAGTAAACACAGTGAGGCAAGCCACATGATTTACATACAGGAAGAAACTTTGTAAGTAATTCACTCAAGTGATGTTTACATCGAAAAGCACAGGGCCTACTGAAGTGATAGCACCAATGTGTTTATAAACTATTATCACACTACTGAAATGTTAATCACATTAGGCTATCACATCTGTAGGGGGGACAGACAGTGCAGGTCACAAATGGCATTGCTAAATGATTATTTGTGTCTGGGTTAATCCTGGTAACTAACAAGTACTTTTGATCCCATTATAGCAAAGGCAATGAGACTGATGAAATTCTTTCCTAGTGTCTGCTCGCCCCCTGGTGGAGAAAATCAGTAACTACATGCTCACAATGCTTTGCCCTCAGCAGTAAGGAACACGGGCTGAGAATACCAGGACCCTTGGCCCGAAGGATTCATTTCCAGGTGCTGTTGAAAACTGTGACCATTGCTTCACTAATTGTTACCTCACATAGCCCCTCCCCTACACATATCGACAGTAGAGATGCAGGGTTTTTGCCTATTGTCACATGTCGTGTTTTTGGAAGAAGTGAAATACAGTAAAACAACTTTTGAAAAATGTGCATGTGTGTGCTGGCATGCTTGAATGTGGAGATCAGTGGGCAAGCTCAACGCTGGCCTCATCTTGTTTGAGACAGGGTCT
The DNA here is from genome assembly GCF_000001635.26 of Mus musculus. NCBI lineage: Eukaryota > Metazoa > Chordata > Mammalia > Rodentia > Muridae > Mus > Mus musculus. The sequence continues at coordinate 6,225,137 of NC_000070.6, read as the reverse complement.
CTTTGTTGTTCATGGCTATGTAGTCCAGGCTAGCTATGAAGTCCTGTGAGCTTCAGAAATTCTCCATCTTAGCCCTCCAATTGCAGAAGTTGCAAGTGACCTTGTGCAGCTTTAGGTAGGTGAGTTTTAGAGAGAGAGAAACAGTACATTGAACTGGGTGAGTAGTTACCATATCTGCTTACACAGAATATAATCTACAAAATCAAGTTTGGCAACTTCAGCCACACACCGAGCTTAAGCCTGGACTGGACTATATTCACATACATGCATGCATTTATGCACACAAAAGATGGGGGCTCCCAACATACAGCACGGAACTTTGGTATGTAAAGAACTTCAAAGGGAACTGTAAGGTCCAAGAAGCGACCTAAGCTAAGTGTCTGGCTCCTGCCTCACCAGTCCTCCTGATGTGACTTATTAAAACTGGATGTCCTCTTCTTCAAAATGATAAGACTTGAAGTCTTCTCCGGACAGCAAGCAGTCTCCTTTCTCCTTCCAGCTCTGGTTCCAGAGGCCCCTGGATTATGCACGGAGAGTCCCCTGAGCCCTCAGGCCTTGCTATGGCCATTCATTCAATTACAGCTGTCCACTCCTCAAAGGACCTAAGCATAAAGCTTTCCATGGGGCTTGGGTCTTCGTATTTACAGGCAACTGGTACATAAAACATGCAGTGAGCATGCACACACCTTTGCCTTTGGCCTTAGGAGACAGATGTGAGACTTGTGTAGCGGATAACTCCTCGTTCCATCTCCAATTACCCCAAATGGTAGAGCAATGGAAGACAAACCACAGCCATGATGGCGGGATTGCTGACTTCATCATTGCTGATTTCTGGAAGTCAGTTAGCATTTCTCCCATGAAAATCTTGTTTGTTCCTCTCACCTTTCAGTGACCTCAGAATGGCTATATGAAATAATGCATGGAAAAAAGGATTTTAAGTTACTATTATTTGTAGATATATCTCATTTAAAAATCCAATGTCCTTTGTGCTTTTAGCATGAACTGATTTGCATAATTGAGCCATTCAGAATATAATCAATGATAATGTCTAGAGATTCATCCAATTATCAAGCATTTGGCAGCTGAACAGGCTCCAATGTGAGTCTAATTTTATATGTGAAACATTCTTGACAGAGGGCATGTTTGTAATACAGCTTTGTAACCCTCAGTGAGAGCTTATAACAACCAACTACGCTCTGCCTTGTCCATGTTGTTGGCACAGCTCTGACTACACCAGGCTCCTCCCCCTACTCCTTTTAGAATGGAGAACTTACTGTCCCAAGCAAAATTCCCAGGAATCTAAAAGCCTAGGGAAGCCATATTTAGAAGCATATGAAGGGCTTGTGATACAGACCGGTCACAGAGCAAATACCCAGCCAGCACGTACCTGGCTTGAGTTTAATTACCAGTTCTGAAAACAACAGAAAACAGGGCACCCAAAATGCTTTAAATAGGCAGAAAAATGAGTGGAAGTGAAGGCTTCTAAGTTGGAGAACTTCCACGTGTTTGGACATGAACAGAGCAAAGGCAGGAATCAACTATTATTTGCAGAATAAAGAATGAATAACCATGCTTTTCCATATATTTAAATGCCATTATCCAATGAAATCTTAGCTTTCCATAATCACTTATAAAAGTGAAATTGAGACTTACTTGCATATATGAAATAAAAAAGCATAAATAAACTTCTAGAAATGTACATATCTCATTATTTTCAGATAGATTAAGATGGGTTCTCCTTATTAAAAACTACCATTTTAGGAGAAGTGAAAAATAACTTGTGACTTGTCTGGCAGCCCTTTGCAACTGGGTGCAAGCCAAACTTATCTCATAGCCAATATCACCAAGGAATAGGCACAACAACCTGGAGTTGCGTCAGTATGCTGCCGTCTTCCTTACACCAAAACCAGATTAAACAAAAATAAGAACAGGAAGAGCCCCAGATGCCTGGGAGGGAATACAGCTGTGCTAAGAGTGACTTACTTCATGGACTGCACAGACAATGCTTCTTGCTATCAGGAGCTTTAGGGCTGGGTTTTGTCAAGTATAATTAAAATCCATGTATGTAAGTAAAAATGAATCTGTTGAGTTTATTATTTTGGGATATCAAAATGTAGACTTCCACCACATCTTTCTCAAAATAATTCCAAGAACACTGAAACACATGCATGTTTGCGGAGTTTCTTATGTGCTTATAAAGGTTATTTGGAAATCCGTAACTACAGGCCATTTCTGCTGCCTCTGCTTGCGTGGGAGATTGCACAATGGAGTATAGTCAGAGAACAAGAACAATATATCATGAAAGTGAGACATCTTTAGAGGTGCAGCCAATTTAGAGCTGGGCCAAAATCAACAGCTCCTCATGCTGGATTATGCAAGATGTCTGCTGCCCTGTTGTTAAGTCTCTATTATCATTTGCTCTTCTGACGCTTCTTAATCTAAAAGATTATTAAATATATTTTAATGGACACTCAATTTACTAGTTATATTTTCTGAACTGCTCTTTCACATTTTAGGGGCATCGGTAGCCATGTGAAATTAATGAAAAGTGAGTAGATATTATGTTAGCACCGAGGTCTGTATAAAGATACAAACTTATTTCAGACTACATGACCGTGACCTTATGGTTGCTTTTGAGCAAACAAATAGAAACCATTCAGCAGGTTGAAAACTTTCCACTGGATCTGGCTGCGGAGAGCAGAGCTCAGTTCATCAGCAGAACGTTTTAAATAACGGATCACCAAGGAGAACAAAGACAAGGAAGTGCAGATGGAAAATTCCATGGGAACATCACGGTTGCACGTTCCTCTCCTTGAAGGGGAATGTCTGTTGTACAGACCATTTCCCTCTCCCCTGAGTGTACCAGAGGTCAGAGTTACTCTCAGACACAGGACTCTTAGTAGGATCTCCCTTATTGTCACACTTCTGCAATCAGCGCACACAGACAGGGACTCAGAAAACATCTCCTGCTGTTAGTTCCCCAGGAAGGAGTTCCTTGGGTGTTTCCAGCCATTACCAAGGACAGCCACTGGGCACTTTACTTTCACTATGCTACATATGCAACTAGTCCTGGAAATGAACCATGATGACATTTCCAGAATGTATTCTCCTTTCCAAACCCAGTAAAGTTACAAACATTTGCTATTGTCGGTATCAGTTCTTGGTATCTTTCTGAATCTCTGTTTAGAAACATAAATGCATACGTTGTCCAGTGTCCAGAGACTGCTATTTTCGTACTAACTTATCACTTGGCCATTCAGAGCCACTCTTACGTAAAGTACTGGCATGCGACCTAGGGATCCCGTGGACCAAAGTCCCTGCCCTGTCTGAGATGTTGGGGAATGAGAAGTGCTAGCAGACAAGAAGCTAAGTTACTACCATTAGGAGAAGCTCCCGTAAACAGGGTAAGGGGGCTATGGAGACAGAGATGTCACACTGAGGCACGAAAGGAGGCTTCTCTGAGCAAACGGTATTTATTAAGCTAAAATCAGGACAAGCTATTCAATACAGTGACATCATCTATAACACAGCTGTAGAGAATGCTGATCTCAGGAAGGCTTCGGTAAGAAATAAACCCACACATCTCAAAGAGATGTACTCTTTATCAAAACGGAATGGCATACATGCTTAGTATTACAGAATACAAAGAAAGACAGTCTGAGTTGCTATAAAGTACCTATGTGCACAATATTTTAAACACTTCCATATAAATATTTATATGTTTTAAGGGGTATTCCTAGACTCATTATTATGCATTTTTATAAACATGAAAACATGGTTTTGCATACAACTTTATTACATGAATAAAAATAAATACCTCATGCCTTAGAATGTTGAATGTAACATTGTATCCATCTTCAGGAAACAAGAACATTTAAGACTTTCTTACTCTTACAGCTTTAAACCTTAGTACAAATCCCAGGCTACTGAAAGCAGCCCATTTGTCCATTTGCTCTCAACTATGCTCACAATATGATTTTTCAAGTCTACCATTTCCTAAAAATATGTATTATTTATATTTGCCACTTTTAAATTAACACAGATTGGCATATAACACTAAAAATGAGTTATCGTTCTTGACCCTAAAATAAAAGTGGCAAAGTTAGCAAGGAAATAAGACTTTGCCATAGAGTTAAAAATCAAAATAAAATGGGGAAGATTTTTAAAATGAAAAGCACATAAAATAACCCTTTATTACTTTGTTCTGAAAAACACATTCAAAGGTACATTGCGTAGAGGAGGGCACAAAGTCAAAAGGGCGCTTAGTAGTCTCTGAATGTTCCAGTACTCAGACACAGGGCCAAGCTCCTGCAGACTGCAGAGGGAAAGGCAGGACAGCGAAGACTGTTTAACACAGGGCAGTGAGCACTCCCTCATCTTTAGTCTCTTGCCCCCCTTTTTGGTGTGTTGTAAATTAGACAATATCCTAACTTGCCAGGAGAAAAAGGGTTGTGTCGCTAATTTTGTACAAGGTTGTTAAGTCCACCCTACTGTGTTAACTAGACATTTATTTGGTCCTGCAACAAAAGGCAGTGTTACAATACAACCAGTGGTGACTCATTAACTTTCTTCCTTGATGTCCTTCCTTTAAGGAGTTTTCTTTGAAATCAACTGCAGCATACAAGGGAACTCTTAAGGTAGCTGCGGATTACAGTGAGTCTAAGTCTGCTTCATATATAAACAGTTATCTAAAGGAAAAGGGACCACCAAGTCCAAACCTTCTAAAGAGCATCCCCAGGACCCCGGATCTTGGCAATGCGGTCTTTCTTAAGTTTTGTTAAGTTGTAAGACACAGAAGTCATTGTTCTGGACTGTGTAAACACACACACACACACACACACACACGCACACACACTCTTATATATGCACCAGGACTTCTTTTATAAACTCTTTAACTGAAATTACAGATATTTCAGAGTATAAAAACTTCCTTGGCTTTTGGCAATATTGGCCAGATATGCATTATCAACATGGATACAAAATCTTAAGGGGAAACTGAATGTGCCTTATAATCATACATTTTATGCCAATGTTTTCAGAACTACACAGAGGCAAACAGCCAAAAAGTACCTGAAATCTATTTCTGTAGTAGAACAGAAATAGAAAAGGCAAACTCAGCCATATGAATTAAGTCATATGAAAATACTCAAGTTTAACCCAGTCAACCACTTAAGTCAAACCTACACATCATGGCTAATTTGAGAATCATTCAATGAGTTTCAATAAAAACATTATTTGTAAGCAGATATTAAAAACTTTTATTACATCATCATTTAAAACAACTGTCCTCAGACACTTTCCTAACTGCTTATGTGGCCACCTTGTCTTGTGATAGTGATACATTTTAAAAGTTATGGTGCCTAGAGTATATGTGGATTCTCAATAAAGCATACACTGGAGTCGCTGTCAAAGTCCCCGTCATCCATGCAGGCATTCGATTCTTTGTCCTAATGCACACCTCTGTCTTTTGGAAAACAATTGTGCACAAAAACAGCAGCCATCCTTTTTGTATATGCACCTGTAGGCATTCCATATAATGGATAAAAACACTACAAGAAAAATTCAAATTATTTTAAAGGTTTAGAGATTTTTTTTTCCCATTTTAAAAACAGGTAATGCCCATTTGTTTCCAATGATTAAGGTATTTCTCCATTTTTGCTTTTTTTTTTTTTTTGCACATGTATGTTGGGGAGGAGGCAACCCCAGGATTATGTATGCCCATACGTGTGTGTGTGCCTAGAGGGCTGAAGCTGACCACGACTTCCTGATTGTTCTCTAGTTATTGAAGAAGGACCTCTTGCGGAGTCTGGAAGTACCCAATCCAGCCAGTCTAGTTAGCCCCCTGTTCCAGACAGCACCACTTCTGCCTGCCCCGTCCTGAGACTACAGGTGGCCACATAGCTGCTGGGACTGACATGGATTCTGGGCCTGCAGGTTCTGCTCCTCATCCCTGCTCTACCTACTGATTCCATCTCTCTGGCACTACTTTTCCTCCATCTGAAATTATGTGTTTTCCTGTTTTGTTTTGTTTTGAAGGCAGTTTTATACTGTAGCCTAGGCTGGTCTCCAGTGGTCTTTCCTTAGTGGTAGGATCAGGCGTGTGTGCCCACAGCTGGCTTTAGTAATCTTTTGAGCTACAACTGTTACCCACATTGTACTTAACACAGGAAAAGGGGCAGGGCAGAGTCTGTATAGTGAGAGGAAAGATTCTGAAGTGTTTGTTTTCTATATGACTGAGAAAAATTCTCCAGAGATCTTGTTGCAACAGACTCAAGTATTTAAAATCTTAGCTCTCAGATGACACAGGACTTTAATCCTAGCACTCAGGAGGTAGAGGCAGGCAGATCTGAGTTTGAGGTCAGCATGGTCTACCTAATGAATCCCAGACCAGCCAGGGACTATATAGCAAGACCCTGTTTCAAAGACTACAAAGCAAAAATCCCAGCTCATTTCCTTGCAATAACCAGAGAACCCTGGGTCCCTACAGCACATTCCAGCTAACCAGGAAGAAGTGGAGCCTGCTGCTGGGACAATCCCAGAAGGTAGATGTGGCTACAGACTCAGACATTCCATACAGCCACAGTGTGCAGCTGGGCAGGTATGTGACAAACAGAATTTGTATGATGAGTTTAAGACTAAGCTGAATTTTTCAAGTAAACGTTAACCTGTGTTCTCTTTGCTAGTTGTAATAGAGTTTGATAGTAAACAGAAACAGTGTGTGGAGAGGTGATTTATAAAGAGAAAGCAGGGCTTGGTAGAATACTTTGTGTATGTAAACAACTACTAACACTTAAAAAATGACAGCACTGTCAGGACAACCTGATGTATAGAAAGAAATGAGGAGGTGACTGTAAATCTTTAGAGAATGTGAGAGCAGGGGAAGGGCAGAGGAGATGGCTCAGTAGCTAAAGTGCTTGTCTTGTGGGGTGGGTAGGATGGTTGCCTACAATTCCAGCACTCAGAAGACAGAGACAGGAAATCCCTAGGGCAGGCTAGCCAAACTAGGTGCAATGGTGAACTCTGGTTGTAACTGGGAAACCCTGCCTGAATAAGGTGGAAAGAAACTGAGGAAGATGGCCACCATCACATTCAGGCTTGCCCACCCCAACGCACATCTAACAAAAAGGTATGCATATTCAGTCAAAGTTCTCTCTGAGGAGATTATGCATATGACACAGTTCCTTTTTCTCTGAAAAAGTAAAAATTAGAGACGGGATTATTTCTGTTACACAGAAAGATGCTTGGAAGTGTGTCCTACTTAGTGGGCCTAGTCTCCAAGGCTCACAGGAGATCCTGCGGTTTCTTGACAGACCTTTGCTATCTTAGCATGAAGAGTACACAGTACCATAGAAGAAGGAAGAAGCGAGCTGAGTGGCTTCTGTGAAAGGAAGGTGACAGGGACAGCCAAAACTCAGAGGCCTGAGCTGTGCAGCTGCACATCAGCCTGGGGCCTTAGATGGTGAATGGTGTGTCTGGCTGATTCTGTGTTCTTGACACCAGTGACTCCGCTTCCACTGCCTCCTGCCCCTTTACAGGTCAATGTTTATAGCATAGTTTATAATTGTCCTGCCATTAACTTGTGAGCAGACAATTGTACTGTCAAAGCCGCCCCCCCCCCAACACACACACACACACACACACACACACACACACACACACACACACACACTTAATGTAGATAATCTTAATGAGATTTGGGACTTCTGAGTCAATAAAATCCAGGTAAGGTTTTGGAGCTGGAATCAATGTACCAGGCTGGGATACCTGAGCACCTGTGAGTGGGGTGAGTTTATTTGGCAAGTGAATCTTGGAGACGGTGTGGACTCGGGTAAAAATGCATGTCAGTCCCTCCAAAGAGAAGAGCAACTCTGAAGAATGACCAAGGTTACTATAAAGTTCACACTCGGCAGTGCCAACGACTTGCCCTGTGCTCCTTCCTATCCTATCATTGTCACAGAGCCGCAATGCTGGCTGTTGATGATGGAGAGCACCACGGGGAAGGGGCACAGTGGTCTCTGGAGGCTGAGCAGCCAGGGCGGAATTCTCTGGAGCCACCATGCAATCCCACCAACACCTAGATGCTAGCAGAGAAACGTGTTCACTTTCCACTTACATAGTTCTAAACCGGTGCTACTTCAGTCACAAATTCTGTACTTTCTTATATCAACAACAGGAAATGACAGAGAAATGGTGACCACGGATAGGAGGAGCTCAGGGGGCAAACAAGTGTTTCTGTCAGTTTTGATATTTCCCAAGCTATCCAAGAAGTGCCTGGACTAGGGAAACACAAACATCTTGCTGGTAATTTTCACTTCAGTCTCTCAGACTGAGTTCCTACACTGAGGAACAGACTATGTGTTGGACACCTCCAACGGTGTTTGTGTGTGTAACAGAGTCCCTATAAAAATGCTGAATGAGTGAACAACTGTGATCCAGACAGGCTCTGGAAAGGACGATAATTTCTTGATGCTAAAGTGCTGTTTATCACATCTTACCAAGAGCTGATGACTTTTTTATCTATTAAAATTCAGTTTATGACAGTTGTAATTTTATAAAACACAAGGACAAAATATATTTTGTGGTACTAGCATGGTTTAAACAATATGCAAAAAGAATATGCAAAATCTTAATTGTTGTATGAACAAACAATTTCAAAATCAGGGGAGACACTATGGCATATATTACAGAGAAGGATCCTTTCTGGCTACTGGTCACTGCTACATTAAGAAACTTGAGTGCAAATTTTATCAAATACACTTACCAAAAAGGGGTTCTGTTCATTTCATCTGAAAATGTTATTACATTTAGCACTGAGCATGTAATAAGTTGACTGATCTAAACATTTATAAGCTATCAATACAAGCCAGCCCTACAACTAAGAATTCAAACATCAAGATCTATCCTTAGTCTAAATTTATCTAGACAAAGACTGAAAGACAGAATAACAGGAAAACCAGAATTTCTGAATAATAAAAATAATCTGGTTGTTTTATGCTGGAAGTACTTTACTAATACACACAACATTACCTATTCCTATATGCCACTACACGGGTTGGAGCAATACTATTTTAGCTGTTGGAGTATCACAGTGTTAAGAATGTCCGCTTCTTGTAGTGTCACGGTTTCATCTGTTAGTTCTTTACTTGGAAATGAAGTCACAAGAATAAAGTCAGTAGTCGCAAATTCAGGACGTGACCGTACTATAAAGTCTCGTACATCCAGAATCCTGAAGGAAGAAGGAAAATGGCTTATTGTAGAAAAGGGACATTTTTAGTGAAAACCATTCTCACACTAAAATATACATTATTTTGATGGGAAAGTTTATCAGATTTTAAAAGAAAAATAACTTTGGAGTATACATTTATAATGAAACAAAACAATCTTGAAGTGAATTGTGTATAAAATAGTGTTAAAAATATTGCTATACTATATTAAAAGTATAAGTCTGTTTTCAGAGTAAGAACTGTTAGCAGCCTAAGTGTCTAAGTCATCTGTGGACCCCGGTCAGTCTAACACTATCAAAAGGCTTTTACATGCACCCATCCATACATATAAAAGCTATGTGAGGTACAAATCTGTAATTCCACCTCTTGGAAGAGTAAGTCAAGATCACTGAGTTTGAGGCTAGCCTAGGCTACACAGTCACACAGTGAAATTCTATCATTAAAAATAGTAACAAAAAAGAATTTTAAAAATCACTCTCACATATACTTAGTGACTTAACTAAGACTATAAATGCACACTAGGGTTTTATAAGGACTCTTATGTATAGGGAAATATTTATACTCAAATGAGTATCAAAGAGACAATGGAGCAGTGTATTAGAGATTCTGTACCAACAAAATAAACTGCTTATGCCATGCATTTCCATTATGTTGTTGCTATACAGAAAGGTCTGATCAGATGTCCTAACCCTCTTGAGATAATTGCTTGTCATGTAGTTCATGCTTACTTCAAACTTGTATTGTTTTCAGTTTCCAAATGATGGGCTGACAGGTGAATACAACTGTGCCTCGCTGACAGCGACCAACATTTTAACTGAGAAAGTCCCAATAGGATCTTAGCTTAAATCTGAGTTCATTTGGCTCAGTTTTAGTCAGAATGCAAAACTACTGCTTTTACCTTTGCATTCTCTGAACTTGGACAAATTGGATAGTTTACAAAGATTATGGCCATTTATTTAATTTACTGTAGGTATTTGCTATCCTTTTAAACATTCTTCTGTCAAAAGCTTACTTTAAATTGTAATACCTTCATCTATTCAATATGCTTTGTGCGCTGTCCTGTGGATGAAACAGAAGAGAACACAAAGACCTCCAGCTGGCAGAGCCGCTTACCGGTGTGTGCTATTGAATCTCTGTACGAGACGACTTCCATCTGCCAACCTGATCTGAATTTTTGTGGTGGGCATTGAATCATCAATAAGAACAGCTGCATTCAGTATTGATTTATCCTCTTCTTCTGGGGAGGAAGGAGTACTGACGATTTCAGGTGTAAGGCTAAGAAAGAAGAGTTTATTAATTTGAGCGAACTGAGTATGTAGGCTACAGGACACTCTCAAGGAGGCAAAGCCTCAGCTCTCCAGTCAACTGTGCTGGGATCCCTCAGAGGACTTCCAAACAAGCAAGACACAGCCTCCTTCCAGCTTACTACTGCCTTCGGCTTCTTTAATTATATTAAAATTAGTCTGGAGCTTATGATTCCCACTTACTAGTCCTAGACCTCTTAGAAGACTAGCTGCAATTCTTCAACTTCATCTCTTGAGTTTTCCTCACACTGTTGACCATACAGTTTGGAGAGAAATCAGAAATCTGAGAGTTAATATCAGCATGCCCAGGAGCATAAAGAAAGCAGATTTCAAATACCAAGTAGTGGAGTTTTTACAGCTTTGTTTATTCTCTCAAATACTAAGATTTCAGGGTCCCCCATGTATTTTACTTTATACAGCTCCTGCGATGAGCACTAGGCATCGACTCTTACTCTTATTCAAAGTCTCTCCCAAACAATTATCTGATAGTAAAGTTAGCTGGTCGTTACTGCCAACACTTGCCCCTTTCACACTTCCAGATTTAGAACCAATTTGAGAAAACATGTGATAAAATAAACAAAAGGAGAAAACAGCAAATTCCTAAATACTTAAGGAAATTCTTCAAGTTCCAAACTGAAGACTTAAACAGTTGCACTGTCATACTACTGCCCAGGGGGGAGAGATGGAGATCACAAAAGAGGTACAAGATGACACAGGATGCCTTTCTCACCAATAACCACGCACACACACATCATCTCCCTCACTTGTCCTGTGTGACCCTGACAAGTGAGCCATCCCCACTGGCCCAAGTCCATCTGGTGAGAGACAACCGCTGTTCAGATTAGCTTCATCAGGCACAAAGGCACTTCTACTCTACCTAAAGGTGGGACCTACTGAGAAATGAGAAAGCTGATGTAGCTCTTTTCTATGATATAAAGCTACTTCATAATGCTGTTTCCATCATCTAAAATTTCGCTTGGAAAAAAATTTTGAGCAGATGAGCTTTTTCTTTTTTTCCTTTCTTTTTTTTTTTTCCGAGACAGGGTTTCTCTGTATAGCCCTGGCTGTCTTGGAACTCACTCTGTAGACCAGGCTGGCCTCAAACTAAGAACTCTGCCTGCATCTGCCTCCTGAGTGCTGGAATTAAAGGCGTGCGCCACCACGCCTGGCTAAGCTTTTTCTGAAACAAAAATGAAGTACAAAGCAGGGGAAATCTAGGTAGAAAGCACCTGGATGTGTCTCCTTGTAAGAAGCAGGTGTGCGAAAATGAATTATTTACAAACTGAAATGGATGAACTTTCAGAATAGGTAGGGCACCATGACAGTGGAAAGCTCTGAGGCAAAGGCAGACCAGAACTGTGTTCAATGCCAAGTTCAGCACTGGTAAGCAGGCATTGAGGTTATGTGGCTAAATTCAGTGTTCATTTTCAGAGCCACTTTTATTTGCTGTTGAAGGCTTTCGAGGCCGTGACTCATCCTGTATCTCCGGACGGCCTTGAACTGATCCTTCTGCTGCAACCCATTACTACAGGGATGACACCCGTGGACAGCAAACTTCCCCCTTATTCAACCACCACACTACAGTGGTAGTTATTTAAAAAGATTTGTTTTTATGTGTACAAGTGTTTTGCCTACATTTATGTGTATGCACTATGAGAAAGCCAAGGAAGCCATTAGTTCTTTTGAATCTGAATTTATAGATGGCTGTCATCTCTCCCACATGGGTGCTGAGAACCAAACCAGGTCATCTGTAAAAACAGCACATACTCTTAACCACTGAGCCATCCCTGCAGCCCTACAGTGACATTTTCATATACAGTTTTTGTTTTAAGGTTAATTAAAAACTATTTTAAAGAGAAAAATTAAGACATACATAAATTCTGCTAGAAAGGCAGGAAGAAAGGTTTTGGGCTAGGAGTCCTGTCTTAGTCAGGGTTTCTATTCCTGAACAAACATCATGACCAAGAAGCAATTTAGGGAGGAAAGGGTTTATTCAGCTTACTGTTCCACATCGCTGTTTATCACCAAGGAAGTCAGGACTGGAACTCAAGCAGATCAGGAAGCAGGAGCTGATGCAGAGGCCATGGAGGGATGTTCTTTACTGGATTGCTTCCCCTGGCTTGCTCAGCCTGCTCTCTTATAGAACCAAGACTACCAGCCCAGAGATGGTCCCACCCACAAGGGCCTTTCCCCCTTGATCACTAATTGAGAAAATGCCTTACAGTTGGATCTCATGGAGGCTTTTCCTCAACTGAAGCTCCTTTCTCTGTGATAACTCCAGTTGTGTCAAGTTGACACAAAACTAGCCAGTACAAGTCCTTTGGACAGTTTGAAACTTAAGGACTAACCAGGAATCTGGAAGTAACATGAAAACAATTATTATCAGGCTGAGAAATTCTTTGAAGCCCAAGCAACGGAATGTGCTTAAGCATGTCATGTGGGACTAGAACTGGGGCTGAGGGAAGGAAGCAGGGAGCATCGGGGCTCAGCCATGTAGGGTCCAGGAGGGTTCACACTAAGCAGTCCCAGCTGCAGGAGGCAGAAGGTCTGATGACTGGAGGCTTCAAGGGCTGTAGCGGGAAGCAAGGCTGGCCAGAGGTGCTGCTCAGTGTTAGGGAAGAGCATCCCTGAGGACTAGGGACCAGGGCAGAGCTCAACCTCAGTCAAAGACTATGCGGAAAGCAGAATCTTCTCTACGCAGCTTGCAAATGGACAGAGAATGCCTTTAGAAGCAGAGATCGCTATCCACGTTTCATCATTCATCATCGAACCCATGGAGAAGGCCACCTCTAGTCTTCCTGCCAACAAAAGACTCCAGCTCAACTCAGGTTATCCTGCCATTTGTCTCTCATGATTTCGTTATTTCTCTTATATAACTGGGTAACATTTTTATTCTGTGATTACTCCATAATTACGTGTGTATCACAAAACATGGCTAGCTTCCATCTGTATTGTCTTTGAATAGACTATAGGAAAGTGGATTCTTCTCTTCTAGATATTTGTGTTAAGTGGCTGACTGGCTCTCTTGGAAAATGATAATTATTAAGCGTCTATCTTAACAGTTCTTTTATTCTTTTCTTTTTTAAAATTAGATATTTTCTTTATTTACATTTCAAATGTTATCCCTTCCTGGTTGGTCCCCACCCCCACTCCTGGAATCCTCCTAGCTAATCCCCCACCCCCTCCTTCTATGAGGGTGTTCCCCCACCCACTGCCTCCCTATCCTGGCATTCCCCTACACTGGGATATCTAGCCTTCACAGGACCAAGGGCCTCTCCTCCCATTGATGCTGGACAAGGTCACCCTCTGCTACATATGTGGTTGGAGCCATGGGTCCCTCCATGTGTATTTTTTGATTGGTGGTTTAGTCCCTGGGAGCTCTTGGGGGGGGGGGGGGAGGGTCTGGTTGATTGATGTTGTTGTTCTTCCTATGGGGTTGCAAACCCCTTCAGCTCCTTCAGTCCTTTCTCTAACTCCTCCACTGGGGACCCTGTGCACAGTCCAATGGTTGGCTGCAAGCATCCTCGCCTGTTATTTGTCAGGCTCTAGTAGAGCCTCTCATTAGACAGCTACATCAGGCTTCTGTCAGCAAGCACTTCCTGGCATCCACAGCAGTGTCTGTATCTGGTGACTGTGTATGGGATGGATCCCCAGGTGGGGCAGTCTCTGGATGGCCTTTCCTTCAGTCTCTGCTCCACACTTTGTCTCCGTATTTGCTCCCCTGAGTATTTTGTTCCCCTTTCTACTTCATTGTGTAAATGTACCACATTTTCTGTATCCATTCCTCTGTTGAGGGACATCTGGGTTCTTTCCAGCTTCTGGCTATTATAAATAAGGCTGCAATGAACATAGTGGAACATGTGTCCTTCTTACCGGTTTGAACATCTTCTGGATATATGCCCAGGATATTCCCCATTTTTTAATAGGGTTATTTGGTTCTCTGGAGTCTTAACTTCTTGAGTTCTTTGGATATTAGCCCTCTATCAGATGTAGGGTTTGTAAAGATCATTTCCAAATCTGTTTGTTGCTGTGTTGTCCTATTGACAGTGTCCTTTGCCTTTCAGAAGCTTTGCAAATTTATGAGGTCCCATCTGTCTATTGTTGATCTTAGAGCATAAGCCATTGGTGTTGTGTTCAGAAATTTGTCCCTGAGCCCATGTGTTTGAGGCTCTTCCCCACTTTCTCTTCTATTAGTTTCAGTGTATCTGGTTTTATGTGGAGGTCCTTGATCCACTTGGACTTGAGTTTTGTACACGGAAATCATCTGACTTTTGACAAAGGAGCTAAAATCATCCAGTGGAAAAAAGACAGCATTTTCAACAATTGGTACTGATTCAACTGGTGGTCAGCATGTAGAAGAATACATTTCTCTCTCTCTCTTTCCATAGTTTTGGTGCCAGGGATCAAACCTTATACAGTTCTCAATCTAAATGTTCATTGTAAAGTGCTATGTATAATTCTTCACTTTATTAAATGTAATAATTAATATGAGTTTATGAGTAGAGTACATTAATATTCTAGTGTTAATTTTCTGTATAGTAAACCTGAACAAACTTCATTTTCCATTTTGAAGTAAGGTCAGGCTCTAGCCCAGGCCAGCAAGAGCAGGTATACAGCTGGGCCTGGTCACAGCCTGGCAAGAGGCTCTGTTCTTCCTGCCTCTAGTGCTTGGACTGCAGGTGTAGAGAGCAGCAGGCTAGGTTGGTAATGGTGGAGAAGGAACTTAAGGTTCCTTAATAAGTCACAGAAAACTACCAACTAAAGTCTGCTGCTCCTGCTGCAGCACCTCAGGGTTTACTCATACAGATACAGCCACTTAAAAGTGTGAGGTAAAGATACATCAACTGCGTCCTCCAGTCAGCAGTGCCTTCTACAGTTTCTCTTCTGAAGCCATAAGACTGGAAGCAGAAATGAAACTGTGCGCGCATGCGCACACACACACACACACACACACACACACACACACACACACACACAGAGGAAAAAAACCCTGAAACTGGAGAACAAAGGGGACTAGTGAAGAGGGGGGCAGTGTGTGCAGGGGTGATACGCTCAAAGCAGTATTCATTATATACTTACAGGAAAATGGCATTATGTAACCCTACATACCAAAACTGAAGCAGAGTACATGGCACAGAAGTTAGAAGCACACGCCCCAGAGTGCGTGGTTGGAACCACCACTAGTGCTAGTTCTAAAAATTCTTTAGCTCCATCATTCCGTGTGAAAATTACTGTCATTTCAAAATGGAGTAATAAGTTGCCACATATTAATTTAAATTTTCATGAATTTAAAAATTTGCTTTTCATCATGTGTGTGTGCCTATGTGGCTATGTGTACACACGTATAGACACCCATGGATGACTGGAACTGCATGCGTTACAGGTAGCTGTGAACTGCATGCCATGGGCATGGGGAACCAACGTCAGGCCCTCTGTAAGAGCAGTGTGTGTTTAAAGAGCTGTTAACAAGAGACCTTAACGTATGCGAGAAGTACTGACCTCTGGGTACTGGCTACTAGTACTATGCGGGCTGTACGCCCACTTACAGCAGCAAAGTCGTCATAACTCAGAATGCAGTTTTTACTTTACAAGCTATTTTGATTTCTTATTTTCTAAGAAATGTCATTTGGAGCAAAGAAGTGGTTTTCTCACTAGAGGAATTTTACCTTCCAAGTTTTTGCCCTTCTCCACTAAAAGCCTTGAATCGCAACCTGGGTTTTATGTACTCTTGGTCTTGATGATCCTCCATATCCAGGTTCACTTGGGCGCCATGGACCAGTCGCTGAAGCTCCAGGGGAGTCTCTCTGCAAAGGAGAGAAGGAAGGCTTCAGTTAAGAGTCCACAGAGATAAGAATAATTACATCATGAGCTACATGCTAACATAAAATGCTTCATGGTGATTTTGGGGTTCACATAGATTTTGTCACACTTTTCTAACTTTGAGAACATATTTGTCTGAGTGTTTTCTTTGTTTGTCTATGCATACCTGGTGTCCCTGAGGGATAAAGCTCCTGGGACTGGAGTTACAGATGGCCATAAAGCACCCACCATGGGAATCCAGGAACGAACTGGATCTCATGATGGCATGTGCATACACACATGTCATCTGCATACTCACACGTCATCTGCATACACACACGTCATCTGCAGACACACACGTCATCTGCATACACACATGTTCCTCCTGATGTCTCTCCCCCAACACGCTCCTCTCTGCCCTTCTGTTCTTTACTGCCACAGACAGCCTCCCTTCTCTCATCTCACGTGTACTGGTCAAGCTCTCTTTTTCCGACTTTAATAATCTCTTCTTCCCTTTCACCACCCCCTTTCTAGATTCTATATACTTATATGTAGACATAAACATTTATATATCTACTCATATATATAAAATCTTAAATCTAGATGATGCATATGAGAAAAAACACAGGGTAAGTGAGCCTGGCTGATATTACCTAACAGTTCACAGAATTTACCATACTTCCTTAATACATCCATCTGCTAATGAACACCTAAGCTGGTCCAATCTCTGGGCTATTGTGAATGGTGAATCAATAAACATGGCTGTACAAGTATTTCTATGGTATGTTGCCTTAGAGTTCTTTAGGAAAATGTGTAGCTACATAGATTCACATACCCACCATCAGTGGGTAAGTAAGGGTTCTTCATTTTTTCACATCTTTGCACTCATCACAGTGAAAAGGTTCTACATTGTAAAGACATCTTGTCTTATACAAGGACTTGTCATGGGCACATAGAATCTCCATACCTGGCTGCAAATAGCTATTTCTAACTCTATCCTAGAGGGAACTAGAAACTGACAAAGGTATTTTTGATTATCAGGTAACAGGTAAAACCCACGATTCTTCAGTGTCCAGGGCAGAGGCTGTGGAACCCAGGGCTATGGAAGACTGGTCTTACCCACCAAGGACAGCATCCCAGCTACAGCAACCAGAATGTGCCTGAGATTCCCACGGGGAACAACTCTTCTCCTTATAACGTCGGAGCCTAAGTCTATTCCGTCATACAAATAAGTAGACGCACTGCGCACTTTAGGAGGTTTCATTTTATTTTTTAATACTTTGCAATTCCAGGAATATGTCTATCGTTTAATCTACCAAGTCCTAGAATGAGTACCGCTAACAGTAATTAAGCTGAAAATTCCATACACCTCATTACGGTAATTTTCTGCTTGTTACATTTACAGAAAAAGGGCTAGATTGATGAATCAGGTATATGTATCTTAGAATATGAATTTATATTAAAGAAATAATGCAGATATCACTGCTAGACATTTTTGACTTACAGAGTTACTTCTCTCTATTTAATATATGTAAGGTAGGATGTATCTGGAGAAGTGATGTGTATAGCAGATTATACTCCCTAATACTTGCTCTTGAAGACCAGTAAAGACAGTATACCAGAGAGAACCTCAAACAGATATTCTTCCCAGAAAGGAGACTTTGCTCACTGTTTGCACGTGATATTATGTAAGCCCAATGAATGTCCTACTTGCCTGAAAATTAACTCTAGCAAATAATTACCATTTTCTTCTATTACCTTGAAGCTAGAGCGTGAGTTTGAACAATGTTGGTTTTCATGTATTACTCGAATATTTCCACTGCCCTGTTACTCTTAGTTTTCAACTGTACACTGTCTTAACTGCTATATCCAAGTACATGCCACCAATGACTTCAGCACTCCATTGATAGCATTTTGTGCCTTTGTTTGGTATCCTTACAGTATCTATGTAAATTTAAGTTAAAAATTAGATTTACACACTCACTTTCTACAATGTCTTTCTTTCAGAGTTCCTTTGTTTCAAAGGATTTTATCCCTAGCCCATTTTAGCCACTCTCCTTGGGCATGTTTCATTAAAGGGGCTCTCCCTTCTGTTTCTTTAAGGAATGCTGGAGTCTTGGTTTGTGCTGAAAGAGATAAGGAGGCAAGGAATAAAGGGTGTGGTGCCCCCAGGGAGACCCAACCCAGCTAACCCTGACACTTGTGAAAAGAAAAGGCCTAAGGAATTATCTGTTCCTAAAGAGCTTATGCCAAAGTAATTCCAGGAGGGGCCACGGTTCTACCCCAAGCAGGCAGATTTTGAGAGCTCTGGCCATAGGGTGCTGGGTTTACAGTACAAAGGATACAGGAATAAAGGGGTTATGAAAAGCTGCTGTGGAAAGGTGAGAGGCAGGGGATTCCCTCAATGCAGACCCAGAGAGGATACTACATGAAACTATGAAATGATACTTGGGTTATTTTATTTTAGAGATCCCAAGATGTTGGAGATGATAGAACCAAGGAATATCTGTCAAAGAGTATTATCTATACAGGAAGAGGAACCAAGGTGAGGGGGAGAGAGGGGGAGAGAGGGGAGGGGAGAGAGAGAGAGAGAGAGAGAGAGAGAGAGAGACAGAGAGAGAGAGAGAGAGAGAGAGAGCAAGCGCTGTAGTCAACAAAGCTGGAAGGAGATGGACTTGTAAAAAGCCATCCAAGCCATCTGATGTCAGACGCAGGAGTACAGACAGGATTTGGAGTTTGCCCTGCTGGGTTCTGGTCTTGGTTTGGTACAGTACTTTCTCACTATGTTCTGATGCCTCCTTTTTAAAATGGTCACCTGTGTCCTGTACTATTGTAGGTGAGAAGTATATAATTTGCTTTTGCTTTTGATTTTACAGAGTTACAATTAGGAGATTTCCTTGCGTCTCAGAAGACACTTGAAACTTTGAAACAGTGCTGAGACTGCTAAAGACTATCAAGACTTTTAGTTGTACTAAATGCATTTTGCATTATCATAAGGCTACAAGTCTATGGGAGCCAGGGAGTAGAATTGGGTGGTTTTGAGTAAGAATAGCTTCCACTGGCACATATATTTGAGTACTGGCCACCGTCCATAGTTGGTGGAACTACTTGGGAAGGCTTTGGAGGAGCTGTGTCACTGGGGGGTGGGCTTTGAGGTTTTATAGCCCACATCACTTCTGGTTGGCTCTGTCTCTGTCTGCTTCATGACTGCTGCTCAGATGTGAGTTCTCAGCCACTGCTTGAGTGCTATGCCTACCTGCCTACAGCCCTAATAATCATGGCCCCACCCTCTGGTGAAACAGTATGCCCTCATTAAATGCTTTTTTTTTTAAAATAAGTTACCTTAGTCATGGTGCGTTGTCATGGCACCCAGTCAACAGGAAGCAGGGCAGAAGCTTAATAGCTAGCTAGGTAGGCTGGCATTCAACTTAGTGATTTATTATATTAAGATACTTCTTAGAGGGTGTTGGAAAGATAGCGTAGTGGTTAAAAGCACTAACATCTCTTCCAGACGTTCTGAGTTCAACTCCCAGCAGCTACATGGTGGCTCACAACTATCTGTAATAGGATCTGATGCCTTCTCCTGACGTGTCTAAAGAGAGCGACAGTGTACTCACAAACATAAAATAAATAAATCTTTTTTAAAAAAGGTATTTCTTGGAGCAAAGCCTATAGTGTCATCATAGTTAAAAGAGATTCAATCATCTAATGTCCTTTCTCCACAAAGCTCCATCTCCCCCAAGTCACTTAAGTAATATGTCATAGAAATTAATTCTTGAAAGCTAGTAGTATATACGGAACAGTGATAAAAAAGGCATAGTTCTGGGGAGAGAAGCTATTTTGTCCAACTGTTGCCACCCAAGCATGGCAGCCTGAGCTCAACCTCTAGAAGAGAAACAAAAAGGCTAGATGTGGTGGTATGCACTTGCACCCCAGCTCTGGGGTCAGGGACCCAGGAGCTCAGCGACCGGTCAGCCT
Source organism: Mus musculus (assembly GCF_000001635.26). NCBI lineage: Eukaryota > Metazoa > Chordata > Mammalia > Rodentia > Muridae > Mus > Mus musculus. Next base: position 6,204,832 of record NC_000070.6, on the reverse strand, counting down.
GGCCTATTTGGCGAATTCTCAGCAAGTGAGAAAACCACTGAGGCTGACCTATCATCCCCACATGCACTTGCACACACATACAGGCGCAGGAACATGCATGCACATACCCAAAACAGCTCCATTCAACATGATAAACAGAACACAAATAGTTCGTCTTACCCTCTCTTAACAGATTCCAAAAACTGAGCATTTGTTGGGTCACTGTAAGGCCTCAATTCTCCATCGTCTAAACTGAAACCATTGCGCCACAGCTTCAGTAAAACCTGAACCTTTGGAGATTAAAAAAAAAAAAAAAGAAAGAAAAGAAATTCATCTCTAAATAATTTTACGTTTCAATGAGGTATCTCCCAAATTACTATCTGATAAATTTATCTTAAAATATAAAGATATTTGCTTTACTCGAAGCTAACCTTGTGTCTTCATGTGTTTACTTAGTGGGTTTATTTTTAGCTTAAAGCTCTGATAATAGCTGCAAATATCGAAGGCCCACAGATGGAGCCTGGCCTCTGTGCATCACTCACACAGTGAGAAACACACAAACAGTGAGAAGTCAGCCTCTGCTTGGCACCTGTGACTTAGTCCCCTCATCCACACCCAAACTCTCCTTAGCTCCACAGCTTAAACAGCCAGGCCAAGGCGCAAGGCAGACCTTCTAAAAAGCTAAAAAATGTATCATTTTAACATTCCAAAGTCAACAGAAATAATGGTTTCATATGTTTTTTTTTAACTGAATTTGTTTTGCATTTTGAAGGTATACAATTTAAAAGGAAAATTATAAGAATTACATTCCTTCCACAAACAGTTATACATCTCTAAATGTAAGACATAGCAGATAGAAACACTGAAGTTGGAAGCACACAGGTTCTTTAACCCACAAGAGAGACTATATTTATAGTGTCAACTGTTAATTCAGAAAGGGGGAAAAATAGAAACTAGAGGCAAATGCTTAAACATTTTAGTGACTGTACCTACATCTTGGAGCTGATTTTCCCCATAGATATACTCTGATCGCTTGTAGAAGGAATTCCCCAATCTGTATCCTCCACCTGTAAATGACTAAAACACATACAATAAATGGATATAAATGGGCTAAGAGTTCTCCATGGCTTACACTCAAAATGTTATTCTTATACTTGATAGACTAAACAAATAATGATTGGCCAGACTCAAATTGACTAGGAAAATATATTGGGATGAAGACCTTAAGTTATAAAGAAGTGTGAGAAGTTAAATGTCTTTTCATAAAAACATCAGTAACTCAAAATATGAAATAACTTAGTTTGATTATCAGAAGCCACATGGTAAAAGGGCAGAACTGACTCTTGCAAGTTGTCTTCTGCCTGCCACACGTGGGTTGTGGATAAGTGCATACATGAAAACATAGATGCAAATAAATAATTGTTACAACAAAAAATTCTATATGTATTTAATAGGCTTTTAAAAAATTTTAATGTTTTTAATTAAAATATAAATTATATCACTTCCCCCTCTAGGCCCTCCCACATTCCCCCCCATTCTCAAGTTGATAACCTTTTATTATTATTATTACATGCATACATTGTTACATAATATATATGTGTATGCAAATATATACACACACACACACATACACACACACAGAATCTTTTTGTTGTTGGCATGTATATAGTTTCAAGGCTAATCACTGTATTGGACAATCAATAAAGGGTTCATCCCTGAGAGAGGTTAATTCCCTTCTCCCAACAGTCCTTAGCTGCTTGTAGTTCTTAGGAGTATGACTCCATAAAATATCCCCTTCCATGTAAATGTGCCCATTGAAACTGCCATTGCTCCAGTCTTGTTTAAGCAGGGCATTTCTAGAAGAGACTGTTTCACAGCAGCCTTCCTGGTATTCTGGCTCTTACAATCTCCCACCCCCCTCTACCTTGATACTCCCTGAACTGTGCTGGAGCTGTGATGCAGATGTTGGGGTTGGGCTCGCCATGTCATACTGATCTCACAATTTGTGCCCATTTGTTTTCTGTGATGGCCTTCACTTTAAGCTGTTTTCTATGTAAGTCAGCTGTAGTCACAATTTAATCTTATAGCAAATTGGCTATGATCACACAGGATAATTTGAGGAGAAATGGCTATTCTTTTAATTACCATTTATATCACAAATGTACTTTTAATTATAACCTTACTTTATTTTACATACTAAATCAAATCCATACTTTTCAAACAGAATTGGAGAACTTAGAGATATTAAAATGGCCTCAAGGCTTGACAGAAGTTGTCCAGCTGCTCCCAAATAAAGACTACAAGTCAGGTCTCACAGAGAACAGCCAATCTCAACAGTGGGTACCAAAATGATTAGGAAGGCTGTGCCTCTTAACTTCCCAGAAACAATGTAGTTTTAAGACAGTACTGACCTTAGTTTTGTCTTCCCTTGAAGATCTTGTGGCTTCGTTTAGAGGGACAGCTCCATGTTCCCTTGCCTCTTTGAAAAGTTCATTCACAATTTTCCCAGTTGGAGGTTGAACTATATGTAATCCATCATATTTGTGATCACCTGAATAAAGCCTTTAAACATCAGAGATCATAAATAAAAACTCACAACAGACAAACTATTTTAAAATAAGAAGCTACATAGTCTTATGAAATAACTTACATTTACAAAGAAGTACACCTGAGTTCTTCAGATGTGACCTTAAAATGGAACTCAGGCAAAAATCCAATGGGATAATTTGTATCCCTTCTGAGTTTGTGGCGATTCTGACAATTTTAGCAACATAGTAACAGGGTCCTTGCCTCCTCCCTTCACCCTGGTGACTGCCTATGAAGTTCTGTTCTCACAGACCACACTCTTCTGCTGTGGGGAAACACTCAACTCTGGGAGGCTATCCACCAGCCACATATGATTACAAACGAAGCTTTCTTCTTTGGAAATTCTTGAATTTAAAAAAGTCCTCGAATTAAGAGATTTTTTTAAATTAAAAATTGCATTATAATTCCCAGTGTAAATAATTTCATATATTCTCTGTCAGATCTACCCTGACTCTCACTTAAGTGCTCCAAAACATAAATTTTCAGTCACCTAAGATTAATATTCTTACGCCTTTAATCCCAGCACTTGGGAGGCAGAGGCGGACAGATTTCTGAGTTCGAGGCCAGCCTGGTCTACAGAGTGAGTTCCAGGACAGCCAGGGCTATACAGAGAAACCCTGTCTCGAAAAACCAAAAAAAAAAAAAAAAAAAAAAAAAAAGATTAATATTCTTTCTAGATTACTGTTTCTGTCCAGGATACTGACAAAATTTATTCAATGAAGAAACACAGAGAGACTTCCAGTATAGGGTGCAGAGTTCAGGTTTTGTTTTCCCATACGTTCTACTCCAATTCCCAATTCCCACTAACTCACACAGCAATAGTGGAAACTGTAACAGCCCTGCAGGAGGAGCAGAGGTACTCTTCAAGGTTTTCTCCTAAACTGACAAGTGACACAGGGAAATTGGCAATTCTCAGCTCCTGCAACTGCAAGACAATCCACGTGGACACAATGTGAACACCAGCAGAATCTCACTACTGCTGTGGGTGGGGCTGCCATCTTGCCAATGTCACTGACTACACTAGACCCCACCAGGCTTTCCTCCCATGCTTCTACTGTATACTTGGGGAGAGGGAGTGCAGGGGAGAAACAGCTTGCCTGTCCATCCCTGAGATAAGCAGTGTTGGAGAGGTGGGATTGGACAGTGCACGGCCTCAGGCAATTGTAAACAGAAAAGCAGAGCTAAGCCTCCTGCTATGCTTGCCCCCCATTATAGCTTCTTCTCCTCCTGCCTCTGTCTGCAAGCTGGCAAAGTAACTGATCCTGCCCCTCTGTTTTGGTGAGGAAGGCCTGAGAAAACTGAGCATAGGAACCAATTTAGCCGTTATGGCCTCCCCTACGATCATGCAAGCAAGCACTGTATTTTATTCAAGCAGTGTCTTTATTTGACCTTTTATATTCAGGTCCACAATTTGATGGCTACATATAGCATAAGGGAGAGGACAACACTAATTTCTTCCTTTTGTTGCATATTTGTAACAAAATTCTCCTTGTTACTCTGCAGTGGCATCTTTGTCACAAGTCAAACAGCCATCTCCATAGGTCTAAGACTGAATTTGGATCTTGGCTTACTGGTCAGTCTCCATCATTCCTCTGAAGTTTTGGTACGTCTTCATAGTCAGTACTTTAAATCCTGACCTTGGGTTCTTCATGAATTCTCCAGCCATTCTTGTGCAGACAGGCACCAACAGTATTTACAACTGGTGCAATAAACATGTTCCAGTTTCTTCTCCTCATTTCATATCTGAACATGTCCTTCTCTGACTTTCTCAAGAGCAAAACTGTTTCTCTGTGTAGTGGATTCCAGCTGTGATTTGGTTTTACTATATTTCCTTTCTTCATTTTCCACAATAAGATGGTGATGCCGTTGCCGTCTATTCTCCTCTTATTTGATCAACAAAATATTTATCCTCTCAGATTGCAACTTCTGCTAGCATAACTTGAAAGTATGATTCAAACTTTTGATTTTCTAGCCTTAGTCATACAAGCACTGACATTACAAGCATACAGCATCATGCTTAGCACTTCCTTACTTTGTTTGACTGGTTGCTTGGGGCAGGCATGAGACAGGGTCTCATGTACGTGAGTACTCGAGTCTGGTTTTGAACTTAGTGCATAGCTGACCCTGACCTTCAGCTCCTGATCTTCCTGCATTTACCTTCCAAGTGTTACAAGTAGAGACATGTGCCACCATGCCTGCTCTTCCCCTTTAACTTATTGATATTTAAAAGTTTGTAAAGACCTAAACAAACAAACAAACAAACAAACAAAAACTGAAAACCTAAAACCAAAGCACCTATTCAATAATTCTGCATGACTGAAGCCCATTAACACCAAGGTTAGCCATGTTCCATGCTGAATCCCTCTGTCAGCAAGCACGCATGGCTCTTCTACCACAGATCCCAAACCTGTCTCTTTCCTACTTGTGCTGTGCATTGCTCGTCATAAAGTTTCTACAGTCAACTTTTAAAAAGTACTAGAATAATTCCATCCCCTCTCTTTCATTCCAGTGGAATCACCAAATCTATTTTTACTGTCACTTGTAATCTAAGATTACAAATTATCATCTTCTTGAGTTGCCTCTTTCTTCTGAACCTCTGCTGTAATTTTACCCTATTTTTCTAAAAGAGATAGTACTTTTCTAAAATGATACACTTTTCCTATTTCGTAAAAGGGTTAATAGTAAATATTACCAAAGGGCAAATATATGTTCACATTATTCTTATAAATAAACTCTCATTTTTTTGGATAAGAAAACAGAGCCTATGGGAGGTTAATGAAAAAGACACACACACACACAGACACACACACACCATATAAACATGGGGGCTGAGAGGAATCTCTTTTTAGAGCCAGGTCTTGTCATGACAGCACTTTATCACTCAAAGGACTTTACTGCACAATAGTATTTCCACCATTCTACAGTCACCTGCCCAGGGACGGCACTGCCCAAAGTGGGCTGGACCATCCCACATAACTCATTAATCAAGAAAATGCCCCACAGACATGCCCTTAGGCATTGGATAGAGGTCACCTCTCATATGAGAGCCTTCTTCCCACAAGACTCTAGCTGTGTCAAGTGGATAAAAATCAAACCAGTGGGATTGAAAAGCCAGTGTACCACATGTGGTGGTGCTAGCAGACTCTGGACATCTTGACATTGGGAGGCTGAAGCAGGGGGATCGACTGTTTGAGGGTAGCTGGAGTGACAGTGAGTTCCAGGCCTGCCTAGGCTACACAATGATACCCTGAAAACCACAAGAACAAGATGACAATCAATATATAATTGTTTTGGTCTCTAATGCTACCCTAGGAGGACATGACAATTAAAGACACCCGTTTGAAGTACAATGAAGACACAACAGGGCAAGTGTTCTTACTGAGTGTAGAGCAAGGGAGTGGGAAGTGCTCTAGTGGATGGAAAGCAGCATCATGCTTACAAAGGACTGCCAATGGTCCTCACACTATCTCCAGTGAGTCAACAGTCACTACATCTTCTAAAGAAACTCGGCTTGTTGTGTAGTAAATAATGCAAGAGGTCAAACTTGAGGCAAGAAGTCTTTAATAACTACATCACTGGTTGCAGAGGTATAGTCCAGCAGTAAGAAGGACATGGGATAGGTGTGGGATACTAAACTATCACATTCCCAAACACAAACAAACCAAAGCGCATTATGAAATTAAAACTACCAACAACAAACTATATTCATCTGAAGAAAGAGTTCTAGGGATTGAACCCAGCGTCTTGCATATGCTAGGCAAAACTCTACTACTGAGCCACATCCACAGACCTTAGTTTTTTGGGGCAGTTCAAACTGGTTTGAACTTGCTTGGCAGCTTAGGGAGACTTGAATTCCAGGTCACAGAATTAACACGTGAAGAGCAAGGAAAATATTTATACATCTTATAAGAATTCAAATATTAGATTTATTTTATTTAGAGCAATATTAAGTTATTCTGCATGTGCTCAAACCAGGGAGCCAAAAGTTAACTACCACAATACCAAGGTATAGTAACATATTAAATACTACAAAACTTTGGGGAATATATACAGTAGGCGTCAGTTAACATATTACACATATCTACATATACTCATTTATCTAACAAGAAAGAATTACATCAAAGGATAGTATATTCAAACCATGCCGAGATACCAACCTGCTGATTACAAAGACAAACTGTACCTGACAATGGAGTGATGTGGTGGTCAGCACCTTAATCAAGTGAGCATATCACCAATAGTGGAAAAACTTGAAATTATATGGCTCCTGATGTGATATAATAAAAAGCAGACAGTATCACTTATCTAATACTCTTGACAAAAATGTTTAACAAGAATCTAATTATGAGGAAACAGTGATCTAGAATGTGGGACGTTTTGAGACATCTGGAGCATACATTTTAAAATTGAGTGTATTACATTTTAGATTATGTAGGTGAGCTAAAAACAGACAAAAAAGAGAGGATGCCCTGCATTAAAACTCAACACAGGAAAAATCAGATGCAATGAGTAGTCTCTAACTGGGTCCCAAAATCCCCAAAGCTGGAAGAAATGGCTGCCTCCAGGCTCTACGTTAAACTTCCAGGCTCTAAGTTAAAGGACGTCGTTAACCTATACTTTTAGATTTTAGGTTATATACTTTATTCTTAGGGATGCACGATGAAATATCTAGAGTTGAGCATCACAGTGGCTATAATGTGCTTTCCGACAGTTGACAAGAGAGTGAGCATGTGAGAGCGCATGCTCCACTCTAACACGTGACAAACTCGGAAGCAGAGGAAATGGTTAGTGTTTCGTCATCTTACTCGTCTTTACATTTTCTATGGGCTTTAAAAAAAAATTTTTTTTTTTTTTAGTACAGAAAAATGCATCATTTTTGTCTCCCCTACAAAAAATAATGTGAAGTGGCAAAAACCTAATGTTCAACGAACTTTTCTACTTCTGTTAACAAAGTATTTTTTCAGAATGAGAGATAATCAGAAAATTCAAGTTTGCATTCTTAATACTAGAAAAATAAATAAAAACACTCACAATACAATATCTGTGATTCTTATCTTCTAAATCTCTTAGTCCATTCTTTTTATAGTTCAGAGATTTTTTTTTAAAGATTTATTTATTTATTTTATGTATCTGAGTATGCTGTAGCTGTCTTCAGACACAACAGAAGAGGGCATCAGATCTCATTACAGATAGTTGTGAGCCACCATGTGGTTTCTTGGAATTGAACTCAGGACCTCTGGAGTGCTCTTCACTGCTAAGCCATCTCTCCAGCTCTAGTTCAGAGATTTTAATAATAACAAATACATACAAGGAAATCATTTGTAGGACTAGGCATCACACAACAGGATCACACACAGAAACTTGAGACTCTTTAATGGGGACCAAAGACTTACCATGGTCCCAAGAAGGGTGGTGAGAAACCTGCTGGCCCTCAACTGATAAGATTGCATATAAAAGCAGCTTTGGAAGGAGAGGGCTGACGTGCCATCAGAGCTCAATAGGGCCCTGACAAAACTATTAAAGAGCCACTGGGCCTGAGAAAACAGGATTCAAGATATAATTTCATATGGTGCCTATGATAATATCATATACTAACGTAATTCTTCTGAAAATTTTTTAGCTGATTATTAAAAAATTAGGAATAATACTTCCATATCTATTTTTAAAACTTTAATTTAAAAAGTCCTAAGGTCACTTAAAATAGTTTGGGCTTAGTGAGCTAAGCAGGGTAGATGTTTAGAAGCAACACTCACCGATGTGGCGGTGTTCGTGGGCTCCTACAGGTTGCAGGTGTGGATCTGTCAGGCTTGGAAGACTTGCATTTCATTTCATCTTCATATAATTCTGCCAAGGCCAACTACACAGAACAACAGGTTTGTTATACAGATGACACTAGAATCAGACTTCTAGACAGATATCTGAGGAGCAGCTACTGGCTTGAAATTGAGCAATAGCAATTTTGTATGAAAAAATGAAGGTTGTTGTCTCAAAAGATATCTTTCCAAGGCTAATTCCTGAGGTCTCATACTGTTCAACTAATCAAACTGCCTATTGTCAGAAAAAAATTGTTACAATAATTATTTTAATTAACTAGTCAACAGTTTAAAAACTGAGCTTGGCAGTATGTTTGCTGTGGACCTGTGTAACTTTCTTCCATGTCTTAAAGAATTCTTGAAGACAGTTCAAGCTATTGCCAATTTCTCTAATTCACTCTCACAATATAATTTCACTTAGTTGTTTTCAAAACCTAAGTACAAAAAACAAGTTCAAAAGTATTGCTTAAAAGTCTATAAGACACAAATTTAATCAAGTTTAGGGAAAGGAGATTCTATAAAAGACAATGAAGTAAATATAGATTTTAGTCATTTATGAATTAATACTGAAAAATTATGCATTGTAGATATATAGCTGGTTACCTTGTAAATAAAGTAAAAATAAACTTGTCCTTGAAATAGAATTTAAAATAGTAATGGAATTATCAATTATTATAGTTTTTCCTTCTCCTTTTGCTATTTTTAGCAATAATTTAAAATTTTTCAACCAGGCAGAGTGGTAAATACCTTCAATCCTAGCACTTAGGAAGGAGAAGCAGGAGATCTCTGTGAATTTGAGGCCAGCCTTGTCTACACAGTGAGTTCCTGGACAATCAGGCCTGTATAAGAGACACCCCTGTCTCAAAAAACAAACAACAACATAAACTTCCTTAACGTTGCTAGTCGGTATTCAATTGGTATGATTGTAATATCTGGGCTCTCACTCCAAGGTTAGGCACTGAACCCAGGCAGGCTCATACACATAAGAAAAGCTCTCTAACACCCAGTGACTTGCCCTGGCCCTGGAAGATTCCACAGCCGTTATATAAACACATTTAAAGTACACCCTCAAGACACACAGAAGACAGCTTCCCCCTCCTTCAACTGTCTTATTCCTACTCCTCTCTCACTGTCATAGATGCACCAACCTGTGAATTTCTAAAGCAGCTGTTTCCCTAGAAATGCAAATCAATGGCTCTGACCTCCTAAGAACTGAACTCAAAAATTCTACAGACCTCTAAGTTCTTGAAATTAAAATATAATTCCATCATTTTCTCCCTTCTTTTTCCTCCCACTCCCTCCTCCCCCATGTTCACACACCCAGTTGTTGCTCTCAACTGGATCCAAATCTTGACTTAGGAACACACTGTGTAACATTGGGTGACACTGTGTAACATCATCTGGTGACACTGTGTAACACTGGGTGACACTGTGTAACATTGTGTGACACTGTGTAACATTGTGTGACACTGTGTAACATCATCTGGTGACACTGTGTAGCATTGGGTGACACTGTGTAACATTTGGTGACACTGTGTTAACATCATCTTAGTGATACTGTGTAACATCTGGTGGATTACTGAACATCCTTGAGCATAGTTACTTCTTTAAATGCCTATCAAAATTCTTCTGACAATCAGCTGAAAGATTAATGTGTGCAGAGCACAAGCCCACACCCATCCCATCAATACAGGATTTAACTGTGACACTGCTGTGTCAGTGTCCCTGTTTTCACTTTCTATGTGTCTTCCTGGCATGCTTTGCTACTCCTACCCTCCAAAACCCCACACTAAACCCAAAGCAAGCTAGGGGAGGGACCATGACTACAGTAAGCATCCAACTTACCCTCCAGAAGGCTCTTTAAAACAGTCTTCTTTGATGGATCACCTCCTGAGCCAACTGTATTATTTCAGATCTATGAATGACTTATATGCTCAATACATGTATCTCATACAGTGTTATCTGTATTCCAAACACCTGTTTCAGGGGACCTATGTAAATATGGCTTCGAATTTTCTTAAGCATCCTTTTCTAAACCCACATAATATATGCTGTCCTCCCAATGACATTTACCTTAGGTGCCAATTGTAATGGGGAATTGTCAGTGTCAACTGGACTAGGAACCTCCTCGGAGATATGCCTTTGCATGTGTTTTTGGCATTATTTCTAAAGAAAAAAACCCTTTCTTCCCTGAGCATCATGGGCTAGGGTCTTGGGCTGAAGAAAAAGGCAAAAGCTGCTATGTTTCAGCTTTCTTGATCCACACAGATATGAGGAACCTAGCTGTATGCCCTACTTCAGGAAGTCTACCATGCCTGCCCCACCAGGTTCTTTTCCTTAGCCACTATTTGATTGTTGCCAATCAAAATACTTTTCTTCTGTAAAATAAATAAAGCACCTTTGACTTTATGGAAAGTAGAAAAGGAACACTAAGAACGTGGTCCAAGCATTATTTCCCGAGACTTGAACAAGTTCTTCAGAAGGAGTTGGCACCAGTCACAGATTATGACATGGGCCCACTCATGATTATTAAATCTTTATTTTTATTTTTTATTATTTTCTTCATTTACATTTCAAATGTTATCCCAAAAGTCCCCTATACGCCCCCCACCCCCGCCCTGCTCCCCTACCCACTCACTCCCACTTCTTGGCCCTGGCATTCCTCTGTACTGGGGCATATAAAGTTTGCTAGACCAAGGGGCCTCTCTTCCCAATGATGGCCAAGTAGGCCATCTTCTGCTACATATGCAGCTAGAGATACTCTTTAAAGTGTAGATTATTAGACACAGAGACTGAGCACTCCTGAGATTATATTATTTGAAATTAAATAAAGAAGATTAATTCAAGTACCAGATAAAAGTATAATGACAAAACCAGCGCTTCCTAAGTAAGAGACATTCTTGCTCCAATTCTTCCCAAGTCAAGGACTGATATTCTTTCCAGTCTGGAAGGTAACCTGAATCTAAGTCACTGTGAAGGGCAGAAACACAGCAAGAGAGAACTAGAAGGCTCAGCCTTATGCTACATTGTAGAAAACACAGTAAAGTTAACTGTACAGACTAGCCACACCTGGGAATCTGGGAAATACATAATGCTCAAGTCCCACTCTGTACCTATTAGATATGGGTATGAGCGCTAGTGTCTGCTTTATCAAGCCTTTCCAGGGACATTATTTCACTGAGAACCAGTGATCTAGATAGCCTCAGACAAGTTTACTCCTCCCCAAATGCTAATCTGGATGGAAACACGGAATTAAGAGCAGCAATCCTGTTGATATTATTCTGGAGGAACATTGGGAAATATGCAATTAAATACCTTAAACAACTTTAAACCCTATGACGAATTGCCTGGAGGACACTACACAACAGCCTTAGAAACAGTCCAGAAGTCACAACAGAGAGACACTTCAGGAGATAACTATATAGCCCTCTTCCTAAAACCCTCCTTCCTGATGTAGAGGCTGACAGACTATTCTGAATGGCAGCTGAGATAGATTTCTGTTCAGCTGGTCATTAATTCACTGGTTTTTATCTCCTACCTGATGCTGATCTCTGCATTCTCCAAGTTCATCTTCTGAACTGCCTTTGTTTTGTTTTGTTTTGTTTTGTTTTGTTTTTTGCTTTGTTTTATTTTGTTTTTTTGTTTTTTGTTTTTTGTTTTTTTTTTGGCATTCAGTGATGCTTCAAACTATGCTTAGTTCTCCAAACAGTTATGAAGGTGTCCAAAAGGTTATATGTGGTTAAAATAGAGACTGTTCAGGACAATTAAACCTAGATTATTCATAAAACAAAATAGAATTCCTGAATGAGGCAGCTTCTAGACCCAGAGCATGTTGGGAAAACTCCAAGTGACAATAAGATGTGACTTTATGAAAACTAGCAAGCCAGACACAGAAAATACACTGCCTCACTAGTGTGCTGTTTAGTTTTATGTCAACTTGACAAAGCCAGAGATATCAGGGAAAGGGGGGCTCGATGAAAAAAAAATGCCTTCATAAGGCTGTAGGCAAGTCTTTGGAGCATTTTCTTAATTAGTGATGGATGGTGGAGGGCCACACACACTATGGGTGGTGCCAAACCGGGGCTGTGAGCCCAGGGTCCTATAAGAAAGCAGGCTGAAGAAACCTTGGGGAGCAAACCAGTACGTAGCACCCTTCATAGCCTCTGCATCGGCTCCTGCCTCCATGTTCCTGCTCTGACGTCCTGTCTGATAAGGAACTGTGAGTGGAAGCATGAGTCTTTCCTCCCCAAGCTGCTTTGGTCATGGTGTTTCATCACAGTGACAATTACTCTAAGATAACGAGCTAACTGGCTCCGGGGTCACCGGAACCAACCAGTGCTCAATTAATACCATTAGAATTCTGCATTGGCTTGGTCTGTAAAGCTGCTTTACAAGCCTGTTTCAAATCTGAGACCTTTCACAAAATTTGATAGCACACAACAGTATCCACTACTACTTCTGGATTTGATGTCCTATTTGTATCCACATTTCCCAGAGCTTCAGCACAAAGTTAGAATGGCAAACGGTCAGTACGTCTGGTTACAGAATGAAGACCTGCTATAAAAATGCTCTGTCAAGGTTTGCGAATCCAGGCTCATTTATTCTGAACTATAACCCCTAATATATGTTTAATCGTTTGAGTTTTATCAATGATTTCATGAGGAGATAGAAAAAAAAGGCTAAAATGGACAAGCAGTATTAGCATCGGACAAGTGTTTAGCTAATGCCAGCATCCTAACATTGCTGAGTTTTATTTCTGTTAAGCTGTTTTGTGAACTCTTTCAAGCGAGCTGTGACCAAAGCCTGAACTGTTTTAAGCTCTCCCCTGCAAAACCGCAGGCTTTTGGAGAAGAAAGTGCTTTTAATGTATAAATCATCAAACGTGAAAAAGCATCCAGGAGAACAAACCAGCACGCGTCATTTTTAAAGTTACTTTTTTAGTGATGGCTGATTTATCACTGGCCACAGCAACTCCCCAAATGCAGGCAGCATCAGCTGGGAGGCACCCAGATGGCTCGGCAAAATGACATTTGCTTTGTGCATCCAGCGTGAAGGGAACCCCTGTACCGCCGCCTGAGGCTAGGGCACAGGATTCCACACGCACCCCTCCGCAATGCGCCTCCAGGAGAGACCCTCCAGTTCTCCGGAGACAGGCTCAGGTGAGGTACAAAGTGGCTCTGGCCCGCGCCCGCCATGCCCACGCCCTCTCGCCCGCCGCCGCCGCGCTCCATGCCTGCGCACCTGTAAGTCCCGCGCACTTGGGGGCCGTGGCCTGGAGGACCCACGCTCCTGCTCCTCCGGCTCCGCACGGCCACCCTCCGCCATCTTTCACCCGCTTGCGGCGCCTGCCCCGGACCGCGACTTCCGGGGTTGGTTGCTTAGCGACTGTGGAAGGGGCGGAGCCACTCCGTGACTCCCACTGCCTTGGAGAGGGGGCGGAGCCGTGCCGGGTTCGTGGTGTTCCTCCGGGCTCCTTTTCCCCCCACCAGCCGGTGCGCACTCGCTGTAGGGTTCCGGTCCGCAGGGCTCGCCAGTTTTTCAGTTTTTGAGATCTCTCTATAGTCACCATTCGACTCGCTGGGAGATGCTGTAGGTTGCCTTTAGAGCGCAGCGTTGTCTTCCAAGTTCATTTAACTCAACAATGCAATATCTTAGCAGATGAACAACTCCACCTTTCATTTCCCCTTATCTGTCATTTTCCCTTATCCAGGATTGGATGGTAAATTAGTCCTTCTGAGTGGATCCGTATTGAGGATAGGAAACACGGTAAAGCTTTTGGCAATGAGAATGGAGACTCTTAAGCCATCTTCTTTTCTGCTGGGATTGACTTAACTCTCATCTTAAGTCCCAGACACTTACACCTCCAAGAATTGCCTCCCAAGAAAAAAAAAAGAAGCCTTTATGAAATTTATAAGCTAGGAAGGGAAAGAAAGATATAAGCAGGTAACAGAGTACACTTTACTTTGCAAAGAGTATTTATTACTCGCGGACTGTATGTGAATGGAGAATACTCTCTTGGTGCCTGTTGTGTGTACCATGCTAGGTGGGAGCCTACAGCCTGCTGCCTTGGCTGTTCTTTGAGTTTCGAGCACTTAAAAAAAATAAACAAAAACAAAAACTTATGAGGTAGAGAAGATGAAACTGAGAGGTCTGCAACAGACCTTTTAGAATTAAATCCACATCTTAGCTACTTTTCTTGGTTGCCCCTGGTATGTAGATACAGCCACACAGGCTTTCAGGTTTCCCACGAAGACGCTAATCACATGATTGTTTTAAAAAAAATAAAATGTGTGTCCTTTTCTCCTGAAAATTTATTTAGTTCAGTTTTATTTTCAGCTTGAGACTCAGAAGGCAAAGGATAATGGTCCCTCTCCCCAGTTCAGTTAACTCAACAGTGCTCCACTCATATTGCTGAGTATGTAATGATGTACTTGAGCGAGGCAAATGATAATTAAACTAGAAACTAGCAGTACAAGTTACCAAACCTTGCATTGCTGTCTTGATACACATTCTGCCTTAAAAATTCCCATCATGTTTTTGACAAGAAATGACCTTTTAATGTTGGGCCTTGAAGGAGAAGAACTTTTCACAGTTGTTGGGCCAGGAAAGACCACAAGTAAAAAGTCACAGATAAGTTCTAAGACAGATAATGGAAACATCTTACACATGTCAGCAAAATACTACCTGGTTGTTTAGAAATGATTTTTTTTTTTAGAAGCGATTATGAGGTGGTCAGAAAGAGCCTTAGACTAGAGTTTTGGGCTAAGTTAGATTCTGATGTGTAAGCAGCCAGGCTTATTTACTGGGCCAAGGTCACCAGATGTGGCCTTGAGTAATGAAAATCAGTCCAACTGGAGAGACCACAGCAAGACTGAGACTGTGACAATTCTTTTCAATTTTTTTATTAGATATTTTCTTCATTTATATTTCAAATGCTATCCCGAAAGTCCCTTATACCCTCCCCCCACCCTGCTCCCCTACCCACCCACTCCCACTTTTTGGCCCTGCCATCCCCCTGTACTGGGGCATATAAAGTTTGCAAGACCAAGGGGCCTTCCTAGGCCATCTTCTGCTACTAGAAGAAGATGCAGCTAGAGACACAAGCTCTGGGGGTACTGGTTAGTTCATATTGTTGTTCCACCTATAGGGTTGCAGACCCCTTCAGCTCCTTGGGTACTTTCTCTAGCTCCTGCATTGGGGCCCCTGTGTTCCATCCAATAGATGACTATGAGCATCCACTTCTGTATTTGCTAGGCACTGGTATAGTCACCAGAGACAGCTATATCAGGGTCCTTTCATCAAAATCTTGCTGGCATATGCAATAGTATCTGCGTTTGGTGGCTGATTATGGAATGGATTCCCCTGGTGGGGCAGAATCCCATTTTTCAATAGGGTTATTTGATTTTCTGGAGTCCATTTTCTTGAGTTCTTTATATATATTGGATATTAGACCCTTATCTGATTTAGGGTTGGTAAAGATCCTTTCCCAATCTGTTGGTAGCCTTTTTGTCTTACTGACAGTGTCTTTTGCCTTACAGAAGCTTTGCAATTTTATGAGGTCCCATTTGTCAATTCTTGATCTTAAAGCACAAGCCATTGCTCTTCTGTTCAGGAATTTTTCCCCTGTGCCCATATTGTGGAGGCTTTTCCCTACTTTCTCCTCTATAAGTTTCAGTGTCTCTGGTTTTATGTGGAGTTCCTTGATCCACTTAGACTTGACCTTAGTACAAGGAGATAAGAATGGATCAATTCGCATTCTTCTACATGATAACTACCAGTTGTGCCAGCACCACTTGTTGAAAATGTTGTCTTTTTTATCACTGGATGATTTTAGCTCCCTTGTCAAAGATCAAGTGACCATAGGTGTGTGGGTTCATTTCTGGGTCTTCAATTCTATTCCATTGATCTACCTGTCTGTCGTTGTACCAGTACTATATAGGGTTTGTTTGTTTGTTTGTTTGTTTCCACAATTGCTCTGTAGTACAGCTTTAGGTCAGGCATGGTGATTCCACCAGCAGTTCTTTTATCATTGAGAAAAGTTATTGCTATCCTAGGTTTTTTGTTATTCCAGGTGAATTTGCAAATTGCCCTTTCTAATTCATTCAAGAATTGAGTTGGAATTTTGATGGGGTTGAATCTGTAGATGGCTTTTGGCAAGATAGCCATTTTTACTATATTGATCCTGCCAATCCATGAGCATGGGAGATCTTTCCATCTTCTGAGATCTTCTTTGATTTCTTTCTTCAGAGACTTGAAGTTTTTATCATACAGACCTTTCACTTCCTTAGTTAGAGTCACACCAAGGTATTTTATATTATTTGTGACTACTGTGGAGGGTGTTGTTTCCCTTTAGGGTGTTTAATTCCTTTCTCAGCCTGTTTATCCTTTGTGTAGAGAAAGGCCACTGATTTGTTCGAGTTAATTTTATATCCAGCTACTTCACTGAAGCTGATTATCAGGTTTAGGAGTTCTCTGGTGGAATTTTTAGGATCACTTATATATACTATTGTATCATCTGCAAATAGTGATATTTTGACTTCTTCCTTTCCAATTTGTATCCCCTTGACCTCCTTTTGTTGTCTAATTGCTCTGGCTAGGACTTCGATTACTATATTGAATAGGTAGGGAGAAAGTGGGTAGCCTTGTCTACTCCCTGATTTTAATGGGATTGCTTCCAGCTTCTCTTCATTTACTTTGATGTTGGCTACTGGTTTGCTGTAGATTGCTTTTATTATGTTTATGTATGGGCCTCAAATTCCTGATCTTTCCAAGACTTTTATCATGAATGGGTGTTGGATTTTGTCAAATGCTTTTTCTGCATCTAACGAGATGATCACGTGGTTTTTGCCTTTGAGTTTGTTTATATAGTGGATTATGTTGATGGATTTCCGTATATTAAACCATCCCTGCATCCCTGAAATGAAGCCTACTTGATCATGATGGATGATTGTTTTGACGTGTTCTTAGATTCGGTTAGCGAGAATTTTATTGAGTAGTTTTGCATCGATATTCATAAGGGAAATTGGTCTGAAGTTCTCTATCTTTGTTGGGTCTTTATGTGGTTTCAGTATCTGAGTAACTGTGGCTTCATAGAATGAATTGGGTAGATACCTTCTGTTTCTATTTTGTGGAATAGTTTGAGAAGAACTGGAATTAGGTCTTCTTTGAAGGTCTGATAGAACTCTGCACTAAACCCATATGTCCTTGGCTTTTTTGGTTGGGAGAGTATTAAAGACTGCTTCTACTTCTTTAGGGGATATGGGACTGTTTAGGTCATTTATCTGAACCTGATTTAACTTTGGTACCTGGTATCTGTCTAGAAATTTGTCCATTTCATACAGGTTTTCCAGTTTTGTTGAGTATAGCCTTTTGTAGTAGGATCTGAGTATGTGTTTTGGATTTCCTCAGGTTTTGTTGTTATGTCTCCCTTTTCATTTCTGTTTTTGTTAATTAGGATACTGTCCCTGTGCCCTCTAGTGAGTCTGGCTAAGGGTTTATCTATCTTGTTGATTTTCTCAAAGAACCAGCTCCTGGTTTGGTTGATTCTCTGAATAGTTCTTTTTGTTTCCACTTGGTTGATTTCAGCCCTGAGTTTGATTATTTTCTGTCATCTAGTCCTCTTGGGTGAATTTGCTTCCTATTGTTCTAGAGCTTTTAGGTGTGCAGTCAAGCTGCTAGTGTATGCTCTCTCTAGTTTCTTTTTGGAGGCACTCACAGCTATGAGTTTTCCCTTTAGGAATGCTTTTACTGTGTCCCATAAGTTTGGGTATGTTTTGGCTTTATTTTCATTAAACTCTAAAAAGTCTTTAATTTCTTTCTTTATTTCTTCCTTGAGCAGAGTGTTCTTCAGCGTCCTTGTGAATGTTGGCCAGAATGCTTCACTGTCTGAGGGAGTATATCAGTCTCTCAACAACTGGAAAGCACTTTGTTCTCCAGGAGCCATGGACGCTAACATTAAAAAGCAATGACACATGCCTTTCAAGGCAGCTAGGCCAGGCCAACCTCATGATTCCTGTCACTAAAGAAATGTATTTTTGTGGTCTGTATGAGGGAATTCATGAAAAGAAGTAGTGGTGATCTGTAACTGGGACAGAGATTGCCTGTCTTCATAGCACCTTTTCTATTCTTGGTAAGTCATGAACCACAATAGTAAGATGAACCAGGGGACAACCTCATCAGGCATGGACAACTCTAACCTTGTAACTTACATAAAATTCATATTTGTGTAATTGTCCTTATCCTGAACATCACTGAGGTGAAGCTCAGAGCAGGCTTTTACCTGTTGCTTCATCTGTTGAAATATTTTTATCCTGTTTCTAAAACATTTGACAGAAGAGAATATGTTTAGAGCTGGTAATTTTCATGGCTTGCATATACTATTTATGCCCTCTACAATAACTTCTGATGGAGGTATTGTCTTCATATTTTAGAAGTAAGGGTTGGGGAGAGACAGAGAAATAAGATGGATTTTCTTATGTCACTCAGCTAATAAGCACCAGAACTAAGTTTTAAATTCAAGTGCGTTATACTCAAA
This sequence comes from Mus musculus, assembly GCF_000001635.26. Classification (NCBI taxonomy): domain Eukaryota; kingdom Metazoa; phylum Chordata; class Mammalia; order Rodentia; family Muridae; genus Mus; species Mus musculus. Next base: position 6,185,920 of record NC_000070.6, on the reverse strand, counting down.
AGTTCATGCTTGTCTTTTGACCCTCTTTCCCTGATTCCTGGGAGCTGCTCTGTAGCTCCTGGCAAGATTTCACTGCTTTATTGCCTAAAGACCTCTCACTATCTTTTGTATCTTTTTTTGCAGGAGGGGGTGGGTGGAGGGGGAGTCAGCCATCCATCAACAACATCTAGCCCTTAACCAATGACATTCCCTTGGGTCCTTGAGTTCTGCTTTAGCATTTTTTGTTCTTTGGCTGTGTGCAACTTCACTATACAGTATCATCTGTTCTTATACCTATCGTGTCGATACAGCTGATTCTCATTATCTACAGTTGTGTTCCATGGACTTGCCAAGCACACTAAATTAATGAATACTGAATTATTGCTGTTGAGATACAAGGTTATGTCCTTGAAGCCCCTGTTAATGTTTACCAGGTGATAGGTACATAGTCTTGTTCTATGTCTGTTTCTGTATAAAGACACTTTATGTGATATATACTATGGCTTCATTAACATTGAACTCACCATCCCAGCACTGTAATTCCTTCTTGAAGGATGTTTGCCTAAAATGTATTCTCCTCAAGGCACATCCACTTAGGAACACTAGACAACACGTCAGCACTGCACTAGCAGGCAGTTTTAAATAGATCTGAAAGGAGAAGCACAGAATATGAAGGATGTAGCATCATTAAACAGACTGCCAAAAAGGCTACTTCTTTACAGCGTAAGAGCTGAAAAAGGCATAGTCTCACCTTGTTTGACCTCGTTTAGAAACAAGCTCATCAAACATTTGCTTCCCCGTGCATATCTGTGGTTTGGGGTAAGTAACAACAGTATGCAGCCAGTTGCAACAAGTATGCAACTTTCATATATACACTTTGCAAATAATATAGATTGAGTATATATAGAATTTCCAAGTCTGGTTTTTCAGTAGCCATCCAGTTCTTCCCATTACTCCAGATCTACATTTCTAATTGCTTTTTAAAATTGTTTGTCCATTTGAATGTCTCAAAAACATTGCTACCTCAACTTGGAACTCTCCCTTTTCTCCTCCAAACTGCTACTTTGTTCATTATGTTCCTGACAATATCATCATTGTCTTAGTTAGGGTTTCCATGGCTGTCAAGAGATACCATGACCAAGGCAACTCTTACAACATTTAATTGGGGCTGGCTTACAGAGTCAGAGGTTTAGTCCATTATCATCATGGCAGGAAGCATGGCAGCATCAAAGCAAGCATGGCACTGGAGAAGCTGACAGTTCTATATCTTGTTCTGAAGGCAAATAGGAGGAGACTGACTCTCACATGCCTAGGAGGAGGGTCTCAAAGCTCACCCCCACAGTGACACACTTCCTCCAACAAGGCTACAGCTCCTAATAGTACCATTCCCTGGGCCAAGCATGTTCAAATCACCACAATCATCTAACATTTGAAATTAGTCATTGGGATGTCACTGAGGCTTTTTATGAAGTTAAAATTTCCAGGGCTGATGTGGGCTTGAGCCATTATGACTAGAGCAAGGGCTCTCGAGGTAGACATTGTGGCCAACAGCTGACATTTCAGTTTTTTTCCTAGCTGAAGTGCAGCTCCAGACACTCAATGTGTTCGACAAGATAGAGTTGTCAGGGGGAGGCTGTATCGTTCAGAACTTCCCACCCAAGGTCACCAGGCACCATAGTCTTACAAGTGTCAGAAGGGCAAAGTTTCAAAAAGGAAATATATGTAGGCATGATTAAAGAAGCATGCAATATGGCTTGAATAGAAGACCCAAGGAGTGAAGAAATGGCTTGGCAATGGCCAGGATAGACCACAAACACAACGCTAAGGAGTCTAATTCTTATTTCTACAAGTATACTTACAAAAATCAAAGGGTTTGGTGGGAAAATGCTGATCTTCTTGCATTTTAGCAATAAAATGTGGTTGACCAGAGCAGCTGAGGGCAAGATTGGAAGTCAGTGGAGTGGCAAAAGCTCTTTGAAGCACCTTTTGGGTGGAGGCAGTGAGGCTGTAAATCAAATCAGTTTGTGGTAGCATGAAGGTGAGACATGGGCTTCAGCTGAGGTAGACCAGGTTTATTCATGAAACATTGTTTGTGAAGATATTATAAGTCTTTGGCACTATGACTATTTAAATCTTAAGTTTGATGACTTTTTTGACATGTTTTATTTTATTTTATTTTTTCCGTATATGGCTATTCTTTGGTCCTAAATTTATGGCTGTCATTAGGAGATTATTGTTATATAAACTGTTTTGATATCACTGGTTCTTCAACTTCAAAGTTATTAATACTGTTTGGTTTTGCACTTATGTTAATGAATAATAGTAGCTTGCTTTTTTTCTCTTTTTAAAAAATTCCTTGCTTAGTTTTAACACCAGGTTTATTCTAGCTTGTCAGACATTCTGGTCATTTTCTTTTTCTTTTTAATCCCTAGAAAAGCTAAAGTTATGTTTTTTGTTGTTTAAAAGACTTTTAAAAATTGGTTCTTTTTATTTTATGTGTATGTGTATTTTGCTGTGTGCGTGTGTGTGTGTTCACTCTGTATGTGCATATGGGGACCAGAAGAGAGTGGATATACAAACAGCTCACAGGAGTGAGCTACCATGTGGGAGCTGGGGATAGAACCCTATCCTTTGCAATAATACTATGCTGTCTTAACCACTAAACCACCTCTCCAGTAATGTTATTCTATATCTTTATTATTTTTTTCCCTTTAATGTGGGGCTAGAGTTTATTAGAAAGAGTGTTCAGGCCCAGATTTTTCCCATGGGGGAAAATTAAAATTAAATAACTTATTTAATAGTTATGAATTTATTTGGATTATCTAGTTTTAGATCAGCTTTATTTTTTTTTCTCCTTTTACATTTATGTTTTGTTGGCCTAAATGGTGCATTAATGAGCTTTCTATTATTCTAATAAATACTCAAAAAGGGCAAAAAATGGGTGGATGAGATAGCTCACTGGTTAAACTCATTTGCTGCCAACACTGATGAGCTGAAATTTGTCCTCTGGACCTACATGGTGGAAGGAGAGAAGCTACTACTACAAGTCCTCTGCCAATCCATGGGAACTCTGTGACACATGCCTCACTCCCACACAAATAAATACATGTGATTTTAAAATGAAAAGACATTTTTTGGGCTCATGATTTTGGAGGATTATAACCCTATGACTGCTTGGCTCTGTTGCTTTGGGCTGTGGCAGCACATGGTAGGTGAAGAATGGTATGGAACCAAATTATTCTCCGTGTAACCAGGAGGCAAATGAGAGAAAGAGCAGGGGTCCTTCACTTTGGGACAACTCCTGTTATCTGTTCAACACCTCGGGCTTTTGAACATATGGGCTTTGGGACCATTGTAGATAAAACTATTGCAAGGGGGCAGCCTGTCTTATAATCATATATTATAGATAAAAACCACATTAGTGCCCTTATCATAGTTGATTCTGCTTAATTCCCCTCTCCCCATCCCCTTTATTAGCTTTGCCAGGTTATCCTCTGCCTTTCTATATATCCAAGATTAGACACAATGAAAAAAACCCAAAGTAAGGCAACGCTGGAGATAGAAACCCTAGGAAAGAAATCTGGAACCATAGACGCGAGCATCAGCAACAGAATACAAGAGATGGAAGAGAGAATCTCAGGTGCAGAAGATTCCATAGAGAATATCGGCACAACAATCAAAGAAAATACAAAACGCAAAAAGATCCTAAATCAAAACATCCAGGAAATCCAGGACACAATGAGAAGACCAAACCTACAGATAATAGGAGTTGATGAGAATGAAGATTTTCAACTTAAAAGGCCAGCAAATATCTTCAACAAAATTATAGAAGAAAACTTCCCAAACCTAAAGAAAGAGATGCCCATGAACATACAAGAAGCCTACAGAACTCCAAATAGACTGGACCAGAAAAGAAATTCCTCCCAACACATAGTAATCAGAACAACAAATGCACTAAATAAAGAGAGAATATTAAAAGCAGTAAGGGAGAAAGGTCAAGTAACATATAAAGGCAGGCCTATCAGAATTACACCAGACTTTTCACCAGAGACTATGAAAGCCAGAAGAGCCTGGACAGATGTTATACAGACACTAAGAGAACACAAATGCCAGCCCAGGCTACTATACTACGGCCAAACTCTCAATTACCATAGATGGAGAAACCAAAGTATTCTACGACAAAACCAAATTCACACATTATCTTTCCACAAATCCAGCCCTTCAAAGGATAATAACAGAAAAAAAAAAAAACAAAAACAAAAACAATACAAGGACGGAAATCACACCCTAGAAATAGCAGGAAAGTAATTCCTCAACAAACCAAAAAGAAGACAGCCACAAGAACAGAATGCCAACTCTAACAACAACAACAAAAAAAGGAAGCAACAATTACGTGTCCTTAATATCTCTTAATATCAATGGACTCAATTCCCCAATAAAAAGACATAGACTAACAGACTGGCTACACAAACAGGACCCAACATTCTGCTGCTTACAGGAAACCCATCTCAGGGAAAAAGACAGACACTACCTCAGAGTGAAAGGCTGGAAAACAATTTTCCAAGCAAATGGTCTGAAGAAACAAGCTGGAGTAGCCATTCTAATATCAGACAAAATCGACTTCCAACCCAAAGTTATCAAAAAAGACAAGGAGGGACACTTCATACTCATCAAAGGTAAAATCCTCCAAGATGAACTATCAATTCTGAATATCTATGCTCCAAATGCAAGGGCAGCCACATTCATTAAAGACACTTTAGTAAAGCTCAAAGCACACATTGCACCTCACACAATAATAGTGGGAGACTTCAACACACCACTTTCATCAATGAACAGATCGTGGAAACAGAAACTAAACAGGGACACAGTGAAACTAACAGAAGTTACGAAACAAATGGATCTGACAGATATCTACAGAACATTTTATCCTAAAACAAAAAGATATACCTTCTTCTCAGCACCTCATGGGACCATCTCCAAAATTGACCATATAATTGGTCACAAAACAGGCCTCAACAGATACAAAAATATTGAAATTATTCCATGCATCCTATCAGACCACCATGGACTAAGGCTGATCTTCAATAACAACGTAAATAATGGAAAGCCAACACTCACGTGGAAATTGAACAATACTCTTGTCAATGATACCTTGGTCAAGGAAGGAATAAAGAAAGAAATTAGTTTTTAGAATTTAATGAAAATGAAGCCACAACATACCCAAACTTATGGGACACAATGAAAGCATTTCTAAGAGGGAAACTCATAGCTCTGAGTGCCTCCAAGAAGAAACTGGAGAGAGCACATGCTAGCAGCTTGACAACACACCTAAAAACTCTAGAACAAAGGGAAGCAAATTCACCCAAGAGGAGTAGGCAGCAGGAAATAATCAAACTCAGGGCTGAAATCAACCAAGTGGAAACAAAAAGAACTATTCAGAGAATCAACCAAACCAGGAGCTGGTTCTTTGAGAAAATCAACAAGATAGATAAACCCTTAGCCAGATTCACTAGAGGGCACAGGGACAACATCCTAATTAACAAAATCAGAAATGAACAGGGAGACATAACAACAGATCCTGAAGTAATCCAAAACACCATCAGATCCTTCTACAAAAGGCTATACTCAACAAAACTAGAAAACCTGGACGAAATGGAAAAATTTCTAGACAGATACCAGGTACCAAAGTTAAATCAGGATGAAGTTAATGATCTAAACAGTCCCATATCCCCTAAAGAAATAGAAGCAGTCATTAATAGTCTCCCAGCCAAAAAAAGCCCAGGACCAGAAGGGTTTAGTGCAGAGTTCTACCAGAACTTCAAAGAAGATCTAATTCCAGTTCTGTACAAACTATTCCACAAAATAGAAGTAGAGGGAACTCTACCCAACTCATTCTATGAAGCCACAATTACTCTGATACCTAAGCCACAGAAAGATCCAACAAAGATAGAGAACTTCAGACCAATTTCCCTTATGAATATCGATGCAAAAATACTCAATAAAATTGTCGCTAACCGAATCCAAGAACACATTAAAACAATCATCCATCCTGACCAAGTAGGTTTTATTCCAGGGATGCAGGGATGGTTTAATATATGGAAATCCATCAACATAAGCCATTATATAAACAAACTCAAAGACAAAAACCACATTATCATCTCGTTAGTTGCGGAAAAAGCGTTCGTCAAGATCCAACACCCATGCATGATAAAAGTCTTGGAAAGATCAGGAATTCAAGGCCCATACCTAAACATGATAAAAGCAATCTACAGCAAACCAGTAGCCAACATCAAAGTAAATGGTGAGAAGCTTCAAGCAATCCCACTAAATTCAGGTAGTAGACAAGGCTGCCCACTTTCTCCCTACCTATTCAACATAGTACTTGAAGTCCTAGCTAGAGCAATTCAACAACAAAAGGAGATTAAGGGGATAGAAATTGGAAAAGATGAAGTCAAAATATCACTTTTTGCAGATGATAATATAGTATATATAAGTGACCCTAAAAATTCCACCAGAGAACTCCTAAACCTGATAAACAGCTTCGGTGAAGTAGCTGGATATAAAATTAACTCAAACAAATCAATGGCCTTTCTCTACACAAAGAATAAACAGGCTGAGAAAGAAATTAGGGAAACAACACCCTTCTCAATAGTCACAAATAATATAAAATATCTTGGCATGACTCTAACTAAGGAAGTGAAAGATCTGTATGATAAGAACTTCAAGTCTCTGAAGAAAGAAATTAAAGAAGATCTCAGAAGATGGAAAGATCTCCCATGCTCATGGATTGGCAGGATCAACATTGTAAAAATGGCTATCTTGCCAAAAGCAATCTACAGATTCAATGCAATCCCCATCAAAATTCCAACTCAATTCTTCAACGAATTAGAAAGAGCAATCTGCAAATTCATCTGGAATAACAAAAAACCTAGGATAGTAAAATCTCTTCTCAAGGATAAAAGTACCTCTGGTGAAATCACCATACCTGACCTAAAGCTTTACTACAGAGCAATTGTGATAAAAACTGCATGGTACTGGTATAGTGACAGACAAGTAGACCAATGGAATAGAATTGAAGACCCAGAAATGAACCCACACACCTATGGTCACTTGATCTTCGACAAGGGAGCTAAAACCATCCAGTGGAAGAAAGACAGCATTTTCAACAAATTGTGCTGGCACAACTGGTTGTTATCGTGTAGAAGAATGCGAATTGATCCATTTCAATCTCCTTGTACTAAGGTCAAATCTAAGTGGATCAAGGAACTTCACATAAAACCAGAGACACTGAAACTTATAGAGGAGAAAGTGGGGAAAAGCCTCGAAGATATGGGCACAGGGGAAAAATTCCTGAATAGAACAGCAATGGCTTGTGCTGTAAGATCGAGGATTGACAAATGGGACCTCATGAAACTTCAAAGCTTCTGTAAGGCAAAAGACACCGTCAATAAGACAAAAAGGCCACCAACAGTTTGGGAATGGATCTTTACCTATCCTAAATCTGATAGGGGACTATATCCAATATATATAAAGAACTCAAGAGGGTGGACTCCAGAAAATCAAATAACCCCCTTAAAAGATGGGGCTCAGAGCTAAACAAAGAATTCTCACCTGAGGAATACCGAATGCCTGAGAAGCACCTGAAAAAATGTTCAACATCCTTAATCATCAGGGAAATGCAAATCAAAACAACCCTGAGATTCCATCTCACACCAGTCAGAATGGCTAAGATAAAAAATTCAGGTGACAGTAGATGCTGGCAAGGATGTTGAGAAAGAGGAACACTCCTCCATTGTTGGTGGGATTGCAAGCTTTACAACCACTCTGGAAATCAGTCTGGCGGTTCCTCAGAAAATTGCACATAATACTACCGGAGGATCCCGCAATACCTCTCCTGGGCATATATCCAGAAGATGTCCCAACCGGTAAGAAGGACACATGCTCCACTATGTTCATAGCAGCCTTATTTATAATAGCCAGAAGCTGGAAAGACCCAGATGCCCCTCAACAGAGGAATGGATACAAAAAATGTGGTACATTTACACAGTGGAGCTATTACTCAGCTATTAAAAAGAATGAATTTATGAAATTCCTAGTCAAATGGTTAGACCTGGAGGGCATCATCCTGAGTGAGGTAACACAATCACAAAAGAACTCAAATGATATGTACTCACTGATAAGTCGATATTAGCCCAGAAACTTAGTATAGCGAGATATAAGGTACAATTTGCAAAACACATGAAACTGAAGAAGAAGGAAGACCAAAGTGTGGACACTTTCCCCTTTATTAGAATTGGAAACAATCACCCATGGAAGGAGTTACAGAGACAAAGTTTGGAGTTGAGACAAAAGGATGGACCATCTAGAGACTGCCATATCCAGGGATCCATCCCATAATTAGCCTCCAAACGATGACACCATTGCATACACTAGCAAGCGTTTGATGCAAGGACTGTGATATAGCTGTCTCTTGTGAGACTAGGCCGGGGCCCAGCAAACACAGAAGTGGATGCTCACAGTCAACTATTGGATGTATCACAGGGCCCCTAATGGAGGAGCTAGAGAAAGTATCCAAGGAGCTAAAGAGATCTGCATCCCTGTAGGTGCAACATTATGAACTAACCAGTACCCCGGAGCTCTTGTCTCTAGCTTCGTATGTATCAAAAGATGGCCTAATCGGCCATTACTGGAAACAGAGGCCCATTGGACAGGCAAACTTTATATGGCCCAGTACAGGGGAACGCCAGGGCCAAAAAATGGTAAAGGATGGGTAGGGGGGTGTGTGGAGGGGGGAGGGTGTGGGGGACTTTTGGGATAGCATTGGAAATGTAATTGAGGAAAATACGTAAATATATATATATATATATGTATATATATATATATATATAGTATATTTTCAAGTCATTTGAATTGTCACCCAGTTCTATTCTCTGAATCTAATATTTTTTTAAAAAGTATTTCCAATAAGCATGAACAACCATTTATATCTGCTGGATCCAAATTTTTGTTATTGACATAAAATAATACAAGAGAAAAACTGTCTCAACTAGAATTTTAGGGTTTTTATGGTTCCTGACACTCCTGTGAAATTATTGGTACCTTCACAGCCAGCCAGCTCTGAGATTTTATTGGATAATAAATAAAATCTTATTTATCCTTAGCAATGGGGACATGTGCTCAAAAACAACAGTCAATTCCCACAACTGAAGATGGTATAAACCTAGTTTACAAATTTGTGAGACATTAAATATAATAAGAACTATTAATGTACTATAAGAAAGTTTATATTCATGTGGTCTCAAAAAATATTCTTTTTATGTTCACATTTTTACTTGAAGGAAGCATGTTGCAGTTTCTCTTTGCATCTCCAAAGGGTCAAGGTAGTCTCTCTTGCATGCTGGAGGCCTTGTGTAAATCGAAGGTGTCAAGAACATTGTGTGTTGCAAATTGGGATTGGGGACAGAGGGGAGAAGGAAGCCTCGGACTCGGAGGTCAGGTTATAGTAACTTATTTATTCATAAACAGAAATAGATAGCGAGATGGGATTGCATTCGTTTTCACATATATACTTCCCTAACCTCCAGTCTGGCCTGATGTTGAGTAGCCTGGCTTGATGGCAGTGTGTTGGTAAGGTTCTCGACGTGTTCTTCAGCTTTCAGGTTCGGTCCTCCATATGGCCTCCTCTCGTCCACTGATGGACGTCCTGGTGGGTGAACTCGATCTCTCAGCATGATGGCATGGCCTTGGGACTCTGAAAGCAAGTGAGTTGCGGTGGCCAGAATGAGCTATTTAAGATACAATTAGCCAATCATAATTAAAGTGTTCACACATTACTTCATCGGGCATTTACCTCACTTTAACTTTATCATACTCACGCACATACTGTAGGTTTGGTTTCCATGGTTACATTCATCCATGGTATTGCTTCCTTATGTTGTTTATATCTTGTTCCTTACATTGTGATAAAGGGACAGATGCTCTGAGAACTGAGATGGACACTCAGTGGCTAACGGGTTGCTGAAGTGGGCAGTGTGCAGTCTGAATAAGCTGAAAAGGGAACTGATGCAGATCCCAGACAGGACAAAAGCAAAACTGCGAAGTTTCTATGCTGTACAGATGTGTCTATGATTTCACAGCAATAAATTATTTCTGAAAACTTCCATATATATCTATCTCTATATGGACATGTAGAGATAGATAGATAGATAGATAGATAGATAGATAGATAGATAGATAGATAGATAGATAGATAGATAGACAGGTGGGGAACACACTACTGTAATATATCATTTGAAGAACTTAGGCTGAGAGCGTGACATGATTGGAGGCTCTCCTATGTTGTTCTTGCTTTAAGATGAGAGTAATGCCACATTTATCTTCTGAAAGAGCAGAGGGAATGGGTAATTGTGGTTTGAATATGCCTGACCCACGTGAAGTGGCAGTATTAGGAGGTGAGGCCTCGTTGGAGTAGGTGTGGCCTTGTTGGAAGAAGTGTGTCACTGTGGGGGTGGGCTTTGAGGTCTCAGTGCTCAGGCTCCATCCCAGTATGGAAGAGACCCTCTTTTTGGCTCCTAGTTGCCTTTGGATCAGGTGTAGAGCTCTCAGGTCCTCCAGCACCATATCTGCAGAGCTGCTGCCATGCTTCCCACCATGATGATAATGGATTGAACCTCTGAAACTGTAAGCCAGTCCTTGATAAGAGTTGCCTTGGACATGGTGTCTCTTCACAGCAATGAAACCCTAAGATAGTAATCCAACTCAGGGCTGAGAATTTCATCCTGCTAGTACCATCCATGTTTCCTTGAGCAAAGCACAACCTTTATGCTGCTTAATAACTGAATTGTAGGTGAAAAAAAAAAAAAGCCAAGAGTAAAAGTTTCTAGATACAGGGCAACAAAAAGTAATTCAAAACCAAATGCAGAATGAGAGAATGAGTCTGAGGTGTTTCTGGCAGTTCTGTCCCATCTTGAGTCATGTAATGTCACTGAAGCCTTGGCTCTAAAGTCAAATGTGCCTGTTGCCCTGCCCTGCTGTACCAAACAATGCTGTCTGGAATAGCTTGACCCGAGTTGAGACTGTTGTCTGTCAGTTGAGACTGAATTAAAGTATAATTACTATACATACAATGTTTCCTGCTCTTGTCAAACATAGTGATATAAACATGGAAGACAAAGGCTTTGTAGTTTCTAATTATCATTCATCAGCATGGAATGTTAGATTACTACATTTTTAGATTGTATTATGTTAGAATGTTTGACTTAAAAAAAAAAAACAAAAAACCCTGCTGTTTGAGTCACTGACTTGAAACGGGAAAAAATTGCAATCAGGTCAGAATTTCCAACAACTTCCTAAATGGTCCTAAAAACACTTCTATGTCTTATCCTACATATTTGTACTAAATAATATTCTCAGTATTGATAATGTTAAAATCAAAATAGCGATCCATTTTTAAAAACATTGATGATGTGTGCTCTCCAATATCAAAGCTTTAATGAAAATGTATTTTTATATAAAACAACTGTATTTATCTTCTCAGTATATGAATTTGCTTTCCTTTTTAATTAGTGAGAAAATTATTTGAACACCAAATAATTGTTTGAAAATAAAATTCTAAGAACATTTTTTATCTGTATACTTATTTATATATATTTATATATATTGTATATTTATTTGTATACTTATTCCCTGGAATTGTGTAAAAATTGTGAGGCATAAGTGTTATGAACAGAAAAAGTTTAAGACTAGCAAATGCCATGATGTAAGACCACTGTGGTCTTCCCTCAGTCAGGCTGGAGACAAAAGTCAGAACTGTTATCAGCCATTTCAGAACTCTGCAAGCCTCCTGTCAGCCTTATGCAGGGACCTTGTATCATCTGTTTGTGCAAGACATACCCCTTGTGCAAGAGAGTCTCTAGGGTTTTTGCGGCTTCTTTTGATCAAAAGATTCTGATACAGACTCCCAACCACAGAATCTCCCTGGCATCCACAGGGTAGACTGAGGTTGGGCTGAGCTTCTGAAGTTTTCAGCTCTAGTGAAGCAGTATGGTGTGTGGAGGTACAAGCCTTGAACCTCTGTCTATGACTTTCATGTCCTGTGTGACTTTGGCTCTGAAAAGGGCTGGGGAACATCCACCTGGAGCACCACTTTCATCGTTTCTCAACCCTCACGCAGTAGGAGACAGCAGTAATTGAGCTTCACTGACTTAGAAGGACCATGGCATTTCATATGGTAACTCTGGGCTTCTCTAGATTTGGTCTGGGGGCTGTATAACTAGTTGCCATAACAAAGCAGCACACATATGGGCTTTTAAGCACTGATGTTTATTGTCTCGTAGTTCTAGAAACTGAAAAGTCAAGATGGCCAGTGGGTTCTGGCCAAGACATCTTTCCTGAAATTTTGATGGCTGCATTCTTACTATGTCCTTGAACTGTGGTGTTGGAAAAGAGATTGTTGTAGTGTCTATTGAAATAAGGATACCAATGTTATGAACAGGATTGAATTGCTTCCCATATCTCTACTTCACAATGTTATCTTTAGGACTAGAGCTTCATGTTTTAAATATATGAATTAGCAGTACAACACCGTGCAGTCCATAGCAGCTCCCCAAATCCTGCGAGATAGAGAATTCAGACTCTACATCTTCTTATCTTCAATGTTTTCTCTACTGCAAGATCCCAGGTAAGCTCAGCAACCAGGCTCACAGTGTGAGCATTCTGACTTGCATTTTCTCCCTGGTATCTACTATGATAGGTTGTCCCGGGGTGAGGATAGAATTTTTCTCTCCCTAACTCTGAAACTCAAGTTCCCTATCTGTTAGTGTTGAATCAAGAATCCTCTCTGCAAGTTCGTGCAATTGAATACTTGATCTCCAACTGATTGAACTGTTCTAGGAGCTAGAACTTTTGTGTTATTAGACCTAGCCGTCAGACACAGGCCAGTAGGGCTAGATTCTGAGCCTTATTGCTTAGCCTTAATCTGGTCCTTTTCTCTGCTTCTTGATCTGCTAATGTGAACAATCTACATCACAAAATCTCACTACTAACAACTGCCTCTCTCCTGCTAATAATCCTTCCACATTCTCCATGGATTTGTTCCCACCTGAAACTGAGCCACAGAGTCCATCCACAAGTTGCTTCTCTTATTTATTTATTTAGCACAAGAAAACCAACTAATATACCATTTAACATTTAAGAACAATAACAATGAGTTATCTTTGGGGTTTCCCTTTCTACTGTAAACTGTTTTTACTCTATGTTGCCAAGAAAAGCTGGACCTAATTGTGTCTGGTTTGGCTATTTCTCTTTAACAAAATCTGGGGCTGGAAAAATGTCTCAGAGGTTATGAACACTGTCTGTTCTTCCAGAGGTCCTGAGTTCAAATCCCAGCAACCACATGGTGGCTCACAACCATCTCTAATGGGATCTGATGCCTTCTTCCAGTGTGTTTAAAGACAACTATAGTGTACTCATATACATAAAATAAATAAATCTTAAAAAAATTCTGCAGAGAAGTTTTTGGTGAATACAAGTTCAGTCAGTGGAGTGTGTGTGTGTGTGTGTATGAAAAGATTTTGCAAGCTACATCTTAATTGTTAAAACTATTCCTTGGTTTGTGATTATGCTCCCACATTTTAAAAAAGAAGCAAAAGCTTATTCAGTGTGACACATTTCCACAAGAGGGCCCACCAGCATCAACACAGAGCCTTGAGCTCTAACTTGAGCCCCAGCACCAAACTTCTAATCTTTTATCACACAGGAAGTCTCCAGGAAAGTAGTGTTTATAAAATATACAGGGTGAGGGGATCAACTATCTTGCTGTGACTAGTGTTCCGTGTGGAACTGTACAGTTGAGTTTGATTAACAAAAGGATGAACTGCTAATATGAAATTTGCAGCTGCTGTTTATTCATTTCATAATCCTTTAAGGTTTAGAAAGCAATTTTAAAGCAGCCAGGGTAACTGAATTTTTATTTCACTTATTGATTTAGTGAAAAATGTTAATAAGAGATTCCTTGAGTGTCCTTCTGTTTCTAGGGACACCCCCCCCCCCCGCCCCCCTTCCTGCTGCTCCTCTCTTTCCCTTGCCCTCTGCCTAACACAAGCATGCTGCCCACCACAGTCCAGGCAGTGACGTCTCAGTCTCTGCCTGGGCTCTCCCTAATATGCATAATAAAAGCCTCAACCCCTTAAGAGCACTCACACCTTCTCTTTGTTTGTTTGTTTCCTTTTTTTTTTTTTTTTTTTTTTTCTATTCAGAGGGTGGTGAATTACTGAGAGCAGTTATTGTAAAGTAAGTTACTTTAAATAAAAGAATAGTAAAAAGATACTTTGAAACCTGTTCTGTGAGTCTGCCTTTATCTCTGTAAAGACTCCCAGCCAGGTAAACTGCCTTTCTTCGCAGGAGACCTAGCAGCTCTGGAAACGTGAGGCCTGAGACCTGATTTAAATTAATTAACAAGGCAACTGCAGCCTCTGAGAAGGAGCTGGTCCGCCTGCTGTTATTAAAGCATACAGTTAGCCAGTCAATGTCGTCCTATATCTGAGAATTTTCAATTGATTAATTATAGCAGGAAGTATAATCCAAATGGCTTGTCAACTTAAATGAGTGACTTATGGGCAGAGGTCTTCAGCTGTCATGCAGGACAGCATTTAATCTTCAGCTGCTACACAGAGCAGCGCTGGCTTTCAGTTTCCAGACCTAGAAGATCTGAGAACGTTTTCTGTGGTGAAGGGACCTGGGAAAACTGACCAGGCACAGTATGGCAACCAATCCAATAGTGCCCACGGTTTGGGCAGAGCTCTGGCGGCAGGCGCGGCCTGGGAATAATGTTACCACAATTCAGGTGATATAGTTGGCGCCTCATTGTCTTCATTGGAGACCTTAGGGTTGCTGCTAGAACTGGCATTTTGTCTATCACAGCAAGCCCCCCCCCCCCATTATGTTTTATAATTTATTTTTTTATATCCCATTCGAGGGCAACCCCTCACAGAGTCCTTCCTTCCATCCTCCCTCCCCTTCTCCTCTGAGAGGGTGGACCCCCTCCTGAGTATTCCTACCCTACCCGTTTGGCCTTGCTCCTCAAGTGGCTGCAGGGCTGGGTGTGTCTTCTCCCACAGGCCAGGCAAGGCAGCCCTGTTTGGGAACAGATTCCACGGTCAGGCAACAGCTTTATTGACAGCCTCTGCTCCAGTTGTTGAGGGACCCACATGGAGACTGAGCTTCATGTCTGCTACATACGTGCCCAGGGCCTTGGTCCAGTCTATGCATGCTCTTTGGTTGGTGGCTCAGTCTCTGAGAGCTCACAAGGGTCCAGGTTTGTTGACTCCATTGGTCTTACTGTGGAGTTCCTATCCCCTTCAGGGCCTTCAATCCTTCCACAAAACTTTCAACCCCAAAATTTACTTGTCTAAAAGAAATGCAGGGACAAAGATGGAACAGAGACTCAAGGAATGGCCAACCAATAACCAGCTCAATTTGAGATCCATCCCATGGATAAGCACCAATCCCTGACATTATTAGTGATACTCTGTTATGTTTGAAGACAGGAGCCTAGCATGACTGTCCTCTGAGAGGGTCTACCCAGCAGCTGACTGAAACAGATATATACTCACAGCCAAACATTGTATGGAGGTGGGGTACTTTTATTGAATAGTTGGGGGAAGGATTGAGGGCATGGCAAACTTATATATATATATATATATATATATATATATATATATATATATGTATGTATATATAATCTTTCTGCATGTATTCCTGAATGTCAGAAGAGGGCATCAGAACCCATGGGGGAAGGACTGAGGACATGGCAAACTTATATATATATATCTTTCTGCATGTATTCCTGAATGTCAGAAGAGAGCATCAGAACCCATTACAGATGGTTGAGATGGTTACTGGAAATTGAACTCAGGATCTCTGGAAGAGTGGCCAGTGCTCTTAACTGCTGAGCCATTCCCTCCAGCCCCCTGCAAACTTTTAAATTAAACATTTTGTTTTTGTTTTGACATAGGGTTTCTCTGTGTGGCTCTGGCTGTCCTAGAAGTTGCTTTGTAGACCAGGCTGGCCTCGAACTCAGAGATCCACCTGATTCTTCTTCCCAAAGTCATGCACCAACATTGCCCCAGCTATTAGACATTTTAAATACCATATTCAGCAGATCTCTGAAGAGTTTGAGAACCATCTATTACATATACCTGAATTTAAGTAAACTTTATTGTTTTAGACTTAACCTTAAAAACATAAGCAAGAAGCTAAATAAAACTTGCCATTAAATGAATTATATAACAGTTTACAAGTTGGTAACTTTTATAAGGTTAGGAATTTTAAGCTTTATCTCTGTTAAATTTGAGCCTTAAGAATTAGAGTCGATGTAAAAAAGTAACCAATTTTTTTTCTCCTAGCCCCTGTTTCTGGAATTACAACTCTGAAATTAATTATTTTTTAATAAATGCCTAGGTCATAAGATTTGACTTATTTTTTTTTATTATCTCTTTTATTCTAATTTGGGTTCAGCTATGTGACTGTTTTTTTCTCCTTGTCTTATGTCTGTCTCTTCAAAGTTCCTGGGGCAAATCTCCCCTTTATTCTATCCTCAGTTAAGGTACCTGCTGCTTTATGTCTGTCTCCTCCATGTTGCAGCTCTCCCTGAAGCATATCCCACCTCCTATTTTCTGCCTCAGCTCATTGCCTATAATAAGCTTTTTATTGACAGGTTGTGCTTATAAGAGATTTTCTGTGCAAGTTAAAGATTTAGTTGAAGATCCTTTAGCATCAAAATAGAACTTTAAATCAGAAATGTAGTAAACTTTAAACCATAAATACAGTCCATAGAGAGACTAGAAGGTTTATAAAACCATAAATATAGTGCATAGATAGGTTGAGAACTTAATCATTTTATAGAGCACAATTTTCGAGTATCAGTTTCTTGTTTGAGACAGTTTACACAAGTAGCCAAAGGTTTACAAAGTCAGCAAAGACAAAAAGGGTAGACATTCATCTTTAAGTCAGTTACTGCTAACCTGAGTAGACCTTAGGAATTTATAAATTATTAAAGATATCTTATTCAAACATGTTTCTTATTTAAGTTTTCTAGAAGCCTGGTGTGGAACAGTTAACAATGATGTAAGTGGCTAAGCAACCATCTCTAAATCAGTGTTTGTTAAACTGAGTCCAACTTATAACCTTAGGACTTTATAAACCTTAGAAAACTCATACGAATCTAAACTGCTTCAGAGGCCTGTGTTGTCTCCTTATACTGAAAAGCAAGTGCAGCGATACACAGAAGGTTCTGTAGGACCAAGGAGCTTCATAGGTGCTGCCTTAGTTTACCATGTGGTTATCTTAAGATGTTGGTGAAGTTACTTGGCATGCACCATTTAACCTTGCTAATGATAGCTGTCAACCCAAATACAGAAGTGGATGCTCACAGCCATCCATTGGACAGGGCACAGGGTCCCCAATGGAGGAGCCAGAGAAAGTACCCAAGGAGCTGAAGGGGTTTGCAGCCCCATAGGAGGAACAACAATATGAACCAACCAGTACCCCCAGAGCTCCCTGGGACTAAACCACCAACCAAAGAAAACACATGATGGAACTCATGTCTCTAGCTGCATATGTAACAGAGGATGGCCTAGTCACTCATCAATGGGAGGAGAGGCCCTTGGTCCTGTGAAGGCTCTATGCTCCAGTATATGGGGATGCCAAGGCCAAGAAGCAGGAGTGGGTGGGTGAGCAGGGGAAGGGGGAGGAGATAGGGGGTTTTCAGAGGGGAAACCAGGAAGGGAGATAATGTTTGAAATGTAAATAAGGAAAATATCTAATAAAAAAAGAAAAAGAAGACTGTGGGCGCAAGACAAGAGTTGCAGATGTCCAGAAATTGGGCATGTCAAGGGCACAGATTTGCTCCTGGAGCTCATAGAAGTTAAATCCTTTGACCCCCTTCACTTGAACCTTCTGATGTCTACTGAAGACTTACTTCCAAACATGTACATATAATAAATACATATTAACTATGCTACCAAGCTGATATCAGTTTGGTATGACAGTGCACCTGTCCCCACCTACACAGATGTTTTACTTTGTTTGTAGTCACTGAGCTATGAGTAGAAAAGGGAAAATTCTACTACAAAGTCATATGCATTACTTTGTTTTTCCATGTATTACTGTAGAAATTAACATATATAGTATTTCCCTAAACTGTACATTACAAATGACAACTATCTAATTTCCATGGAACAAAAGTATACTGAAGGGAAAGTAATAAATATTTTTGCTGGTTTTATAAAAAAAAGATAGCTGTCAATCATGTGGTTGCTATTTAAAATATCTTTTTAAGGGGGCAGGTCGATTCTTTAAACAAGAGTTGGATCTAAGTTACATATACTGTATATTCTAAACAAGAGTTGAAATCAGTCTCTCAATCATCTATCTCAACTCTAATTTAGAATAGGTATACTAAGAATATAAGAATACTTGTTAATAATATATATTAATTTATATATATAAAGTAGTACAAATTTATATTACCCATATATGGACTTTTTTTTAAAGACTATAAACCTTTTGCTACAACTTTTAAGCCAGATTTTTTTGTTACAGATTTTATAGATTTTTTTTTAAACCATACTCAATGAACTTCCAAATCCTGAGATAGAGTTTACAGCATTGTTTTAAGGGATTTTCTTTTTTTAAAGAGCAAAGCACAGATAAATCATAGACTTTTATAAAAAAAATTTTTTAAAGGCAGAAATTAGAAAAATCTTAGAGATAAGAGGCTTTTGGAAGTGTGTTCTTTCCAAAATTATATTTTTTGGAAGTATTGTAATTTAAAGCATAAGAGATTTATTTAGGTATAAGAGATATAAAACATTTGTTTGTACAGTGGTGGAAGTTATTACCTTATGAGAGAATTTGAAAATCAATTATACCAATCTTTGGGCATTGATCTATCTGTACTTAGGCCAAACTATTTGTAGTAACATAGCAAGGCTTTAATAAAATCTGAGTCCATGGAGGAAAAGAGAAAAGGTTGCAAAATGGAACACTGATGGGGGAGAGTTCCTGTAAGTTCCAAGAAGTTGAGAGAAAGCTTAGATGGGCTTAGAGAAGCTCTGAGATTGCAGGAGGAGGCTGAGAGGAGGGCTTGAAGAGATAGGACAGGCAGCTCTGAAGGGGAGGAGAGAAAACTTCAGGAGGGAGCACCATTGGTTGATGACACTTTCTTTTTTCCATTGTGTAATTCAGGCTTCTTTCTTTACCAGGTGTCTATGGGTGTGTAGACTTACATCTGAGTTTTCAATTCAGTTCCATTGTTCAAGTTGTCTGTTTTTATGCCAATACCATGCAGGTGCTGTTGTTGTTGGGATATTTTGTTGTTGTTGCTTTTCTTTTTTTCTACAACTCTGTAGTAGAGCTTGAAATCAGAGCTTTCCATATGAAGTTGAGGATTGTTCTTTTAAGGTCTGTAAAATTGTGCTGGAATTTTGATGGGGAAGTGCTTTTGGTAAGATGGTCGGTCATATTTACTATGTTAAGCCTGTGAACCCATGATCATGGGAGGTCTTTCCATCTACTAATATTTACTTCAATTGTTTCCTTCAAATACTTGAAATTAATTTCATACATGTCTTTTACTTGCTTGGTTAGAGTTACATCAAGATATTTTATATTATTTGTGGCTATTGTGAAGGGTGATTTTTCCATGATTTCTTTCTCAGTCTGTTCATCATTCATATATAGGGGGAATACTGATTGTTTTGAGTTAATCTTGTATCTAGTCACTTTGCTGAAGGTATTTATCAGCTGTAAGAGTTCCCTGGTAGAATTTTTGGGGTCACTTTTGTATACTATCTTATTATCTGCAAGTAATGAAACTTTGACTTCTTCCTTTCCAATTTGTATCCCCTTGAGCTCCTTTCATTGTCTTATTGCTGTAGCTAGAACTTCAAGCACTATATTAAATAGATATGGAGAGAGTGAGCAACTTTGTCTTGTTTCTGATTTTAGTGGAAATGCTTTGATTTTCTCTTCATTTGATTTGATGTTGGTATAGGCTTGCTGTATATTGCTTTTATTATATTTAGGTATGTGCCTTGTATTCCTGATCTCTTCAAGACTTTTATCATGAAATTGTGTTGGATTTTGTCAAAGGCTTTTTCAGCATCTAATGAGATGATAGTGGTTTCTTTCTCTCTCTCTCTCTCTCTCTCTCTCTCTCTCTCTCTCTCTCTCTCTCTCTCTCTTTCTTTTTTTTTTTTCAGTTTGTTTATATGGTGGACTTCACTGGTACATTTTTATATGTTGAACTATTTCTGCATCTCTGGCCTGAAGCCTACTTGATCATAGTGGATGATCTTTTTAAATGTGTTCTGGGATATGGTTTGCAAATATTTTATCAATGGTTTTATATGAATGTTTATAAGAGATTGGTTTGTACTTCTCTTACTTTGTGGAGTCTCTGTGTGGTTTGGGTATCAGGATGACTGTGGCTTTATTAAAAAATTACTTTTTTTGGCGAGTTCCTTTTGTTTCTATTTTATAGGAAAATTTGAGGAATACTGTTATTAGCTCTTCTTTGAATGTCTGGTAGAATCCTGCACTAAAATTGCCTGGTCCTTTTTATTTAGATATTTAATTTGGGTGCAGAGACCTTTGATGAGTTCTTCTATTGTTTATCTAAAATTGATTTACCTTTAGTAAGTGGTATCTATACAGAAAACTGTCCATTTCTTTTAGATTTTTCAATTTTGTGAAGTACAGGATTCTGAAGTAAGACCTGAAGTATACCAAAGTATGATTCTTTGGATTTTCTTGGTCTATTGTTAAGTTCTCCTTTTCATTTCTAATTTTGTTAATTTAGATATTCTCTTTTTGTCATTTAATAAGTTTGGATAATTATTTGTCTATCTTCCTGATTTTCCCAAAGAACCAACCGTTTGTTTCATTGATTCCTTCTATTGTTCTCTTTGCTTCTATCTTTATTGATTCAGCCTTCAGTTTGATTAGTTTTTGCAGTCTCTTTCTTTTGGGTGCATTTTCTTTTTTTTTTTTTTCCCCTAGAGATTTCAGGTATAAGGTTAGTTGCTAGTATGAGATCTATCTATCTCTTTCCTTCTTTCTTCCTTTCTTTCTTCCTTCCTTCCTTCCTTCCTTCCTTCCTTGCTTCCTTTCTTTCTTTCTTTCTTTCTTTCTTTCTTTCTTTCTTTCTTTCTTTCTTTCTCTCTCTCTCTCTCTTTTTTCTTTTCCTTCCTTCATATATTGATAAATTACTGTACAGTAATTTCTAAGCCAGGTGGGGCTACATAGTAAGACCCTTCCTTTTAAAAAAAGTCCTAGAGGGCAGTGATTTAATTTATTACTAGAATGCTAGTATATGAATGGTGCTAGGTTTAAACTCTAGAACTGAACCAAAAAAGCCCCTCCTCAAATGAGAGTACACAGAGAGTCACTCACTTAGAGACAGAGAAAGAAAAGTGCCACGGCACTCCGGTCGAGTCAGCCTGTCAGGCAGGGATGCCTAAAAGCTGCTCATGAGGCAAAAAGAGTTTCAAGGAAGCTCTCCTCCTGGAGTCTGGAGTTCTCTTAATTCTCCATTCCCGCGTTAGTCTAGTGTATGGATCCACGTGCTCTCTTTCAGTACCATCCTATTATAAGTGCCTTTTAAGATTGAATTCTGACATAGCTAAAGCCTCAGTGTTCCAACAGTCCTAGATCGTGCTTGAGCAAGACCTTGGGCTTGGAATTCAGTACTGCCCCTGGTATTACACTATCTCTTTGAGTAAAAGTTAGGTCACTGCCCTTCACAGGAATCTACCATCACCAAGGAAGAAAGAAGTTTCTGACCGTAGGAGAAACCAGAATAGATACTTAGAATTATAGCTGAGTTACACCTATATACAGGAATTTACAATGGTTTAGGAAGTAGATCAGGCTGTGGTTTTAGAGTATTGCATTATTCATGAGATGGTTAGCTAGAACGGAACTCCCTAGTTAGAACCATGACTTGGGTGTGAAAGCCCTTGCCCTAGGAGTGAAAAGTTCTCACACCTGGCTTCTAAGACTATAGCTGACCTTAGATAGGGCTGACTTTGTCTCAGTTATTTTATTGCCCAGTTCCTGCCAGTCTTTGTGTTTTCATTCATCTGTTCTGTGTAAGAGTCATTAAGCATCCGGTTACCTCATTTGTACCTTGCCGGTATGTCACCCACCTTCCTTATTGTCTTCTGCATAAAAATTCTGATGTTCGATTTGAAAAATTACATTCAGATTCAACACAACCTCTCCTGTGTGCGTCTGTCCGTCAATTCATCCTACGCTTTGTCCACTCGCGAGTAGAGACCTGTTCCACGCAGACAAAGGGGCCCAGAGGGTCTGTGGCAGAAAAGTAGTAAGGTAAAGAAAGGAATGTAGAATGTTAGAGATGTTGTAGATTTAGATAGGAGATGACTGGGGTTACCCACAGTGTGGGATGTGCTTCACATGGAATGTGCAAGCCATAGACTATCCACAGCACCAAGAAATAAATAACTAAATCAAAGGAATGTGATGTTAATAGTGCAAAATTATTTACAGTTATATTTTATATAGTAGTTATATTCCTTAAATTATATATGTCAATTATTGTAAGTATACATAAACATTATATAGAATTTTATTTATAATACTCATGGGAAATATTCTTTTAATAATAGGTTATTTTAAGTTTTCTCTTTCTTTCTTTCTTTCTTTCTTTCTTTCTTTCTTTCTTTCTTTCTTTCTCTTCCCTCCCTCCCTCCCTCCCTCCCTCCCTCCCTCCCTCCCTCCCTCCCTTTCATTTTTATGAAGCCACTTAGAGCTAATAACTTTCCTCTTACCATAGCTTTCATTGTTCCCATATATTTGAGTGTACTGTGCACTTATTTTTCAATGAATTCTAGGAAGCCTTTAATTTCCTTCTTTATTTCTTCTTTGTTCAGGTGGTAGCCTGCCTGAGCACCAGTTCTCTCTGGAAGGCAACACTGGGGGCAGCATTGATGATTATTATCGGTGGCTAAACTATGTTTTGCAAGTGCTAAAATGTTGTTTATTTTATAATATTTATCCTTCTGGGTTTCTGTCAATTAATGCCTGCTATTCAATAGCAGAGGATTAAGTAAAGAATTAATTACTCTGGCTTCTTGTTCTTTTCTCACAGGTCTCTCTGCTGATCCTGCAAGAGGCTCAGAGTTCATCAGCTCCTTATGAGAAAGGAAAAGAAAGACATACACGCAAAGAAACCTCTTTTAAATAGGCAATATGCACAAACATACAAACACATTTTGGTTGGACCTGTTTCATTAACTCCACCAGTGTTCATGCATACTTATATACATACATTTATACCTACACATATGTGAATATACAAACAGATATATACATAAATACATTTGGTGGATTGTAAGCCATTCAAAAAATAGTGAGTTACTTCCAGGAAATCACATGTTAGCCTTAGCCTTAGTCATTCAGTATCAACATGTTCAGTTTCCATGAGTTTGTAGGCTTTCTGTTGATTCTATTATTATAGAAATCTAACTTTATTCTGTGATTGTCTGATAGGATGCAGGGTATTATTTCTATTTTCTTGTATCTATTGAGACTTGCTTTGTGACCAAGTATGTGCTCAATTTTGGAGAATGTTCTGTGATGTGCTGAGAAGGTATATTCTTTTGTATTTGGGTGAAATGTTCTATAGATAACTGCTAGGTCTATTTGTTTCACAATGTTTATGAATTTCATAATTCCTCTGTTTAGTTTTTGTCTGGGTGACATGTCCATGGTGAGAGTGAGGTATTGAAGTCTTTCATTATCAATATATGAGGGTCAATATCATAACTGTGGTCTAAGTCCAGAGGTGTAGTGTAGCCTCCTAGCCAGGCTGGTTCAGACCGTCCATCACTGAGGCGGAGCCACCTGCTGTGCTGCTTCTCATCACTCTCCTTTGATGTTACACTGCCTGCTACCTGCCTGAGGCCGAATCGGTTCTCCAAGATCTTCCAGAGTTAGCTGCGAACTGTGAATTTTGCGAGTTCCTGTTAAAAGGCAAATCTGACAACTTCACAAAAATTTGGTGTGACTGAGAATGGGCCTCCCCTCTTTATAAAGCGTGTCTCCCGCCATTAAAGTTGAACCTTGATCAGAATACTGTCTTGGTTCCATTTCTCTCTCTACATGCCTAGATTCCCTCTTTTCTTTCAGCTCCAAGATCCCTCCCAGGCTCAAACCTAGACATGAGAGCCGCAGGCCGGCCCCAACAAATTGGCATCCTACGTGGGGCCTGGGAATGGCAGAGGACATTTGGAAGAAACACTGATGGTTTGGAGCTCCATGGAAGAAGAAAAGAATTAAAGAAAATTCGTACCAGAGAAGGTGTCGTATGGGCTAAGTTGGAACAGCACTAAACCTGAGCGCTGGGTTCACTTAGGTTCAGCAGTTCCTAGATATCAGGGTCTAGGAACGTAACAGGCAGTTGGCCACAGTCTCTAGAAGCTGCTTTTTAGGTGAGAGAGATAAAAGGGTTTGGATTTAATAATCAGGCAGATTGGCTGCAGTTGGAAATTGCATCAGGCCGGAGGAAAATGTCCCAGAAGCAGAGAGAAATTTTAGGTGATGCCCTGCTTTGTTCTCTCTAGTCCCTACAGAAGAAGTTCTCTGCACTTTTTGTGTTTTTGTCTAAGGTCTTGTCGAATGTCTGGTGCACCGGTCTGTCCACGTGTTCGTGTCTACTCGTCTGAATGACTGAATGTTCTGTGTTTTGTGTTGAAAAATAAAAGATGGCTAATATTTTCTCTGTTGGTATAGCAAAGCTGAGAGTGGCCACATGCTTTAGCCAGGATCAGGCACAGCAGGAGGGCCCCTGCTGGAAAAACATTTTTTTTTTTTTTTTAAAAAGGGAGTCTGCAGACTCATGGTATTGGGACGAAAAAGCTGATAGATGGTATTTTCCTAAGAAAATTCTCTGCATTCGTTATTATTGCGTTTAGCTAATGACAAAGTGCTTTTTATTTTATAACTATAGCTAGAAAAATTAATATTCTCTGATTGGTCTAAGTTTAGCTGCTTCATTTGGTTTTTTTACTGGTAATGTGCTCTGCATGTCTTCACAATCAGCTCATAAGTTATTGGTTAGGATTAAATAATTTTTACATTTGTAACAGAAGGTTAGCCTTAAATTGGCAACTCAGGAGTTTTTCAAACATGTGGCATAAGCAGGCCAAAAAACCTGGGCCTCCTAAGATACTTCTAGGTGAGATAATATTTAATGTGATTCTTATCCTAGAAAGTAAATTTAAAGATAAAATTTAAAGCAATCTCTTTATTGAAGCATTAAAGCTTGCACTGCCATGCATTCATAGGTATAAATTGGCAGCCAAACTTCATAATATGATAGTAATGCTTCTAATATTGATTCTAAAGATGACAAATTGTTTTGAAATTGGGTTTTGCTTCCCCAAAGTTGTAGTTATGGTCTAATATTGCAAAAGAAACTTAGTAGTTCTAAAATCTGTCCTCATGGCAGGAGGAACTAAGCTAGGAGCAGCCTCTGCAAGGTTTGTGTGACTTTCTTTTGTCTTGCAAACAGTGCCTAAAGAGGCTCTCCTTGCCTCTCTTTGCCTCCAGGGAATTTTCTTTTAGCTAAAAGAGCACCTTTGCAGATCTAGCCAGATGCTGTTTTAATAAAGTTCATATTCAAAGTTTATAAAGGGTCAATCAGACTGTAGAATTTATAAAGGCATTACAATCTAGCTCGCCTACTTTATATATAGTTATTATAGATCTAAAAGTTTGTTTTTTCCTTTGTATCTTAATGATTGTAAAAGGTTTGTTTCTAGAGAGTTTGTAATCATGGGAAAATGTTGCCTCTAGGTATGGCTAAATATAGGTCTACGTTATGTAAGAAATTCTATACAAGAAGCTAAGAGTTTGAATCTTTCAGTGTATATTGCTTTCTAAGTGGAAAGTATTTTATTAACGAATGCCTCTAAAGGGAAGTTTACTTAACACCCTAGCTTTCATTAAGCTGACCCTAAGCAGAGCCGCTTTATCCTTACTATAAACATTTATCTGGTTCCTGTTAATCCTTTTGAAGTCATTCCTTTGTTTCCTGTCAGGTAACTTTTAGGTACTTTGCCTGCTGTGACTTCCTACCCCCTTTATTTTCTGTATTCTTTGGCTCCAGGCCAGCAGCTACTGGCGGCTGTGGAGCAGGGCCTTTGGGCACGCAGCTTTCCCTGGGCATGGTGACACAAGAGGCCGCCTCCGCCTGTCCCTGCCGGGGTAGCCCTATTCCCCCCCCCCACCCCCCCCTCGCTAAGACTCGGGGGTGCTCTGCCGCCAGGGCCAAGGCCACAGAGCTGCCGCTTGACATGGCAAGGGTGAATAGTGGGCCCCATGGCAGACAGGGTCCCCGGTCCTGTTCAGCCCGCAAACACCTTTCCTCGGGGGAGGTGGTGTTGGCGGCAGCTGAAGACAGCGCTTTTAAAGGTGCACACCACCTCCACTTCGGAGATGTGGGGCTCAGCAGCGGGTTGAAATCCAGAGTCCTTTTCAGAGTGGCTCTGCACACCAGGGTGATGGGTGGCTGAGGTTTGGCTCGGGCGGGGCTGAAAAGGATGAGGGCAAACGAGCCCTCTGAGGTGCCAGTGGGTATGGGGCCCGGGACCAGGGAGCTGCGAAAAGGCAGGTGGGCGGGGCCGAGGTGCCACTCACCTCAAAGCACAGTTTCAGTATCCTATTAAAACAACTGTGGTGCTAATAAAGAATTGTAAGATATATTCGTGTATTTTTGAAAACCTATAACAAAAATTGTGTCTTAGGAACCTGACAAAGTGTCTGTTCCTTGTTCCAAACAGCAATTAATTTGGTTATTACAGAATATTAATAATTGACCTATTGCATACCATCATTTTAAATAATAATAGATAAGATAAAAATTGTTTTTATGCATGCTTCTGTATCTTCTATAAATTCATGCATGCATGCATCCCAATTACTGTGTTTAAAAACAACCCCTCCATAGGAAATAAGCAGATGTGAATTGGATCACACGCTTATTCTTTTGCGATTCCCCCTGCTTCAGCACAGATAATTAAGTTGTGTGCTGTGGATGGTGTTTTAAAATGCTGAACAATCAAACCTTAATTTGTATATTAATAGTCAATATTATATCTCAGAGCTCACAATTGCTTAAGATTGTTCATCCCTCGGATGCTATTAATTCTCAAATTTGCAATTGCTTATGCATATACCACTCATAAGAAAAAGTGCTGTACTTTTAAGAAGGCTGTTTTTGGACATTTAATAAATTGTTCTAGATTGCCTGGACATCTTAAAGCAATGCCATGCTAGATTTATATCTCAGGCAGTCTATAGGTCCTACATATAAGATAGATTGGATATATAATCTCGTTCTTTATATATTCAAAACAGTTATGTTTTAAGATAATATTTTAGTATTCCTGGAAATTGTGCATGTCAATTTCTTTGCTCTTAGCGTCCTCAGTTACTACTTGTTTCTACATAATAGTGTTAATTCTTGAGGACTTATACTTAATAAATTGCTGCAAGTAAATGCTCCTATTTCTGAGTTAATAACTAAATAAATTATACACATGTGACTATTAATTACTTTTCAAGCTTTCAAGTTACAACCGCCCTTCAAGAGAAACTATTGAAAGTGCAATTAGTCACAACCCATGTTACATTAATACTGACTATAACAGTCAAGTATTTGAGATGTTTTGTCAACAAATTATTAATTCTCAAGGACAAGGTATTGTGGAACTTTAAAACTGTACCTTCTTAAAAAACAAAGAAGGAGGGAAATTATATTCCCATGCACATTATTTAAATCATACTTTTATTTTAGAATTTTGAAATTTAGATGTCAAAGAACTTAATAAATGCTTTATAGTATCTTAAAAGGATCTCTACTTATTGGCATATGGCTTGATACTGAACAGCTACCTTATTAGGAAAGGGAAACGTATAGGTTCTCTCCACAGAACGCTGCAGACACATGATGGCTAATTTGTGTGACAAGCTGGCAGGTGAGTTGGCTCAGTGCCCTGACTGAAGTGACAAGGAAGCTAAATTGGATACATGTTTTCAACCCATCCTTGCTTGCCATTTTTTCAGTTTGGACAAGTGAAGCTGCCTTGCTTCAAGCTTTTAACCTTATGGTAAAAAGAACATCAGAGACTGTGTAATCTGACTTAGAAAGATTAGTCATATAATAGAGTCATAATGATTTTTCTCTTTTCTTCAATGTGACCAGTTATTCTAACTCAATCTTAGACTGGTCTAGTAGTAATTTCAACATTAGAGATTCCTATTGAAGATAGCTAAAATTCTTAATTACCTAGCAAAGTTAATTTGGAGCTCAGCCTCCACTTCCAGAGAATCCCTGGCCTTTCTGCAAATTCTCAAAGCCAGCTCCCCCACACTGGGAGCTCAAAGCCTGAGCTTGATTGTTGCTAATTTGCAACTGAATGGAGTACTTGGACATCTTCAAAGCAGCTTTTATACTGTTGCTTTTCACTGTCCCACCTATGTTTCTCAAGCAGGTCAGTCAACACACTTCAGCCTGAATACAGCAGGAGTAAAGCCTTGCCTCCAACAGAGCAGGTGGCAGTTATTATTCTCCATCAAGAAACATTCTAGTACATATTGTGGCTTTGGTCTGAATTGGGAGTATGGTGTGCTATGAGGGCCTGACAGTCAATGACGGGCACCCAGATCTCAGAATCATACCAATCTAAGACAGGGGTACATGCCAAAAAGCCGTGGCTGTTGATAATACACCACAGAGCCATGTTTGTGTGAAATATAACACAAACTAGCTGCACGTACACTCTATGACGGATAGGGATGATTTGAGAAGATTTAAGATTTCCTAAGACAGGCAGGGCCGCCAACCACCATAACTCCCAGGCAGGACTATAGAGCATAAATAAATTTTATGCCTCAGTCCAGTTTTGTTTAATATTATTTAAAGGGGGGAAAATGTAACCTCCTATCCAGGCTGGTTCAGAACCAGGCGGAGCCACCTGCTGTGCTGCTTCTCATCACTCTCCTTTGATGTTACACTGCCTGCTCCCTGCCTGAGGTCTAACTGATTCTCGAGGATCTTCCAGGACCAGTTATCTGCGAACTGTGAATTTTGCGAGTTCCTGTTAAAAAGCAATTCTGACAACTTCACATGGAACTTGGCATGACCGGGAATGGGCCTCCCCTTTCCTTTATAAAGTGTGTTCAATGGCATTAAAGTTGAACCTTGATCAGAATACTGTCTTGGTTCCATTTCTCTCTCTACACACCTAGATTCCCTCTTTTCTTTCAGCTCCAAGATCCCTCCCAGGCTCGAACCCGGACATGAGAACCACAGGCTGGCCCCAACAGTGTAGTCACTGGAAAGCTCCTGTAAGGAGTAACGTAATGTAGCAGCTGGCTAGAGCACGACAGAACTATTTTAATACTACCTGTTTGGGTTAGTTTTTGTCAATATGACACAAACAAGCTAGAGTTAGTTGGGCAGAAGAACCTTAAATGAGAAAATACCTCTATCAGATTGGCCATCAGCAAGTCTGTAAAGGTAATTTCTTGATCAGTTATTGATGTAAGAGGGCTCAGCTCACCATGGGTGGCACCACCTCTTTGTAAGTGGTCCTGGGTATTATAAGGAAGCAGGCTGATTTAAGTTTTAGTTATACTGTATTTACAGATGTGTGTGCCCTTGTATTTGGGTCATAAAAATGCAGAATTGAGACCTCATCTTGGTGGGTGTTTCCTTTGATGAGTATGAAGTGTTCTTCTCCGTTTCTTTTGATTCATTTTGGTTTGAAGTCTATTTTATTTGATAATAGAATAGCTACACTGTCTTGTTTCTCTGGACCATCTGCTTAGAAATTTTTTTCCGGTCTATTACTCTGAGGTAATTTTTGATGTTGAGGTGTATTTCTTATATGCAACATAAGTGTAGATCTTATTTTCACATCTATTTTCTTAGTCTTTATCTTTTTATTGAGGGAATTGAGTCCATTTTTATCTATAGATATCAATGACCAATTGTTTTTTTTGAAGGTGAAAATGATATTTATTTATTTTTTTCTTTTATTTTTTTTTAATTAGGTATTTTCCTCGTTTACATTTTCAATGCTATCCCAAAGGTCCCCCATACCCACCCCCCAATCCCCTACCCACCAACTCCCCCTTTTTGGCCCTGGGGTTCCCCTGTACTGGGGCATATAAAGTTTGCAAGTCCAATGGGCCTCTCTTTGCAGTGATGGCCGACTAGGCCATCTTTTGATACATATGCAGCTAGAGACAAGAGCTCCGGGGTACTGCTTAGTTCATATTGTTGTTCCACCTATAGGGTTGCAGTTCCCTTTAGCTCCTTGGGTAATTTCTCTAGCTCCTCCATTGGGGGCCGTGTGAACAATCCAATAGCTGACTGTGATCATCCACTTCTGTGTTTGCTAGGCCCCGGCATAGTCTCACAAGAGAGAGCTATATCTGGGTCCTTTCAGCAAAATCTTGCTAGTGTATGCAATGGTGTCAGGATTTGGAAGCTGATTATGGGATGGATCCCTGCATATGGCAATTACTAGATGGTCCATCCTTTCGTCACAGCTCCAAATTTTGTATCTGTAACTCCTTCCAAGGGTGTTTTGTTCCCAATTCTAAGAAAGGGTAAAGTGTCCACACTTTGGTCTTCGTTCTTCTTGAATTTCATGCGTTTGGCAAGTTGTATCTTATATCTTGGGTATCCTAAGTTTCTGGGCTAATATCCACTTATCAGTGAGTACATATTGTGCGAGTTCCTTTGTGATTGGGTTACCTCACTCAGCATGATACCCTCCAGGTCCATCCATTTGCCTAGGAATTTCATAAATTCATTCTTTTTAATAGCTGAGTAGTATTCCACTGTGTAAATGTACCACATTTTCTGTATCCATTCCTCTGTTGAGGGGAATCTGGGTTCTTTCCAGCTTCTGGCTATTATAAACAAGGCTGCTATGAACATAGTAGAGCATGTGTCCTTCTTACTGGTTGGGACATCTTCTGGATATATGCCCAGGAGAGGTATTGCGGGATCCTTCGGTAGTACTATGTGCAATTTTCTGAGGAACCGCCAGACTGATTTCCAGAGTGGTTGTACAAGCTTGCAATCCCACCAACAATGGAGGAGTGTTCCTCTTTCTCCACATCCTCGCCAGCATCTGCTGTCACCTGAGTTTTTGATCTTAGCCATTCTGACTGGTGTGAGATGGAATCTCAGGGTTGTTTTGATTTGCATTTCCCTGATGATTAAGGATATTGAACATTTTTTCAGGTGTTTCTCTGCCATTCGGTTTTCCTCAGGTGAGAATTCTTTGTTCAGCTCTGAGCCCCATTTTTTAATGGGGTTATTTGATTTTCTGGAGTCCACCTTCTTGAGTTCTTTATATATATTGGATATTAGTCCCCTATCCGATTTGGGATAGGTAAAGATCCTTTCCCAATCTGCTGGTGGCCTTTTTGTCTTATTGACGGTGTCTTTTGCTTTGCAGAAGCTTTGCAATTTTATGAGGTCCCATTTGTCAATTCTTGATCTTACAGCACAAGCCATTGCTGTTCTATTCAGGAATTTTTCCCCTGTACCCATATCTTCGAGGCTTTTCCCTATTTTCTCCTCTATAAGTTTCAGTGTCACTGGTTTTATGTGGAGTTCCTTAATCCACTTAGATTTGACCTTAGTACAAGGAGATAGAAATGGATCAATTCGCATTCTTCTACATGATAACCGCCAGTTGTGCCAGCACCATTTGTTGCAAATGCTGTCTTTTTTCTACTGGATGGTTTTAGCTCCCTTGTCAAAGATCAAGTGACCATAGGTGTGTGGATTCATCTCTGGGTCTTCAATTCTGTTCCATTGGTCTACTTGTCTGTCACTATACCAGTACCATGCAGTTTTGATCACAATTGCTCTGTAGTACAGTTTTAGGTCCGGCATGGTGATTCCACCAGAGGTTCTTTTATCCTTGAGAAGAGTTTTTGCGATCCTCGGTTTTTTGTTATTCCAGATGAATCTGCTGATTGCCCTTTCTAATTCGTTGAAGAATTGAGTTGGAATTTTGATGGGAATTGCATTGAATCTGTAGATTGCTTTTGGCAAGATAGCCATTTTTACTATGTTGATCCTGTCAATCCATGAGCATGGGAGATCTTTCCATCTTCTGAGATCTTCTTTAATTTCTTTCTTTAGAGACTTGAAGTTCTTATCATACAGATCTTTCACTTCCTTAGTTAGATCAATATCCAATTGTTAATTTCTGCTATTTTATTTTAGCTGTTGTGTGTGTGTTTTCCTTCTTTTAGTTATGGTGTTGTGGGTTTGTCATTGCCTATGTTTGTGTGGGTGTGTTTAACTTTCTTGAATTGTAGTTTGCTTTCTAGTACCTTCTGTTTGTGGATAGATAATGTTTAAATTTGATTTCATCATGGAATATATTGTTTTTCCATGATTGAAAGTTTTGTTGGTATAGTAAACTGGTCTGGCATCTGTGGTCTCTCAGAATCTGTAATCCTTTTGTTCAGATCCTCCAGGATTTTCAAGTTTACATTGAAAAGTTGAGTGTAATTCTAACTGGTCTGCCTTTATTTGTTACTTAGCATTTTTCTCTTGCAGCATTTAATTTTCTTTCTTTGTTCTGTGTGGTTAATGTTATTATGTGGCGAGGCGACTTTCTTTCCTGCTCCAATCAATGTGGTATCTGGAAACTTCTTGTACTTTTACTTTTTAAATTTCATTTTAATTAGGTTATTTCTTCATTTACATTTCCAATACTTTCCCAAAGATCCCCCATATGCCCCCTCCCCCCTCCCCCCACTCCTCTACGCACCCACTCCAACTTCTTGGCCCTGGCATTCCCCTGTACTAAGGCATATAAAGTTTGCAAGACCAATGGGCTTCTCTTTCCACTGATGGCTGACCAGGCCATCTTTTAATATATCTGCAGCTAGAGACACAAGCTCTGGGCGGTACTGGTTAGTTCATATTGTTGTTCCACCTATAGGGTTGCAGACCCCTTTAGCTCCTTGGGTACTTTCTCAAGCTCCTCTATTGGGGGCCCTGTGATCCATCCAATAGTTGACTGTGGGCATCCACTTCTGTGTTTGCGAGGCCCCGGCATAGCCTCACAAGAGGCAGCTCTATCAGGGTCATTTCAGCAACATTTGCTAGTGTATGCAATGGTGTCAGTGTTTGGAGGCTGATTATGGGATGGATCCCCAGGTATGACAGTCTCTAGATGGTGCATCCTTTCGACTCAGCTGCAAACATTGTTTCTGTAACTCTTCCCATGGGTGTTTAGTTCCCAATCTAAGAAGGGGCAGTGTCCACACATTGGTCTTCGTTCTTCTTGAGTTTCACGTGTTTTGCAAATTGTATCTTATATCTTGGGTCTTCTAAGTTTCAGAGCTAATATCCACTTATCAGTGAGTACATATCATGTGAGTTCTTTTGTGAATGGGTTATCTCACTCAGGATGATACCCTCCAGATCCATCCATTTGCCTAGGAATTTCAAAAAATCATTCTTGTTAATACCTGAGTAGTACTCCATTGTGTAAATGTACCGCATTTACTATATCCATTCCTCTGTTGAGGGGCATCTGGGTTCTTTGCAGCTTCTGGCTATTATAAGTAAGGCTACTATCAACATAGTGGAGCATGTGTCCTTCTTACCGGTTGGGACATCTTCTGGATATATGCCCAGGAGAGGTATTGGGGGATCCTCCGGTAGTACTATGTGCAATTTTCTGAGGAACCGCCAGACTGATTTCCAGAGTGGTTGTACAAGCTTGCAATTCCACCAACAATGGAGGAGTGTTCCTCTTTCTCCACATCCTCACCAGCATCTGCTCTCACCTGAATTTTTGATCTTAGCCATCCTGACTGGTGTGAGGTGGAATCTCAGGGTTGTTTTGATTTGCATTTCCCTGATGATTGAGGATGCTGAACATTTTTTCAGGTGCTTCTTGGCCATTTGGTATTCCGCAGGTGAGAATTCTTTGTTTAGCTCTGAGTCCCATTTTTTTAAAAAATATTTTTATTAGGTATTTTCCTCATTTACATTTACAATGCTATCCCAAAAGTCCCCCATACCATCCCTACCACTCCCCTACCTCCCCCACACTCCCACTGTTTGGCCCTGGCGTTCCCCTGTACTGGGGCATATAAAGTTTGCATGTCCAATGGGCCTCTCTTTCCAGTGATGGCCAACTAGGCCATCTTTTGATACATATTCAGCTAGAGTCAAGAGCTCCAGGGTACTGGTTAGTTCATAATGTTGTTCCACCTATAGGGTTGCAGATCCCTTTAGCTCTTTGGGTACTATCTCTAGCTCCTCCATTGGGAGCCCTGTGATCCATCCAATAGATGACTCTAAACCTCTACTTCTGTGTTTGCTAGGCCCGGCATAGTCTCACAAGAGACAGTTATATCAGGGTCCTTTCAGCAAAATCTTGCTAGTGTATGCAATGGTGTCAGCATTTGGGGGGTGATTATGGGATGGATCCCTCGACATGGCAGTCACTAGATGGTCCGTCCTTTTGTCTCAGCTCAAAACTTTGTATCTGTAACTCCTTCCAAGGGTGTTTTGTTCCCAATTCTAAGAAGGGGCAAAGTGTCCACACTTAGGTCTTCGTTCTTCTTGAGTTTCATGTGTTTCACAAATTGTATCTTATATCTTGGGTATACTAAGTTTCTGGGCTAATTTCCACTTATCAGTGAGTACATATCATTTGAGTTCCTTTGTGATTGGGTTACCTCACTCAGGATGATGCCATCCAGGTCCAACCATTTCCCTAGGAAATTCATAAATTCATTCTTTTTAATAGCTGAATAGTACTCCAAAGTGTAAATGTATTTTTTGTGTCCATTCCTCTGTTCAGGGGCATCTGGGTTCTTTCCAGCTTCTGGCTATTATCAATAAGGCTACTATGAACAGAGTGGACCATGTGTCTTTCTTACTAGTTGGAACATTTTCTGGATATATGCCCAGGAGAGGTATTGTGGGATCCTCCGGTAGTACTATATCCAATATTCTGAGGAACCACCATACTGATTTCCAGAGTGGTTGTACAAGCTTGCAATCCCACCAACAATGGAGGAGTGTTCCTCTATCTCCACATCCTCACCAGCATCTGCTGTCACCTGAATTTTTGATCTTAGCCATTCTGACTGGTGTGAGATGGAATCTCAGGGTTGTTTTGATTTGCATTTCCCTGATGATTAAGGATGCTGAACATTTTTTCAGGTGCTTCTCAGCCATTCAGCATTCCTAAGGTGAGAATTCTTTGTTTAGACCTGAGCCCCATTTTTTTTAATGGAGTTATTTGATTTTCTGGAGTCCACCTTCTTGAGTTCTTTATATATATTGGATATTAGACCCCTATCTGATTTAGGATAGGTAAAGATCCTTTTCCAATCTGTTGGTGGCCTTTTTGTCTTACTAACGGTGTCTTTTGCCTTACAGAAGCTTTGCAGTTTTATGAGGTCTCATTTGTCAATTCTCAATTTTACAGCACAAGCCATTGCTGTTCTATTCAGGAATTTGTCCCCTGTGCCCATATCTTCAAGGCTTTCCCTCACTTTTTCATCTATAAATTTCAGTGTCTCTGGTTTTATGTGGAGTTCCTTGATCAACTTAGATTTGTCCTTAGCACAATAAGATAGGAATGGATCAATTCACATTCTTCTACATGATAAACACCAGTTGTGCCAGCACCATTTGTTGAAAATGCTGTCTTTTTTCCACTGGATGATTTTAGCCCCCTTGTCAAAGATCAAGTGGCCATAGGTGTGTGGATTCATTTCTGGGTCTTCAATTCTATTCCATTGGTCTACTTGTCTGTCAGTATACCAGTACCATGCAGTTTTGATCACAATTGCTCTGTAGTAAAGCTTTAGATCAGGCATGGTGATTCCATCAGAGGATCTCTTATCCTTGAGAAGAGTTTTTGCTATCTAGGTTTTTTTGTTATTCCAGATGAATTTGCAAATTGCTCCTTCTAATTCGTTGAAGAATTGAGTTGGAACTTTGATGGGGATTGCATTGAATCTGTAGATTGCTTTTGGCAAGATAGCCATTTTTACAACTTTGATCCTGCCAGTCCATGAGCATGGGAGATCTTTCCATCTTCTGAGATCTTCTTTAATTTCTTTCTTCAGAGACTTGAAGTTCTTATCATACAGAACTTTCACTTCCTTAGTTAGAGTCATGCCAAAGTATTTTATATTATTTGTGACTATTGAGAAGTGTGTTGTTTCCCCAATTTCTCTCTCAGCCTGTTTATCATTTGTGTACAGAAATGCCATTGACTTGTTTGAGTTACTTTTATATCCAGCTACTTCACTGAAGCTGTTTATCAGGTTTAGGAGTCCTCTGATCGAATTTTTAGGGTTACTTATATATACTATCATATAATTTGTAAAAAGTGATATTTTGACTTCTTCCTTTCAAAAATGTATCCCCTTTATCTCCTTTTGTTGTCAAATTGCTCTGGCTAGGACTTCAAGTACAATGTTGAATAGGGAGGGAGAAAGTGGGCAGTCTTGTCTAGTCCCTGATTTTAGTGGGATTGCTTCCAGCTTCTCACCATTTACTTTGATGTTGGCTACTGGTTTGCGGTAGATTGCTTTTATCATGTTTAGGTATGGGCCTTGAATTCCTGATCTTTCCAAGACTTTTATCATGAATGGGTGTTGGATTTTGTCAAATGCTTTCTCCGCATCTAACGAGATGATCATGTGGTTTTTGTCTTTGAGTTTGTTTATATAGTGGATTACGTTGATGAATTTCCGTATATTAAACCATCCCTGTATTCCTGGAATAAAACCTACTTGGTCAGGATGGATGATTGTTTTAATGTGTTCTTGGATTCGGTTAGCGACAATTTTATTGAGTATTTTTGCATCGATATTCATAAGGGAAATTGGTCTGAAGTTCTCTATCTTTGTTGGATCTTTCTGTGGCTTAGGTATCAGAGTAATTGTGGCTTCATAGAATGAGTTGGGTAGAGTTCCCTCTACTTCTATTTTGTGGAATAGTTTGTGCAGAACTGGAATTAGATCTTCTTTGAAGTTCTGGTAGAACTCTGCACTAAACCCATCTGGTCCTGGGCTTTTTTTGGCTGGGAGAATATTAATGACTGCTTCTATTTCTTTAGGGGATATGGGACTGTTTAGATCGTTAATTTTATCCTGATTTAACTTTGGTATCTGTCTAGAAATTTGTTCATTTCATCCAGGTTTTCCAGTTTTGTTGAGTATAGCCTTTTGTAGAAGGATCTGATGGTGTTTTGTATTTCCTCAGGATTTGTTGTTATGTCTCCCTTTACATTTCTGATTTTGTCAATTAGGATCCTGACACTGTGCCCTCTAGTGAGTCTGGCTAAGGGTTTATCTATCTTGTTGATTTTCTCAAAGAGCCAGCTCCTCCTTTGGTTGATTCTTTGAATAGTTCTTGTTTTCACTTGATTGATTTTGCCTCTAAGTTTGATTATTTCTTGCTGTCTACTCCTCTTGGGTGAATTTGCTTCCCTATGTTCTAGAGTTTTTAGGTGTGTTGTCAAGCTTCTAGTGTGTGCTCTCTCTAGTTTCTTTTTGGAGGTACTCAGAGCTATGAGTTTTCCTCTTAGAGATGCTTTCATTGTGTCCCATAAGTTTTGGTATGCTGTGGCTTCATTTTCATTAAACTCTACAAAGTCTTTAATTTCTTTCTTTATGCCTTCCTTGACCAAGTTATCATTGACAAGAGTGTTGTTCAGTTTCCACGTGAATGTTGGCTTTCCATTATTTATGTTGTTATTGAAGATCAGTCTTAGTCCATGGTGATCTGATAGGATGCATGGGGCAATTTCAATAATTTTGGATCTGTTAAGGCCTGTTTTGTGACCAATTATATGGTCAATTTTGGAGAAGGTAACTTGAGGTGCTGAGAAGAAGTTATATCCTTTTGTTTTAGGATTAAATGTTCTGTAGATATCTGTTAAATTCATATGTTTCATCACTTCTGTTAGTTTCACCGTGTCCCTGTTTAGTTTCTGTTTCCACGATCTGTCCATTGATGAATGTGGTGTGTTGAAGTCTCCCACTATTATTGTTTAAGGTGTAATGTGTGCTTTGAGCTTTCCTAAAGTTTCTTTAATGAATGTGGCTGCCCTTGTATTTGGAGCATAGATATTCAGAATTGATAGTTCATCTTGGAGAATTTTACCTTTGATGAATATGAAGTGCACCTCCTTGTCTTTTTTGATGACTTTGGGTTGGAAGTCGATTTTATTCAATATTAGAATGGCTACTCTAGCTTGTTTCTTCATACCATTTGCTTGGAAAATTGTTTTCCAGCCTTTCATTCTGAGGTAATGTCTATCTTTTTCTCTGAGATGAGTTTCCTGTAAGAAGCAAATGTTGGGTCCTGTTTGTGTAGTCAGCCTGTTGGTCTATGTCTTGTTATTGGGGAATTGAGTCCATTGATATTAAGAGATATTAAGGAAAAGTAATTGTTGCTTCCTATTATTTTTGTTGTTAGAGTTGGCATTCTGTTCTTGTGGCTCTCTTCTTTTAGGTTGGTTGAAGGATGACTTTCTTGCTTTTTTTAGGACGTGGTTTCCGTCCTTCTATTTTTTTTTGTTTGTTTTTGTCTTTTGCTTTTCCTGTTATTATCCTTTGAAGGGCTGGATTCGTGGAAATATAATGTGTGAATTTTGTTTTGTTACTGAAACCTCTATATGTTACTTGACCTTTTCCCCTTACTGCTTTTAGTATTCTATCTTCATTTAGTGCATTTGTTGTTCTGATTATTATGTGTCAGGAGGAATTTCTTTTCTGGTCCAGTCTATTTGGAGTTCTGTAGGCTTCTTGTATGTTTATGGGCATCTCTTTCTTTAGGTTTGGGAAATTGTCTTCTATAATTTTGTTGAAGATATTTGCTGGTCCTTTAAGTTGAAAATCTTCATTCTCATCTATTCCTATTATTTGTAGATTTGGTCTTGTCATTGTGTCCTGGATTTCCTGGATGATTTGAGTTAGGATCTTTTTGCATTTTGTATTTTCTTTGATTATTGTGCTGCTGTTCTCTATGGAATCTTCTGCACCTGAGATTCTCTCTTCCAACTCTTGTATTCTGTTGCTGATGCTCGCATCTATGGTTCCAGATTTATTTCCTAGGGTTTCTATCTCCAGCGTTGCCTCACTTTGGGATTTCTTTATTGTGTCTACTTATTTTTTTAGGTCTAGTATGGTTTTGTTCATTTCCATCACCCATTTGGATGTGTTTTCCTCTTTTTTCTTTAAGGACTTCTATCTGTTTGGTTTTGTTTTCCTGTTTTTCTTTAAGGACTTGTAACTCTTTAGCAGTTTTCTCCTGTATTTCTTTAAGTGAGTTATTAAAATCTTTCTTGATGTCCTCTACCATCATCATGAGATATGCTTTTAAATCTGGGTCTAGCTTTCCGGGTGTCTTGGAGTGCCCAGGACTGGCTCAGGTGGGAGTGCTTGGTTTTGATGATTGTGAGTGGTCTTGGTTTATTTTAGTAAGATTCTTATGTTTGCCTTTCTCCATCTGGTATTCTCTGAAGTTATTTGTTATAGTTGTCTCTGGGTAGACCTTGTTCCTCACATGATTCTTTTAGCCTCTATCAGTAGACCTGGGAGACTAGCTGTCTCCCGAGTTTCAGTGGGTAGAGTACTCTCTGCCGGCAAGCTCTCCTCTTGCAGGGAAGGTGCACAGATATCTGGCGTTCAGACCTGCCTCCTGGCAGAAGATGAAGGCCTAAAACAGGGCTTATTCCTGAATCTGTGTAGCATCTGTAGTCCACACTCTCACCTGCGCAGACTAGTCTCATCGGAATCCTTGAAAAAAAATTGGCTCCCCAAGATGCTGTGGCAAAGCCCTTCCAGGCAGGGCAGACACCTCTCCTTTGGCAGGGAAGGTGCCCAGATGTCTGGTGCCCAAAACGGGGTCTTCCTCAGAAGCTCTGTGGCTTCTGCATGTCTGAGAAGCTTTTAGCTTCTGTAGTCCACACTCTCACCTGCACAGAGTAGTCTCGGCAGGATCTGGGAACCAAGATGGCTCTTCTTGTACTTTCATAGGCATAGCCTTCTTAATGTAAGGAGAATTTTCTTTTATTTGTTAAAAATATTTTCTGAGCCTTTGAGCTGGAAATCTTCTCCTAGTCTTACTGTTATTAGGTCTGGTCTTTTCATAGTGTCCCGATTTCCTAGATGTTTTGTGCAGGGTACTTTTCAAACTCAATGTTTTAAAATTTTTATTGGTTATTTTATTTATTTATATTACAAATATTATCCCCCTTTCCAGTTTCCCCTCCATGAACTCACAATCCCCTCCCCTGCCTCTATGAGTGTTCTCCCCCACCTGCCCACACCTCAGCATTCCCCTATGCTTGGCCTCCATAGGGCCAATGGGCTTCCCTCCCACTGAGGCCATATAAAGAAATCCGCTGCTATTCAGCTTGAGTCATGGGTTCCCCCAGGTGTATTCTTTAGTTGGTTCTTTAGTCCCTGGGAGCTTTTGGGGGGGGGGTCTGGTTGGTTGATATTGTTGTTCTTTCTGTGGGGTTGCAAAGTCCTTCAGCCCCTTCACTACTTTTTCTAACTTCTCCATTGGGGTCCTCAAGCTAAGTCTGTTATTTGGCTCCATGCATCTGCATCTGTATTGGTCAGGCTCTGGCAGAGCCTCTCAGGGGACAGCTATGGGGGTGGAGATTCCTGTCAGCAAATACTTCTTGGCATCAGTAATAGTGCCAAGAATCTGTAGATGGGATGAGTCCCTAGGTGGGGCAATCTCTGGATGGCCCTTCCTTCAGTCTCTTCTTCTTTATGACAGGAGGAATTCTGGATTAGTATTTTTGAGGTGGTGTCCCAGATTTCCTGGATGTTTTTTGTTGGGTATTTTTTACATTCAAAATATTCTTTGACAAATGTATTTATTTCTTGTATTGTATCCTTCACATCTGAAATTCTTTTCTAGCTCTTGTATTATGTTGGTTATGGTTATACCTGTAGTTTCTTTTTGCT
The DNA here is from genome assembly GCF_000001635.26 of Mus musculus. Classification (NCBI taxonomy): domain Eukaryota; kingdom Metazoa; phylum Chordata; class Mammalia; order Rodentia; family Muridae; genus Mus; species Mus musculus. Next base: position 6,144,844 of record NC_000070.6, on the reverse strand, counting down.
TACCTAGATTTCTAGCATCCAGAAATTCTCTCAGTTTGTTATTTCTTTATTGCTTCTCTTTCCACTTTCAGACCTTGAACAGTTTTGTTTCCTTCAACTGTTTGTTTTTTCTTAGTTTTCTTGATGTTCTTTAAGGGATCTATTGACTTCCTCCAATTTTTTGATTGTCTTATCTTCAATTTCTTTAAGGATTTACTTATTTCCACTTTAAGGACATCTGTCATCTTCATAAAGTTGGTGTTAAGGTCCTTTGGTCTTTTTCTCTAATTTTGTTTGTTTGTCTTGTGCTTCAGCTGTTTTTGAATATTCAGGGTTTGCTATAGTGAGATGGATATGCTCTGATGGTGACATACTGCCCTGGTTTTTGTTGCTTGTGTTCTTTTTTTTTTTTTTCTGAAAATTTTTTATTATTTAAATGCATTTTATACATCAAACATATTAACAATATTGAGTATTTTGAGAATCAAATAATACATAATATTGTTCTACTTTTATATTCATATCCTTTCATACCTTAAAAATGTCATTAATGAATATTTAATACTATCCATAACTGAAAATCCTATATCTAATGTTGAATACTAAATTGTTTCAAAACATACAAAATCTTCTTTGGGAGTTAAGCATAGTAAAAGAGCATAAAATATTAAAAATGAATCATTAAGAATTATATTCAACTCCTCCATTGCTGGTGGGATTGCAAGCTTGTACAACCACTCTGGAAATCAGTTTGGCGGTTCCTCAGAAAATTGGACATAGTACTACCGGAGGATTCAGCAATACCTTTCCTGGGCATATATCCAGAAGATGTTCCAACTGGTAATAAGAACACATGCTCCACTATGTTCATAGCAGCCTTATTTATAATAGCCAGAAGCTAAAAAGAACCCAGATATCCCTCAACAGAGGAATGGATGCAGAAAATGTGGTACATTTACACAATGGAGTACTACTCAGCTATTAAAAAGAATGAATTTATGAAATTCCTAGGCAAATGGATGGACCTGGAGGGTATCATCCTGTGTGAGGTAGCCCAATCACAAAAGAACTCAAATGATATGTACTCACTGATAAGTGGATATTAGCCCAGAAACTTAGAATACCCAAGGTACAATTTGCAAAACGCATGAAACTGAAGAAGAACGAAGATCAAAGTGAGGGTCTTTGCCCGTTCTTAGAATTGGGAACAAAACACCCATGGAAGGAGTTACAGAGACAAAGTTGGGAGCTGAGATGAAAGGATGGACTATCTAGAGACTGCTATACCTGGGGATCCATCCCATAATCAGCTTCCAAACGCTGACACCATTGCATACACTAGCAAGATTTTGCTGAAAGGACCCAGATATGGCTGTCTTTTGTGAGACTATGCCGGGGTCTGGCAAACACAGAGTGGATGCCCACAGTCAGCTATTGGATAGAACACCTCGCCCCCAATGGAGAAGCTAGAGAAAGTACCCAAGGAGCTGAAGGGGTCTGCAACCCTATAGGTGGAACAACAATATGAACTAACCAGTACCTCCAGATCTCATGTCTCTAGCTGCATATGTTTCAGAAGATATCCTAGTTGGCTGTCATTGGGAAGAGAGGCCCCTTGGTCTTGCAAACTTTATATGCCCCAGTACAGGGTAATACCAGGGCCAAGAAGTTGGAGTGGGTGGTTAAGGGAGCAGGGGGGGTGGTGGTATAGAGGACTTTCGGGATAGCATTTGAAATGTAAAGGAAGAAAATACCTAATAAAAAATCGTTAAAACAAAGAAAAAAAAAGAAAAAGAAAAAAAAATGTATTCAAAAGCCCTTATATGATACCACCAGACATAGTGAGAGAGTATTTAAAACATATTATATATCTAATTTCAAGCACAGTGAAAAAAATTATCAATAATATTTCCATGATTTTGTTGAACAAGATTTTCATGTTTTCACCTGTTGATATTCAACAATAAGAATAGTTATTTTAAGATATATTCATTGTTATATTTAATTTCTGATTTTATTAATTTGGATACTGTCTCTGTGCCCTCTGGATAGTCTCGCTAAGAATTTATCTACTTATCTTGTTGATTTTCTCAAAGAATCAGCTACTCATTTTGTTGATTCTTTGTATAGTTCTTTTTGTTTCTATTTGGTTTGATTATTTCCTGCTGTCTATTCTTGGCTGTATTTGCTTCTTTTTGTTCTAGAGCTTTCAATTGTGCTGTCAAGCTGCTAGTGTAAACTCTCTTCAGTTTCTTTTTGAAGGCAGTTAGAGCTATGTGTTTTTTCCTACCACTGCTTTCATTGTGTCCCATACGTTTTGGTATGTGTCTTCATTTTCATTAAATTGTAAGATGTCTTTATTTTCTTTATTTATTTCTTCCTTGACCAAGTTATCATTGAGTAGAGCACTGTTCAGATTCCATGTGCATGTATGCTTTCCGTTGTTTTTCTTGGTATTTAAGACTAGCCTTAGTCCTTGATGATCTGAGAGGGTACATGGGATTATTTCAATCTTCTTGTATCTGTTGAGGGCTGTTTTGTGACCAATTATATGGTCAGTTTTGGAGAAGGTACCATGAGGTGCTGAGAAGAAGATATATTCTTTTGCTTTAGGATGAAATGTTCTATAGATATCTGTTAAATCCATTTGGTCCATAACTTCTGTTAGTTTCACTGTGTCTCTGCTTAGTTTCTGTTTCCAGGATCCGTTTATTAATGAGAATGGGGTGTTGAAGTCTCCCAATATTATTGTGTGGGGTGCAAAGTGTGCTTTGCATTTTAGTAAAGTTTTTTTTTTTTTTTAATGAACGTGGTTGCCCTTGCATTTGGAGCATCAGTGTTCAGAATTGAGAGTTCATCTTCTTAGATTTTTTCTTTGACCAGTAGGAAGTTTACTTCCTCATCCTTTTCGATAACTTTTGGTTGAGAGCTGATTTTATTTGATATTAGAATGGCTACTGCAGCATGTTTCTTGGAACCATTTCTTGGAAAATTGTTTCCCAGCCTTTTACTCTAGGTAGTGTCTGCCTTTGTCACTGAGGTGCTTTTCCTGTATGCAGCAAATGCTGGGTCATATTCACATATCCAATGTGTTAGTCTATGTCTTTTTGGGGGGAATTGATCCACCGATGTTAAGAGATATTAAGGAAAAGTGATTGTTACTTCCTCTTATTTTTGTTGTTAGCGGTGGAATTATGTTTGTGTGGCTATCTTCTTTTGGGTTTGTTGAAAGATTATTTTCTTGCTTTTTCTAGGGTGTAGTTTCTCCTTGTGTTGGTGTTTTCAATCTATTTTCCTTTGTAGTGCTGGAATTATGGAAAGATATTGTGTAAAATTGGTTTTGTCATGGAATATCTTAGTTTCTCCATCTGTGATAATTGAGAGTTTTGCTGAGAATAGTAGCTTGGGCTGGCATTTGTATTCTCCTAGGGTCTGTATGACATCTGCCTAGGATCTTCTATCTTTCATAGTCTCTGGTGAAAACTCTGATGTAATTCTGATAGGTATGCCTTTATATGTTACTTGACATTTTTCCCTTACTGCTTTTAATATTCTCTTCTGTTTTGTGCTTTTGGTGTTTTAATTATTATGTCACAGGAGGGATTTCATTTCTTGTCCAGTCTATTTGGAGTTCTGTAGGCTTCTTGTATGTTCATGGGCATCTCTTTCTTTACTTTAGGTAAGTTTTCTTCTATAATTTTGTTGAAGATATTTACTGGCTCTTAAAGTTGGGAATCTTTACTCTCTTCTATATCTATTATTCTTAGGTTTGGTCTTCTTATTGTGTCCTGGATTTCATGAATGTTTTGAGTTAGGAGGTTTTTGCATTTTGCATTTCTTTTGACTGCTGTGTCAATGTTTTCTATGGTATCTTCTGCACCTGAGATTCTCTCTTCTATCTCATGTATTCTGTTTGTGATGCTTAAATTTATGACTCTTGATCTCTTTCCTAGGTTTTCTATCTCCAGGGTTGTCTCCCTTTGTGATTTCCTTATTGTTTCTATTTTCATTTTTAGATCTTGGGTGGTTTTGTTCATTTCCTTTGCCTGTTTGATTGTGTTTTCCTGTAATTCTTTAACAGATTTTTGTGTTTCCTCTTTAAGGGCTTCTAGCTGTGTTCTTCTGTATTTTTTTAAGGGAGTTATTTATGTCCTATTGAAGTCTTCTAACACCAACATGAGAATTGATTTTAGATCCTGATCTTGCTTTTTCAGTGTGTGCGTGATGGTTTGTCTAGGACTTGCTATGATGGGAGAATTGCTATGATGGTTCTGATTATGCCAAGTAACCTTAGTTTCTGTTGTTTATGTTCTTATGCTTGCCTCCCGCCATATGATTATCTCTAGTGCTACCTGCCCTCACTATATCTGAGTGGAGCCTGTCCTTCCTGTGATCCTGGTTGTGTCAGAACTCCTCAGAGTTTTGCTGTCTCTGTGATCCTGTGATCTGTGATTCTGTGATACTGGTCAGGTGGAGTCCCTGAATTCCTGGGTCCTACTGGACCTAGTTACTTCCCATATTGGGGCAGATGTTATGTCCTGCTCATGTCTGATCCTATGATCCTGGGCATGTTTGTTGCTTGTGTTCTTACACTGACATTTAGGCATCCAGATTTGGAGTGATTATAGGTCTGGTAGCTGATTTCTGGGTTGTCTTTGTTCAGTGGATTCTTTCTTCCTTGGTTTCTGTTTCCTCTCTGGTCTTCTAGCTATAGTAGCCTGTGGTTAAGTAAAGGGTCTCTACCTGAGTTAGATTCGAGATTGCTGATGGCCTGAATGGCCTCCAGTCCATAAGAGTATTGAGTTAGAGTTGCTATTCAAATTGCGAGCTGAAGTTCTGACCATATGCATGAGCTCTGAACTGGTTAGGGATCCCCAGGTGTTTAAGATGCTCCATTGACATCTTGTGGGGTAGGATCTTCATATCAAAATTTGGTAGATATGGTGATGAGAAGAAGATCAATTGGGGTTTTGCTGGATAAGTGAATGAAGGGTGAAGGGATGGCTTACCTAGTCTTTAGGGAGATAGCCTGGCCTCTGATGGGATAGTAGCCTTCCCAGGGAGGTCTTGGCTGGGATATGGTGAGAAGCAGGGGAGGGGGGCGTTAGATTTATGATGGGAAGGCATGGTCATAGTAGGGGGTGGGGTCAGTGATCCTAGGGTTCAGGATGTTGGCCTGTTGTCTTATGGGGTAGGAGGCTTCTGTCAGTGGAGTCCACTGTCTTCTTGTCACTCAGCATGTGGGATGCCTCAAGTCATTCATGTTAGTAAGCTTGGTAGTGTCTGGAATTCCTGTTCAATAATTGCTTTCTAGCTAGCCCTTACACCTATGTCAGTGAACACCACATGAGACATGTCACAGACTTTTAGCTTATTAATCATGAGCACCAGCCACTGATGCAAAACTTTGGTGATGTATATCTGCCTGTGTTGTGAGATTCTCTGTAACTTTAATCAAACATGCATTGGTTTCTGTTCCTTGGAGACGGTTACCATCTATAAATAGTCTAAGGCAGCTGTGACTCCCATTTCTCAGCCCCCTAAAGTCAGCTATGCTTCCTAAAATTCTACTTAAATCACTGAAATTTTACAACTCAGAGGAAACCTAGCAACTTATATTGACAGTTGTGGGTGTGGGAAAGAGATTATAGCAAGTGGTTGCCAGCTCAGTTTTGGGAATTTCTTAGTCTGTACTCCACTTCTTCTGGCTAAGATTTTTTATTTATGGAGCTTGACTAGTGAACACAGTTCAGTGTACAAGCACACTTCTCTGATGACTCTATATGAGTCAAGTTAATACAAAACTAGACAGCATACTAGTATCTTTGGTAGTGGGGTTCTTGACATGGCCATTTTAATGAACCCCACTCACTCAAGACTTTACTCAGTCCTCACACTGTACTCTAGAAGCACCAGAAGACCTTGTTCAAGGAGGAGGTGGCAGTATGAGGAACTGTTTGTTACATTATGTGTTCATTTGATTATATTGGAAATCATTCACATAATGAAAGTAATATTAATTTATATTGCCAATGAAACAAAAAGAAAAGATAATGAAAATAGTTCTTTTATAGGTAATATTATTGTGGTTATGAAGTTTTTAATTAAAAAACTCAGTTGCATTCTTAGTAACTTGCCTTGAGGAACTAATTGAAGGTTGACCCCAATGCACAGGAAAATAAACTAAGTCTTGCTTTTGCATCGATCTGCATCTTAGTGTCTCACTCAGGGACGTATTGAAGTAAGTACCACTGACCAAGGGTTGTGGTCTTACTTTTGGGGGGTTCAAGAGACACTACCCCCCACTCCCCACCCCTGAGTGAGCACCTACTAGACTGATTGGAGGGAAAAAGCCCGAGCTTGGCAACAGGCACCAACTTGTAAGTGTAAAACTTTCTGTATTTTGCTTTCATTTTTGGCTCGTGAGAAAGACTGGAAAGTCTCTGGTCTGGTGAGGTCAATTGTTGTGCGCAGATATGCCTTGACTGTAGGGAGTCTGGAGGATGCTTCTGGTTTCCTAGAGGGAGTTGAGAGGACCCTGCTCCTTTTGGAAACAGCAAGACAGTATTGACAGGAACCAAGTCTTGCTATAACTTGATTTCTGTGCCTGTGGAAGGGGCAAATTGTCTTTGTCTGTGTTCTTGGATTTGGACTGTCTGCACCCGTGGCAGGGTTGATCTGTCTGTGTGCTGATTGTCTTTCTATTGTGTTGGTTGGAATTAGTTATCTCATTCTGTGTTCTTGGACTTGGACTGACAGCATTTTGGAGATTGGACAGACTGAATCTATCCCCTTAAACATTCTCGTTAACCACTGGAGGAGAAAACTTGTCAGCAGTAGTAAAGAAGAGAAAGTTACTTACTCTCTGCATCTCTGAATGGCCCACCTTCAGATTAGGGAGGCCACCTGTAGGGACCTTCAACTTGGAGGTGATCAAAGTTGTAGAAGAAAGTCTTTAGGCCAGGATCCCTCGGACACCCAGACCAAATGTTCTATACAGTTACCCAGCAGAATCTAGTGGAGGACCCTTTCCTCCTCCCCCTTCATAGATAAAAGCCTTTCTTTACCCAAAACCCACTTCACTGGTTCTGGCCATCAGAGAAAAAGGAAACATGGGAGAAGGGATCCATACCTGAGAAGAAGTCGATTTGCCAAGACCCTTCAACAGGGGACTTGTTGCTCTAAGACCCTCCTCCTCCATACCGCCCTACCCTTGTCCCCATGGCCCTGCCAGTACCAGCACTGGCTCTGGTATCCTCAGCTCATATGGGACCGGGGCCCTTGTATCCCCCTTTACTGGAGGGAGGAGCAGGAGGAGACCCCCCCCAACTTCTTGGTCCTGCCATGAGGACCTGAGGTCTGAGAGCCACCTTCCCTGATACCATGGTGGCTCTCCCACTGAGAGCATATGGGCCTCTAGAAAAGGGCAATCAGGCTATGCAATATTGTCCCTTCTCTTTAGCCTACTTGAATGACTGGAAGGCCCATCCGCACCTTCCCCTTTTTTAGATAACCCCAAGAGACCAATTAACCTCTTTGAGACTGTTTTATTTACTGATCAGCCCACCTGGGATAATATCCAACAACTCATGAGAGTGCTTTTCAGGACAAAAGAGTGAAAGAGGATAATGCAGGAAGCCAGAAAGAATGTCCCCTTAGACATGAGGGTACCATTGATTGATCAGGCTGTCATCAACAGTGAGTTTCCCCTGACTAGACCTGACTGGGAAAGCAGAAGGTGAGGGGTATCTGAAGGTCTACCACTAGGCTCCATTGTCAGGTCTCAAGGGGGCTGCATGAAAACCCACAAATTTGACCAAGGTATGTGAGGTTAGGCAGGGATCAGATGAGTTGCCTGCTGCCTTTCTAGAGTGACTCATGGAGACTTTCCATCAGCTATGACCCCAGCAGCAAGGAGCACAAAGCTACTGTGACGATGGTTTTATAGACCAGGCTAGTAGAGATATCAGGAAAAGGCTTCAGAGGCTAGAGGGACTGCAGGATAAGTCATTGAGGGACTTAGTGCAGGTTGCTGAGAAAGTCTACCATAACAGGGATGGGCCGGGTATCCAATTCATTTATGGTCATCCCAGACTGTCCCTTCCTTCTGTTTGGGCGAGACTTAGTCTCCAAGATAGGGTCCAAATACACTTCCTGCCCGAATGGACACAACTAACTGGTCCAAAAAAGAGAGCCCAATGGGTGGAGGAAAGACTTATCTGACTGGCTCCTGCTGGGAGCCATGGCTACCTGCTTTACAGACAGGAGCAGTTTTCTCCATGTAGGTCAGAGACAAGTGGGTGCTGCTGTGGTGGATGGCACAAATGTTGTCTGGGCAGAACCTTTACACCCACCCCCCATCCCTGCATATCAGCACAGAAAATGGAGCTAATTGCCCTCAACAAGGCCTTGAATCTTGAAAGGGAGGAAGAAACTATGAAAGTTTTCTGAGCTCATTCCCCATCACTTGTTTAAGAAAATTAACATCTATACAGATAGCAAGAATGCCTTTGCCACAGCCTACATCCATGGGGCCTATATACCAAGAGAGAGGACTGCTTACATCAGAGGAAAAAGAAATAAAAAACAAAGGAAATCTTGGATCTCTTGGATGCCCTGATGAAACTGTCAACTGTGAAGATTATTCATTGTCCAGGACATCAGAAGGGAAGAGACTCAGTGGCCCAAGGCAATAACCAGGGAGAAGTTGTTTGAGAAGTGGTTATGCAGGAGCCTATCCCGGGTATGGGCCTGCCAGAGACACCTGCTGGGAAATGGGACTGGACTAAGGGATGGCCTCACTTAGAATATACTGAAGAAGAAAGGACTCCGATTGCCAGCCACCCTACCAACTACTGCCTAGAGAAGGAAGGGCAGTGGCACACACAAGAAGGAAAACCTATACTTCCCCGAAAACAAGCTGCTGAGGACTTACTTGACCAAATCCATCGATGGCCTAGATGAGTCTCATCAGTCAGACATAACATCCATGTATACAATCATCAGTATGTATGATTTGGGGGATAAATGGGCCCCATGTAGCCTTTACCTGTTTTCTTCCATACAGACGGAAAACTCGTGAGGATTTCGGCCCCTTAGAAGAGCAGAAATTGAGGAATGCTGGATTGAATGAGCATTGCTAGTATTAAAGATTTCTAAATAAAAACCTCCTGATTCTAATCCTCCAGCAGGTGGTGGTATCCCAGCACCCAAAACTTACTGACTGGAACTTGGCAAGGGATTTCTCCTCAGGATTCAGTTTAGAAACATTCTTTTCCATAGTAGTAAAAATTTAATTTATAGAATAATACATGCTCATAAAATTTACTACATTGCATTTTATATACTCACTTGGGATATCAACTGATAGTTTTTTCTTTTACTATCTTTAGAAATTGCAATCCCAATCCAGTTAATAGATAGATAGCCTCAGGTGATGTGGCTTCCAATGTGTTGTTAGTTTCCTTAACAGAGCTTTGCAAACACTTTGGTTTTAGGGAATGTTTCAGGTGAGTAGGGGATGATTTACATTCAATTCTTTGATCTTAGTGACTCTTTTGTTTCCAGCACTGAGAACCAATCCTTGGGCCACACATGCTAGGCAAGTGCTCTGCTGCTGTCTATACAGCCTTGCCTTACTTTATTGAAACGTCAAGAAACAAAACAAAAAACAAACTCGGCATAAAAGGAGAATTAAAGGAGATAAAAGTAGTCAGAAAGTCAATTAAACTAATGGTATAATTATATTATAGAAAAATCCAAAAGTGTACACAAAAATAGGTGTTCCCAAAAAGGTGCAAATATTTAAAATTCTGTTAAAAGCAGCTAAATTCCATATATAATTTAGTAGAAAAAAACCTTGTTTGAATGGATTTGATTTTTTTTGGGAGACTAAGATAGAATAAAATACAAAAGAAAAAATAGAGGAAGGCATTTACAGAGATTAAATAAAGTAAAACTGAAAATAATATTTACATTAAATATAGATTAAATGTACATATTCAATAAGAACTACTAAGTACTTCTATTTTACACATCTTACAAATGAATACTGAAAATTTCTAAAAGCCAGACAGCAAGCAAAAAAGCTTTTATGGCAGTCACATCTGCTATGACTTCCCAAACACTTTACAACACCTTTCTTTAAGTTAAATGCTAATTGGTGAGCAATGTTAACGGTGATCATTGAAATAAAAACAAAGGGACTGTTATTGTAATGATGCTTCACTCGCCATGTGTGCAATATCTAGTGATGCTTATGTCATATAGAATACTAATGCTAATCTAAAACATGCTACAGAAACGGGCTCTACCTCATAAATTCCATAACCAAATGCTTATTGTTTTTATGTAGTTAACATTAAAAGCCACAAGTCAAATTATTTGGTGCTATTTAGACAAAAGTTCTTTGAAATTCTGCTTTGTTTTAATTTTTTTATCAGTTAGAAATGAGAAATCACTTACAGAGAGGATTGCTATATATCATTTCCTTGGAAAGACATGGGAACTGTCTGTGAAAGTTTTTAATAGGACAGACAGTAATCTGAGTTGATTTAGGAGGTATTATATAAACAAGCGATGGGGAATGAGCTCAGAGAACTTTCATAGTTTCTTCCTCCCTTTCAAAGAAGGAAGGAATAAATCCATCTTATCAAAACATTCACTCTCTAAATATCTAAACCTAAGAGGCTCGAATAAGTGGCATCAAAAGTCTTGTAATCCAGTCTCAGAAGTGGAATAGATTAGATAATGAATGATATTTATATACTATGACTGATTTAAGCAACATTGAGAGGTGAAAGGATCCTAAGAGCATCAGTGTGCTTTAGCCAAGTGTAAAGGGATTTGTGGGAAAGCATTTCTTCTGTCTCAAGCTAGGCAAGGCAAGGTCATGTGATTCTGGTCTTCTGAGATGCCATAGAAAACTTCATGAGCCTTCTCTCTCCCATTCTTTCTGACTTTGTTTTACACCCACCACTGTTACTTAGTCTTATACATGTTCCTGGATTTTTATTTCTATTTACCAAAATAAAGCTTCACCTAGTTGAAGGTAACATATGAATGTTATCTAGTTACTGTTTACTTTCTTAATCTTTCCATCATTTGTGTGTGTGTCTGTCTCTCTGTGTATGTATATGAATGTTTATGTTTATGTGTGAGTTTGTGTGTGATTGCCTCTGTGTGTGTGCATACACACGTGTGCACACATGTGCGTGTTTTGTGTTGAGGGATCTGGAGATTGAACTTTGGGCCTTGTGTGTGCTAGGCAAATACCCTACTACCATACTATATCGCCTGTCCCCACAGCATATATTCATACTAAAGAATGTTGACATGTTACCAGTTTTTAAAATGTATATGTTAGTATCTCATAATATATGAAACACTGTCTTGCGTTTCTTATGTTTTGTGCCAGGTTTCCAATTTTTCAGCCTAATGAGTTACTTAGCACCTTTATATATATATATTATTTGGGAAATATGGAAATGGAAATATCCAGTGAAAAAAAGATAAATGTGACCAGCAGCCATATACATGATATGAATTGCTAAACCCCAGTGAGCTGAGCAGAGTTGTGCCGCATTGTCTATGAATGATAAATGCAATTGAATTTTGCTAGAATTTAAACTTTTTCCTCTATAAGTGGTACTGTTGGGGAATGAGAAGTCAAACAAAATTTAAAAGTTTTTGTAAAACACATACCTGGCAATGAAACGACACCCAAATTACTTGAGAACTCAACATTAAAAGATCAAAATATCCCAATTAAAAAATAGCAAAGACCTTAAAATATATATCACCAAAGAAGACACTCAGATGATAAATAATCTCACAGAAAGGTGCTCAGTGTCATATGCCATCAGGAGACAGCAATTTTAAAAATATTTAATTTAATTTTTTTTAACTTATTCATCCTGCTCATTGCCCCCTCCTGGTCACCTCCTCCCACACTCCTATAATCCTTCTCCCTCTCCTCTCCCCTACTCTAATCGGGTAGAAACCCCCTTGGGTACCCCCCACATCCTGGCACTTCAGGTCTCTGTGAGGCTAGATGCTTCCTTTCCCACTAGGGCTAGACAAGGCAGTCCATCTAGAAGAACATATCCCATCTGCAGGCAATGGCTTTTCTGATAGCATCTGTTCCAGTTGTTCAGTACCTACACAAAGACCAAGCTGCAGATCTGCTACATATGTGCAGGGAGGCCTAGGTCCAGCTCCTGTATGCTATTTAGTTGGTTCAGTTGCTTTCAGATTCCCCAAGGGCCCAGGTTAGTTGATATTGTTGGTCTTCTTATGGAGTTCTTATCCCCTTAGGGGCAGCATTCCTTCCTCCTACCCTTCCATAAGAATTTCCAAGCACCATCCACTGTTTGGCTGTGGGTGTCTGTATCTGTCTGAGTCAGCTGCTGAGTGTAGACTCTCAGAGGACAACATGCTCCTGTCTTCAAGTATAACAGAGTATGATTAATAGTGTTAGGGACAGGTGCTCATCCATTGGATGGGTCCCAAGATAGGCCAGTTATTGATTGGCTATTCCCCCACTCTCTGCTCCATCTCCCCATACCTGCATTTCTATAAATGGGATAAATTTTGGGTTGAAAGTTTTGTGGGTGGGTTGGTGTCTCTATTGCTCCACTGGGGTTCCTGTCTGTCTACAGGAGGAGACCTCCTCAGGTTCAGTATCTACAATGTAGCAAGTCACAGCTAAGGTCATCCCCATTGATTCTTGGGGTCCTCCTTTATTTCAGGTCTCTGTCTCATTCTGGAGGTGCCCCTCACCTTCTCATCTCCATCAGTTGAAGATTTCCATTCATTTTCATGGTCATCTAGCCATCTCTCCTGTCCTTCCCCACACCTGATCCTAAACCCTCCATCCCCGTCCCTCCAAGTTCCCTCACTTCATCTGCCTCTTATGACTGTTTTATTCCTCCTTATAAGTAAGATTCAAGCTTCCTTGCTTGGGTCTTCCTTCTTGTTTAGCTTCTTTGGGTCTGTGGAGTCTAGCATGGTACCTGTATTTTATGGCTTATATCAACTTATAAGTGAGTATATACCATTCATGTCCTTTTGGAACTGGGTTACCTCACTCAGGATGATATTCTCAAGTTCCATCCATTTGCCTGAAAAATTCACCATGTCTTTGTTTTTAATAGCTGAATACTCTTCCATTTCATACATGCATATTTCCTTTATCCATTCTTCAGTTGAGGGACATCTAGGTTGTTTCCAGTTCATGGCTATTACAAATAAAGGCAATTTAAATTGTGAGAAAATTCTATACATCTACTCAAATTGCAAGAAACAAGAATACTAATTGTTCCCAAATCCAGAAACATTCAATCATTTCTGAAGCCAAATAGCTCAGGCACTTTTTAATATGGTTTGGCATTTTCTTGTACAGTAAACATCGTCATTGTATGATTCATCTGTCTTATTCCATGGTATTTAACCACTCATTTGAAAGTTTACAGCCATGCAAAAAGCCACAGTCAATGTTTACAGCAACACTTTTGTTGATAAATACTACTCAAAATGGAAGGATTTAGACTAGGCATGGTGTCTCATGTCTAATATCAATGACAATACGTCACCAAACAAAGGAGGAAAAATATGTTATAGTTCATACTTTTGGAGTTTCTTGGTCATTTAGCCCCATTGATTTCAGGTCTATGAGAAGGCAGAAATATCATCTTAGTAGGATTGATGGGGGAAAGCTGCTCACCTGAAGGAAGCCAGGAAACATCAGAACAAGAGAATGGGGCCAGAGACAAGGTACTTCCTTTAAAGGTATGCCCTGTGATCCACTTCCTCCAAATAGGCACCACATTCTAGTTTCCTTCACTTCCCCATAATACCATCATCTTATGAATCCATTGATCAGCTGATCTGCTGATAAATTGATTGGATCTCAGGCCTTACAATTTAATCCTCAAAGCCCAAATCCTGAACATTTCATTAAGAGTCAATCCTCCAATACACTTTTGTTGGGGAATATTTTATTACAAGTCATAGGAAGTACCTTTATTCATAAATGTCCAAATGTAGGAAATAGGCAAATTATCCTTAAGTATATAATAGAACTTAAGTATTACCACAAATTGGATAATATTTAGCCAAAAAAAATTAACTTGGCTGCCAAGTCATAAGCACACTCTCTATGCATACTGCTAAATGGGAACGACAATCTGGAAAACACCATATCTATGATTCTAACTAAAAGGGTTTCTGGAAAAGATGAAAAGTGTGGAGATAATAAACAGTCCGTGGTTTCCAGGACGTGGAGGTAGGGAGAGATGCACAGGTATAGCAAAAACACTTGTGGGTAGCAAACGCTGTAATTCAAATACTTGATAAGTGACATGAGTGACCTGATCCAGAATCCCCTTCACATACCCTCAGTTTTCCCATAGGATTTTTAGGATTTTTTTCTAGTTCTTTAAAGAATGTCACTAGAATTTTGAGGGATATTACCTTGAATCTGTCAATGTTTTTTAATGGTGATATAGCCATTCTTAATGTGAACATTTGGGGTCTTCAATCTCCCAAATCTTTCACTTTCTTGTTTAAGAGGTGTGTGTGTGTGTGTGTGTGTGTGTGTGTGTGTGTGTGTGTGAAGGAGGTTGGGAAGAAGGGAGAGAGGGGGGACAGAAGTTATTGTGAATGGTACTGTTTTTCCTTGATTTTTCTTCCTTAGAGTCATATAGTTTGTAGAAATGCTACTGATTTTTGCATATTACTATGGTATTCTGGTATTTTATTAAAAGTGTTTTTAAAATCTAAGCGTCTTCTAATAGTATAGATTCATATTGTGTGAAGTAGACTGTTTGACTTACTCCTGCATTCACCTTACTCCTTTCCTGATTGTATTCCTTTATTTTTTCATTCTCTTGGTGTGGGGCAATGGGCTATGCAGAGACAGCTTGTTTTCCAGTCGAGCTGAGGTGTGGAACCCTGGTGAAACCCAGTGGTGATAATTTTCACCTACATAGGACCAAAGGTGTCCCCTTGTGTCTTCTGGACTCCCTGGCTCCTGCCAAAGTTACTGCTCCGCTACTACCCCCACAGCCCCCACAGGAGAGGCTCATGGCTAGCAGTCACATACACAATGTCCCAAGCTTCCTACCTTCAGGCTAGACTCCTTCCAGTTACCTAGCAACAGCAAGATAACAAGCCCACTATAAGAGGAGTTTCTTGGCCCCACCTCATTCTCTCCCTCTCTCTCTCTCTCTCTCTCTCTCTCTTACTCTCTAAGCTTTTACCTCTCTCTCTTTAACCTTTTTTACTCTCTAGCCTTTCTTCTCTCTCTCTCTCTTTTCCCCCCACCCTCTCCTCTTGGCCATGGCTGGTCTCTCTCTTTCTACCTTTTCTCTTTCTCCCTGCCTTTCTACAATAAAGCTCCAAAACCATAGACTGACTCTGCTCATCAAGGCCAGCTGTGCTTGGATGATGGGATAGGCTTTCTCCTAACAAGTCATGCCCAATCTCCTATCAGAAGGCCTTCCTGTGCTCCAGCCACAGACAGGACTAAGGACTAAGGACTCTCACGTGCATGGGAACCTCTCTCCCTCTGCCCTCTTCCCATATCTCTGGGCCTAGAGTGTTGCCCTGGGGCCCCTATTCTGTTCTCAGCTCCTCTGCCATATCCAGTGTGGGATGCCAGAGTCTGAGAACCTGGTACTGCGGGCTGCCCCTTTATTCACCCCCCACGTGTGGGGTCAGTGGTTTCATACAACTATATGCCCAGCTGGATCCCTGTGTAAAGTGTCTGGCAGTCTTCCCACATCTGCCCACCCAGAGCACAGGAACTCTGGCAGGATGCAGGCTCTTTCCCTCCCCTCTCTTTCCTTACACCCACAGCCCCACATCTTGGTTTATTGCCCTAGCTAAGATCTCTAGTAAAGAGTAGAAAGTCTTGTCTTTTCTGATGGCAGAGGAAATGTTTAGTTAACATAGTGTTGACTTCAGATTTTCCCCAAATATAGCCTTAATTATGCTAAGGTGTGTTCTGTCTGTTTGTTCAGAGCTTTTAACATGAAGGGATGTTGAGCTTTGTGGCTTATCTGCATTCATTGAGGTATCTGTCTGAGTCTTTGGGCCACATTGTACTTAGTGGGAAGTGTGTGAACCCATGGAATGAATTGTTTGATAGTAGTGTCTAATCCTTTTGCATGTACTTTTACTTTGATTTGTAAGTGTTTTAATAAGTTTTCTTGTGTTTATGTTCATTAGTGAAATTGGCCTGTTATGTTTGTAACTGTATTTAATTGTGGTCAGAGAATATAGGATATAAGATACTGGTTCACTTTTCCTATATATGTTGAGATTTGCTTGTGTCCTCTCTGATCTAAAAGATAGTTTTGTTAGATACAGTTGAGTCATTCGACTGACTTTCTCTCTCTCTCTCTCTCTCTCTCTCTCTCTCTCTCTCTCTCTCTCTCTCTCTCTCTGTGTGTGTGTGTGTGTGTGTGTGTGTGTGTGTGTGTGTGTGTGGTGAGGGATTGTGGGTTTTGGTATACATGTAGGGATCTCAGTTCTTGACTGACATACTTTCTCTTTTGGTCTAGTCTATTGCTGATCTTTTATTTTGTTTTTGTTTTTGTTTGTTTGTTTGTTTGATTGATTCATTATTTCATTTCCAGTGCTTTGATTTATTTTTAATCCCTCTATTGGCTGGTTTTGTGTGTCAACTTGACATAGGCTGGAGTTATCACAGAGAAAGGATCTTCAGTTGAGGAAATGTCTCCATGAGATCCAACTGTAAGGCATTTTCTCAATTAGTGATCAAGGGGGGAAAGCCCATTGTTGGTGGTGCCATCCCTGGGCTACTTGGGTTCTATAAGAGAACAGAGTAAGCAAGTCAGAGGAAGAAAGCCAGTACGTAACGTCCTTCCATGACCTCTGCATCGGCTCCTGCTTCCTGACCTGCTTGAGTTCCAGTCCTGAATTCCTTAGTGATGAACAAGGGTTTGGAGGTGTAAGCTGAATAAACCCTTTCCTTCCCAATTTGCTTCTTGGTTATAATATTTGTGCAGGATTAGAAACTCTGACTAAGACAAATTGGTACCAGCATAGTGGGGTATTCCTGTAACAACCTGACCATGTTTTGAGGAGGACTGTGGAAGGACTTTGGAACATTAGGCTAGATGATCCATTTGGTTTTAAGAGCTCTGTGGGATATTGTGTAGAAGCTTGGAAGATAATGTTGAGAACAGTGCAGAAGATGGAGCCCTGGCTTGTGAAATTTCAGAGGGAAGACTGAAGACTCTTATCAGGGCTGTTGGTATTTTGATTGTGAAGATTCTGTGGTTTTGGTTTACTGGGGCTGAAAAATAAGCTGTGACTAACAAGATAGGAGAACCACTAAAGCAATCCTTTGTGTTACTGGGACTTTGATGCTGGTTAGCTGGAGCTAAGGAATTAGCAGTGATTAAGCAGATATAAGCAATTTTCTGAGGAACTGCCAGACTGATTTCCAGAGTGGTTGTACAAGCTTGCAATCCCACCAACAATTGAGGAGTGTTCTTCTTTCTCCACATCCTCGCCAGCATCTGCTGACACCTGAATTTTTTATCTTAGCCATTCTGACTGGTGTGAGGTGGAATCTCAGGGTTGTTTTGATTGGCATTTCCCTGATGATTAAGGATGCTGAACATTTTTTTCAGGTGCTTCTCAGCCATTCGGTATTCCTCAGGTAAGAATTCTTTGTTTGGCTCTGAGCCCCATTTTTAATGGGGTTATTTGATTTTCTGGAGTCCACCTTCTTGAGTTCTTTATATATATTGGATATTAGTCCCCTATCTGATTTAGGATAGGTAAAGATCTTTTCCTAATCTTTTGGTGGCCTATTTGTCTTATTGATGGTGTCTTTTGCCTTACAGAAGCTTTGCAATTTTATGAGGTCCCATTTGTTGATTCTCGATCTTACAGCACAAGCCATTGCTGTTCTATTCAGGAATTTTTCCCCTGTGCCTATATCTTCGATGCTTTTCCCCACTTTCTTCTCTATAAGCTTCACTGTCTCTGGTTTTATGTGGAGTTCCTTGATCCACTTAGATTTGACAGTACAAGGGGATAGGAATGGATCAATTCACATTCTTCTACATGTTAACCACCAGTTGTGCCAGCACCATTTGTTGAAAATGCTGTCTTTTTCCCACTGGATGGTTTTAGCTCCCTTGTCAAAGATCAAGTGACCATAGGTGTGTGGGTTCATTTCTGGGTCTTCAATTCTATTCTATTGGTCTACTTGTCTGTCGATATACCAATACCATGCAGCTTTTTATCACAATTGCTTTGTAGTACAGCTTTAGGTCAGGCATGGTGATTCCACCAGAGGTTCTTTTATCCTTGAGAAGAGTTATTGCTATCCTAGGTTTTTTGTTATTCCAGAAGAATTTGCAGATCCTGGGCACATATCCAGAAGATGTTCCAACTGGTAAGAAGGACACATGCTCTACTGTGTTCATAGCAGCCTTATTTATAATAGCCAGAAGCTGGAAAAAACCCAGATGCCCCTCAACAGAGGAATGGATACAGAAAATGTGGTACATTTACACAATAGAGTACTACTCAGCTATTAAAAAGAATGAATTTATGAAATTCCTAGGCAAATGGATGGACCTTGAGCGCATCATCCTGAGTGAGGTAACCCAATCACAAAAGAACTCAAATGATATGTACTTACTGATAAGTGGATATTAGCCCAGAAACTTAGAATACCCAAGATACAAGATACAATCTGCAAAACACATGAAACTCAAGAAGAACGAAAACCAAAATGTGGACACTTTGCCCCTTCATAGAATTGGGAACAAAACACCCATGGAAGGAGTTACAGAGACAAAGTTGGGAGCTGAGACAAAAGGATGGACCATCTAGAGACTTCCATATCCGGGGATTCATCCCTTAATCAGCCTCCAAATGCTGATACCATTGCATACATTAGCAATATTTTGCTGAAAGGACCCTGATATAGCTATCTCTTGTGAGACTATGCTGGGGCCTAGCAAACACAGAAGTGGATGCTCACAGACAGCTATTGGATGGATCATAGGGCCCCCAGTGGAGGAGCTAGAGAAAGTAACCAAGGAGGTAAAGGGATCGATAACCCTATAGGTGGAACAACAATATGAACTAGCCAGTACCCCTGGAGCTTGTGTCTCTAGCTGCATATGTATCAGAAGTTGGCCTAGTCAGCCATCAGTGGAAAGAAAGGCCCATTGGTCTTGCAAACTTTATATGCCTTAGTACAGCTGAACGCCAGGGCCAAGAATTGGGAGGGGAGTTTGGGGGGGAGGGTATGGGGGACTTTTGGGATAGCAGTGAAAATGTAAATGAAGAAAATACCTAAATAAATAAATAAATAAATAAATAAATAAGATACAAGCATCATTGAAGTGAAATCTTCTGGGAAGTGTTTTCTGAGAGCACAAAGGCTGTGATCCAGAGATAACCAAGGTTGTCCCTCCTGCTGCAGCAGGACTTGGTAATGTGTCAGTGTCATCCAGGTGGTACTGGTTTTGAGGACATGAAGGGGTCCTGAAGAGCAGCTGAGGCTCAGCACTGAGGGGCTGCAGAAGGCCATTGGTGAAGGTGCAGCCTCATTTGCAATTAATGACCCAGCACTTGAAGGGGTCATGTAAAAGAGTTGAGGCTTGGCACCATGAAGAGAGCCTATGAGAAACTATTGGTGAAGCCTTGTTACCGTGGAAGACAGCAGTGTTTTGGAGATGCCAGTACCAGGAGAAGACCACCAAGAACAGCAGTAGCAGTGGAATATAGGCATCTGGATCCTAGAAGACAAGGTGTGTCCTACAAAGGGCAGAGCTGGAGAAGTGACCAAGCCCTTGGAGGAGCCCTAAAGATCATAAGTGGATCTCAGATATTGGATGATTAGAGTTTAATTTTTCTTTTGATTGTGCCTGTGCTCTGGTATTTTTCAGTCTTGAAGCAAGAAAGTATTTTAGTGGAGCCCACTTCTAAGAGACTTGGAATTGTACAAGGACTTTGAATTTCAATAGAGATTGGATATTTTAGGGGGAATGAAACTTTTGTATGTAAGAATTTGTAAAGACTGTGGGACTTTTAAAGTTATTTACATCTTGGAATGAATAAGAAAGTAAGTGTTGAGGCTTAATGGTGATGTGTTTGTGTGTCAAGTTGATAAGGGGTCAGTTGTACTGGCTGGTTTTGTGTGTCAACTTGACACAAGCTGGCGTTATCACAGAAAAATGAGCCTCCCTTGATGAAATGCCTCCATTAGATCCAGCTGTAAGGCATTTTCTCAATTGGTGATCAGAAGGGGAGGTCCCAGCCCATTGTGAGTGGTACCATCCCTGGGCTGGTAGTCCTGGGTTCTATAAGAAAGCAAGAACTCTTTAGATTTGTCTTCTACTTTTAAATTGGATTATTTAGTTTGTTGTTGTCTAGTTTCTTGAATTTTTTTTTTGCATATCTTGGATATTAGCTCTCTGTCAGATGTGGGGTTGGTGAAAATATTTTCCCATTCCATAGGCTGACATTTTGTCCTATTGACCAAGACCTTAGTCTTACAGATCCCATTTATTAATCGTAGATATTAGTACCTGTACTATTGGTGTTCTGCTTAGAAAATTGTATCCTGTACCAATGTGTTCAAGGCTATTACCCATTTTGTTTTCATTCCTATTCAGTGTTTATGGTTTTACATCAGGTCTGTCTTCCACATGGACTTGAGTTTTGTGTAGGGCAATAAATATGGATCTTTTTGCATTTATCAACATGCCAACATCCAGTTAGACCAGCATTATTTGTTGAAAATGCTTTTCTTTTATCCATTTATAATTCTGGCTTTTTAAAAACAGCAATCAGGTGTATAGGTGTGCTGATTCTTGTCTGGGACTTTGATTTGATTCTATTGACCAACCTGCCTTTTTTATGCAAAGACCATGCAGTTTTTATGACTATTGTCTTTAGTACAGATTAATTACAGATGTTGGTATCTCAGATATTCTTGTATAAGATTGTTTAGCTATCTGTTTTTTTCCATATGAAGTTGATTATTATTTTTTCAAGGTCTATAAAGTATTGTATTGAAATTTTGGTGGGGATTGCATTGAATTTGATTGATTTTGGTAAAATGAACATTTTTATTATCTTGATCCTATCAATCCATGAGCATGAGAGATCTTTCAATCTTCTGGTATCTTTTTAAATTTCCTTCTCCAAAGATTTGAATTTTTTAAATTATACAGGTCTTTTGCCTGTTTGTTTACAGTTACTCAAGACATTTAATATTATTTGTGACTATTGTGAAGGGTGTTGTTTCCTGATTTCTTTCTCAGCCCCTTTGTTATTTGTATATAAGAGGGCTACTGATTTTGTTTTCCAATTGAAACTTATATCCCGCTACTTTGCTTAAGGTGTTTATCAGCTGTAGGAGTTCTCTGGTAGGAATTTTGGTGTCACATACATATACTGTCATATCACTTGCAAATTATGAAACTTTGACTTCTTTCTCTTTAATTTGAATCCCCTTGATCTTATTTAGTTGTCTTTTTACTCTCTTATTAAACTCAGGTATTATATGGAATATATATGGAAAGAGTGGACAGCCTTGTCTTGTCCCTGATTTTAGTGGAATTGCTTTGAGTTTCTCTTCATTCAATTTGATGTTGGCTATTGGTTTGCTATATATTGCCTTTATTGTGTTTGCCAAGTGGTATCTATCTGGGAAACTGTCCATTCCTTTTACATTTTTCCAATTTTGTGGAGTACAGGTCTTTTAAAGTATAACCTAATGATTCTTAGGATTTCCTTGGTATTTGTTTCTATGTCTCCTTTTTTGTTTCTGGTTTTGTTAATTTGGATATTATTTTTCTGTCTTTTAGCTAGTTTGGATAATGATTTATCTATCTTGTTGATTTTCTCAAGAACCAAGTCTTTGTTTCATTGATTGTGTGTGTGTGTATTGTTCTCTTTGTGTCTATTTTATTAAAGCCCTCAGTTTGATTATTTTCTGACATCTCTTCTCGGGTGGGTTTGCTTTTGTTTTGTTCTAGAGCTTACATTGTGCTGTTAAGTTGTTACTGTGAGATCTCTCCAATTTCTTTATGAAGGCACTTAATGCTATGAACTTTCCTCTTTCATTATGTCCCATTAGTTTAGATATGCTGTGCATTCATTTTCATTGAATTCTATGAAGTATGTAATTTTCTTCTTTATTTCTGCCCTAACTCAGTCATTTAGGATAGAATTATTCAGTTTCCATGAGTTTGTAGGCTTTCTGTTCTTTGTATTGTTGTTGAAATCCAGCTTTAATCCACAGTGGTTTGTTAGGATGCTGGGGGTTATTTCAATTTTCTTGTATGTGTTGAGACTTGCCTGTGACCCAGTATGTTGTAAGTTTGGAGAATGTTTTGTGAGGTGTTGTGAAGATGGTATATTCTTTTGTGTTTGTGTGAAAAGTTCTGTAGATATCTGTTAGGTTCATTTGTTTCATGTCTGTTTGCTCTATTATTTCTCTTTTTAGTTTGTGTCTGGGTGACCTGTCTATTGGTGAGAATTGGGTATTGAAGTCTCCCATTAGCAATGTGTGAGGATCAATGTGTGACTTAAGCTTTAGTGATATTTCTTTTACAAATGTCTAAATTCCTTGTCTTGGGGCATAAATGTTGAGAATTGAAATGCAATGTTGGTAGATTTTTTTCCTTCCCCATCTCTGTTGATTCATTTTGGATTGATGTCTCTTTTGTTTGATACTACATAGCTATACAAGCTTGTTTCTTGGGTCTGTTTGCTTGGCAAATCTTTTTCCAACCTTTTACTCAGGGTTAAGGTCTATGATGTTAAAGTGTGTTTCTTGTATACAGCACCATCGATTTTGTTTTTGCATCCATTTTGTTAGCTTGTTTCTTTTTATTAGGGAAATTAGACCTTTGATATTGAGAAATATCAATGACCAATGATTGTTAATTCCTGTTATGTTGTTGTTGTTGTTCTTAGTGGTGGTGGTGTGTGTTTGTGTGTGTGTGTGTGTGTGTGTGTGTGTGTGTGTGTGTGTGTGTGTGTGTGTTTTCCTTCTCGGGGTTATGATTGTTTGAATATATTAATTGCCTATGTTTTAGGGGTGTAGTTAACCTTGTTGGGTTGGAGAGTTTTGTTTGTTTGTTTTTTGTTTGTACTTTCTGTAGGGCTGGATTTGGGGATGGATATTGTTTAAATATTTAAAGCAGGATAGTCTTAGTGTTTTGATTTATTATGTGGTGAGGGGAATTTCTTTTTAGGTCCAATCTATGGGATGTTCTTTAAGCTTCTAGTATCTTTATAGGCATGCTGTTCTTTAGGTTAGAAAATTTTTCTTCTATGATTTTGTTAAATATTTTCTGGAACTTTATGGTGGGAATCTTCTCCTCCTATTTCTATTACTTTGCAGTTTTGCCTTTTCATAGTGTTCCAGAGTGGATGTTTTGTATCAGGAATTTTTAGATTTATGGCTTTTTGACTTATGTATGGCATAGCTATATCCACTAGAAATGGCAAGAGTCATGAAGCCAGCACTGCTGCTTGTTTGACGGTTCCAGGAAAGCTGAACAGATCGCTACAACGGCAGTCCTTCTATCTCTACGTTTTTTGTTTTGGTCTCTGAGTGTTGAGGACATTCTGCTGTATGGTTCATTTTATTTCTTCTCCTGAGAAACAATTATGTCTGTATCATTTTAATTAATTCACTTTACAAATCAACATCACTACCCCTTCTCCTCCCAGCCCCCCATCTCCTCCCTGCCTTACCCCCTCTCCTCCTCTGAGAAGGTGAAGGCCTCTTCTGGGTATCATCACACCCTGGCACACCAAATAACTGAAGGCCTAATGTCTGAGTCCTTTTAGGAAAATCTTAAAATTAACTTTATCTGGCTACTACTTGAAAGTCTTCCTTATGCCCTGGAGATCATTAAGCACACATAAACACAGAGCTAGATGAGGTCCTTACACTAAGAATTTTCTCAGGGCATCTGCCTCTGAGCAAACTCAAACAGTATAATTGATGTAGGGCAGAGACAATTGACCAACTGACTCACCAGGAGAATAGGTTATACATTCAAGGTGTCTTTTTATTATATGCTTAAACAACTCTAAAAATGTTCTATGAAGATATAAGGGGCTATACAGGGTATACTCCTGAAGAAATAAAACTCAGTAAATAAGATAGTTTGGCTAAAATAAGCCTTTTATACTTCATAATGTAGATGATGGAATGTATAGACATATAGTAAAAGAAGTTAGGTATTAGTGTTTGCTACTTATAAGAAGAGAGGTTCAGATATTTTCTGTTTGTCTAGAATGCTTTCAAATATTAAACATTGCCAGTCTAAAAGTAGGCTGTCATATAGTATATGTGTTTGCTTTAAAGGAGATGTTCCTTTAGATTTTTTAAATTGGAGTTATTGGGCTAAAAAAAATAAGAATAATCTGTTTTGTATTTTCTAATTATGACTGAACTTGTAACCTTGGACATGCAATGAAAAGTCAAACATATCTTCTCTACCACTTGGATAATCATGTCGTTGTTCTGGGAAACTAGTGTAAATAAAGAAGCATCTGGTGCTAGTCAGTCAGAGCATGAAAAATGGCTCGATTGCTGATAGAGCCACAGGAGTGGCATGATTGCTAGTAAGGCAGCTGTAAGACTCCCCTGACTCTCTTGCTTGCTTACTTTCTTCCATAACCTACTCATCTTCTCTACCAGCTGCCCTGTCAGCAAAGACCTTCTGATGCTCCTCTCTGTGCCCTCTTCCCCAGGAAGGCCCCCCCCCCATATATAATTATTTCTTGTATCATATTTTCTGCATCTGAGATTCTCTCTTCCATCTCTTGTATTCTATCAGTGATTCTTGTGTCTATAGTTTGTGTTTGCTTACTTAGATTTTTTCATCTCCAAAATTCCCTCAGTTTATATTTTCTTTATTGCTTCTATTTCCACTTTTTGGGGTCTTAAACAGTTTTATTTATTTTCTTCAACTGTTTGTTCTTTTCTTGTCTTTCTTTAAGGGATTTATTTCCTCCAATTTTTGATTGTCTTATCCTCAATTCCTTAAAGGAAGTTATAAATGAGCTCTTTAAAGACCTCTATCATCATCTTAAAGTTCGTTTAAGATCATTTTCTTGTGCTTCAGCTAAGTTGGAATTTTCAAGGCTTGCTGTAGTGGTATGGCTTGACTCTGTTAGTGTCCTGGATCTTGTTTATTGTGTCCTTATAGTGACATTTAGGCACACTGAGTTGGAGTGATTAGAGGTCTAGATGCTGATTTCTGGGTTTGTCTTTTTTGGATGCATGTTTTCTTCCTTGGTTTCCATTTCCTCTCTTAGTTTCTTGAATTTTCCAGATGGAGTGGCCTGTGGTTGAATAAACGGTCTCTGACCATGTTAGGGGTTAGATTTGATGGCCTGGATGGCATCTGGTCCAGAAGGGGATTTCTGCCAAAGTTGGTAGCTGGAATTCTGGCAATCTGGGTGGTAGCCTCTGATCTGACCTTTGGGATTCAGGATTCTGGCTTGACATCTCACAGGTAAAGGGCTTCTTTCAGTATGTGCTAGGGTGTGGTGAGGAGAGAAGGGGCAGTTTGGGCTATGGAGGGCAGGCATCAGCAGTGTGGGGGAGGGAGTGGTGGCTCGCCTGGCCTTCAGTTGGTTGGCTAATCCTCCTTTGGTGTAGAAGGATCCCACCAGAATTGTGGGTAGGGATGTGATGATGAGGAAAGGAAGGACCATTGGGTTTTTGGCAGAAAGGCATGGGTGGGGTGGGGCATGTTCTTACTCAGGATGCGGGTCTGGCATCTGGTGGAGTAGGAGGCTTCCATCAATGCTTGCACTGATTCTTAATATATTCAAAATAGAAAATTTCTATGATTTCTGCTACTAAATTTGAAATTTTATTTGTGTACATTCAAAAACATATTATCCTTCTGATATTAAAGATGTGTTTCTTGCAATGCAGAGAATTTTGTTTGTTTTAAACCTTAATTTGTTTAAAATTTGCTTTTGTGGATCATATATACTTTTTCTATTATGTTATGATAAAACAGTAATCTTAACCTAATATTTCTAGAATTACTATCTTGCTTTAAAAACCACATGTTT